>NW_026999340.1:945128-1545128 GCF_037126465.1 Ornithodoros turicata
CCGTCAGCACGGCGCAGGGAAGTGACGCGATCTTGGGTCAGCCCTAACAGTGCGTCTCGGCGAAACATTAATGTTCCACGGTGACGGCGCCACCTGTGGAGGCAGCAGTGCAAGCCAGCAACTGCATATACAAAGGAAAAATAGCCGAAGCTCTATGGCTACACGTTGAGCATATGTTTTGAATTTGATCGTGCTCTCCAAGCGGAGCACAGCTGTTTCGCTCTACTTGGAGCCCGTCAGCCTGGCGCAGGGAAGTGACGCGATCTTGGGTCAGCCCTAACAGTGCGCCTCGGCGAAACATCAATGTTCCACGGTGACGGCGCCACCTGTGGAGGCAGCAGTGCAAGCCAGCAACTGCATATACAAAGGGAAAATAGCCGAAGCTCTATGGCTACACGTTGAGCATATGTTTTGAATTTGATCGTGCTCTCCAAGCGGAGCACAGCTGTTTCGCTCTACTTGGAGCCCGTCAGCCCGGCGCAGGGAAGTGACGCGATCTTGGGTCAGCCCTAACAGTGCGCCTCGGCGAAACATCAATGTTCCACGGTGACGGCGCCACCTGTGGAGGCAGCAGTGCAAGCCAGCAACTGCATATACAAAGGAAAAATAGCCGAAGCTCTATGGCTACACGTTGAGCATATGTTTTCAATTTGATCGTGCTCTCCAAGCGGAGCACAGCTGTTTCGCTCTACTTGGAGCCCGTCAGCCTGGCGCAGGGAAGTGACGCGATCTTGGGTCAGCCCTAACAGTGCGTCTCGGCGAAACATCAATGTTCCACGGTGACGGCGCCACCTGTGGAGGCAGCAGTGCAAGCCAGCAACTGCATATACAAAGGAAAAATAGCCGAAGCTCTATGGCTACAAGTTGAGCATATGTTTTGAATTTGATCGTGCTCTCCAAGCGGAGCACAGCTGTTTCGCTCTACTTGGAGCCCGTCAGCACGGCGCAGGGAAGTGACGCGATCTTGGGTCAGCCCTAACAGTGCGTCTCGGCGAAACATTAATGTTCCACGGTGACGGCGCCACCTGTGGAGGCAGCAGTGCAAGCCAGCAACTGCATATACAAAGGAAAAATAGCCGAAGCTCTATGGCTACACGTTGAGCATATGTTTTGAATTTGATCGTGCTCTCCAAGCGGAGCACAGCTGTTTCGCTCTACTTGGAGCCCGTCAGCCTGGCGCAGGGAAGTGACGCGATCTTGGGTCAGCCCTAACAGTGCGCCTCGGCGAAACATCAATGTTCCACGGTGACGGCGCCACCTGTGGAGGCAGCAGTGCAAGCCAGCAACTGCATATACAAAGGGAAAATAGCCGAAGCTCTATGGCTACACGTTGAGCATATGTTTTGAATTTGATCGTGCTCTCCAAGCGGAGCACAGCTGTTTGGCTCTACTTGGAGCCCGTCAGCCCGGCGCAGGGAAGTGACGCGATCTTGGGTCAGCCCTAACAGTGCGCCTCGGCGAAACATCAATGTTCCACGGTGACGGCGCCACCTGTGGAGGCAGCAGTGCAAGCCAGCAACTGCATATACAAAGGAAAAATAGCCGAAGCTCTATGGCTACACGTTGAGCATATGTTTTCAATTTGATCGTGCTCTCCAAGCGGAGCACAGCTGTTTCGCTCTACTTGGAGAGCCCGTCAGCCTGGCGCAGGGAAGTGACACGATCTTGAGTCGGGGCCACTTGTGGCGCCTTTCCAAAGGTGGCGTCACATTTATATATATATATATATATATATATATATATATATATAGTGAAGAAAAATTGTATAGGCTCTTTGGCTGCACGTTGGGCATATGTTTATAAGTTCCAAACGTCGCCACACCAACATTGGACAGCTGTTTCGGCCTCATTGGGCCTTCATCAGCAATGCGTAGGTGTGCGATGTTTGAGCGAGTGGCGTCGGAAGGTCACGTGGAACGTGATGTCCTCCCGTCAGGGTGAGAAACCCACCACTGAAAGCCCAGTGCGTGGGTTTTCCTCAGACGCTTTCAGACATATGTCGGCAGCAGAGTTCCCCTAGAAGTCGGCCCAGGACGCACATTTGCCCAGGGCGTTAGTCGTGTCGTTGCCCACATACATGAGGCCGACAACGGCAAGCCCTTTCACCATCACCACCACGAACCGTCGTTCCTGGAATCTTGCAATTCTGCAAGAATGGCCTACACGGTGCTGAAGGCGGAAACAGCTGCCCAATGCATGGCGTGGCGACGTTTGGGACTTATAAACATAGGTTCAACGTGCAGCCAAAGAGCCTATGCTATTTTTCTTCACTTAATACTTTACTGGCTTCGCACTGGTCTTTCAGAGGTGAGTTTCTCACCCTGACGGGAGGACATCACGCCCACCTACGCATTGCTGATGAAGGCCCAATAAGGCCGAAACAGCTGCCTAATGATGGTGTGGCGACGTTTGGGACTTATAAACATATGTTCAACGTGCAGCCAAAGAGCCGATGCTATTTTTCTTCAACTGATATATATATATATATATAATGGAAACGTTTGACTTACAAACATATGCTACACGTGCAACCAAAGAGCTCTTGCTAATTTTCTTTTCCCCTATACACTGGACTGGCTTTGCACTGGGCTTTGAGAGGCGCCTTAGGACACCCTGACAGGAGGCATCACGTGCCACGTGACCTTCTGACGCCATCCGCTCAAACGTTGCCCTCCTGCGTACTGCTGATGATGGCCCAACCTGGCCGAAACAGCTGTCCAGTACTTGCATGGCGACGTTTGACTTACAGGTATATATATATATATAAGTAAAATAATAAGACGTGGGTGACAGATTACAAGAAACTTAACATAAACTAATTTGTTTAATGGGTAGTTTAACACAGATTATAATATGCTATGAAACGTTTAAAAGAACAGTCGACGTGCCGAAATGAAGAGCACAGTAAGTAAGTGGATGTAGTAATCGATCTGAGTAATGATTATAAGATAAGGAACAAAAGTGTGCATCTTTTAAAAAGCATCCTAGCTTATTCGGTCGTACCAATACCCCCTCAATATCATATTTGTAGATATGATGAAGCAAACTGAAATCAAATAATTAAAAAAAACTATGAACAACACACATGGCCGGAATGGTAGGCAAGACAACGCTGCAAAGAGGAAGCTGGAAGAAGTCTGGAGAACATTGGTCTGCTCTGAATAGTGGGTTGCAGTGATCGTGCTGTCTCACTTCGGGGGTTTCAGGCTCAGATGAAGAGTTACCTAACATGAACATGAAAGCAGATGAGTGAAGAGAAACGCACCGATGCAAATATTCGATATGTTACATAAATATTCTGTTGAAGTATGGTTTCTCAGATCTTGGTAAAGGAAGTTTGTTTTCATCAACAGTGCACCATCTGAGTTTAGTGACTAGATTCGGACACTTCTATTTTGTCTTTCTTTTACTCTCTCTTTCCCTCTTGTGTGCCGTAAGCGGCCGCAAGGTTTCAAGTCACGCCGATGAGAATTAATCCATTTACGCAATTCCGAAATCTGTGATATAGCATTCGGACCACACGGACTGAGAGATCTTTGTTAGCCCGAAAATTGAAAAGTACTCACACTTTTGTGCTGTTTAGGTGGATGTTCTTTCCCGGTATTGTGATGGTGCTACACCTTGATTCAAAAGACACTGAGCTCGTTATCCAGTACGTTGAAGAGATACAGCGTCCCCTTCGTAATCACAGTCATGGAAATGTTCGCTACAAACGCAAGCAGTCAATGGCACCCATGACACCGCACAGTCTTTCCGTTCCGGCGGTCCGATTGCTTCGTGGCATCAAAAGCTGTCCGTCTCGTCACTGGGAAGCATATGACATTGGATGCCCGGCGAATATTGACGTGAATGAGGGCAACCAACCATCCAACATCGTCTCGGCATGTCGGCGAAAACCACAGGACGCACTCCGATAGACTGCGACCATGGCACAGAAGCTGGCGTCATGGAGATTTCCACTCCCGTATCCCCATGAACGCATACACGGGATCCTACGGCGCGTGCTCCTGGTGGGACCACGACACGTCACGATGACGTGTCGTGGATCCAGCTGTGGTCCCGCCAAGTTGCTCGCTGTGTTTCCGCGCGGCAGATTGCCACAGCGTGGCGCAGGCAGCACTCCCGTCGCCGCTATCGCTTAAATTCGCCCCCAAGAACACTCCTCTCATGACGAAGGTTTTCGAAGATTGTGGTTCTAGACTCAGAAAAATGTTTTCTTTCTGATGAAAGCGAGAAAAAAATCATTTCATAGTCCCTTTAAGAGGGCAGTAGCAGACTCCTAAAGCAATGTCCTAATTCACTTCCAATAATTAACTTTTTGATTATAAAAGCTACAAAGTTTTTCCTATGAGCACATCAGGTCACTTTGGTCACCTGTTGGTTACCTGATACCGTGGCTGTTTCCAGAACAAAAATCCGTTCGATAGATCGTCCGCGAAAAATTCTTGAAGCAACGCAATTTTTGCTTTATTTTGTTCATAGCGCACCTTCGGAGACGCGTTTTCCCTTCACCATCAATGTGAGAAGGTGAAAGGGCACACTATCACCTCTTGCGCCCTGGAAAAAAATGAAAAGAAAACCGAAAATGCGACCCAAGATAAGGGCAGTTCCGATAGAGAGTTCCAAGATAAGGTCGTGGTTTCTCACCGCTGCGACACACAGAAGCGGGTAGAGCCGGTAGTGGGGCTTATGGAGAACTCACGGCCGTAAACGCGGTGTCGGACGGGTAAGGCTCGGGCCTCTGCGTTGCTAACTGAAGCACACTTGAGTCAGAATTTGTAATAGACGATTTCGCATGCAGCCCCCCCCCCCCCCCCGCATTCCATCCAGCAATGGGGTAGAGTATCGCCTGTGGCGATGAAACTCCCCATTCTCCAAGGTCGCAAATAAAGTTGTTTTTTTGAGGAGGAGAGCCCTCTCAGTTCCAGTGGTTGACGATTGTTTGCCACGTGCTTTCCTGCAGCCGCAAAAGAAGAAGACAGCGGGAGACCGTGCTGCGTGCGGCAATGAAAAAATAAATAAATAAATAGATAGCGAATTCGGGTGGTCATTTCGTAGCAACACGGCCGAGCGCTCGGAAATTGCTAGGTCGGCGACCGAGCTGGATCACGTGACCGTTGGCACTCGAACATGATTGCTAGGTATCTAGCGGTTTTAGGTACTTGGATCACGCTAGGGGCATCGCGGTCGCCCATCTTCGAGTTCTGTCGTCTGCTAAACCACTTGATTTCAACATGCGCGCCAATGAGGGCACTCGCCACCGTTGCAGTGCGGATGTGACGACACCGGATGCAGTTGAGCAATCTGCTGCTCGATCGTTTTGAGACCGGGCAAAAAAAGTGCTAGCTGGCAAATTTGGAGCGCTCGGAAAGCGCCACGCGAACATGCGAGATTACTTCCTAATACTCCTAGTAGTCCTAATACTTCCTAAATTACTTCCTACTTCTTAAATGGGAAGACGTATGTTTATGATTCTGGAAGTGGCAGCGTCGTTGAGCAAGTTAAGTAGCAATTACCATCAATTGCTATAAACTCTGTCACTAGAGCATTTTGTCGTCCTACTCGCGAAAATAAAACAATGTGTCTAATTAACATAAATGCTCGAAGTGTTTGTAACAAGATCAGTGATATTGAAAACGTTCTTGAGTTGTATGAACCCGATTTTCTCGTGTTAACAGAGACGTGGCTAAGTGAAGCTATTTTAGATTTTGAAGTTGTACCTCCTGCTTATCGCATGATACGAAAAGATAGGCCCACACGAGGTGGCGGGGTAGCGATAGTTGTGAAAAATACCGTTGAATTTTCACGCCTCCCCAATGTAGAGGGCACAAAGTCTGTTTGGATAGAAGTGACGTCATATATCCCACCAATTACTTTAGGAGCTTTTTACCGGCCTCCAAATTCTGACCTTCAGGATATTATGCATCTATCTGAGTACCTGCATCGGTTACCGAGAAACAAACCTCTCATGGTTGTTGGTGACTTTAATGCACCACATGTTGACTGGCAGAGCATGATTCCGACTACGTCGGCTTGCCAGCTATCAGACATTATGGTGAACATGTGCTTTAGTTTAAATTTAACTCAGGTCGTATCCAACGCGACTCGATGCCAAGGGGAGTCATCAACAATTCTTGACTTGATTTCTGTTCGAAGCGATGCGTTGCTATCTGACTGTGAGTGCACGGTTACCGACGGCATTTCAGATCACAGGGCCGTTATCTATAAAGCATATCCTGATAGGAAGAATGAGGTTATACAAAGAAGAACGGTTTTGGACTTTAATAGAGCTCAGGATGAAAGCATCCTGGATTTTCTTGAGTCTAAGCTTGATGGATTCGTGGCTGCAGTACACTTTGAAAACGCAGATGCTGATTGTTTGTGGCTAAAGTTTACGCATATTGTGAATGAATGCATTGACAAGTTCGTGCCAACTAAGGTTAAGAAGGTAAGAACAGCAAATCCCTGGGTTACGCGAGAACATATTCATTTAAAAAGAAAGATCAAGAGGTTGCGGCTTAATAAACGTCTGAATTCAACGGAGAACATAAGAAGCCTGGTCTTAGAATTTAGAACTAAAATGCGACAAGCTAAATACGATTTTCATAATGTAACTTTGCATAAATTTATGAAGGAGAATCCACCCAAGTTTTGGCGTCACATTTCCCCTGCAAATAAGGCGATCGACAACCTTGTGGTCGACGGAAAAGTTGTTGGTAATGGTAAGGAAATGGCTGAGGCGTTTAATGGTTATTTCTCCACGATGTTCACACTAGAAAACGGTATACTCCCTCATTATCCGCCGTCGCATCTATCTGGAATTCCAGACTTGGAAGTAAGTGAAGAGGGTATATTAAACCTTTTACTCCGACTTGATGTAAAAAAGGCCACCGGACCAGTTGGTATACCCAATATATTCCTGCGAAGATACGCGGAGTGGATTAGTAAATATCTTTTAGTAATTTTTAAGAAATCATTGAATAGTGGCTTGGTACCGCGACTGTGGAAGGTGGCCAAGGTGGTGCCAGTACATAAGAAAGGGAGTATCATTGACGTTTCAAATTACCGCCCGGTGTCGCTGCTATGTAACTGTAGTAAGGTTTTTGAACATATTTTGGTGGGACACATTGCAAACTACCTTGACAACATAAATTTCATTACCGAAAGGCAACACGGGTTCCGAAGAGGTTTGTCAACCGTAACTCAGCTTTTAGATTTTGTGCACAATCTGTCTATTTCTATCAACAATAGAGGTCAAACGGATGTTATCTTTTCAGATTTATCACGTGTCTTTGACAAAGTGTCGCATGCAAAACTTCTGATAAAGCTCAGAGAGATTCTCAAGAATGAAATCATTGTACGTTGGCTGACAGACTATCTTAATTTACGGCAACAGTATGTTGAAGTACGGGGCGATAGGTCTGGATTAGTGCCAGTTACATCGGGAGTGCCGCAGGGGTCGGTACTCGGCCCTTTGCTGTTCTTACTCTTCATTGATGATATGGTACGTGATATCTCGGTGAAGGTATCAATGTTTGCAGACGATTGTGTAATTTTTTCTCGTATTTCGTGCCGGAGGGATCAGGACGCTCTTAACACTGCTCTTAATGCTATAAGTAGTTGGTGTTCATCTTGGCAAATGGACCTGAATGTACAAAAATGTGCGGTTATGACTGTGTCAAGACAGAGTGATCCTTTACGTTACACGTATGAAATCGACGGCAGGGCTGTCAATTTTGTTAATAGCTACACCTATTTAGGGATTAACATCACGAATGATTTGACCTGGAATTCCCATATCGAAAAAAATTGTCGAAGGGCATCTCATAGGTTGTGGTTCTTGAAACGAAATTTAAAGCACGCTACCCCTGATACAAAGCTAACCGCTTACAAAACTTGTGTGCGACCGATATTAGAGTATGCTTCCCCCGTATGGGACCCTATTACTACCACTAATATTGATAAACTCGAAGCCATCCAAAAGAGAGCCTTACGATTCATTTACAATCGATATAGCCCTAGCTCATCCATTACCTGTATGTACGAATTAGCTGGACTCGTGTTAGAAGACGAAAGATTAATAGATTAAAAATTTTTTATGAGCTTGTCCAAGGGAAATATAAGATTAATATTGACCATTACGTTGAAAGGGCTTCACATTGTCGAACTCGATCACACCATTTGCAGTTCAGAACAGAAATTCCTAGGACAGACTCCTTTAAATATAGTTTCTTTTCACGGACCACAACTGACTGGAACTGTCTTCCTGCAGACGCGGTACATGCAACATCCGTGAATGCATTTTTAGCTGTCGTTGGTGATCAGCTGTAATTACTTTCCACAAAAGATTCTTGTTTTGATGTTTTGAGTGTATCTTCTTGTTGTTGGTGGTTATTGTGTTTTTTTTTCTGCAGTGCTCGTTTTACTTGCTGTAAGCTTTACAATGTATGTCCCACCCCTGCTTTGGCTGCTAACAAGCAGCTGGCAGTATTGATAAATAAATAAAAAATAAATGAAAATAAAAAACTTCATTTTGACCAAGCGAACATGACTGCTCGAGATCTGGCAAAAAAGTTCCTACGAAATGACCACCCGAATTCGCCAATAGTTTGCAACTTCGTGCACTATCACACGGAGAAGCAGACACAGTGTTCCGCCCCTCAAGATGTCCACAGTGCCTTGCACAGTTAATATGCCTCATGATGACTTTTTATTTGGGATACGCACCTTTGCCTCAGCTGCAAATGCAGGACCGCCCATCACAGTACACATCGATACTAACTCACTTAATTGATACGCCGCATAATTTTTTATGTGTAAAAAGCCGTGCGGCAGTCTAAAGTTTCTATTTGTGTGCTTCACCAGTTGTGCAAATGATGTTCGCACATTACCGTATGTTTGTGATACACATGTTGAAGGAAACACGATTTGTCTTTGGGAGTGCATTTGTTGCAGCTGCCGAGACCGACAGCACGTGCGTATAAGACAGCTACGAGCACGCGCACGCTTCGCTTTTATTTATTTTGTATTTTCGGTAGATTCCATCTATTTTTCTCATGCGCTGCACTCCGGAGTGCACTCAGATGCTGTTCACATACCCTATCACGTGAGGGAGAGGGCGCCGGAAACGACAGCGCAAGCAGCCCGTGGCAGCCACCTGTCGGCAGGCCCGTCGTCCCGACCCGACTTCATCCTTCGCTCAGCGCACCATTCAGTCTAGCCCGCCATACAGTTCACTCGAAGGCGCGCGCAACTTCGTCAAGTCGTCTAATCGGGAAAAGAAAGAGCTCACACATACTCTGATCAGACATGCTAAGGTCTGCGACACCGTTACCATACCGTATTTGGTTCAAAAATTCCCACGAAAATGGAGGAAGATCCGCGTGGGTTTGAAAATTATTGTTGTTTGAAAGATATTGAGTCATAGAGATTGCAGACGTACGATACCTTCAAGTTTTCCTTTCAAGCGTCTATACAGTTCTGAAATGAGAAAACATGATTTTTTTATGGACATCATTCATACGATGCGATGCCAGCATACACGTACGTTCTACAAACGGTGATCAATTAATCTATTTCTTCCAAGCTCAGACTTTCCCGAGTTATTTCCACCAAAGAAAGGAACTTAGGAATTAGCATACGCTACAACAGTAGGTATGCCGTACGGAGACACCTGGTAATTCCCGGTTTACACGGGAGAATAAGCACTCATATTTCCAATTTCAGTTTTTCATTATCCGTATTACATGTCGTATCCTGATGCTGCCTATAAAAACGTCTTCTGATCGCTCCCATGACGTTATAAAGCGTTCCGTTAATGCTGTGCGGCAAATAATTAGCGCATATTTGAGGACGTCGCCAGTGGCGCAACGGTTGATTCTTAACACCGGATCGTTTTTGCCCTTATCACTGATGTACCTCACTAGGTACATTAGTAAACATGCTGCGATACTACCATTTAATTATGGAAGTCAACATTTTGCACACATTTCTTAGTTCAATATTCTCCAGTCAGCGTCAGAATATTTCTTCTGAAGGTCGTATCAATTCAAATGTGACGTTCTTTTTTCTTTTTACATGGAGCAAATATTCAACTGACCAGGTGCATTCTTATAGTCGAAAACAACAATCTTCTCGTTAGAACACACCTATGGGATATCGGTAAGATTGTTATGTAGTGAACCGACGTCTCAACTTGACAACGAACACAAACAACAATTGTGCTCCTCTAATGTGTTGACGTTGAGAGTGCAGCTTTCCTTCCCCGTAGGAGGGCGACAGTGAGGCTTTAAAGGGAAATCCCACATCAGAGGTAAACCATGTTGTCGAATGATGCCACGGTCCAAAATATTTCAAAATAATTCGGAGCCAATTAGTTTTGGTTGAGTTATATATAGTCAGTGCTCTCGTTGCCGCGACGCCAGTAATACCTGGTTTCTGTGAATGAAACAAGTACTTAGGCGGGATACATTATTGCTTAGTTACCTATTAGAAACAATTCTTGATCTTATTTACCTCGATCACAGGCCCTAGCGACGGTCAGCAGAGTGCAATTGCTTGTGCTTGCATGAAACCAAAACCGTATGTGAACGCGCCATTTATTTTTCTTGATCAGAAAAAGTAGGACGCACAGCTGGATCTCAAGTTTAGCATTTGCTACTTTCACCTATGTTACAGTCAACAACACCCGACTTACCCTTTGACCATGCCGCGGCCTATATTGTCTACCTAAATGGCCACTACAAAACCCTAACCAAACATTGCGGACGCAAATATCACAACGAGCGAGTTATGCAGTTCTTCAAGAGCAGTCTTGGGAAAAGTTACTTCCAAAATAAATGAGTTACAGGTACAGTTAATCCACGAAAAAAGAAACTAGTTAAGTTAGTTACTAGTTACAGCTACTTTGCGGATTTCTCAAACAAAGACATGCCATCAACAGACTTTATTGCAAACATGCAACTTATGAACAATGTGCTATTTATAGATATTACACTTGAGCAGTAACCGGTGTTCGAAGTTTATTACACTAATGAGTTTGCCTCGTTTAATTGGGAAAAGCCCTGTGCCCACGCTAAAGAGCCACTCAACCAGTGTTGTATTTGAGAAATATTCGCCTAATAATTGGAAAATCACTGGGGCCAGTTAGGGTACTGCGGCTCCCTTCGTTCCACCCGCCGGGCTCTTCGGTTTCTGCTGATTCCGTGTGAACACCGAAGTCATCACCGTCGTGATCGGCGTCGTCGGACGTCGACGCAATTAAAGATGATGTTCTTGTTCTAATAATTTGTACTACGGAATCAGGACCTTAGTAGTCCTCGCAGTTTGTGCTCCTTCCAACCAAGTGAATCAGAATCCAGGGTAAGATGTTGCAGGAATAATGAAATATTTCCTCTCCCATTGATCGCCGAACCTACATGTACCCGTAAATGTAACAAAAAGTTTTCACGTGCCATCTTATCAGTATAATGTTTCGAATCTCACCTCTTGTTGAGTGCCACAATGAATCCACCAAAGGTGTGCAGTGCAGAATGGGGGAGAGCGTCTAGGCGGTGGACAATATGACAAATGCCTCTTCTTACATTGGCCAAGGAGTCTTGGGGGCATCTTCCATGTTGCACGTCAGTGGACATGTATCTCACGGATCCATGATTCTTGATGTTTCTTGACGGATCTGATGATTTTGGCAACACTAGGAGAATTGGAAGATGCCAGGCTGACCTAAAGATTGACGATACGCGAGGAAGGAACATTCCCATCGGTGTAGTGCCGGACGAAGATCAAGCTGTGGATACATTGGTCAGAAGAACGTTTACCGCACTGCGTTATCTGACATATGGAAGAGTGGGAGGCAGGAGTGGGTTTAGGGGGGATGCCTTGACCCCCTTCAATTTCAGTTGTTACGTAGAGTCACAATTGGCCTTGCTAAAGCATGCTGTCCAAGGCAGGACCCTCCTCGGAAAAATACTCGATCCGTCCCTGGTGGAAGCCTGCCTCCGTTTCCGGCAACAGTGCCCACTTCGAGCCCTCTGAGGATCGGGAGAGACTTCGTATGAGAGCAAGGGAGCAATCTGATCCTGAGAAGGATACCATCAACTGGATCACGTTTGTGTATTCGCGGCTGTTGGACACCCGCAGCACAATGGAAAGGACTGAATATATGCAGGCGCCGCAGGCTGCTTTTTTTTTTTCCTGTTGGATTACGTTGGTCGTCCGTTATCGTTGCTCTTGGGGCCTAGTCAGTAAAGGTCGTATTCATGGGCCACCTATAGGATAACCCCTCCAATCACTCGAGCTGCAGGAAACAGGATCACAAGCCCCGTTCTTTACCGACATTGTGGACAAGATGTGCTCGTTGAAATGACGCTCAGTTGAGTGTGCTGATGTTTCCAGTCGGTAGTGCTGATACGGTCATCAGAAAGGGGCAATCATGTGGGAAAGCCGAGCCACTAGAAGTTCTGCAATTTGCCGAGAACTGCTCCCGAGAAGTTCGTGTGGAGCAACGTAGTGGTGAGAACGAGGAGCATCTCCCCATGGAGACGTGCCAGCTGATCAATCCTTTAAGGGCAGTTCCCACATACAGCGCCTCGCTTTATAGCGCTCCGCTTTATAGCGCTCGAACCCTAGCTATGTTTTTCCGCTTGCCGTTTTCACAGACAACCGAGCACATAGCGCTATCCCGCTCGGGTCACGGCAAATGTCGTTGCGACGTGATGCACCGGTACTACAGCAATTGTTTATTGTGCGCGTTGGATATCCCCAGCAGTTGACACCACTGATCTCTACAGTATTGGCTGGATCGCGCATAGGGTGCGCCACAGCGTAGTCGCCGGCCGCCATATTGGTGAGCCCATCGCATCCTGTCGTCTGTATTTAGTTCAAGCGGGACTGCCCGCTTTTTAAAAAAATTTCTTAAAATTAAAGCGTACATGGCAGTTCGTTGCAGTTTTGAGTACACTTCACTCACGCACACGAAAAGGGGGATAATTTTTCACAGGCAAGCTTTCCATGTTGAGGAGAAATCGGGTTTATTGGTATTGGACTACTCGGACTTCCTTGCATTGCAACTTCGCTGGTAATATTACGGACTAAGGAAGTATGTGTGGCTGCTCCTATAAATCTCAAAACTATGTATTTTCTATAAACAATGCGCTTGTGTTATACAGGTTCCCCTCACAGTCGCCGTGCCGTGCCGAAGAAGCGGATGCAGAACCCGCACCAATATGCTGATTTGTTCCACTGTTCTTTTAATTTCTGAGGTATGGTGGAAGTAAATAAACTGCTGTGTTAACCTCGTATGTGCAGTAGCTCCTACAGCGTGTGTGATAAGTCATGCGTGTGCATGCTCTTCGTGCACAGCGCTTCGAATTTCTGCAATGAAATACACAGACAGCTGAACGACTGCAACGCACTCGTGGCAACAACGCTATTTTAAGATGAGGAATGGGGAGGTTCATCGCCAGGGGCGGTATCTCTACCCCATTGTTGGTGGTAACGTGAATGAAATAATGAGCCCCTTCACGATAAGGATGGAAGTGCTATTGTAGAATACACATACACTCACAGAACATAAAAAGACAAACGGGAACCATACAACACCAAATGAAAACCACAGAACACCACACGGAACCGAACAACAGACGAAAACAAAAAGAAAAAGACAGAAAAATGGAACTACAAGAACAAACAGTGTAAACTCTTTCTGAACAAAAGACATTTACCGAATTTCGCACTGCGTACGCTTCCCGTGCACGACACTAACATCCCATATTCGGAGTACAACCAGCGGAGAAGAAAAAGAAATCAATTACCATTAAAAACTACAGGGATACGGCTGAAGCACGTTTCGAATACATCAGCACACTGATTCCTAAGAAAGATGCGTGCTAATCAGCAATGAGGAGCGTTTAAAGCGCAATGTTAGACCCCTCCAACATTGCGGCCCTCTCCCCCACGTGCCCCTCTCCTATGCGCGATCCAGCCTTTATACATAGTGATCAGTGGTTGACACTTTCGATGCTGTGATTGCCCTACATTGGCAGATAAAACTCGTGGCCATTTTCACGTCGTCGTCTTCGTCTTCCCACCTTGCTACTTCGCATGGCCGGAAGCAAAACAAACCCCAGCTTCCGCTATGCCACCGCTCAGCGCTCAAAATAGCGTTAGAAAAAGTTGACGGGGCCTCTACTTCGAGAAGCGCTGTTTGATAGCGGTATCTCGATATCTACCCGAATTCCTTGCGGTCCTTCAAGTTCTCGTTCTAGGTAGGTCGTCGGAAAAGTGGATCATAATATCAGCAAACGGAGCTATCTGTGGCAACCTATTTCTCCTTCGTTGATCCCCTCCTGCAGGAGTCGAAGACGTGCTTTTGTGGAGCTCGGACAAGTGGTTGAATACCACGGTCATTCACTGCCCCAGTTCCCAGCGGATATATAAAGATTGTTTCTCGTCCCAGTGTCACAGCAATGGCTTGTTTCATATGCCTTTCGTTTCACCAGAAAATTCATGATGACATAACAAACAGAGATCGTAGCGCTAAAAAATCATGCACCCCCCCCCAAAGAAAACAAAAAGAAAACGTACGGTTACGGGATTCGCCGTTTTAATACTAGATAACCTTAGTAGATCGTGCTCAATCGCCTTCGCGTAGGTAAGGAATAGCGTTCATTGTTCTGCGCACGCTCAGAACAGAAAGAGCTTCGCGCAGTGCCCAGAGACACAACGCTAACCCCCCCGTATGCAAAGGTGATTACGGACAATTTACTAAAACTCTATTTGCGGATACGGGTAACCACACAGCTTTTCTCCAGGATGTATTTGCAGGCCGCGTGGACGTCGCAAAAGAACATGGAGGAATCGAAGAAAACGATGTACCCCAACGGCTCTTCGACAGAAGACAGAAGCGGGTACAAGTGACGTGAGGATAGGAGATGAGCCGTAGCTTCTTTGGAGCTGCGAGAGGGTCACCTTACATGAATAACCCAATGAGGTCGCTTTGCACACGCCAGTTTGGGGCCACTTCCGCGGGCTCCCACCACACCTCTCCAAGTATTCCGAAACTATGCGTTGGGGGCTCCCATAGAGAGGTATGTAACCGAAACCGGGGGGGGGGGGGGGAGCGAGCGGTGATGTCACTGGAGTGGCCACCGATGGGTGCGTTGAGTGCCGGCCCCAGAGTCAAGAGAGTCATAGCTCTCTCCACTAAACGGCGAAGCGCACTTCCGGTGCTCGTAACTACAGTCAAAATTTCTGCCACCATCTCAAAAGCGCAGCCCCTTTGCCAAAGAGACGAGGACGGAAGCGAGGTGACTTAGTTCCCCCAGCCAGCAGACGTGTTTTGGTGCAAGGATGCCTCGTTTGACCTGCACGAATTTGCAACGACGAACGATGCTCAAAAGGATCGACCAAGAATCAATTGATTTATCGGTTGATCGATCCACTAACGGATAAAGGCGGGATTGTTGGCAAATACCCATTAAAGTTGTTCAGTTGGGAGTATGCAGTTGTTACGTATTGTTGTCTTCGTGCTTGTTTTGGGCTGTGCTACAAGTATGAGTGATCGATCCACGTCGGAGAAATAACCATGACTGATCACCTGCGCGGTGGTGTAACAACGCAACGACTCAGCCTTAATTTATTCAATTCTACGCTTTTAAAACTCGCGTGCCTGCAACGTCTGTCAAAACTCCGAAGCGAAAATAGGTGAGAGCGGAAGCGTGGGTCCTTGCCAAGCAGGCGAGGATTTTGAGAGTTAATGCTCCAAATGCGTTAATGCGTTAAAAAGCGTTAATGCTCCCCACAAGGAGCAGATGCTCCTTGTGGGGTTAGTCTCTCCCTTTGGAGGGCAATAGTCGCGACTCAACGTACCCAATCTCTGCTTCACTTCTCGAAGCAGTAAGGATCCCTCCCCCCTTTCCTTCCTCCATGCAAAAGAAGCCACAAAGTGCAAAGGGGCAGAAATGAATACATTTATCTGTTGCGCTCCGAAAAGGTGGTGCAGCGCCATCTGCCAGGTCGCACTTTGGACGTTTGGGACATTCTCCGCAAAAATAATTTGTTGGGCCCTCTATTATTTCGTATATGTTCATTTCGCTTGTGCTGTATAAGAAGCTACAACGCAAGAAAAATTCAGTGCGTTCAGCGCATAACCAAACGGATGTGGAAACACACATGCAACGCTTCGTATTTTAAATGATTATTTTAAACCACTGTCACATACAGGAAGAACCGAGCCGGTGGTATTCCCGTACTGTTTCGGCCAGCAACTAGTGACTACTCCCTCTCGAAGGTCAACCCTAATGTAGTCGCCAGCGAAATACGCCTGCTAGCCCAACAACAGGTTATGCACCACCGTGTCCACCTCCGCTTTTGTCAGCTCAGTGTTTAGCTGGAATCCCCTGTGTTACCTTCAGTACCTGAATCGTACGCCAAAAATATGAGCAAGATTTATGCTGTACCTAAAGAGTACTCAAATGACGGTCTCGTGCTCTGCCTGAAAGGCGCAGGGGTTGTATCTGCAAGGCGACAGGTTCGACACTCCGTGACAGAAGATGGCGGAGATGTGTTCACCCCGTTACGCAGCGTCATTCTAACGTTTCAACCAACAATCCTTCTTCCACACCGAACTGCCATCGGATTTCACACCTTCATCGTCCAAAAATAGATGAACGCCCCATGCAGTGCTATAACTGTCAACGATTTGGCCATATTGCTCGAAATTGCAGAGGTGCTACGAGGTGTGGCGTATGCGTTGGGTCTTATGCCGATCAGACTGCAACAATAAGAGAGAGATAAACTGTGCTAACTGTAAATCCGGCCATCTTGCATCGTTCTCTTTATGTCCCCTGAAGACCACCGCCACGAAAAAATGGCAATACCGAGTATTACGACTTCCTTCTGTCGCTCCCAGGGGAGGTAATGCCGCCGTCAAGCCTAGTATGAATGAACACGACTTTCTTACACTCCCACCTCGGTCTGCACAATGCGAACGAATGTTGCAGGACACCACCACGACGAAGCCCATCAGAAGCAGCCACCTGGCACACCCTGGTCCATCAAGGCAGATTACGCGCTCTTACGCCTGTGTAACAGATCCATCAGGCATGGGAAGACAGTTACCAACCTCAACAACCGAAGCTGTCCCTTCTCCGACACTCTTCTCTGCGGTACTCACGGCAGTACAGGCAATTGTCTCTGCATTTTCTGGCGCGTCGCAGCTGCCCGAGGTTCAAGCGCTTCTGGCATTGGAGGCATTATCTTTACCTCCACATGATGGAATTGTATAGAAAGGCCATCACGATCGAGTCCTCGCAGCCTACGTAACAAGCTCTCTGATTTTAGGTCTCATCTCCACCAGTTCCAGTTCCCTTTCATAGCTATATGCGGACATGGCATGGATGCTGCACATCGCGTTTATGGTCATACAATCTATCGATCTCACCAATCCTCTGAGAACAGAACAGCGTTATACATTCGTAATGACCTCGTTGCTGCACCCATAGGGTCAGTTTGTCATCGCTCTTAGGATTATGTCACCTGCAAGTTCAGCCTTGGGCACATGCTGTTAACAGACGTCAGTATCTATCTACGTCACGCGGTAGAGGAGCCGTGGACTGACCTCGAACGCTTATTCCATTCACCAGAATCCCCAGAATCCCCAGCTCTCGTGCTGGGCGACTTCAACGCTCATCATACAGCCTGGGGAAGGAATGGAGATTGCTCACGTGTTACTACTTAACAAACGCCAGCCAATTTATATGCGATCACCGACGTCACTCGATGTCCTGGATCTTTCGTGGCGCTCACCAGGCATAATTCGCCACTTTTCGTGCGCTACCGATGTCGACACCAGAGGTGGTGACCACTTTCCCCTCTAGATTTCACCTGCCTCTCTCACCCACCGCTGGACTGATTCCTTTCACGAACTGGAGACTGTTTCGTGCCGGCCTCCGAACACCTGTGCACACCGGTATGTCCCCAGAGGCCCTATCGCAAGGCATTCGTTGCGCCACGCAGGACGCGGTGGTCCTGTCTAAAAGGGTAACAGGTTACGTCGGTCATTCTTCAGCAATTGATGATGATGATAATTGGAGGTTTTTGGCGCAAAAGCGACTGAGGCCATAGAGCGCCAAAAACTATGGTTGTAAATGACTCAACTTAGAAGTAAAAGTAAAACTCTTCAGCAATTAACCACCTTCGAGCATTACGTCGCCGAGCAGAGAGAACGGCTCGCCGAACTGGGCAACTTCCTGACACTGTGGCATACCGCCGGATGAAAGCTAATGTAACACGAGAACTTCAGAAACACCGGAAGCGTTGGCGTACGTTTTGTCAACACCTTTCACAGTTTCAGGCCACAAAGGTCTGGAGGACAATTCGAGCTCTGAAGGATGCGCCCCCACAAAACAATCCTCTCGCGGCATTGGGTATCATTAAGGGTGTAGACGAACTCACGCTAGCGACAGATTTCTCCGTCGTCCTAACCACACCGGCGACTGCCTCAACGTCTGCGGTACACAGTTTTGTCCAGGGCTTGACGACCGAAATTCACAAAGAGTGGCGCCGTCCACCGGAGGTTATGGACCGCGACTTCACTCTAATCGAGCTGTAGACTGCATTGAAACTTGTGAAATGTGCGATCGTCCCCAGGACCACATAAAATCACCTATGTCTCACTGCGAAACCTTGACGAGCGGTCACGCCAAGCTCTCCATGTTTATAGTACGTCTTGGCGACAGGGATCCGTACCATCTACACACTTAAAAAAAGGGTGTACTTTAACTCATTTTTTGCCACATATATAACACCCTTTTGGAGAGTACAATTGCGCTCAAAGGGGTGTCTCCTCACTCCTTCAAGGGAGTAGCATAACACCTTTCTCCCTACTGGAGAGTAATATTACTCCCCGGCAGGGAGAAGGTGTTATGCTACTCCCTTGAGGGAGTGAGGAGACACCCTTTTGAGCATAATTGTACTCTCCAAAAGGGTGTTATATATGTGGCAAGGAAAGGAGTTAAAATACACCCTTTTTTTTAAGAATGTACCTGGAAGAAGGCATTAGTTGTCCCTATCCGCAAACCAGGCAAACCCTCAAATGCCCTATTCTCCTTTCGCCCTGTGAGCCTGGCAAGCTGTAGGGGAAAACTGATGGAAAGAATGGTTTTGCCTCGCGTCGACTGGTGGCTCGAAAAACAAGGTGCGTTCCCTAAAGAAATAGCTGGATTTCGTCGCTACCGAAGCTCCATGGATGGCTCCAATTCTCGACATAGTCTCCACTGTACAACATACTCGTGCTCGTCGGCGGATCGTTGTATCGGTCTTCCTGGCGCGCGCATATGATACCGTCTCGCATATCTGTGTGCTCCACGCCAGTTTTTTTTGGAGTATCTGGTCGACTCTTCAGCAGACCCCACGATTTCCTTACGGACCGAACTGTCGCGGTCCGCACGTCCCACGGCCAGAGCACTAAGCACCCTGTCCATCAAGGCGTACCCCAAGCAAGCCTTCTGAGTCCTACATTCTTTCATGTGGTAATGGCAGGAATAAAATGGATAGTTCCTGGCAAAGTAGCATTCTCCGTGTATGCCGATCACGTTGCCCTTGGACAGTAGGCAAGTCACGACCACCCATTCAGCGTCGTTTGCAGCAAGCCTTAAACAATGTCCATCTCTACCTTTCGCGACTTGGAATGGACCTCCCTTTCACTCATAAGTCTATGATTAATTTCCCTCTTTGGGTGGGTGCAAAGAAGCTCGATTCTGTGCGTTTCCATCGCTTCCTTGGTGTAGTCCTGGACTCGAACCTGCATAGGGCTCGCCAATCAAGCACTTTGAAACCGAAGTGCAGCGATGGCTTCCTGCAATTTAACATCTTTCTGGCTTGGGCTTGGGCTCCCTTCTAGTCGTTCACGCGGCTTTGGTGAGGGCGACTGTGCTTTACAGCCTTTCAATCTTGCACATCGTTTCTCCAACTTCGTTAAATACCCTTCGGACACTGTTTGACCGAAGCATTCGTCCATGCCGTGGAGTTCCAAGAACGGCTGAAACACGGCAAGTCCTAGCTGAAGATGGTGAACTCCCGGTGGAGGTAATTCGTGAGCGTGAAACGGCTCGACACTTCCTACGTTCGTGTGCGCACGCACATACCCCCTCACCCACTCCTCAGGAAAATTCGATACCGTCCTGAAAGTGATTTCCATTGCGTAGCGCAGAGGACACGCCAGGCTCTCACTGGCTTCGTAACTAAGGACGCTTCATAACACCGCCGAACGCCCCCTGGTTCCTGCCTGAGGCACCCACATTCGCACGTCTTCCGGACCTCCAGGACCGCAGAGATCAGGCTCTCCCTCAAGTGCTTCGAGCCCATGCTTTATGCTCTCATAGACACAAATTACAAATTTGTCTACAAAGCGGGGCACAGGCTCGTTCTGCAATTGCTTCCAGACCACTGTGGTGCCGAAGGCAAAGAACAGGCTGACAGTGCCGCCGAAGCAGCTCTCTCGGACATGGACGCGTATTGCACAGCTGAGAGGAGATCGCCGCTCCGTACGTCGCTGCCTCGTGACTCCTCTGGCTACCTGGCAACGGACTGCTGACACCCCCCCCCCCCCGCTATGCTGAGGAGAGTTGATCCAGCGCTCGCTTTCCCATGCCTTCACATATCTCTCGTCAAGATGCCGCATTTGTTCATCGAATGCGCCTAGATGTGGCCTTCGCAATGCCAATCAAAACATAGCTACTAGCATACATAGCTATATTTTGATTGGCATCCAGCGAGTAATAATACACCAGTTTCATTTACTCAACAGCCCCATAAAATAACGTGCATACAACTGAGACAGTACCAACCGTAATGCACGCTAGACTCCCTGGAACCAAAAAGCAACCAACCCCGCAAGATCCCGCATCAAAATGTTGTGTTATGTAATATTACACATGTAGTTATACTAGTTGCTACCAGAATGCACCGCACCTTCGTTGTTCTTCAAGCTCTTAGCCTCATTGACTGTTTCACGACACGTCCGCTAATATACATGTACAGTACATCCAGGGGACGTCCAGCTTACAACGTCTGCTCTGGATGAATCTAGGATATTTATGGATAATTTGGGACGTCCAGAGGATGTCCAGTGGACATCCATCGTGGATAGGGACGATATGACCAAACTGGGATGTCCGCGGGATGCTTATGATTGTCTGGTAGTTGCAAAGCATCACATCAGGTGGCAGCACCATCCTTGTGGCCAAAAGTTCTGGACATCCTGGGATGTCACGTGTGACGTCGTCATTCCATACCTAGGCAGGTTAAAACCCTTTAAGGCACAGAATGACTGCGGCTTCAAAGAAAAATATGTCACGTTGTTTATTTCAATATAAAATCACTGTGATGTAAAAATGCATTTACCGCACTAAAAAACGTTCACACTGGTGTTTTAGGCTACTGTGTCTCAGGGGACACACTGGACTCGTCGGGTTCCTTCAGACCTCGTGGTGAAAATGTGCAAAACAATTGTGCCCAGGTACAAAGCACAGGCTTATGCCACACTTGTTGCACTGCACTTGTGTTTGTCCAGCTGGACAGTTCCGACACCGTCCCTTTTTGCTGTAGACTGGCCAGTGGCCAACACCGTCATACTTCACCTCTTGTGATGGTCGAGGATGAACAGCATGCTTGATCTTCTTAGTTGGTGCATCACCGTTTGAAGGGCGCCCACGCTTCTGTTTATGCGCCCGGATGAGCGCATCGCTGATGGAGGCACCGAAAATCCTTCAGGGGATGCTTTGACGCAACACCAAGAAGTGTGTACTCTCGGCGGTACAGAAGCCATGCGTTGTTTACGGAAATGTGCAAGATCTGAGCAAACAGCCGCAGGTAGTATCGCTTGGACTTCAGTGGGGTACGATACAACTCTATGAGCATGTCTGCAACATCAACTCTACACATGTGAGCATTGTATTCAAGTACGATTCGGGGGCTTGACACTGCCGCTTTCGAATGATCGTCTCTTGAATATCTCTTCACTGTCCCTTTCGGCTCAACTCTTACAAAGTTGCTACACAAAGTGACAACTTTGTTATCCACCCATTTCACAAGCGTCACACCAGAATTCTGGTCTGTCTTCTGGTCTACAGACCCAGTTTTCAGGGTGCCGAACTGACTTGCACAAATCCACAACCACCTTGCCTCCGAGCCCCAAAGCTGCTGCTTCGTCGGCGAATTCAGACTTCAGCGAATTCAGATAGCAAAAGTGTCTTTGGCTGCGTAAAGAAGTATATCACATACCATCCCGGAAACAAAGATTTTGAAGCCCCACTTGTGGGGTTTTGGCTGAACATATTGCCGTAAATTCACAGCACGGGTACCTTTATACGGCACCATCATTTCGTTGATGAACTGCCTATTTTCCTCTTCAACTTTGCGAAGGTTCTTCCAGAACGCGTCAAAAAGTTGCATTATGTTCGTGAATCTGTCATTAGAGTCTTCCTCTGATACGAAACATATCAACCTCCGTAACTTCTTGAATCTGTTGAGGGGCATGATGTCTGCCACAGGAGGGTAGCGCAACAGTTCGGACCAGTAATCTCTATATGCTGGCATTTTTACGACGCCCATCGTCAGTAAAATACCAATGAATTGCTGTACCTTGTCGAGAGTTGTGCTCACACATGTACCAGTCAGACAGACTGAATAAAGGTTTGTCTCATCGACAATCATTTTGAGCAGATTGTCATCAAAAAATAATTTGAAGTAAGCAAGGGGCTCACTTAACTCTCACTAGAACCCACATCTGATACCGACCCGGTTTCTGGAATAAGCACAATTGGTCGGGCGTCGCGACTTCTTGTCACATACAAAGAAGTGGACGCGATTTTCATTGCACCTGAAAGAAAATAATACATGATAATCAGACAATATATTTCTATAAAGAGAGCTGGCCCCGTCCTATGAAGCTGTTAGGCATGCTAGGCAATGTCCAAATATGCGGTTGAGGGCCACAATTTTCGAACTTCGGATGGAAAGTACACGCTTCGACATGCTACCATGTGTGTACAGTGTGTCCTTCGGGATACTACCGCCAATCACGGGCCATTTCTATTTGCTGATGAATGCAGATTGAATTACTGACGTAGAACGTGATGGAGCGATTCACAATGAACATAACACAAAAGATTTCTGCCAAAGAATTACTCACCTTCTGAGAAATAGTTGAGATACCGCAGCGCAGTGCGCTCACAAAACGAGTACGGGCGCAGCCATTGCAGGCAGGACAACTTCGGCACGCCTAGCGGCAGTTTGCGAAGCAACAGTATGAAGAAAACATGAACCCGAAACCGAAACATGTATCTCCAAAGATACAATGAACGTTTGCAGTAAGACTTCTAACAGGGAACGGGAAAAGGCTCGATAAAATGTGCATATCCTGCACGATACGCTGTGCCTTAAACGGTTCTCTGGACTAGCAAGGGAAAAACACTTATAATCGAGGCAGAAGAATGCAAACCGCTGTGAAAGCAAAAGTAAAATATGCTGACCATCAATAGGTAACAACAAAAGGCAGGAATTAGGTACGTAACAAATCAGCCTACTGTCCACCACAACAGCAGACACGAGGAGCGCAGAACGATGCGTCCGTTCATCCGACAGCCAGGTGCAGAACTGAATTGTAATCATTTTTTCTCGAGAAAGTCATGCATCTACCCCCTAGCGGTTACTTTTTGAATTGACAAAGTTTGACAAAATTATTAAGAATCATGCCAGCGCTACTCTCGCACCTGAGGCCAAGGCAAGCTTTGCGGAAGACCAAAAATGTCAAGGATGCACAGACAGGAACTACAACAACCAGTGCCCCACATGCAGGGGCACATCACTGCTAATCACAAACAAAGCGTGAACAAAGTGATTACGTCCGTTCCATCTGAGAGTCGGGCAGAAAACAGAAGGATAATGCTTTTATCTCCCCTAAAGCCATGCATCTGTCCACCTTGTGGTTATTTTCTGAACTAATTTAATCGTGAAATTATTAGGAATCATTCTCGCACTGCTCTCATCCAGATCAAGGGTGTGGCAGCACTAGCGTGATCGTAAGACAAGAATGAACAACGCATATCTTTCTTGTCCAACACAGAAAAAATACAGAGCTAGATGGATCAACAAAGGAAAGCATGCATCATAAAACAGAACAGAACAGGTCAGGGCATGCCAGGAGATTGCTCAACTAGCACTGTCACACGAGGAAAAATCAAACGACTGCTGGGGCAACCAAGGGAAGGAAGCACAGAGAGACATTTGACCAGAGTGAAAAAGACGCTCATCGGCATCCAAGTATTTCCATGTACACAGGCAAACTGAATCCCACTGAGGCTGCACTTTTCCACTAACGGCCAACACAGCTGCTACGAACAGAATCATCGTGTGCCATCCACTAGTAACATGTCCATTCCCGCGAGGGGCTAAGAGAGAAATGAATCCTTGCGCCCTCTGCAGGCCTTGCTGATTGGTCGTGACGTCATCCTATTATCTCAAGGCTACACTGTTTTTTTTTTCACTAATGCCCAACGCAACTGCTAGGGACAAGGTACACTGAAAGAATAATCACAGCATGACGTCATCACTCCCTGTCTGAGACATGCAGCTGCATGGTTTAAGGACGCGTATGGCTGCGCTCTAGGCAGGAGACCTATTATTTATTGAATCACTATCCAAAGATTATTTTCTGTGTTCCACTATGATGATTGTGTAAAAAAACAGAAAAACTATCGCAGAAAAGCACAAAACACCATGCGTGAAAGCTTAGCAATTAAGCATTTTAATCCCAAAGACTTACTCAATGACTAGATAGCCTTATGAAAATCAAGAAAGAACAAAATATCACAACAAGCAACACCACCAACGGCTAGTAACGAAGAGTTCAGTGACGGATATCCGTTCCATCTGAGATCCAGGCGTTGAACTGAATAATGACGCTCTTTTCCTCCTGAATAAAGCCAACCATCTGCCCCCTTGCAGTTACTTTCTGAACTACTTTAATCGCCACACTGTTAAGAATCATGCCAGCGCTACTCCCATTCAGATTAAGGGCGAGGCAGCACCATCGTCATCGTCAAGACTCTGCTTCAGCCAGAATGTTTCTTGTGAAAAAGAAAAATATAGGCGAGATGCATCAACAAAAGGAAAGCATGCGTGCATCATAAGACAGAACAGGTCTGGGCATGTCGCAGGACATTGCTCAATGAGCACTGTTACCCGAGGAAAAATCAGATCTTTGAAAGACAACACAGGAAAGCAAGCACAGAGAAACACTTGAACAGAGTGAAGACACTCACCAGCATCAAAGTATTTCCACGTACACTGCGCTTCCTCATTGTAAATGCGCTCGACACCAAATCCACCAGTCGCACACTACCCATCAGTGACAAGCAACACATCTGTTCCGCACAACAGGCAAACTGAATCCCACTGAAACTGAGTCCACTGTCAAATTGGAAAACACGCTCTCCAGCATGAAACTATCCCTAAACACACACACACTCGTCTGATTCAAAAACAGTCATCATAAATCTGCTCGCCACAAAGTTCACAAAAACGCACACCAGCGACCAATGAGAACCAAGCCTCCCCATTTCTGAAGCTACACTTTTTCTCCACTAACGGTCAACAGAATGCTACAGACACCTGAAACATATAAGCAACTGTATCACATCACATCCTGTCTGGAGGTATGTAGGCTACAATTGCAAAAACTAAAGCACACGCTTATAAACAACCATCAACTCAGAGAAACACACTTATTTCTGCAATCAGATAATTAATGCATAATGTAACACACACACACACAACTGCATTGCTCCTGCGTAAAGAAATTTCAGCATTTCTGCACAAATACCTATAACTGCAAACAGCTGACTCCATCAACATATCGAGCAAAGTGAACACTGACACTCAACATCATCTAACAAAAAACAAATAAGCAAACCCACTTCTCATGAATTGAGCTTTGATAGGCGGCTTTCTTCTGCGTAAAAGCAGTGAAAGAAGAAAAGAGCGGTGAAAATTAAAAATTACACGCACTTCTGCTCCAATAGCTGTAACTGCAAGAGCCATAGCGCACGCTAATAAACAGAGAAAAAGACAATTACTTCTGCTATCAGAAAATTATTGTATAATGCGATACACACAGCTGTGTTGTCCCTGCGTGTGTAAAGAGAGCGCAGTACAAGGTCACACAAATTCTCTTAAGAAGGCAGGGAAAATCACTTCTACTCGGATAGCATAATCCGATAAAGTTAATTTTTACCAAGAAAACTAAGCCTAAACACAGCTACCAGGGTGACAGGTATATACTAGTGAACAACAAACAAGCACTCCAATTCACATCTACTGATAGAATATTGGAGCTACAGGCGTGAACCACTCAATAAGAACAAAGCACTGTGCTTGAGGAAAGCATATCAAATGCAGCGTAACAGGACCCGCGTCGAGAGCTCACAGAATAAGGACTTCACCAGGTTCACAAGGCAATTCTCAGCTATGCTGCTGATAAAGTGATAAAACAATGCGCCCGCTGGGGGGGGGGGGGGTCAGTAACGGATCGCGACCATGCGCGCCATTGCGTAAGCGTGTCCAAATCATGAAAATGCCTAATTGCTATGATCAGCTTTCATGCATGATGTTTTCTGTGTAATCATCATAGTAAAAGGGCTGTGTAAAGCCCAGTCGTACGCGTCCTTGAACCATGCAGCCGCATGCCTCGACAGGGAGTGATCGACGTCATGCCGCGACTCAGGTTCCAGGTGGACCTTGTGCCTAGCAGTTGTGTTACGCGTTAGTAAAAAAAAAACAAAAAACAGTGTAACCTTTGAGACAATTGGATAAGGTGAGCGACCAATGAGCAAGGCCCGCAGAGGGCGCAAGTATTCACTTCTCTCTTGGCCTCTCGCGTGTATGGATGTCTTACTGGTTGATGACGCGCGTTGAATTTGTTCGTAGCAGTTCCGTTGGCCGTTACTGGAAAAGTGTAGCCTCAGTGGGATTCAGTGTCTCTCTCATGGGGAGCGGATGTGTTGCTAATCACTCATGGGTGGTGTGGGAGGATAGGCAAGGGCTCATGGGAACTTATAGCGCCTTAAAGCATTACGAGACGACCAGAGGCTGAGGTAGAAGAACAACAACATTCCCGGTGTGCGTAGCAGCAGCGTCAGCCAGGGTAAACTATACCTGAAACAGACGACAGGACAGTGTCCCTCAAAGTTCCCATGCTGCTTTGCGCTGTACGCTTGGTGGCGCGCGCATCTTTTCAAAATCGTCTATTCTGGTGGATTTTGTGTCGAGCGGGTTTACAATGAAGTAGTGCTGTGTACGTGGAAATACTTCGATGCTGGTGAGTCTTTTTCACTCTGTTCAAGTGTCTCTCTGTGCTTGTTTTCCTTTGTTGCCCAGCAGTCGTTTGATTTTTTCTCGTGTGACAATGCTTGTTGAGCAATGTCCTGACACGACCTGATCTGTTTTGTCGTATGATCCATCCTTTCCTTTATTGACGCATCTAGTTCTATGTTCTCTTTTTGGGACAAGAAATATTTTTGTTGATCATTCTTGCCTTGACGATGACGCTAGTGCTGCCACACCCTTGATCTGGACGAGAGCAGTGCTAGAGTGATTGTGAATAATTTCACGATTAAATTAGTCAGAAAATAACGGCAAGATGGACAGGTGCGTGGCTTTAGAGGAGATAAAAGCATTACAAGTTTGTTTTCTGCCTGACTCCTCGATTATACGGATGTGATCATCTTGTACACGCTTTGTTTGCGACTAGCAGTGATATGCCAGTGCATGTCGGGCGCGGGTTCTTGCTGTTCGTGTCCGTGCATCCCCGCCATTTTCTGTCTTCCTCAAAAGCTGCCTTGACCTCGGGAACGAGGGTAGCACTTGCATGATTCTTAATAATTTTGTCATGAAATTAATTCAAAACGTAACCGATACGCGGTCACATACATGACTTTACAGGATGTCCAGCGATCAGTGTAAAAACCTAGGGGTGATGAAAGCATGGGACTTGCTTTATGCGACTCCTGAAGGATTTTGCCACCTACTGTAATGATTTTCGTTAGTGTGATGAATTAATTAGTGGAATTTTGCTAATTAATTTCTGAAAAATGCCAAGGAAACGTGACGTTTTTTTCTGCCGGAATTGGAAAGGCCATGTCTGGAATAGCGTATCGCAGTCAAAATTAGCTGATTTTGCGCACGTTGTTCAGAGAAAGATTACTACCCAAAAAGCACCCGTAATCCTATCGCAAGTCGATCGCTCTTGCGGCATTCGCTTCGCCACGGGTACAAGTTCCGCCCAAGGGCCCTCCCTCTGTGAAGAAAGCAGGAAGAAAGAAACAAACAAAATCGGTAAACAGGAAGCTTGAAACAGACCGCAATCCTATTATCAATCACCGATAAACGAAGTCACACGGTTTGATTGCGCTTCGGTCAGAAACAAAAATTAAAAAAGGTGCTCGAGCTGCCTGCCGTCTTTGCCGACACAACTGGCATCTGCAAAACGCATTTCTCGCAGCATTCTTTAGCTCTTGTGGTGGGATGATACGGCAGAAGGCGGTTATTTTTGCTGCAATTCTTCTGGCGCTGTAGACTCCGTTTGGTACACGGCGTCGTTGATTCTGCCCCACAACTAGAAGTCCAGTGGTTTGAGATCTGGGGACCTCGGTGGCCAGCGAACCGGCCCATGACGGCCAATCCACATATCCCCGAACAGGTTGTACTAAAATCTTTTGGCACTGCCAGACGAGTGCGGTGGGGCACCATCATGTTGGAACTACATCGTGGCGCGTCTGCTTAAGGGTCGCTCTTCTACGAAGTCGAAGACGTTCTTCATGAGTATTTCGTGCACGTAACGCTGCGCTGTCAGGCCGCCGCTGTAGTACACTGGACCGAGTATGGCGCTATTAAATATCCAAATCCAAACACTAAAGGACCATTTAGTTCATTTTTAAAATAACAAATTAGCCAAGACGAAAACAAAGTTTATTCAGCTCGTGCTGGGCTGTACCGTCATGGTGATGACGATACCGATACAACTTCCCTTCAACCGCTAACAAGTTAAACAAAGAATACTGCTTATTGTTATTTTTTTCACATTGAACTGTTCAGCTGTGCTGCTTAAAGTTCTCATCATAACACAACCTGTTGGGTTGTCGTCTCTGCCGAGTGGGACGCTGTCCTGTGGAGGTCGAGGCTGGCGCTGAAGGTGTGTGGTGCAGAGCAGGTGACGACGGTCTACTGTCGGATGGCGCTGTAGCCGTGCCAGCCGGACCTTCGCCGAAGTCGTCGTCCCATGCCGGTCCCTCTTGGTCCGGCAGATATGGCTCGTTCGTTTTGAGTAGGTGCCTGCGGTTACGGCGAAGAACTCGGTAATCCTGTGTCACCACGTTGTAAGACCGCGGGGCAACTTGGCTCTGCAGCATCGCCTTGAGGGCGCAGCGATTATCTTCGCGTACGCGGACTGTGTCCCCCTCCTGTAGAGCCGTTACTGCCGGAGATTGCTTGTGTGGCTGCGTCCTTTTCCACACTGGTGGTGGTACGTCCTGCGAAAAGTCCGGTACGCGGGACCGCAACCGACGTCCCATTAACAATTCGCTCGGGCATCTTCCGTCTTCAAGTGGCGTCACGCGATAAGCTAGTAGGCCGAGCCAAAAGTTTTCCCCATTTCTCATGGATTTCTTTAGAATGCGTTTAATCACTTCAACTCCTTTTTCTGCCAAGCCGTTTGAACTTGGAAAATACGGGCGCGGCGTTGTGTGCGTGAAGTCATATAGCTTTGCCAGCTGACGGAAGTCTTGGGGTGTGAATTGTGGACCATTATCCGTGCACACCTCCAACGGAATCCCGTGCCGTGCGAATATACTTCCTAGTTTTTCCACCACGGTGTGTGCACTCGTGTTGTCTAGCTGTTCGACTTCCAGGAAGTTAGAGTACGCATCGTAGGCAGAAAGACTTTCTGGCGTACTGGCACAAGTCGACTCCAATTCGTTGCCATGGACGGGAGGGCACTTGTCTCATTACTAATGGCTCCTGGGCCTTCTGGTAAGAGTGGGCAGGTGGCACATCGTTTGATCAGTGACTTTATGTCTCCGCTGAGACCGGGCCAAAATACCAGCTGGCGAGCCCTTGTCAAGGATTTATTAATACCGAGGTGTCCATCATGAATTCGCTGAAGCATCTCTGATCTCATGCTTGTCGGTATTACAACCTTCGTGCCGGTCAATTCAGACTGCACTGTCTTGAACTCTACCATGATGGGTTGGTGGTTTTCCAGTTGCTCCATAATTTTACGCAGTGTGGAGTCCTTCGCAGTTTCAAGGGCTAGTCGTGCTGCTGTTGCATCGCTAACAAGGCTCTTGCGAGTTTCGATAGCATGGTCTTCGACGTCATTGGAGGCTACATGGGCGTTATTTCCATGGGCCCGTGATAGCACGTCGGGGACGATCAAGTTTTTTCCCGGGACGTAAAGCAACTGGAAATCGTACCTCATCAAGCGCAAGAAAAAACGCTGGAGTCTCGGTGGCATATTGCCGATGGCCTTCTTCGAAATAGCTAACAGTGGTCTATGGTCGGTCTCCACCAGTATCTGTCTGCCGTAGACAAAGTCGTGGAACTTTTCCATGCCGAATACAATTCCAAGTGCTTCCTTTTCTATCTGGGAATAACGGGTTTCTGATTCAGACAGTACCCGAGAAGCATAAGCCACTGGACGCCATCCCTGTTGACGTTTCTGAAAGAGTGCTGCTCCCAGACCTACCCTCGATGCATCGGTGGCCACCTTAGTGGGCTTGTGCAGGTCAAACAGAGCTAGGAGAGGGGCCGTAGTGAGTGCCTGCTCAAGATGCCACCATTCTTTCTCAGTCGCACGGCTCCATTCGAAAATGCTGCCTTCACGGAGCAGGGCTCTCAGTTGTTCTGTTTTTCCAGCTAGGTCTGGTATGTACTTTCCAAAGTAGTTTATCAGTCCTAGAAATCGATGTAGTTGTTTCTTGTCAGTTGGGTGCGGAAACTCTTGTACACTGCTGATGAGCTGCGGACTGGGTCTTGTCCTCTCGCTGGAGATGACGTCACCCAGAAACTCTACTTCCGTTCTGGAAAATTTGCATTTTTCCAGATTAAGTGTCGGGTGCTGCTCCTGTGCCCGAATCAGCACCGCGCGTAAGCGTTTGTCGTGTTCCTGCGGTGTCTTATCCCAGACTAGAATGTCGTCGATGCAGACTCTAACACCGAATAGTCCTTCAAATATGTTGGCCATAGTCTGCTGAAAAACTTCGGGGGCTGATGATATACCAAACTGAGCCTGAGGTAGTGATATCGTCGAAACGGCATGCCCATAGTACAAATCTTGGCGGTTTCTTCGTCGGGGGGAATCTGGTGATATCCCGAATTGGAAAAAAACCCGCGCATCGGCAAATTCCGCTTGGATGTCCTCTCGTTTTGGTAACTGATAGTATTCCCGTTTTAAGTGCTCATTTATGCGCCTCAGGTCCAGGCAAAGTCGCAGCTGTCCGTTCTTCTTTTGTGCTATGACCACTGTACTAACCCAGTCAGTTGGGCCGTCGGCCTTCCTTAGGATTCCTGCGTCAACCAGGCGGTGAAGCTCCTGTTCTACCGGTCGTCGAAGAGAATGCGGTATTCGACGAGCTGGCTGTACAACAGGAACCGTGCCTTCTTTAAGCTCCATTTTGTACGTTCGGTTGACGCACCCTAGGCCCCGGAAAACACGGGGGAAGTCGTTCAACATCTTTCTTCCTTCGTCAGTCATTTGAAGCACGGCGCCCACTCGGCTGATGAGTTTGAATTGTTCACATGCTGAGAGGTCGAGGATTGGTGTCCGCGCTTTTTTTACAACAAAGAACTGCACGGGATTCGTATTCCCATTATATGCCATATGCAGCGTAGTGACCCCACAGTGTGCGATTACCCCTCCGCTGTAACTTCGTAGTCTCGCGCTGGTATGGCGAACTTCTGCGCTGGGCACATTTCGCTGCACCCAGGATCTCGGAAAGCAAATTAGCCTGTGCTCCGGTGTCAACCTTAAAGGAAATAGGACGTCCGGATACATGTGCTGAGATGATCCAGTCTGGCCCTTGCGATGCGCAGCTGCCGATCTCGAGGACGGAAAACTCCTCTGTGCTGTCCTCAACAGGTGCGGCACTTATGTCATTCACTGGTGCTCGGCAGCAGGAAGCAAAGGGGTTGTACTTCTGGCAACGTCGACAAATCTTCCCAAAAGCAGGGCAAGTGCGATGACGATGAACGAAGTTGCAGTTCCCACACCGACGATCCGCACCCCGGTCACTGTGTCGTTCTCGGGTCCAGTTCCGCGCTGCATTTACCCCCTTCTCTTTTTCTTCGAACGTGAGGCTGCGAAGTGTCTCTATTTCACTCGCTCGGCACTGTCTTATCCATGGTTAAGTTAATCTCTCTGAGGAGCCGTTGGCGCAGTTTCTTGTTTGCAATTCCATAAACAATTTGATCTCATATCATTGAATCTTCCAACGTAGAAAATTCACATGACTTTACTTGAATGCGTAAATCGCGATAGAAAGCTTCGAAAGCCTCACCCTCCTCCTGCATTCGTATCCTGAACTTATACCTTTCGTAGGTCTCATTCTTGGGTATGCAATAGTCCTCGAACTTCTGGAGCGCCTCGTTAAATGATCTGCCTTCCGGAAGGTCAAAAGTTTGATACACTTCTTGTGCTTCTTCTCCCGCGGCATGAAAAAGCAACGCTACCTTTTGAGCGTCATGATTGAGCGATGATTTTGCTGCCCCCGGCTGTTGTGGAAGCTCGGTGGCGCCTTTGGAGCCTTTGCTTGAAGCGACGCCAGTTCTCTGCGACGTTGCCTGCGAAGCTCAGTCCTGATGGAGCTCGTAGGCCTTCCATGATATCGGCGTTCGAAACGTGGAACTAAGGACACTTCTGACACCATGTATCGTGCAGCCAAGACGAAAACAAAGTTTATTCAGCTCGCGCTGGGCTGTACCGTCATGGTGATGACGATACCGATACAAAGGTGGTCATACTAGAAGTGGACTCTTGCTTTCCGACAGTCATACAGGCTTTTGCAACATAAGGTGGCATGGACTAAAGTAGTACACCAGCCGGTGCTTTTTTTTCTAAATAATGAAGCAACTAAAGAGTTGCGAAGCGGCGAAACAGTTGTTTGAAGCCCATTGCAGAAGGTGTGCCTGCTTTCCGATAACATGTTTTAATGATATTCTAGAAGACATTTATCCGTATGAAATATTGCACTCTGCAAGAAACACTGGAATGTTCTTGATGTTGTACATTTGTTGGCCAGCCAAGAGAGCGAACAACTGCAAATTGATGAGCCAGCAGTGGTGCTTGTCAGTCCCTCTCCAAACTCCGCAGTGCAGCACGTTCGACAGACAAGTGCATTGGGGATAGTCGGTGGTGGTATTATCAAGAATAGCTCCGTGTTCCTATTATCGTAGCTTGAGGTATTTTCCCAATAAGGCTGACATAGATAAGCCAGCCCATCCTTAGCCTTGCTGGCTTCCGTACATTGTGCTGGTTGGGAACTCGCCATACTCGTTGGGCCATACTCGGTCCAGTGTACTACAGCGGTGGCCTGACAGTGCAGCGTTATGTGCACGAAACACTCATGAAGACAGCCTTCGACTTCGTAGAGATGTGGTTCCAACATGATGGCGTCCCACCGCACTCGTCTGGCAGTGCCAAACGGTTTTCGGACAATCCCTTCGGGAATATGTGGATTGGCCGTCGTGGGGCGGGTGGCCACCGAGGTCCCCAGATCTGACAGCACTGGACTTCTACTTGTGGGGCAGAATCAACGACGCCGTGTACCAAACGGAGTCTACAGCGCCAGAAGAATTGCAGTAAAAAATAACCGCCTTCTGCCGTATCATCCCACCACAAGAGCTAAAGAACTTGCTGGAAGAAATGTATTTTACAGATGCCAGTTGTGCATCGGCGAAGACGACAGGCACTTCGAGCACTTTTTTTTATTTCTGTTTTCACTGAGAATAAAAGGGCACAAAACTGTGGTTCTGTCCAAAGCGCAATCTAACCGTGTGACTTCGTTTATCGGTGATTGATAATAGGATTGCGGTCTGTCTCACTCTTCCTCTTTACCGAGTTTGTTTCTTTCTTCCTGCTTTCTTCGCGGAGGGAGGGCCCTTGGGCGGAGCCTGTATTCGCGGCGAAGCCGGCGGAGCGCAGGAGCTTGTATTGGTAACACTGTGGGACCAACGTCGGTTCCGAGGCTTGAAGAGACCTCGGGCACCTTCAGTAGCCTTTATTGGCGTGTCGGATGGATCATATACTCAAAATACAATTTGTTGGGACACGTTCGTTACGTGTGGTGGGCGCGAAACGTTTGTAACGGTGACGGGAATGTGTTTTTGCAATTAACATGCACGCTTGCAACGAGTCAAAGATATCAGCTAAATACCTACCATCCTTCCCTGTCAAATACTGTGTTTTTAACACAGGTTATCGTCTATAATGTGATTACTTGCTGAGCGGAGCTGTGAAACCAGCATAATTTTTCCTTCACGAAATAAAACACAATGTTTGACACCATATTCTCAATTCAAATGTGGTGTAAAAAAGGTGTATTAGACTGTAAACAAATGTTTCAACACCCCACATTACACCCTTAATAATCGACATTGAATAAAACGTGGTGTATGCCGATATTACACTTTTAGTAATTCCCCTCTTGCACCCTTTGCGGAACAGAAAATCGTCATGAAAGAACTGATGTTCTGAGGCTGGAACAACATAGAAAGGACAAGTACATACAAATCCTCAATTTTCCTAAGAAATTAACGATGAAAGATGAAAGTCACTGAATAGGTTAGCCAGCTGTAGGTCTCGAACCCACATCTTCTGGATTGCTGGTCCAGAGCTCTACCAATTGAGCCAAGCTAACACGCCTTCGCAGCGACTTCCAGGGTGCGTCATCTCAAGAGACAAACCAGCCACTCTCTCGCACTCATCATCCTTTCACTCTTACATTTTTGCGCACTCATACACACATTCATACGACGGGATTGACGCAGGCGGCAACTGTTGAACATGAAAGAACTTATGTTCTGAGGCTGGAACAACATAGAAGGGACAAATACATACAAAGCCTCAATTTGCCTAAAAAATTAACGATGAAAGATGAAAGTCATAGAAAAGGTTTATTGTGCCCCGGCATACAGCAATACAGTCTTTTAAAAAGCAGACAGGAAAGGCTGTAAGCAGCCTTGGCCTCGGGGTACGTGCATCGGTGTTATCGGATGCTCGAATGCTATCACAACGTTTCTCCCCTTTCACTTTTGGTTGAGTGATTACAAACACTAATACCCAGTTCAACACATAACGCAAATAACATACAATATGATCTACATTCACTTATTTTGAAGTATACCCGTATCTATCGCGCTTCCGTCTAACACGCTGACTGAGCCTCAATACAGGCATTTGTTGAATAACGTCCTCAGCTCGAGGGGATGTCACAGAACTTGACACTACGGTGTCGGTACAATCATCATGAACATGTAACGGTATTTGAAAACGCCTTTGCGTTCTGCTAAATGGTCGTAAAGCCTGCTGTTCATGTTTGCATTCATTCCTTCTCAAATGATCGCTGTGCACGAAACCAATCCGACCTTGAACTCTTACAAGGAACGTGACCACTGACTTTGATTGATAGTGACTCTAGGTACCCACTTGACTTCTTCGTTTCGTTTGGTCTCCACAAACACCTTGTCACCGGCTGAGTAGGAATGAAATTGACGACGCAGACTATCTGCGCTGGCTTTTATTCGTGCCCTTCTTTCAATTTGCACCGACGCCGAGTCGGGTTTCAACAAGGTTAACCTTGACCTCAACCGTCGTTACAGAAACAACTCCCTTGGAGATAAACCTGTAAAAGTATGCGATGTTGTACGATAGGCGAAAAGAAAGTTATCAAGTCGATGCTAACAAGCGTGTTCTTTCCTGCTCGCGGTGCGTTTTTGATTGACTGAACAGCACGCTCCGCGGCGCCATTTGGCTGGGCGTGATACGGGGAATGCACACATGTTTTACCCCATTTCCTCTCATGAAATCACTAAAAACTACAGACCTAAGTTGGGGACCGTTGTCACTTACAACGGTGTGAAGTAATCCATAGGCGGCAAACAAAGTAAACACACCAAGAGTCGTCTCAGCAGTGGTAGTAGACATTACATGTACATCAATCCAACGGGAATGTGCATCAACGACGACAAGGAACATTTCCTCATCTTTTTCCGCAAAGTCTACGTGGATGCGCTCCCACCTTTTAGTGCACTACGCCCACGGCTGTAAAGGTGTTGGTGGTAACAAACTTTTAACACTTTGACAAATGTGACACTCTCAAAATCATCATCTATCTTCGGCCACCAAACAATACTTCTTGCCAATGCTATCATTTTGTTGATACCACGGTGACCTTCGTGAATGAGGTGAACAACTGTCTGACGTAAAGCACTTGGAATTACAACTCGATTGTTCCAAACAACGCAATCTCGGTCAACAGACAGTTCTAACTTTGTGTAAAAATACGGTTTCAACTCGTCTGCAACGTGACTAAGCCATCCATTCCACCACACCTCGCGTACAACTCTTAACATAGGATGTCTTGTGGTAGCAGCGGCGACGTCCTTAGCAGTTAGTGGTAGAGCCTCCTTTGGTGAGAAGTACAGAATTTCAGAGCTCTCGTCACCTTGTTCTTTCAGAGGAATCCTGGAAAGCGCATCGGCAGGTCCTAGCACCGTACCCTTTCGATTCTCAATCCGGTAGCGATAGTTGGTGAGAATGTTTGACCACCTCTGAATCCTGCCTATCGCTACACTACTTGCGGGTCTTTTGGGATCAAATAACTCAGTCACTATAACGAGTTCTGGTCCCAATAGATACTTCAAAAACTACTTTAGCCCGAAAATAATAGCGAGGGCCTCCCTCTCTATTTGTGCTACCACGAATCCACTCTCAAACCCACCAGAGCCGTATATTAAAAGGTAGTCTGGCCATTAATGGGTCATGCCCATACCTGAAGCACCACCCACTTTTTCAGCTTTCCGACCAATGAAGTCTTGAAATATGGGGCGCTATCAATCAGCCTATCCTCACTATTTGCCCCCTATCCAACATGGGCAGCGCCATTTTGGGTGGCAAGTGGATTGGATGGGATTGAAATGGATACCTCTCGCAATCTGCAAAAGTAGTGGATTGTTGGTGCAAATTTGATAAGCGCCACCTAGGGAGCGTAAGGCACGTCGGGAATTGTCGTCTGCTTCTGTCGTTGTACCGCTGCCGTCAGAACCACCTGCTGGGACACATTCTGTTGTCGGTATGATTTTTAAACAAATCTACATGAATAGTTGGAATAAAAGAGGCAAGAATGTTTATATCCATGAAATCCAGCTGTTAAAAATAAGGTTGTACAGCACAGCGCCGTTTCTATTATGATTTCGTTGTTATCGCCGTGTTCACTAGGCCTAACACCGGCGACAAAACGTATTATTTTCAGTTAGATATCGATGGATGAGCATAAGTTGAAACTGATTTCCGAGGAATTTATATTAGGATGTACATTTGCAGCGTAAAGTCAGGTTAGTCTGTGAAAATTTTTTGTCACGAAATCCCCGCTTCACTGTGTTTGTTTTCGTCGCCATTTTGGGTGGCAGTATGGTGTTATGGCGACACCCTTGGTAAAAAGCAAACCAATCAGAGGAGCGAAACTGTGATTGACAGGTCGAGCCTCTTTTTGTGACTCCTCCCAATGGCCAGACTCCCTTTTAATATACGGCTCTGAAACCCACCACGCGCACGCGCCACCTGTTTTTTTTTTTAAATATGTCACGAATGTCAAAAATGAAATGAATGTTAATGAATGTTAAATGAATGTTAAACATGTCACCGAATACAATGAAAGGAAGAAAACTGCTAAACCCCCTCCGCAAGCTTCAAGGCGGATGTATGCTGGCCGCCTGTTTTATATAGCTCGTTCTTGCATTCTCGAACGATGGAGGCTTTCCGTAAACAGACAAACAAAAACAGGATACCATGCACAAGCAGTCTCTCCATGCTTTTGGAATCTGGTTTCCGGTGTTATCAAACCATTTGTGGCATCACACTCTTTGCATGAGCCCCTGTTGTGTACCACCTGCTGCATCATGCGCCCGCTCGTACTCACTAGCCCGTTTTTATCGTGGTCTAAAAATAGTCACTTCCCACAACCGGGGCTTTATATGAATGTTGTGCATACCTATAAGTCGTTCGAGATCTGCACTACTTCAAGAAGCTACTTGTCTGAGATTCCTGAGCCGACTCCACAGGTATCCTTCGCACAGAGAGTCGGGAAGGTACGGTTGTTCTCATCGTGAGGAAACTCAGCTAATATTTCCAATTCATTCTCTGTGTACAGAATCGCATAGGAAGAAGTCATCATAACACAAAGTCATCTGTGTTCCAGAAAACCACGTGATTCTAAAGAATGCAATGCTTGATGCGTTTGACTTGTGGAAGATCGAAACGATTTACGGGAACTCCTGATGGAAAATGATACGCAAAGGTGCCCAATCGTTTCAAGCAGTTAACGGATTTTGGAAGAACTGCATAAGCTGTCGAATCTAACGCTACATAAGGAGTGATTCAAGGACGGTGAAAGACTTGCGTCCCCTGACATATCAGCACAAAGAAAAAGTGTGACGGCTGCGAGCGTATTTTGCAATTTAAAAATACAGTGTGTCGCGTGAATGGATTAGCTCGTATGCAAACGCAGGTTTGCAGCGCCTAAAACACTTAAATGGACACGGAGAAGAGAGCGATTTTAGTGATATTTTAAGGGCTATTCTTACGTGGAGCACTTATCATGTTTGTATCACGTATCAGTTTGTGAGATACAAGTTGAAATTGTTAGTGCGATATGTCGAAGCCGAGACAATCAGCCGGATCCCCGTCAGACGTGACTATGGTGGAAAAACAACCACACGACGTCGCCGATGGAAAGGAGCGAGTTGTATCCACGTGCTTACTAGAGTGTCGTCAATAAAGGACACCTTGTTTTTATGCCACAAACATTTTTTTCATCACCTTTATTGATTTTAGTGACGAGATTATTGGAAAACAGGGTTGTTCAAGCGCTAATCAGAAGTGAAAAATAGTTTGCACACACATCCACGTCCATACAAAAAAATCTTTGACTATGATTTAGCGTGCGCCTTTTTGTGACAAACGTTCACGCGAGATAGTTGCAGGAATGGAGCGACTATGTTGTAGAACATCGCCCTGTGCGCACGAGGGCAACTACCTGTTTCTGCGGGGCGCGAACCAGCAGCAACATCAGCGCCCTAACAAGTGGTGGTTTAGCCCGGCACTTTCGGTCTCGAGTTGGCTGCACATGGTCGTTTTTTTTTTCTGTGGGTTTCGTTCAGATTTCCTTGATGCGCTTGAAACCCCATGCAGAACCCGCCGATGAAATTGTTGAGCCCGGAATGGCGCTGTGTAAACTTTGCCTGCTTGGATAGCCAGGAAGGTAGACGTTGCTCTATACGGACATCGCGAAATCTTCGTTGTTTACACACACTGTGATCAACAACACGTTTTTTAATGAAAGAAGTTTATTTTACCAAAGCATAGTACAATCCTTGGAATAGTATGGACATGGATGTCTGTGCGAACTATTTTCCACTCCTGATTTGCGCTTGAAGAGCCCTGTTTTTCAATAATCTCGTTGCTAAATCAATAAAGAAAAAGTTGTTTGTGGCATAAAAAGACGGTGTCCTTCATTTACAACACTGCAAAAGCGAGCCCTTTGTTTTTGGTTACAGAGAAGCTTATTTCAGCAATCACAGGTGGGCTGCTTTGACATGGGCTCATATAGGGATTCTTTTCTTCGCATAGAGTTGTGTGATCACAGTTTACTTTTGGTATACGTTTTAATACGAGTGGCCACGATGACTCGGGAAACATGATTGACAAACCCAAACTGCGGAAGGTTTGATATAAACCAGATGGCTCGAACACGTTGTGGCAGGTTCATCCTCAAGGTGGCCCAGTTTCTCGAGGTGGGCTCATAGGGATTTTTTTCTTCACATAGCGTTGTGCGATCACAGTTTACTTTCGGTATACATTTTAATACGTGTGGCCTCGATGACTTGAAAAACGTGATTTACGACCACCGAAGCTTTGATATAAAACAGATGGCTCGAACACGTTGTGGCCGGGTTCATCCTCAAGGTAACCCAGTTTCTCGAAAACAACCTTCGGAGTACGCGGAAACAATCGAGCACTGATATAAAACAGATGGCCCCAGCATGTCGGGACATGGACCGAGAGGGGTATATTACGCGCGAGTGGTCTGGCTATCTAGTTTTCTGTGCGGCTGGCACGGTAAGTGGAGCGTCCTTTGTTGACATGGGGGTAGGTTTCTGTACCTGGAAGGTGCGCGATAGTTTGATGTGTCTTTATCGGCGCATGTTGAGCCCGTGTGTCGCCATCATACGCAGAATATGCATCCAAAAAATTTTGTTGTGTGTGTGTGTGTGTATAGCTACGTGATAACGGTGTGTGCATGCCTCTCAGGTGACAAATTGCAATATACCCGATATGGGCAGGCTAAAATTGCGTGAGCTGTCCATGCGCCCGAAATTCGTGTTTCAGATATTGCGTGCTGTATGGTGCTCTGATCGCTGTGCTCAGCGATCAGCATGCACCAATCATCGTGAAGTGGGCGGAGCCCAGCCATTAGCGTAAAGGGGTAGAGCTATGGTCAACCAATCAACGATCAGAAGGCTTAGCATGGGCCAATCAACGAGAAGTGGGCGGAGCTGACGGCGGCCAATCAGATGGCTTACCATTGGCTTGTGTTGGATTAGAACTGGATTGTGTTGGCTTAGAACTGGACTGTGTTGGATTCTAACTGATTTTGGCTTAGAACTGGATTAGAACTGGATTAGCGAAAACTCTTGACTATAGGACCTCTAATTATACTACTGATGCGTGTTTATAGTCAACAGCTGTTGTGTTTTCTCATCAATTTCCAATTGGTGATACGCCTGTTTCAAATCTAACAACGTAAACATCTTCCCACCAGTGATGTCAGCAAAGATGTCTTCTTGATGTGGCAAGGGATCACTCAAAACGTGGAATTGAGCCTGTTGGTACTGAATATCGGATTAAAAGCGCTAAAATCAGACGAGGACATAGGCACCTTCCGTGTGTGTTGTCCTCGTCTGATCTTAGCGCTTTTAATTCGGTGGCAAAGGGTAGTGAGTCATCTGCGATACAGCGTTTACCGTGACACGATAATCACCACAAATTCTCACACTTCTTCCGTCTTTCTTGCGCACACTAACCAGAGGAGTTGTCCAATCACCTTGATCTACTTTGTAGATTATTCCACTAGTTTCTAGGGCTCTTAGCTCACTTTCAACTTGTTCTTTAAGTGCGTACGGGACGGGTCTGGCTTTGCAGAAGACAGGTGTAGCGTCATGCGAAAGTACGACAGAGCCTGTGAACCCTTCAATTTTCCCCTGAACACCAGAGAACACTTCTGCGGAAGTTCTTCTTCCGTACTAATAACATGCACAGTGCACAGAACTAAACTGCATCCAGTTTAAAGTAATGCCTTTGACATTTGACATTTATTTATTCTACCAAAACAAATGAAAATACATAGATGAATATACACATAGAGGAACCAGAGGGAGTACTCCTGGTTAAAGGTTCCTCATCAATCGCAAAATGAAGATATTATAACAGAGCACAATGATCAAAACAATTGAAGATGATACAATACACTTGATGATACAGATGCAATTGTACAATACTCTTATATCATTGTCAAAAAAAATTCAAGTGGAACGGAGATAGATGATACAAAGAAACGAAGTTGGTTACAAACGAGATGCATTATGGAATAACACATGCTTTAGTTTGTTTCTAAATAGCGGATAAGAACGAATGCATGTTATGTCACGTGTTAGTTGGTTCCACTCGCAAGCTGCACGGAACAAAAACGACAGCTTCCCATAGTCTGTATAAGACGTAGGTAGGTTCAACAGACCTCCAGCTCCTGCCCTAGTACGCCGGGTTGAACGAAGGTGAAGAAAATTTATTTTTGGCAAAGTGAGGTTAAGTTGTAATATACGGTAGGTCAGGCTTAGGATACTATAAGAGATTATGTCATGAACTGTAAGAATACGAATTTCGTGATATGGGACATGAGCGAGCAACGGTAACCCAAATGTAATTCTGATAGCTCTGTTTTGAATTACCTGAAGAGCACGAAGATGAGTTTTGTGAGTTAAACCCCACACAGAAGCACAGTACGTCAGATGAGAGTGTATGAAAGCATAGTACAAGTTAAGCAGAATGGATTGGCCTTGTAACCAATCACGGCCCAAGTGGGGCGGCATCGACGCATTTGGCTGAGATGCTACAAGTGTCGAAGACACTTTCTTGCATTGGCCCTCATAGCACACTTCTAGATCTACAAAACCTACGACAGGAATATGCGATGCTTCATAGCTCGTCAAGGGAGATGACGAATCAGAAGCACTTTGACATGAAAATAATCGACGGTACTCGTCAATTGTCATGACAGATACGGCGGAACCCGCGTCAATTTCCATGCAAACGCTCTTCCCATTCATTTGCAACTGTACCTTGTAAGGAGACGAACTTCTGTTCGGAGAAGTGCATACACGCTAGTAACATCAGACGTATTTTCTACCGCGTTGACATTTTTCAGTTTTTGTCGCGGTTTCCCTAGTCCTGTGTCTTTGCTCTGCACGCCCTCGCGATGTGACCATAGCGGTGACATGAATGACACTGACAGTTTATAAGAGGGCATGCCTTCGCTAAATGACTAGTATCCCCGCAACGATAGCAGTTCTTTGGGTCTTGTGCTTTCGCTGGCCATTTGTACATTGGGTTGCCAGTACATGTCTCCGACGTCCGGTTTCAAAACACTTTCATGCGAAGCTGACGCAGGGTGCATTTCGTGGATCTGCGCAGCGGCGACTTCCATGGCCAGTGCCACCGAACACACACCATCCCACGCTGCGTCGGTTTCTTTGAGTGTGAGTAGACGAAGCCTGATGTCGTCATTTAAACCACGAAAGACGAATTGGTCACGAAGGTTTCCATCCAGAGCAGACTGGAAGCCACACAATGCAGCTTGCGATTTTCAGGCCACAATGTAGTCAGAAACGTTTTCCTTCTGTTGGACTCGCTTCCTGAAGATGTAGTGTGTTCCCAGCACGGAACGCTTCGGCTCATAGTGCTTCGTAAGTGTCTCAGCGGCTTTTGCGTACGTAATTGCAGAAGGCTTCGTTGGAGCCACAAGACTACGCAGCGTCGTATACACTTCTTCTCCAGTTGCAGTAAGGAAAAGGCTGACATTCTTGCTGTCATCTATTTCATTTGTTTTGATAAACAGCTCAATTCGCTCCGGCCATAGGTAGCCATCCTAAATGTGTTAAGTGCTTTTCTAGTGCCTTGCGAGGTTGTCGTCCTCCATCGTCTCCAATTACTGTTGTGTCGGCCGGATGAAGTAAGAGTAGAACCGAGCGCCCATGATGACAGCTTTATTGTGCCCCGGCAAACAGCAATACAGTCTTTTAAAAAGCAGACATGAAAGGGTGTAAGCGGCCTTGGCCTCAGGGTCGGTGTTATCGGATGCTCGAATGCTATCACAACACTAACCATCATCCCAGCGATGGTCACCGCTTTCGTCAAGATGGCGTCGTTGATTTTCAACTCAACTGCTTCTCTCCACTCCATTTCTATTTTTCATTTTATACGACCGATAGTTGCCCACAATGAACAGGGTGGTCTGGACACGAGTTAGATGCTCCCCAAATAGTGTGATGACTCCCTGGATGATCCTAATTACTGTGATCCTAACTAGCTGTAATTGCTAATTAATGGCGTCCAGACCCCTTGTTGTGTTCTGGACAGCTGCCCGTCAATTCATAGTAGGGAGTCCCTACAATGGATTCCGTACACACCATCCGGCTTGACAGTAAATACATCGCTCCTCTTTTCAGTGTACGTCTCCATTTTTGGCATATTACGGGAATTGCGTTTTTTTTCCTCCGCAGCCCTCGATGATGTAGTCAATGTGGACCAAAAACAGATTTCAGTGCTTCAGAGAACAATAACCTAAAGCTAGTGAGAAAGAGAGGGGAATATCTTCGTCTAAAGAAAAAGGAAGTTATGGTACCCCAAGTCACCGAGAGAAGTATTCCTATTATGGCGGCCTGTGGAAGACCTTTAGTCTCGTTTCAAAGTGCTGCTTCGAAGTGGCGGACTTGTGTCCGACTAGAGTTGTGTTCTACTCATAATTCTACGGACTCTGGTATAATTCTCTGCTCCCAACCCCCGGAGCTTATCGAGTTGTAGAATACACGCCGACTTGCTAGGTTAGTTTCTTTGTCACTGTGTTTTGATGTACTCCTATTATTCCTGCTACTATCGCTCAACTGAGTACAGTATGGTACTCCTTTTCCCTTGCCCATTCCGAACTCTCCGGAAGCCCCGTTCAATGATGCTAGTGAACATCCTGGGACGGGCGTCCAATGCGATGAGAAGAAATAACGCATTGAAAACGACTCAAAACCGGTCAATTCCTATTTAAGAATACGCGGCTGACATCCATAGGAGGATCCCTTTGATTCTCAGCGAAAGATAAATTGTTTTAATGTAATGTACGGACGAAGACACTTAACTCTTAATTGCTTTTCGCACGAGACATTTTTATCCAGTGTTAACGCCGCGAAGCAACTGTGGCTATGAGCGGCGTATAAATGTGGGCAGATAGAGAGACGACAGCAGGAAGGCCGGGGGGGGAGGGGTTTAGTATGCGTCCTAGGTCGACTCCAAGGGGAACTGTGCTGACATTCGTCTGAAAAGTCTGCCAGAAAACCCGGGGCAAACCTCGGACAGTGCAGCCGATGGTAGGACTCAAAGTCACCACCTTTCAGTTTTTAGCACGACATTAGCTGCCATCAACTTGCGGACGCTTTATTTGCTCCGCCATGCCGTTGGTGAGACCGTTTTGGTAGAATCCCCAACTATACCAAGTAATGCCTTATACCCCTGCTACCCAGTCATCCTTCGACGACCGTTGAAGCTGACCCGATAAGCAGCATTGGATTCAATACCCTTTTAGAAGTTGACGTACTTCCTGGGACGTTTTTACTGGTAGTTGGTTTCAGCGATCGTCGAAGGCTGCGCGTGTAACAGGGGCGGGGGTCACCCATTCCTTTCCAATTTCACTCGGAGGAATGGAGATTTGTGATAATTCTATTCCTTTCAATTCCTCGGAATGAAAATGTATGGTCAATTCCTACTCCTGGAAGGGCTTGACAACTCTACGAATAAAAGGAACGGGTCGCTCACTCTTTCCTCCTTGGTATATTTAGTGTACTTGCTAAGAGGAGGAAAGAGCCCTCAGCCGACAACAGAATAATGTTCTTAGGAAACAGCAGTGTCGAGTTGGTACAAGATGAGACTATTGACGCAGTGACGGCTATGAGACACTTTTCAGGGTTGGATCAAAACATTGAACGCACAACGGAGGTTGAGGTGCCCCCATGGCTAGCTATTGGTTTCCACTTATTATCAGGAATCTATGAGTGTAACCGACACCTCCTTCCCTGCCCGATAAGTGACTGTCTCGAATTTCCTGCTTGAACGCGCCAATCACGGTCATAACTTAAATAGAAAAAGGACACAACCTCTTGCTGCAATAAATTGTCTATGATTCATCAGCGCGGGAACTGTCAACTGTGTGTTTTCAATTAGCGTTACGTTATGTACTTGTAGTAAAGTGGAGAACTTACTGTGTTTTCTGGATTTCTTTGGTCGCCTTTTCCTGGATAGTAACGCAGCTGCAATAGAAAACCATCCAGTTAAAGTACCTATCTGCCATGTCATGGGTTATAGTACGGATGATAGTAGTAGTAACAATAATATTTTATTCAAGCAGTAGTAGCTTTCATCACAGTTTGAAAGATTGCCAATAAAATTCTGTGTTGAACACAGCGCGCATAGAAACATGCCTGAAAATGCTGTTGAGTGTTGTTTCGAAATCGTCTCTGAACAGCATATAGCAAATCTCTCGCATCATATGCAGAAATTCTGCAATCAGGCGTGACAACATGTCCCATGAGCCTCACGTGCTTCGTCGTCTTGGTGGGGGCTTTTATTTCAAGTGCAGGAATCAAAACATCTTCCTGTCTTCACTGTGTTCTTTTCAGGTAAACGTCGTTCAGAGTCATCTTGAACTCGAAGTAGAGGGCTTACAACGTTCTGAACAGAGAACGGGTCTTCTACGGGGGCCAGTAGAGGAACAGTCCGTATTGGAAATATTGGCGTCTTCAGACCTGAGACTTCAAATACATATCGTTTCAACATGTGGTTACCACCACTACAGGGGATGTGAATCAATATTCGCATCTATGGATCGTTGTGGTACCAGCCTTGCGCGGTTATTTCAATTAGTCAACTCAGTTTGCAGGCTGCTTCTGAGGCGCCCGACCTTAGTCATCGTCATCGCGGCGTGCCGGGTCACCAAATGCAGAGGAGGTGGTTCTCCTCAACATGAGTCCTGACCGCCGATGTCCCACCAGACAGATGTGCGTGGCCTCACGCTAGGACGGGGCCGGTAGAACTGAGGAGCTGGCGCTCCAGGCACGTGTATACCTCCTCGTTGTCCACGGTCCTCCTCATTTCTATAGGAGCAGTCTAGCGAATTTTCCGAAAGTCCCACTGCATCAGTGCTACAGAGTCATGCATAGTTTGTTCGTTCACTTCACGTTAATGCGGGCAATAGTGCGTGAAAGCGGCGAAGAAACAACGTGCGCAGACAGTTTATCTTGCCTTCATTACAGCTTCAATCAATTTCTAATAATTTCCGAAGGATTCCAGAAATATTTTCTTGCGATTGTCGGTTCCTCGTAACTTTCATTGTACATCCCTCTGCCGTGTTACTGCTGCTTCCCATGCTACATTTCATGCTTCTCCTTCAGCCAGTACACTTGACACTGAATATCACAAGCAAATAACGAGAGAGCACTTTATGAGCTCACTGCCTATTTGCCTTAGTTTACTTATTACTTACCTCTCTCTACTAGGGACATTGTAAAATATCCGTTAATTCTCCATACCTATTACAGCTTGTTGCTTGCGCTGTTCCTCTTGAAGACCAACTTCCATGACCGTGACAAAGACACGTCCACTTCGAGCACTAGTCAGATTTCTGCTTCCTCTTCTTCCACACATACTCTGAAGTATGCCTTCTGTGTTATGTATCCCTAGATTAATTTGTCAACTGAACAACGCAGTAAATCATTCAACCCTTTATTCGCTCAAAACATGCGTATTCTTAAAAAAAGAAATCATTTCCTATCCCGCAGGCTGAAGCAAAAGCTGTAAAAAGACCATTACAAAAGCTATTATATCGACATGCACCAAATTTTATCCCGCATGTCGCTCATTCAGAGCGTAATGTTGGGTGGTGGAAGAGGAGTTTACGCCAAACACACCTATTTTACACCACATTTAAACTGGGAATATGGTGTTGAAAATGGTGTTTTAATTCGTGAAAGAACAGCTATAATGGTTTGACAGCTCCACTCAGCAGGTAATCACATTACAGACGCTCACATGGGTTAAAAACACAGTATTTGAGAGGAAAGGATGTCCGGAATTTAGCTGGCATCTTTCACTCGTTGCAGGCGTACGTGTTAATTGTAAAGACGCATTCACGTCACCGTTACAGACGTTTTCTGCTCCATCCGGTACGTCAATATAGGCTATCGAGGGTGCCCGGACGCGTTGGTGGCATCGCATTGTAGCGCCTACCATTGCACATGCACGGACTTCGTTACGGTGCTGCGATCTTCAGGCGATGCCGGCAATCCGCCCAAACCTAGCCACTTACGAGGGTAGGCTGAAAAGTAATGCCTCCACCTTCATAACTCTCCAACAGATGGCAGCACCACTGTGCAGCAGGTATAGGAGTGTTCTGTAGACTCTGCTCTTCAGATCCAGTAAGCAGGAAGCCTTAGTAGTGAACGGTTGTGTTGTGACAGCGCAAAGAATGGAACCCTGCGCAGATGGTCTGTTAATGCGATCGAAGCAACGTGCTGTCACTGGATTCTTTACATAAGAAGGTGTCACCCCCAAGAAAATTCATGATATAATGCAAGCCGTTTATGGTGATTGTGTTGATGTGACCAGTCTGCGTCGTTGGGCCAGCAAGTTTGCAGTTGGTGAGGTGAGAACATCTGACTTGCGTGACAAACAAAGGAGTGGACGTCCAGTGACAGCAACCACTGAGTTGTACGGTTGAACCTTACCGCATCCTCCATACAGTCCAGATTTGGCACAGTCTGAATTCCATCTGTTTCCAAAGATGAAAGAAGACCTACGGGGACACCGATATGAATCTGATGACGAAGTTGAGAGAACTGTGAGAGGCTGGTTGCGGAGAGAGAGTGTCGACTTCTACCGTGACGGCTTTGAAAAACTTGTTCACCGTTGGCGGAAATGTATCCAATTGTCTGATGATTACGTGGAAACGTGAATATAGGTAATTAAAGAGGGGATTCTTCTAAACTTTATTCCTGCTTTTGATTTATTAAAATATTCCCATCCGTACCCAAATTATGAAGGTGGAGGCATTACTTTTCAGCCTACCCATGCTGGTCCCACAGTGTTGCAAGGCCAACCAAGGGTGCCTGTGACGCGTTGCGCTCTGGTTTGGGTTGTGCTGTCGTGGCCACTGTTATCCAATCTCCCGTTTTCGTTGCCTTGCTCCGACAAGCGCTCGACTGTCGGGGAACAGCGAAAACAGCATTAGACTAGTCGATTGTTATTTTAGGGATGGCCCGGTGTTGACATAGTATCACTTGTTGCGAACACGCGTGGGAAAAAGAAAAGAACGACTGAAGGGCAATGATAGAAACAACAACAACAACTTTATTTCAGGATAATGGGTGGGGAGTTTCATTACCGGGGAGGATACTCTACCCCATTGCTGAAGGTGAAGCATGGAATGAAGGAATGGGTTCCGTTACAATGAGGATCGAAGTCCTGTGGCGTCCAAAAAGGCGAAGAGAGCCTTGAGGACAGAGCGTTGGTGAGCTGGATGCGGCAAGGGGCCAAGCAGTTTGGTGAGGGAGAGGGGACGGGAGTCGAGCTCGTTGAGGGAGGCGTAGAGTACGGAGCGGGAAGGGTGGTAGCGTAGGCAATGGAGAAGAATGTGCTCGAGATCTTCAACAGCACCGCAGTGACTGCAGTGGGGAGAGTTAACTTGTCGCAAGCGCTAGAACTGTGCTGTGAAGGCCACGTCGAGGCGCAGTCGATGAACTTATGCGGCGTCTTGACGAGAGTTATGTGCTGGCATGCGGAAAGCGAGCGCTAGGTCAACTGTGCTCAGCATGGCGGGGGTAGTATGTTGGCGGTCCTTTGGCGGGTAGCCAGAGGAGCCACAAGGCTTCGAAGTATGGACCGCCGATCGCCTCTCGGTAGTGCAACACTCTTCCGTGTCCTAGACGAGAGAGCTGCTTCAGCGGCGCTGTCCGCCACTTCATTGCCTTCGACACCGTAATGGGTGGGAACCCATTTGAGAGCGAGCCTATGCCCTGCTTCGTCGACAAGTTTGTAAGCGGTTAACACATCCAGTACAAACTGGGCGGAGGAGCCTCGGATGCCAGCATTTCCAATTGCTTGCAGGGCAGATGCTGAGTCAGTAAAGACCACCCAGTTCCGGGGTGGGAATGGAACGATGTGCTGCAAAAAGAAAAGTATGGCGTAGAGTTCCGCAGCTGTTGATGATGTAAAATGTCAAAGGTGACGTCCTTGAACAATGCCTTCATCGGGGATGACAAATGCTGACGCGGACTTGCCATTTCCTCCTCAACAACCGACAGCCAACGTGATCACTAGCGTATCACGCGATCATTAGCGATCAGTATGCGATGACTAACGTCACTCGATGTCCTGGATCTTTCCTGGTGCTCAACAGACATAATTCGCTACATGTCATGCGCTACCGATGTGGACACCCGAGGTATTGACCACTTTCCCATCTATATTTCGCACGAAAGGCTGCCTCTGTCACCCACTACTGGCCTGATCCCTTTCACGAATTGGGCACTCTTTCGTGCTGGCAAACCGACATGTCCTCAGGGGCCCTCTCGCAAGGCATTCGTTCCGCCATGCAAGACGCAGTAGTTATGTCTAAACGAGTCACCGGTCACGTCGGTCATTCTCCCGCAGTTAACCACCTCAGAACATTACGTCGCCGAGCCAACAGAACGGCTCGCCGAACTGGGCAACTTCCTGACGTCGTGGCGTACCACCGGATGAAAGCTAAAGTAACATGAGAACTTAAGAAAGGGGACCGGAAGCGTTGGCGTAGGTTTTGTCACCACTTTTCACCATTTGACTCCGCCACCAGTGATCTGGAGGACACCAGTGATCTGGAAGGCAATTCGAGCTCTGAAGGATGCGCCCCAAAAAAGAATCCTAGAGAAGTCTAGAGCCTGCAGACACAAATTCGCCAAGACGTGCCCTGTCCACCGGATGTTATAGATCGGGACGTTACTCATATTGAGCTGAAGATTGCGTTGAAACTTGTGAATGTGCGATCGTCCCCAGGACCAGATAAAACCACTTACGCCGCACTGCGAAACCTTGACGAGGCGTCACTCCTAGCTCTCCTTGATGTTTGAAATACGTCTTGGCGACAGGAATCCGTACCATCTACTTGGAAGGAGACTTTAGTTGTTCCAATCCTGAAACCACGCAAACCTCCAAATGCCCTATCCTCCTTTCGCCCCGCGAGCCTGACAAGCTGTATGGGCAAACTGATGCAGAGAATGGTTTTGCATCGCCTCGACTGGTGGCTCGGAACACAAGGTGTGTTCCCTAAGGAAGTGGCTGGATTTTGCCGCCACCGAAGCTCTATGGATCCAGTTCTCGACCTGGTCTCTACCGTCCAACATCCTCGTGCTCATCGGCGGATCGTTGTATCGGTCTTCCTCGACATTAAGCGCGCCTGTGATACCGTCTCGCACATCTGCGTCCTCCACGGGTTGCGGTCTTTTGGAGTATCTGGTCGACTTTTCAGCTGGCTTCACGATTTCCTTACGGACCGAACTCTCGCTGTCCGCACATCCCACGGCCAAAGCCCCAAGCACCCTGTCCATTAAGGCGTGCCCCAAGGAAGCATTCTCAGTCCTACACTTTTTAATGTGGTCATGGCAGGACTAAAATCGATAGTTCCGCGGAAGGTCGCATTCTCCGTGTATGCCGATGAAGTTGCCCTTTGGACTATAGGCAAGTCACGACCAGCCATTCAGCGCTGTTTACAACAAGCCTTATACAGCGTTCTTCTCTACCTTACGCGACTTGGAATGGACCTTTCGCCCGAAAAGTGCGTCGAGCTCCCTTTCAACCACAAGGCTATGAGTAATTTCCCTCTTTGGGTTGGTGCACGGAAGCTCAAGCGTGTGCGTTCCCATCGCTTCCATGGTGTGGTCCTGGACTCCCACCTGCTCTGGGCTCGCCACATTAAGCACCTTGAAACCAAAGTGCAGCGATGGCTTCCTGCCATTCAACATCTTTCTGGCTTCGGCTGGGGCTGTCACCAACGCTCCCTTCTAGCCGTTCACGCGGCTTTGGTGGCGGCGACTGTGCTTTACAGCCTTCCAGTGCTGCATAGGGTTTCTATAACACCGTTCAATATCCTTCGGTCCCTGTTCGCCCGAAGCCTTCGTCGCTGCCTTGGCGTTCCAAGAATGCCTGAAACACGGCAAGTCCTAGCTGAAGATAGAGAACTCCCGGTGAAGGTCCTGCGTGAGCGGGAAGCGGCTCGTCACTTCCTACGTTTGCGTGCGAACGTTCCCCGTCACCCACTCCGCAGGAAAATTCGATACCGCCCTGAAAGTGTTTTCCATCGCGTGGCGCAAAAGACAGCCAAGCTCTCACCGGCTTCATAACTATGACTGTCACACCGCCGAACGCCCCCTGGTCTCTGCCTGTGCCACCCACCTTCCGACGTCTTCCTGACCTCCAGGTCCGCGGAGCTTTCACCTCTACCGCCGCTTACACCGCTGGCAATGAAAAAATATTCCTTATCAGGGGTCGGATTCACAAACACGATTGCGATAGTAACGCCAAGACATCGCAGCCTGCGACGCGCGTACGACGGCATGGTAAGCACGAGTAACAAACCCACAGTAGTGGAGAGAGTACCTCCTTTGACGAGGAAGCGGAGGTGGCTCGCTCCCTGTCACGTGCAAGTCGAAGAGGAACAGCTAAGAGGTACGAAGGTACGTTTTCACTACGGTAACGATGACGAAAATCTGCAATCGCACCAATAAGGGTCGTCCCATTAGAAGAAGACGAAGAAGTCGTTCGCCCTCACTAGACTACTTGCAGGAGAATGCACAGCGCATGCGTGGCTCTCGTCCTGGTTGAAAACAGCGGGAACCATTACTATGCTATCGCTACGATTTTCCCGTCCCTGCAATCATTTCGTCAATGAGTGACGGCTTCCCGGGCTTCGGCTCCAAAAATGTAGGCAAGTACGCAATGATAACGAACAGTTGTAATGTAGTATAGCTGCGCAACACTCAACAACACAGTAAACCACTAATATCCCTAGGATATCCCTGCAAGGTCGTGAAAGTCCTGCATATCCTGACATCCATCTGATATATGTGGGACATCCCAGGACAACAATCGCGTTAAGTAAAGAACAGATGTCCCAGGTACGTCTGCAGGATATCGCGCTTTGGTTGTTTGCAAGTATGCAGCCTGCAGATCGCAGGGGTATCCGTGCAAGATCCAGTATATACCAAAGTTTGGGCACTGATTGATTGTCAGGTGGATGTCGCCAGGATATATATAGGAGTAAAGATGTGATGCTTGACATGTTGTTTCGACGGCAGCATTTTTCTTGTACTCAGAGCAAGCACAAACTTCTGTAAACGTTAACTAGAGAAGGGGGAACAGGTATCGTTATATATCTATCGTTCGCGTTCTGCTGACCGTGCACCGTATTTATACCGAGTGTCTCAGTTAAATCCCCGGGCTAAATAATTCGCGAACCGGTGCACCAATCGAATAACTTTCTTTTTACAAGTATCTGTCCAATACCGCCTACAAGATGCGCACCGCGTGAATGAGCGGGAGGCGCTCATTATTTAAATAAAAATTCCAATGAGTTTCGTGAAAAAAGCTAACTTTTAAAGCAGGGCGCCGTCGGCATTAAAATGGGCACTACCCCTTTTGGGACCTTCAGTGGACACCTTTTAGAGAAAAATCTGCCACCGAAGCGGGTCATTTGTTGCAGTAATTAATTGGTTTCGGTTTACGTATTTTTGTCGCGGCTGGTCGCGGCGAAGCGCAAAAGGACGTAAGTCATTGGTGTAATTCATTGGTATAAGGAGGTAATTCACTGGTGGACGTGGGAGTGAAAGAGCGTCCTTTTGCGCTTGACCAGGACCAGCCGTGACAAAAATATGTAAACAGAAACCAATTAATTACCGCAACAAACGACCCGCTTCGGTTGCAGATTTTTTTCTAAAAAGTATCTATACTGAAGGTCCCAGAAGGGGTAGTACCCATTTTAATGCCGACGGCGCCCTGCTTTAGAAGTTAGCTTTTTTTCACGAAACTCATTTGAATTTTTATGTAAATAATGAGCGCCTCCCACTCATTCACGCAGTGCGCATTCTGTAGTCGGTATTGGACAGATACTTGTAAAAAAAAAGTTATTCGATTGGTGCACCAGTTCGCGAATTATTTAGCCCGGGGATTTAACTGAGACACCCGGTATGTGTGTAACACCTGACAAGCAACAGAGGAATTCGATCACTTTTGCACCTCCACTCAGCAGGTAATCACATAGACAGTAGCCTGAATTGAAAACACAATATTAGATAGGAAGGAATGCCAGAAGCGTTATTGGTTATGCCTTGAATCTGCAGATACACAGGTTAATTGCAAAGACGCACCCGCTCACTGTTACAAATAACTTACGCCCCAATGCCTTATAATATACGCGCATAACAATTTGTATTTCAGTATATGCTCCGGCCCTTTCAGCAACAGATGCTATTGTGAATACTCTGGTTTCTCACCAAATCCGCGTACGCAGTGGAGGGGCCAAAAAGAGAGACTTCTCTTATTTTTGGGTGAGAGCACCTTTAATCACCTTTCGCATATGTTTGTTAGGATATCACTGTGTCGTCATCGCTTGTGATGTATCAATCAAAAGGATGGTGCGGAAACTAGAATAAAATTTGTTGCATTTGAAAAGCGACTATAAGTAACATCCCATATAGGGCCAAAAGTCTTATGGCGACGTCGTGGGGATGTTCCTGGGATCTACAAAACGTGCCAAAATCCTGGTCTCCTGGATATCCTGTGGACCTGGAGCCTGCTCCGAGGGATATCCTTATATCCAAAAAGGGATATCTCGGAGATGTCACTGGGACGTATATGGTTTTCTGGAAAGCGCAAGAATCATCTTCCACTTCTTCAAAACGGTGTTGCACAACTTATTGGTCTGACATGGAATGGCACAGTCGCCTCCAGGGTCACATTGCACACATCAAACGGATACTCAAACTTCGTACAGAGAGAAGCATCAGAAAGAGAACTCGAAACCTAAGATGAATACACAAAAAGTAAACACACGCCGCTTATGATATGGACTGCCAGTATGCAATATACATCCCTGTTACGTATGCAGGATGTCCAGATTTAGATGTTATGATATTGTGAAGAGAAAACGTACAGCTGTGCAAGCGGTATGCAGAGGTTTAATTATAGAATGAGCGAGAATGAATGAGCGTGAGTTTCGTCCTCCTCTCCCACTTCGTAACAATATCCCCCCGGCGGACGAAGGCCATGTCCTCATGGCGTGTAAGGCTTCAGGCGGAGGACATGAGTCAGCTGAAGGGCGGGGGTCCTTCGGTCGCGTGGTGGCGTACAAGGTTCCACTTGATAGTTTAAATCAGAGACTCGTCGCACGACGCGGTAAGGTCCGGTGTAGCGCGGGAGAAGTTTCTCGGAGCGTCCAATTGGTCGGGTTGGTGTCCACATCCATACCAGATCTCCCGGAGTGTACGAGACAGGGCGGTGCGTTGCATTGTATCGCTGGCATTGACCGTCCTGGGAGTCTATGATGCGATAACGGGCTAGCTGTCTTGCGTCTTCAGCATTGCAGAGAGCACGAGCCGAAGTGGAATCCAGAGGGACGTCGTCAAGCGGTGGCAGTAAACAGTCGAGAAGTGACACAGCTTCGCGCCCGTACAGAAGAAAAAATGGAGAGAAGGCAGTTGTAGCTTGGGAAGCGGTATTGTAGGCATATGTGATGTAGGGTAGCACGAGGTCCCAGTTATCGTGCGTAGATGAAACATACATGGACATCATTTCGCTGATGGTGCGGTTAGACGTTCGGTTAGTCCATTCGTCTGTGGGTGGTAAGGCGTGGTGGCACAATGTATCGTACGATTGAGTTTAAGGATGTTTTGTACAGTTTCCGAAAGAAAGCACCGTCCTCTGTCGCTAATAAGGCTTTTCGGGGCACCATGGCGAAGGATAATGTTCTGTACAAGAAAGAGGGCGACATCCGAGGCAGTACCAGAAGGAACTGCTTTTGTCTCTGCGTACTTCGTCAAGTAGTCGACGGATACAATTATCCACTTGTTACCTGAAGAAGACTGAGGGAATGGTCCCAGCAGATCGATCCCGATCTTCTCAAACGGTATTGTAGGAGGATTGATAGGTTGTAGGAGGCCAGACGGACGCGTCGTTGGTATTTTGCGGGCGTGGCATGGTACACACGACTTGACAAATCGCTGCACAGAACGGTACATGCCCTTCCAGAAAAATGTCCTCCGTAGCCGAGCATACGTCTTGAAGACACCCAGATGGCCAGATGTTGGATCGTCATGGCAGGCGCTGATAACTGACCGCTGCAAAGCACGAGGAAGGACGAGGAGCCACGCTGCACCTTCCCCTGTCATATTCTGCTTATACAGGACCCCGTTGACGACGGCAAAGTGTCGGGCAGCGCCGGAAGGATATCGCTCGCTTTGGTCGTGGAAAAATGGGGCTAGCGCGTGGTCCCTACGTTGATCTTCACCTATATGATCAAAGGAGAGTGAAGCAACGAAGACGCTGGAGGGAGCACACGATGAGGGACTGCAAACAGGACTGCGGGATAACGCGTCGGCGTCCAAGTGACGCTTTCCTGATCTATAAAGGACATTTATGTCATATTCCTGTAGCTTAAGCACCCAACGACCGAGTCTCCCAGACGGATTCTTAAGCGAGGATAACCAGCAAAGAGCATGATGATCAGTAAGAACTGAGAAAGAGCGACCGTAAAGATAGGGGCGAAACTTGGTAACCGCCCAGACGACAGCGAGGCACTCTTTCTCTGTAATTGTGTAATTGTGCTCCGCAGGTGTCAGTGTACGGCTAGCGTACGCAATGACACGTTCAGATTGAGCAACTCGCTGGACTAAAACGGCGCCAAGACCAAGGTCACTCGCGTCTGTGTGCACTTCCGTAGGGGCAGTTTCAGAAAAGTGTCCGAGTACTGGTGGAGACAGGAGCACAGATTTGAGAGTAGCGAACGCCTGTTCTTGGTCAGCGCCCCAAACATAGGTCGCGGCTTCCTTGAGAAGTCGTTGCAAAGGTGCTGCTATACGTGCAAAATCCCGAATAAAACGCCGGAAATAGGAGCACAGCCCCAGAAAGGACCTAAGGCTCTTCTTGTTTACGGGACGAGGGAAGTCCAGGACCGCCTGCACTTTGTCGGGATCGGGCCGTATTCCGTCTTCCGTGACAACGTGACCCAAAACCTTGATTTGTAAGCTGGCAAAGGTACATTTTTTTAGATTTAGCTGGAGGCCTGCAGTTCGGAAGCACTGGAAAACTTGCTGGAGCCGGTCGACATGCTGATCAATGTCTGAAGAAAAGACCACTACATCATCCAAGTAGCACAGACAAAAAGACCACCTGAAATTTCTCAACAGTGTGTCAATCATGCGCTCAAAGGTGGCAGGAGCATTGCACAGACCGAACGGCATAACACGAAATTCATACAGGCCATCAGGTGTGACAAAGGCTGTCTTTTCGCGATCTTGCTCGTCGACAGCAATCTGCCAATAGCCGGAGCGGAGGTCCATGGACGAGAAGTACTTAGCTCCGTGAAGACAGTCTAACGTATCGTCTATACGTGGCAGGGGATATGTGTCCTTAGTGGTGATTTTATTTAGCTTGCGGTAGTCTACACAAAAGCGCCAACTTCCGTCCTTCTTCCGTACAAGAACAACTGGGGACGACCATGGACTTGAAGATTCCTGAATGATACCCTTGTCGAGCATATCTTTTACATGCTCACGAATGGTACGACGCTCGCTATGTGACACGCGATATGGTCGACTATGCACTGGGGCAGAACTTCCAGTATGAATGCGATGCTGTACGAAGTTACATCGCCCAAGAGGCTGCCCAGTGCAGTCGAATATGTCAGAGAAGCTGCGAAGTAAACTAAAAATTTTCGTTCTATCAGAGTCATTAAGATCGGCAGAAATCATCTTCTCGAGTTGTTCGGGCTCAGTTGTGGGAGATACGGGCCCTGAGTCATTTCCACAGACAAGGGCGGACAAACATGCCGGACTTGTGTGGAACAGACCGATGCGAGCACCCGCAGGCACCACGCGGACTTCAGCGGTTATGTTCAGCAATCATAATGTGGCCTCGGATTGAGCGAGCGTAAGCAAAGCATGAGGGGCACAGAGGGAAGAGCGCAGGAAGATATCTGGATTCAGCGAGAAAAGTACATCCCCAGATACCGATGTGTCCGCCCTAACAAGAATGGGCGACGCGGCATATGGAGGAATGCGTGTCGTATTCACTACTACAGCCGAAATATTTCGCGGCAAATGTTCATCCAGAAAATCTGAAAAATCGCAGATAGGGCTCAGGCACAGCTCATTGCGCGCGCAGTTGATAACTGCATCACAAGCGCGAAGGAAGTCGCATCCGAGAATAACGTCCGCAATACATCTAGGCAAAACAACAAACTGTACAAAGTACACGTTGTCGCCAACGGCGACCCTACCGGTGCAATATCCTAATGGACGAACCGAACCTGCATCTCCAAAACGAACATGACTTATCCCACAAACTGGAGTTAGAACCTTATGTAACCTAATACGTAAAGAATCCGACATACATGACACTGTAGCTCCTGTATCGACTAAGCCATCAATGGCGCACCCATCAAGAAACAGAGAAACGTAATTCGCTGCCAGAGGAGGACTTTCAGATGAATAGGAGTACGCAACCTGACCTCCTGTAAAACAGCAGGTTGCGTTACCTAGTTTTGCGCTAATGTGGTACCTGGAACCGCAGGATGAAGAGGAGATACCGATCGACGCCTTGCACGAGGCGACGGTGACCGGGCGGTCTGTACTGTCTGCGATCAACTGGCGGAGGCGGCGAGACTCCTGAACTTCGGTCGCCATAAGCATCACCATTCCAACTGTCTTCATAGCGCTGCCATTCATTTTGGTCATAGGGCGTGTAAAAAGGTGGGCTGCGGCGGTACCGAGTACTAGAAATACGCTGCTGAGGATGTTGGAACTGCTGAGGAATATAAGGTCTTGGGGAGTATTGTTGATAGCGTTCGCGGCGGAAGTCTTCCTGACGTTGCTGGCAAAATCGGGAGATATGACCAGGGAGACGACAGTAGTAACATATAACCGGCGGTCGGTAGTAATTCGGTCTTACACGTGGTGCGGTAGAGGACCACCCAGACTGAGCTGGCGACTCAACACTAAGAGGTGCTACAGCGGCAGGGGTAGAGGCGCAAACACTCGCGTACGTCCGTGTGGATGGTATCGTGACAGCTGACAGCTCCGTCTTTACCAGATCTCTGATAACTCGCTCCTTTACAGGATCGGGCTCAGCATTGGGACCGGGGTTTGCGTTGCTATTCATGGCATCCACAGAAATGGCCGAAAGTTCTTCACGAACTATTTTCTTCACAAGGTGCGTCAGCGTGAGGTAGTCGGTCGAACGCGGGTTATCTTCGCAAATACCGATGTGGTGGTGGGAATGCGACTCATCGAGGATGCGTTTCCGTCGGCGTTCTTCCATCCGACTACAGTCGTTTGCCAGGTCTAAGACCTTATCGTATTCCTTCGCCGCGACAGAAATATAGAGTGTAGGAGACAAGCCTTTCAAGAGGTGGTCAACTTTATCTACCTCCGACATTTTAGAATCGACACGGCGGCATAAGGCAAGGACATCTTCCATGTAGCTGGTAAATGACTCACCGTGCGCTTGTTGCCTAACACTGAGTTTTGAGGTAGCGTCTGACTCCCTTGTCGTCCCTTTGCCGAAGGTTTGAACTAGAAGGGCTTTAAATGATTCCCATGATGGAATCTGATCTTCATGGTTGTCAAACCACACGTGTGCAGTATCCTTTAAATAGAACACGACGTTCAATAACTTAGTAGCGTCGTCCCAATTGTTATACGCCCCCACGCGGTCGACTTGAAGAAGCCAGTCGTGAACGTCTGTGTCACCCGAGAAGAACGGTGGGTCCCGCTGACGGGTTAAGCACCGGGCAGCTCCTGATGTTGACTGAGACGGGGGTGGCAGTGGCTGCGTTGCTGGAGGAGCCATAGCTGATGAGATGGTAAATCCACTCCGCAATTCCAGGTTCAACTGTTGGTAGATGGGGATAGAGCACCTCCACCAATTTGTGAAGAGAAAACGTACAGCTGTGCAAGCGGTATGCAGAGGTTTAATTATAGAATGAGCGAGAATGAATGAGCGTGAGTTTCGTCCTCCTCTCCCACTTCGTAACAATATTGCCACGACGAACCGTCATCAGGTCATTTGGGATACAGCCGGACACTGGCCCGTATAAGGGAAAAATACTACTGGCCAAAACTGGCCAAGACCGTACACCACTACGTAAGGACGTGCCGGGAATGCCAACGACAAAAAACGCCGCCGGTACGACCTTCTGGGTACCTTCAGCCAATCGCACCGCCGTCGGCGCCGTTCGAGCAGATTGGGATGGATCTACTCGGGCCCTTCCCGCGTTCGTCTTCCGGAAATCGTTGGATAATCGTCGCCACCGACTACTTGACACGCTATGCTGAGACTAAGGCACTTCCACAGGGCATAGCAACAGAAGTGGCGAAGTTCTTCATCGAGAACATCGTACTACGGCACGGAGCTCCGACCGATCACCGATAGGGGAACGGCATTTACAAGCAGGCGATGTGCCTGGAAGCTTCTTTCTTCTTCTTCAGCGTGCGCCGGGATGAGATGTACCGTTTCGGCGGGCACGAAGCAGTACATCTCATCCCGGCGCATGCTGAAGAAGACGAAAGAAGCTTCCAGACATATCGCCTGCTGCACGTGCTGTTTCTAGACTTTTCGGCGCGACGCTTAAATGCTTGTGCGCTCCAAGCTGGAGCATTCATTCTTTGGACTCAGTTGTGTTCAGAGAGCTATCACTCTTGTGTTTTGCTACCAAGTAGTCTAATAAACCGTTCGCTGTTTATTCGACGACTCGCTGACCCATTTCGTTTCGTGACAATATCCTGGGGACCAAGCTATAGGTCTCATTTACATCCACAGGACACCCAAGAGACCAGGATTTCGGCTCTAGATGCACGTCGCAAGAACGTCCCCGTGACATAAGCTTTTCGATATATGACGAATGTGGCAGGTTGTTCAACCGCTTTTAGTCAACCATTAAATGCATTACGGGACACCATGTACAGGTTCCACTGATCCAGTTCAGCTACATGCGCTCCTGTGAAGGTACTTAGGGCTCACAAAATACACACCGATACATTTTATTTCCGGACAGAAATAATACTGCCCCCGCCATAAAATCGAAGAGCAGGCTCTTATATTAGGTTCCTCTCCCCCGAGTAAGATAAGGTGGTGCGCCATGCAAGCATTGGCGCCAATCGTTAACCGTGCATATCAGCAACTTTGCCATAGCGGTTGGACCATATACTGAAATACAATTTCTTTTTGGGACGCTGATTAAGTACAGTAGGGCGTGAAACATTTGAATCGGTGACGAGAATATTTCTTTGCAATTAACGGAAGTCTGTAACGACGTCTAATTAATCCTTTAACATTTCTGGCATCTCCACCCATCATATACTGTGTCTTTAATTCAAGCTATCATCTATAATGTGATTATCTGCTCAATGAAGCTGTAATACGGATAGCTTTCATCATTAGCTTGAAGCGTTTACGTACATATTTTTTAGAGACGCTTGCGACTGATAGAAATATCTAACGTTTTTACTTATATTCCTCATATTTCGTGCTCTTACAAGTTGAATTTTTGGCTCGCTAATAGTTCACACCTATACTTAGGCCCATTATTCTAGGCCCCAAGAGATATTGATGCATTCGTAAACCATTACGTTCATTACATTACTGAGGTACATTACTTAAAGGTCAGCTCCGGAGATACCTTGACTTCTTGAAACTGTAACAATATTCTGGAAGCCCATATCGAACTGTGTCTGAAAGCACCCTTCATTTCCACAAAACAGCCCCATATTTTAAATAATCGTAAATTAACCATTTCGAAACAGGCATGGGGGCCGCCTTTTTTATGACTGCAGCTGTTCACGCGGTCTATATCGCCGACGTAAGTGATATCAGTGTTCTTCAAGACTTCCCTCCCTCTCTACGGAGCATACGCGAATGTAAACAGGCGATGGTGGCAGGGAGCGTCTGCTCGATCGACGTAGGCTTCTTGATCGCATCGCTTTTTTAATATTTGGGATGATCTGCCAATGCTAAAACACATGTGCAGTTAGGATTCGTGCAATTATCCTGTCGCGTTCTGGCCAGCGGCAGACTGGCTAAGAACGCAATGAACGTCACGTATATCGCCAACGGAACTGTGCTACGCCTACATACGAAGATATTTTTATTCGCATTGTAGGTGTCTTTGATAAAGTAAGTCAATTCATCGATTAATTGAAGACTTCAATCTCTTATAGTTACGGCTCACCACTGCTGCATGACTTGCGCATATCTTTCTCACTCTCGAATACCTGGCGTTGGACGTTACAGGAGCAGTAATCACATTTCTTGGTATTATAACTGGGTGAACGAGTTGTGTTTGGCAACGCCATGTTATCGTATACGCACTGCAGGTACTACGTACGTAAGAATTGGGCTTGAATGACAGCCTTAGTGTAGATCCACGATGAACGTATTTGCCGAAATTTTACACTGTCGAGAGCAAGCACCAGATACAAGAACAAGATACTTACATGAGGGCATACGTGGCTTATGAGAGCTGAACACAAAAAGAAAGGAAGGAAAAAATAAACGAACACAAAAATACTCTGCACAGTACAAGGACACCATGCAAGTGTAATTATCAGGGATATCTTGCACCTTATTTCGGCTGGTTTACTAGTGCAGTGCAGCCATGAGCCATCACATTAATTCACCACAAAAAGATAGAAAGAAAAAAAAAACAGAAAAGAAATGAAGATGAGTTGCTTCCATATGTGAAAGACACCAGTATTACATCTGGATCTGCATGCTGGTTTCAGGAGCCGATTTACTTCTTGAATCAATGCACATCTCCACACGTTCCACAGATACTGTAATTTTACACGTAACACTGAATAGACCATAATTTTATTGAATACACAGAGATCATAAAACTATCTGACTCCCCCCATAATCCCTCGCAACAGGTAAACAAGCACACTGCAAGATGGACAGAATACAGGTGTCAGTTGTGTCTGTGGTAAGTCTTAGGTGCAGAATGAGGTCATTAGCCACAAACCAGTGAAAGGGGTTGCAACACCACCATCCCACATGAAAAGCTTCTTCGTACCAATGTGTGTTTTACAAACCAAGGATGGAATAGAGCGTAGAAAATGGGCACCTTGAATAGCAAAACTCAAGCAGCTCTGACGTCACAGACCTCAGGGCTATCAGTGGAATTGGCTGTACCTCTGAGGTCCTTGACATTCGTGCGTTAGTCAGGCATCTGTTCGAGAGCTTTTATCTCGCGAAGTATGACACATGAAAAAAAAAAAAAAAAGATTGATCAGCATTATGGAGCGCCATCCATGATGCACCCATGATGTAACAAACCACGTCTATGAAAGCGTCCCAACCCCTTTGATTTTTCCCTGGCACTTCATGTAGTAAAAATGGCTAAGGAGCATGGAGTACCATTTACTGTGTGCTCCGAAATTTTGTGTTTGTTTCCCCATCCCCTACAATTCAACAGAAGCCACCGATTAATGGCGAATGAAATGCCAAAACTAAAAATCCTAGGTATGCGACTGTTTGTACATGTTCGCTGAAGCCCTTCTGCTGTCGACTTGCATTTAATGCCTTGCAGAGTTGTTAGCGTTTACTCATTCACTGTAACTCTTGCGGTGAGCCCCCCATGTGTAGTCTCTTCCTTCTGTTCGGGGGCTCATGAACAGCTATCGTCCACAGAGATCGAGCAGAGCACCAGAAAGCCCCTGGACATACCCTGACATGAAAATTAGCATTAGTAGAATTCCTAAAACAGACAGAACAGGCTTGTGCTGTAAAGAAGCAATGCAATTCCCTGTTTCAGTAGTTTTCTCACACACATTCCTTATGTGTAGATACAATATGTGGCACACAGATAAGGTGGAAGTGATACATGACCTACTTACCATGACATACTTAGATACATGACCGAGTAACAGCACTGAGACAAGGAGACTTTTAGTGCACACAATGGCGGGATGTCCTTCAGAAGGGGAAGTACACCCACTATCCGCTACAACACTTCGAATGTTTCAGTTCCTGTAAGTGAGGAATGCAGGACAGCTGCTTAGTAATCGCGGCTAGCTTGAAATACTGTAAATCACCTTCGTGGGGCCAAAGCAGCTTCCCAATGTCTTGATGTGCACATCTTGCATGGTGACTTTGATGCTCATGAATATGGGAAGCAACATTATGATCCAAATATCCATGACATGCCAGAGTATGATGAGCCATTTTACCGGAAACAGGTTGCCATTATCATTGCTTGTCCATGTGAGCACACATGTACATGTTCACGATACTGTGGCACCATTATTGTTCACCAGTGCTGCTGTATGTACCTCTTTCTGGGGGCCTGAGAAAGGAGAAGCAGAAATTATAATTATACCTGCTAAGGCTAATATTGTTAGGAAAAGCGCAAAAAAGCATCTACATATTTAAGAGCTACAAAATGTGATCAACAATGTTGACAGCATAGCTTGCCCCCAGCTATACCCCTTCTAATAGGAAATATGTTGTCAACCAATTGGACAGCATACATATGTGTTATGACGGTGTGCTACAAAGCAAATGTGGCCCTCTTGCAATGTGCCATGTGTCAAAACGATGATTCACAGGTAGATGAGTCTTTCTCATGACTTCACCTATTTCTGCTAATCTGTGACGAGCATGCTGATCGTCATCCCTTGCTGGTCAAGGTACTCAGTTTCTGGAGTCAACTTCATTGGTATAGAAGGACAGAATGGAATGTCTGGCACGTAATAAGTTTACATTACAACTTGAATACACAGCACTCACAGACACAGCCCGGCTTTTAAAGAGGAACAACAATATGCTACCATGTATGCAGGATATGGTGTGGTTCCATGGTTGGGAAAAGGCTGAGTGTGATCACACAGAAGTCCAGAGTGTCTAAAAACAGGAACTCCTATTCCTAGGTTGTTGCTGATTTCAGCTGCTGTGACTGTTTTGTCTTCCCTGTGCCCAAGCTCAGACTTCTCCAAACTCATGTAATTTCTCAACCAGCTTCTCTGAGAAACTGCGTAGTTTTACATACAACCGCGGATTATAGGGTTTAGCAGTCCCATATTTGTCGTTCACATGTTTACATGCGTTAAAAAGCTCATGCCTTACCTGTCTGTTGCAGACAGGCGACTGATCCTGTTTGCTTCATCTGTGACCGATGTTCGTGGAGCTTCCACTTCGGCTCGCATTCGCGGCATCGGCGACGTTTCGAAAGCAAGGCTCCCGAACAGTTCAGCACACGGAATTTCCTTCTCGATCGCTGAAATGTCAGAAAAAGTTCTGGCCGGGCTCGAAGTCTCCGCATTTCTTGCTTCGACGTCCATATTGAAGATCGCTTTCCGGATGCCGCCGCTCTCACAAACTCACTAAAAACAGAACTTCCGGTCCGGGTGCCCAATGAAGCATGAACCTCATGCTTTCATCACGCACACGGAAATTGGCGGATATCCACCAAGGTATATCTAAACTGGTAGCGAAAACAAGCGAAAATACTAAATCAGACCCATCGGCAAGGCTACCATCATGAGGCGCGAGCAATCCTGGGTGTTGACAGTAGAGGTACGATCGTAAACACAAAAACTTTAGAACGTGGGCATGGGTTGTGTGCGTACTAATAGGTTATTCATAATTTCAATGTAGAAAAAGCTTTCTGTTGCCTCGCTCGTGCACATATACGAAATCATCTACCACCCGAGTACGTTTCCGTATCCTGCTCCTTTGCGCATGTGTCACAGTGGGCTTGTTTATCCGTGCATCTGTGTATCCGTGCCGTGCGCCCGTGCATTGTAATGCGGAGTTCGTTACTTTTTGGGTTAAACAGGTAGCGACGACACCATGTAGGCTAAGATTAACACGTGTGAACTAATGAATACAATGCATCCCCTGTTGCTGGCGCCGCGAAAAAAAAATCATGGGACGAGCGGCCATGATAGCGTGAGTGTTAGCAGGAATCAGCTCTGCACCAACGATGTCATGTTTTGTTGCAGTGGCCACTCATTGAATAAATGCAAACATCTAATCACTGCGTGTGCGTATTGCTCTAGGTGAGCAATGGAGCTTAAGTGAACCTTCCTCGTTTCTGTGTGATATCACGGTGCCCTTCTGTTTGGAGTTGTCAAGATATGTGATAACTATATGTATTTCGTATTGATATGTTTCATTAAACCTGATACGATTTATTTTTTCTGTGTTCTCGTCTGGTACTGTTGCACGGGTGAGGAAAAGGGAATAGAACGCAAACGAAGTGCGCGAACGGAAACGTGCCATGCACTACTTATTACTCATACTGCTGACGTCACCTCTGACGCCATTTATTTACAATCGTAGTAGTCCGCGCAACGGATGGAGGGCGCTGACCGTCTCTATCATGGCGTCATACTGAAGACACAGGGGCCTATGGGAGCTGCGCTACCTGTTTAGATATACCTTGTATCCACTACAAAGAAGCTAGATTTCGGCGCCGATTGCGCGAGTTGAAGAGGAAAAGCGAAGCCGGTTTTCAGCTCCTCGTTTGGCAAACTTTGCCGCCGCGCACAGCCAAAATATTTCGCTTGGTGGCATATTAGCATATTATAGCTTCGTAATAGATACAAACGAAATATTTGTCGAACTTCTGGTCAGAGTCCCTTTAAGGAAGAATTCGAAAGATTCCAGCGTCGTGGATTCGCAGAACCTTCCTTGGATTCGGGTTCGAAAAATTCTGTATTCGTCCCAACTTTCGTAATTTATGATATTTGCTGCTGTGTCCTGTTTCAAATTGTCAATTCTTCCAATGTTACCTCGCGGTGTCATTTGTTCTTGTTGTATGTGGTAACACGATGTATTATAAGTTACTAAGCTTTTCTATTCCATATCCTACATAGTTATGAGTCTAGCATTCCTCCCGTGACAGTCGTTTTGGCAGATGCTGCCTCCTTGTAATGTCAGCCGGGTTGACGGGCTCGTCAAGCTGCATTTGTTTTCGCGACCACGCCCATTGTGCTGAATGCGAGATCAACTAAATGAAATGAATTGCAGGGGTTTGTTCGGCACGTTGTAGGTGCGTTCGGCGCATTTTACGATACCACACAGCGAGTGAGACAATAGACAGTTACTTCAGCACACTTTAATTCCAGATATACTACGCAACTGTCCGATTGCTTCGGGGGTCTCAAAGTCTTCAGGAATGAGGTGTTTGGAACGCATGACACATATGATACTGGTGGGCTTCACCCCAACGCTTCAGTGCAGCAAATGAAGCGTTCTTTACATGTGGAAAATTTGGACCCTAAACGGTAGGGGGGGGGGGGAGTTCGATACGAAAATTCGCCCCACTCCCCCCGCTGATTGTGGGTGCGACAATACACACATACTTGTGCACATCGCAAAATCCGGTTGAAAAAAAAAAGAACGAAAATAATTGATTTGGACGTTCACAATACGATTACATGTATAGGCTGTCATGTGAAATGAGGTGGTGTCACGAGGATGTAAGTACTTTGAAAAGTTCATACTTTGAAAACCTTTCAAGAGTGCTGCTTGGATAGACGGCATGAACTGCAAGAACTTTCGCGATCGACACACTGGTCCCCCCGTGTGGGTCGGGTCGTCACAGATAGGGGGGGGGGGGGGGCTTGATCTCCCTCGGTCGAATGTGTTGTACTCGATTTTAGATTCCTAATACATGGTCTCTATGGGAAATGACAAGGTGAAGCCTCCTTTACGTTTTGTCCCGAATTCTTGGGCACAAACCACAATGTGTGTCCTTTAAATCACATGACATGATGCTTGATGACGTTATACAAATTATTTATTTTGTTCAGTGTCCACCAGGGAAAGTTGTTACCTTATTCTTGTACCCTCTTATGGTTAATACCTTCTTTCGAATGCTGACTAGCTGTGCAAGATGTTCTCTTTTGTGTGTGTGTGTCCTTGCGACCCTGCTATACTCCCTCCGAGAAGCAGTGCCTGAAGGAATATAAAGGTGAGAGAGCTAGTGTGAAAAGAGAGTACTATCTAATAAAATTGAGAAAATCACTCCGTGAATGTGTGGATGGAAGCTAGTTGGTTCTGATCGTAGCTGCGTAACATACGATGGGACAAGACACGCTGGTTGAAATAGAAACGCTGGCAGATGGAATAAACGTGTTGTTAGAAGGTGTTTGTGACTACCCGTCGTATACGCCATGATCAGTTACGATGAGAAATGTATTTGCATAAAATACATAGCTGTCTGCTTCAAGAATGCTGTTAATACAATGATAGTGTTGGGACAACACAAATACTTCGAAATGAAAGCATGCAGCTTACAAGCAAGGCATATAAGGTTCACCTTCTCGTGGTGTTGTCTGTGCCACAGGTGTGTTGTCAGCACACCGCATTGCAGTTGCAGGTCGGTTTCTTCACCACGCATAGATATTGGCCATTGTGAGGCATTGTGAGTGGTCATTGGTCATTGTCCAATGGAGAAGGTGCCAGCATGTTTAGTCCGGGTTACGTAGACATGCACTAGACAGTAGCAATCTCACACTGCTGTGCTTCCAAAATCTTGCAGTCCTATCCTCTGTAACCTCGAGCTCTATGAAGGCACTACTAAAGCATGAGGTAGTGGCAGGAAAAGCACGGTAATTTTAGAGGACAGGCCATTTGTAGTGGGAGTGACAGTAGAGCTAATCATATGACTGACCTCTCAATTGCGTCTCTCTGCAGAGAAGTGCAATGTCATCTGTATAAAGCAATATCGACAAACATGTTGCCTGAGTACCCGTTGACAATTTGCATTCAGATTTCCTTACCTCTTACTACATCGAAGTCGTAGCCTCCATCAATGCCTACAGCTGTCATCCTGCCTAGAGCAGTGTTGCGGATTTAACGAGTCAAATCGGATTTAAATCAAATCCATGTTTTTCGGAACACCGCAGATCAAATCCAAATCAAGTCTGGATTTAAACCTGAGGCAACAAATCAAATCATTTTAAATCCGGATTTGTTTTTGGTGTGCTAAATCAAATCCGGTTTTAAATCCGGATTTATCAAATTCGTCAACGAATCCGAGGGCAAAAAGTTCCCGAAATAACTGTACCATGCAGCTGACCATGTCTACTAGGTATACAATTACTGCATGCATTCGCTGGATAAGACCCGTGACATGGTACAAACACCTATAAACGTCACCTGCAGCGGAGAGTATGAATAGCCAACAGAGCGATGCGAAGGTTGAAGCTCACATTTTATTTTTACGTGGATATCGGAGTAACATTTGTCAAATACACCTACTCGGCACATATGATGAAGCCACCTGTGGGGAATTATGTTACGCTAAATGTGATGGCTGCGTGCTGCACACCACAGTTGTGTTGTACCAAACTCAATAGTACATCGCCCAATACGCGTAAGCAGTCTTATTCTCTCAGGTTCTTGTTTAGAAAGACCAGCTGCTCCAATGTAGCTGGATGCAGCCTGTTTCTCTTCGCGGTCTTGATCAGGCTGGCGGCAGAGAACACTCGTTCAACTGCTCCAGAACTTACACGTACTGGAAATACATGTTTCGCTAACTTCTGAAAGCAGCGGATAGTGGCCGCTGCGGACGTCCAGTAGCCGCGAGGGTTAACATCATCATCTACTGTACACTCGCTTAACTAGAGGACTATTTCGTCGTTCGTTCTTGCATTACGACTTCTGCGGTGGCATCAAGTTCACCATAAGCAAGCCACTATGAAAAAAGGCTACCAACATTCACATTCCTGTTCCTGGACACAGTGACTTCATACGACTGCTTCTCATGTGCACATTTCAGGACTTATTTTAGCAATCTCTGGGACACCAGAACGCGACATCAGTCGCAGTTTAGAACCAACAAAACAGACAAAATGCGTGTATGGTAGTCCTTTTCTCGAACGTACCTTGCCTGAGCTCGGCGACCCAGTGGTGCGCTTTCTCCAATACGTTTCACTTCTAAGAAATGATAGAAAGCTGTGATACCGTTGTGAATGAAACGTCGAACTGCCCATGTGATTATGTGTGAGAGTATTGCATGACGTACCCTTAGTGCTCGGAAGTAAATATGTCTATAGGCCTCAGAGGTGGTCTGTCTGACAGACAGACCACTTCTTACCCTTGTAGCAGTCTACAGACAGTGTCCGTAGGCTGCTATACGCAATCGAAAAATCACGGGATTTCTTTTTCAACGAAACGGAACCTTTGGCGGGACATTGGGAATCGAGATGCGGGATGCAAGGCAAGCCATCCCAAATCCAAACATTCTTTAAACCTTCTCCTGATTAAGAGTTGCATTGCGTCATGTGCAAACATATGCGAAATGCATTTCAGCCAAATGTCTCGTAAAAACGTAATTATAGAGACGGCTGACAAAGAATCTGCCTGCCCGGCAACGTCAAATTTAGCAGCTGTCAAAATCCAGCCATTTCCCTTAAAGAGCTTGACCAAATACACATCCAATTCCGTCGGAAAAAACGTGATTCAGTTCAAATCCAAGTCATCTGCCAAAATTGTGAGTCAATCCAAATCCAAATCCTCGCCACATCTTCCCCGTAAATCAAATCCCAAATCAAATCCACGAGCCCTTTGATGGATTTAAATCAAATCCCCAGATTTAAAACCGCAACACTGGCCTAGAGAGGCAACCAGTCTAGCAATTGCATTTTGAATTCTAAAAAGCGACTTCGCAAGTATATTGCTTGGCGTAGCATCATAACAGCGAAGCCTCGATTCATAAAGTCTTACCTCTTTTCTTGTTCAGGCTTTTTATTTTATTTCAGGTGGAGTGTGTCGTATTTCTAAGACAGCAAACAAGCTGTCAGTGATTCGGCCCCACGCGTTAGATTTTGCCTCTTGTGGCCCATCTCTCGTGGCGTCGAGTATGCACTTATATGCCTATAGTAGCTTCTACGTCACGTTCAGTAAACGAACTTTCCCAGGGGTGGCCAGTCTACAAGGCTGACACTGAAGATGAACGTTTCGAGGGACATCCTTAGAATCGCGTGTTTCTTGCGAGTGATCATGAAAATCTTGTAAAAAGTTTGCCTGACAATGTCGCAACACGAGTGAAAAGAACGCAACATGGGATTTCCGACACCCTGTCCAAGCTTTGTGCATGAAGGCCTCGTCCGGTAGATTGAAAACTCTCCGCCTATGGCCACGTCATAGGAGCACTTTGTCGTTAGATACGTTCTTTGAAGAAGACCGAGAGACACGAAAATGGATCTATACCAGCTAGCCTGCACCCTTTCACTTGTTTCATAAGATACTATCTTGTTTGTTAATCCGACCCTAGAGCCGCAGTGATTCTCTTAAAAATCATGTAGCGCAGTTTCAGTGGTTTCACTACGTTTTGAAAATATTATATAGAAAAATCAAGCGCATTCTTTCGACGAATTAAGCGTGCGTGAACAAGGGTTCAATGTGGTAATGACCTGGTTTCAGTGTGCCAGGTTTCCTGGTGCTGCTTGAAGGTTAGCTAGAGATAACAGATTATCGTGGTTTTTGCTTCTTGGGACACCTTGCGTGAAGCTCTTTCCCCTCGTCAACTAAAATATCAATCTGGTACAAAGTACTGTCTCATCGGGACCAGAGCTCATTCGCGACAGCATGTAGTTCCTCAGAAAGTTAACAGAGAAACAAGTACCAACCTGCTTGATTCATTCCGAACTTAGAGTATATATATAAAAATGAAAACCACCCTGTGAACTTCCCTGTCTGTAGTACGAGCTTCTCTCTCTCTCCACCATTGATTTATTTATCTGTCAACAGATATGGCCACCTCGTTGTTGTAAGTGTAGTGTTTCGCGTAATCGCAAAATTTGCTTGTGAGATCTCTTCCATGCAGAACACAATACACCATTGCGCGGGGTATTTTGGCACCTTCACTGTGATTGGGCTACCGAAATTCCGCTACCAGCGAAGCTACAGATAAATACCGAGGCTATCGGCGTCACTACCGAACTGAACACCCCCGAAATAAGGGTTGCAACCTCCGATACAAACACGTCCTGCGCTAACCCACAAGTGATATTTCATGACGTCATCACAGACGCTCCGGGACCTGCAGACGCCCGCCAAAGGGCGCTCCCTGATCGGACTTGTCCGTGTGACGTTCTCTCCGATTTTTGAGAGCGGAAAATACCATACTCTCAACATCTGGCATCTGCTTTTGCAATGAAGCTCGCCCAATTACAGCGTACGAAGTGTAAGAAAGCTTGTCGTGATAATATCCACCTTACAGACATCACCAGCCTTAATCTTTGTACTGTTTTATTAGACCACCCACAGACTTCTGTAGGTCCACCGCTAAATGTTGTTTTTAACCTATCAGGCGTTACGTTAGGCAAAGCTGAAACCAGCGTTTTATCCAAAGGACTGAGCTTTGTCCCCACTCCCCATGATGTTGATGAATTTGAAATTCTAAATGATCTCCAAAATTTAGGTAGACGAATGCACTTGCAAACATTTTTTTCACGGCAGTGCACGCACTGAAGTAACGCCATTTAAGAAACCTTCCATCTGGACCCCTGACCCATCAAAAACTAGCCCTATGATCGACAATTATATTAAAGCAGTATCCAATGACATCAAAGGCCTTCTTAACATTTCTGACAACCGGGGATCACTTAATTTATCTAAGCAAGAAAGGATAGCACTACGGAATATCAAGTCTCGTGATGATATCATAATCAGGCCCGCTGATAAAGGCGGAGGAATTGTCGTGATGAATACTTCAGACTACGTCAGCAAAGCAAATGAGCACCTCAGTGATGCTAGGTTCTACAAGCCTCTTGACTCTGACCCCACTCCACTATTTTATCGCACAATTAACCAAAAGATCAGCGCGCTAATCACTAACGATTCTATTCCACGTAACATTGCGGAGTTCATTAGACCCAAAAATGCTACTCCAGGTTCATTTTACCTATTGATTAAGGTACACAAGAAAAATAACCCCGGCAGGCCTATAATATCAGGAATAAACACACCCACCGAAAACATTTCTCTCCTTTTAGACCATTCTATCAAACACGTTCCTCCGCTTCTGCCTTCTTACGTAAAAGACACCAATGACTTTCTCCTCAAAGTCGATTCGATTAATAAGCAGAACAGCGATTTGAGCAACGTCATCTTGGCTACTATGGATGTTACATCTCTTTATACAAACATACCACGCGATGAGGGTCTCGATGCGGTGAAAGTTTTTCTTGAATCTTTCCCGTCTGAAGTTCTCCAGACATCAGCTGTCCTCTCGCTCCTTGAGCTTGTGCTCATGTACAACAACTTTATAGTTAATGAAAAACATTTTGTCCAAATTCAAGGTGCAGCAATGGGGTCACGCCTGTCTCCCAACTATGCGAATCTTTTCATGGGGCAATTCGAAGAAAAAACATTAGCATCCTTCCCGATCAAACCTTTAGTCTTCTTAAGGTAGATTGACGACATTTTCATCGTATGGTCGGGTGATGAACCATCCTTAATTGCGTTTTTCGAGCATTTTAACTCCGTACATCAGGCCATCAAGTTCACGTGTAATCTTTCCCACTCATCAGTGAATTTTTTAGACGTGACTGTCTCTATACAGTCTGGTAAGCTGGTCACGAATCTATACAAGAAACCCACTGACAAACGCCAGTACCTTCATTTTATCAGCTACCATCCTAATACTCAGAAAAGGAACATCCCCTTTGGTCAATTCACTCGTCTAAAACGCATATGCTCTAACCCAGAAGATTTTGAGGCTTGCGCTGAAGAAATGTCCAACGATTTTAGAAAACGAAACTACCCTCCCAACCTTATAAACAATGCTCTCTCCGCGTGCAAATCTCTAGATCGGGATAAATTACTTTCACATGAACCGCGGCAGCAACAAAACCCCTTATCCTTCGTTACCGCCTATAACAAAGCACTGAGTGGCGCAGGGTCCATTTTCACCCGCCATCTCAACATACTTCCACAGCGACGAAAAACTTAAAATAATTTTTCCTGCTCCCCCCAATATCACATTGCGTCGATCACGTAACATTCGTAACTTACTAGTTTCATCCCGTCTATCCCGACCAAATCCTGGGTGTTCCCCTTGTGGTAACAAACGCTGCCAAACATGTCATTAGCCCATGTACATTTATCTCGAGCACCTCAAACTCTTTTATTTTCGAAATCCGACAGGGATTGCACTGCAACTCTTTTAACGTATGTTACCTTATTATGTGCACTAAATGTTGTATTCAGTATATTGGAGAAACCTCGAACACCATGAGGGAAAGGTTTTACGGCCATAAATCCGATATTGTTAATAACCATCCTACACCCGTTTCTACATATTTTAACCTTCCTGGACATGCTTTAGGTACATACCTCAAAATCGTTATCCTTGAATCGGGTTATAACAGCGACATGAAGCGCAAAAATCGCGAATCCTTTTTAATTGCAAAATTCCAGTCTCTAAAGCCTCATGGTTTGAACATCCACGCAGGCCCACTACAATTATTGAACCCGTAAATATAGTTTTTCAAATAAAAAAAATATAAAGATAAACACACACACACACAACTCTCCAATTTCCACATTTTCTTCGTTTGTCTCTATCCTGAGACCACCTCCGTCTTCACTTTCTCACGGTCCATTGGTCACCTTTGTACTCCGCACCTGTGTCCTCATTCCGTCGCCATAACCCCCCTCTTTTTATACTTAATTCCTCGAACGTCACCAACAAGTGCTCTCGTTTCCTGTGTATAAGCCCTTGGGCTCCCGTTATGTTTCGCTTCTGATACCCCTGCTTTTGTATTTATTTTCTTTTGATTTTTATCTGTGTTTGCATCCTTTCCATCAACCTGTTACCCTCTCATGCCAGAACTCCCCCTTCAACTGTATATATGTGCCTGTACCATGTTTATATTTTTGTAACCTGAAGAAGTGCAGTCTCGTGCACGAAAGTCTTGTTTACCATGTGTAAATAAATAAGTTGTTCCTACCGTTTAATATCACTTTTTGATTTACTCACCACCGGCAACTTGACATCACCTATTTTTTCTGCCTTCGTATCTACATGAAATTTCACAGAAAGCAAGAAAATCGGAGTAGATTTACACGTAAGATGCACAGGAAGGACTCTATTATTCGCATCGGATTTTCGGCTTTATTATCGGTGAAGAACGAGGAGGAAAGCGGCGCTAAAGTTTCGGAATTGACCGCGAGGGATGCGAGAGCCCTTTAAGTATGCGTTACGAAATGCAGTAAAATTTACACTGTTATGGCCATATAGTGCAATCCGTCACTGCGCTCTCCGCCACACGATTAACAAACTAGCCTCTAGTTCTCACGAAATTTTGAAGCACACGACAGAACTCATGCCTATATCATCGACTACACCACTTGCTGCTTTCCTGAGGTAAAGGAGGAGCAGGGAAGTTTTACTATTGTCACCATGCCGTTTGCGAGATCCCTATAATGGCAACCTGAACGTTTATTCCAGCAGGAAATTAAGTTTCGACCAGTTCTCCTGTTGGATGGATGAGTTGGGGGCGTGCACAAAGCAGTGTGAGTTGCGCAGTCATTTTGGAGTCTTCTGACTAAGATTGATGGGTACTGGAATGTCAGAGATCATCGACTGTGTTTCGCAGAAAGTAGATATTGAGCTTGTGCGCTGCAGGAAAACCCATAATAGTTTAGCGCGTGAGTCTAAAATTTCACTCAAAGATCATATTCAAAAGAAAGACAGCTTCCGTGTTACTGGGACTAAGGGTGACATCTTCCCACTAGGCATATGACGACGTTCTCCGTGAATTGTTATAGATCTCACTCGGGCATCCGGTGCACCTGCATTTCGCTGACCCGGAAATCGTATCGCTTCTCTACAAAAAGGTATAAAACTTGTCTGAGGACGACATTGCGCAGTTTCACTTTGGTTCTTGGATCCAAATGTGCGGGGCTTTCGTCTTCGTTTACCTGTTTCTTCTTCAGGCGCAGACGTGGGGCCTCGCTCGTAAGCTCTTTTAATTATAGCAACTATTATAGGATTTTGCGCTACATTGTCTTCATAGCCATGAGACGTTTTTGCACGCAAGCTTTTTAACACGCTGCTTCTCACCAGACTACGTTCATCACTTGTGATTCGTATGATTAGCGTGGCGTGTACACTCTAAGAAAAACAAGTAGAACTTTCTACCCATGTAGGTAGAACTGCGTTGCAACCAGAATTGTACTCAAACGAGTAGAACTGCAAGGGTACAAACGTTTCAGATTTCAGATTTTATTTATGCACAATAACAATGTATAGACAAAATACCAACTGGATTGCGAGGTCAAAGCCTGTAAATGCAATCCATCTAACACAACAGAAAAGTGAAAATAATACACAGCACAGCCTTGTGCGATATAATTAAATGTTAGAATACACAGTACATTTAAGCGTATAGTGACCTGATGTCAAAACAAATCGGTAACTTAGAGGCCATCTAAGATCAAAAACAAGACTAACTATAACCACAAATTAGGAAGCGTACAGACTATGTAACAACTAACTTTGCTCAGAACAACAGCGCGGTTAAGCAAAAATTCAAACATTTAAACATTTATGTCTGATAGGTTTTGCAACAAATATACTCTAAGGGTACTTCTCATAGAGTTAAAATTAGCATTTTCCTTAAAGGTAACGGGCAAGGAATTCCAAGCCTTCCCACCGTAGAACTCTAGCGTAAATTTCCCATAATTTGTTCGTGGTTTTGGCAGTTTCACGGTCCAAAGATCGCGTCTCAAATCATAGCAAGCAGAGCAGCAATAAAAAGAAGCGATATGAGTGACATCAGTTTCGTGCAGAAGTTTGTGTACAAGGCCATGTAACTTATATTTTCTAAGGGAAAAAACATCCATTATTGCGAGTGAATTAAAAGCATACGATATTGTCGTCATAGGCGGAGCACGCAAGATAATACGCAACGCCTTTTTTTGTGCAAGATAAAGCGGCTTTAAGGCAGTGTTGTAAGTCAAACCGTAAACTTCTAGCGCATAATTTATATGTGAATGAACTTTCTGCTGGTATATGAGTAGAATTGGTAGTACAACAGTTGTACTCAAAACAGTTCAGCTGTTACATAATTACATATACTTTTTGAGGGAATCTGGCTGTCCGTATCCAAGCGCGAATCCATCCATCTTGATGAGTGCGGCTTCAGCCGCTAGGGCTGCCTAGCCTCAGGTCACCGCTAGGGCAGCGTCACGGTTCGTGCTACTGTGCGGCGAATAGTGGGAACGTTCCGCTAACGTCTATCCAGTTGCACTTCTAGAGTATTGTCCACTTGAGTGATGCACATGTGTCTACGATTAACGAGAAAGGGTACATCTCGCTTGTGGTCAGGAAGGAAGAAGATTGCATTATCTATTTCTAGTAAACGATTAACCGCGCATCATGTGTGATAGGAAAACACGCGCCCTACTTCAGATATTCGGCAGCGGAGAAAAGCCTGGAGGATATGGATCGGGCTTAAAGGGACAGTATCGTACAGCCAGGGCGATTCTGAAACTTAGCCAAAACTATCTTCACGAGTACTGTACACGTCCGTCCGTCAAAGTTTCAATTAGTATAACCAAGTCGATCGTTTTCGAGGAATTTTTGTCGAAACGTGCCGCAATAGCACACTGTTAAAAAAGACCGTAAATTTACGGAACGTCGCCCACGGAACCAGAGCTTCTCTTTTTCATTGCTGCTCCAATTCCGTAGCGGTACATGAACCGTTGCTATCCCGTCGTCTTTTCCAGCAATGAGTAGAGCAATATCGCTGAAAATGAAATATTTTGTTCAGACCACGTCACGATTATGCTAGCAGAAATATGGAAGACGATTCATGTCTTCAGCGAAGCACATATTTACCGTTTTTGAACGATCCAACAGTGATATCGCAATATTCGGGCCTAACTTTTTGCTCGGATGAATGTGGCAGGCTCAAGGACGCCGGCGTCTCGCCGACAGCGAGTGCGCAGCGCGGAGCAATACAGCATTGTCACCTGAGCCGCTAACTGGAAGCCCGCGAAATTCTTTCCTCGTAGACGCATGAGACGCTCCGTGAAGTTTTAAGTGTTTGGAAGTGCATCTAGTGTTTGGTCTTTGGCCGACTGTACCCCCGCAAAGCAAAGGTGAGTTTACAACCTGTTTCGTTGTTCCACCACTATACCAAGTCAAATACGAGCACCACTTGTAAGCATGGTTGCAAAAATTGTTTCGTTGCATACGCGTCTCAGCAACGGTGTGCAACAGCAGGAAAGCAGTGTCTGTGTGTGTCACTGTGTGTAGATCATGAGTAGAAACGTAAAGAGTTGCCTAACGTTCACTCGTGCAGGGGGAGGCTACTGAAATAATTTGTGATTTGCTGTGATCTCGCACAAAAAATTGATAAATGTTGTGACTCTATTTCCCCCCCTTGGAGCTGGAGTAAACGGAATTCCTCTGTTGTGGAATGTTCACCTGAAAGTGTTCCAATCTCCAAAGTGGATATCATTCCGATATGGCCTGTTATACTTTCCATTGAAATCTGTTGCATTTGCACTATAGGAAGGCCTCCTGTTTGCAAAATTCCGATCCTCTACAGTTTGCAATTCATCAAAGAGGTCACATTTCACAGTCTTTCCAAACAAATGTACCTTTCACTAGTCTTAGCGGCGTCAAAATTTTCACCAGTAACGGTTTCATGCTCGCACAGCTGAAGGCTGTTTATAAATGGATCCCTTTTTTGCACTCTCTTGGTAGGTGATATACGGGTGCACTTTGTTGCTGCAGAAATTTTCTTCTCGTCGAGCTCTTTTCGACCATCTGCTATCACATGAAGATTTTGCAAGTGGTGTTCCATAGAGGGACGTAATGCTGCTTCCAAGAACTATAGAACCAATTCCTCCATGAGCCATCCTGACGAAATGCCAACACATTCAACATAAAAAGTATTGTCTTGAAAGTTTTGTTCTGTGGCTTCTTGCAGCCAGCCGTGTGGACAGTGAAGAAGCAGATATTGCACGCTGAAAACATCACCTCATCACAGATGCATCGTGCACTGTGAGTTGACAGTCCCTTCTTGTGTGCTTCGACAATCTTGGGACAATTCTTGGGACTCAATATACAACAGGACACTATCTTGTGGTCTCCAGAGACGAGTACAACCTGCGCTATGGGAAACCGGTACACATCTTTGTGGACTGGCCCTGAGGTGATGCCAATTTTTCTTCTTCGCATAACACATTAAGTTTTCTACCAGAGCTCAGGCTATACCATCTTGAATCTCAGAGACAAGTGTATATTGTTGTGTGCGACCCTCAGAGTTAATGGACAGTCATCCATATTCAGCTTATGAAGTAATAAACTCTGTTGTTGTCTCCCTCAGTGTATCGCTGCTCAGCCATGATTATATGGAGGTAAGTTCTGTTCAACCAAATTTTTGCAAAATATATACGCTACTTCCGGTTTTGCGTAATAACTTCGTTTTCTGACACAGAAAGTTCCATATGAGAGGTACATATCTTTCCCTGTGCATGCTACAGTTGTTGCTATATGTGTGGTTTTCAGAGCTTGCTCAATGCTGCTTCTTTTTCTCTTTCTTTCTTGTTTACTAGACGTTTCTGAAGGTCAGGAGTAGAGATCACAAAACGAAAACCTTTTTGTCAGTAACATGTCTTGAGGAGCTAATCAGAGTTGCTGTGGGTCATGGAATTTGTCAGGAGGGCAACATACAGGTATGCCACTTTTGTTATAACGTTTATAACGCTCGTATGAGCTTCAATTGCATTGTTGTTCTAAAAATCTTTGTAACACCAGTTATTTCTTTCTAGGTGTATTTAATGGATGAGTTATCACTTCGCTCTATGGTTGCTGGTGCTGAGAAATGCCTCGATGACATTTTCATTGTTAAAAATGGACTATGGAAACAAGGTATAGTGCATCTCTAGATGCCACTTTGCCCTCTTGCTTGGGGCTTTAAGTGCCATTTTTTGTTTTGCTTTCCTGTTTAGATCAGTCAACATGTGTGAGTGCACCTTCACCAATCCCACAAATGCCTCTGCTCTCACGAATTTATTACCCTTGGGAGAGCCTCAGCAAGACAGTACTTGATGCATTGGAAGCAGACAATGTTCTGCTTCCCTCTCAACGACAGGAAGTGGCACACATGGCAGCGTCATGGCCCTGCATATCCATTGAAGGTGGGAAGCACTCCTGATATTTATTCACAGGTATATTTGCTGTTTGCATGGCTTACCTGGATAGAGTACAGCAGATATAAAAAAAATGTTGTGACATGCATTGAAATGTTGTAGGAGAGCACATCACATACTGGTAAAATATAGCATTTTGAAAGTCACGTGGTGTAGTAGAGTAACAAAAAACTGGTTTGGAAGTTTAGATGGTGGTCTAGCTTAGATTATCTGCGGGCCTGTCTTGCAAGAACCCTCCTTATATTATACTACATATTTACTCGGCTGGTACGATACATACTTCAATAAATACAGCAGGCAATGTAACACATACGTATAGCAGAGGCCATATCAACTGCTAACCTTTCAGAGACATTCATATGCTTCACATATGGTGGTGTCTCTGGCATGCTGAACTATGCTTATAAGCATGTTTCACGGATGAAAAAAAATCCTATCTATGTGCTCAGAAATTTGTTGTGCCACTTGCAGTGGTGGACGTGTAGTGTTCTTCATAAACTTATTTGGAATAGTTGGTAGAGAAATGGAGTGATTATCCTGATCATTACACCATGTGAAACTAAGAATATTTCATGCAATTATGTTGAATACTCATAAGGAAATTTTATTAATTGGTTGTGATTTTAGGCACCTGGTTGGTATCATTGAGAACGAAGGGAGCCAGCAGGCATAAAAAAATCAAGAGGGCTACATTCATAAATGCGTGAGGCAATGAGGGCCGCAGATGAATATAGCAAGAAGTGGGAACATGTAAGTTGTAAATGCTTCCTACGAGCGTATTACATTTCTTTATTCATCAAATAATTTAATTTGTTGTGGAAGTATTATGACTAAGGAGGCTCAGTAATACTTTCTTTTCTTTTCAGCTCATGTGATACAAAGCGGTCAAATGTTCCGCCACCAAAGTCATGCACAAGTTATTTGTAGTCTTTTCAGTAATTTCCAAAATAAAGGGTTATTATTGAAAAGCTATCCTCTCTGGACACACAAAACATGAGAATTGAACAATTAACAATGAAACAAAATCTCTGGACACCTTGCATTGATCACTGTAAAGGAAAACAACAGGAAACCAGCTAGCATCATGGTCGACAGCATTTATCCCTGTTTTAAAGCGGAATCATCGTTTCGTTACTGCACAGGGCCCCGTCATTATAATTAGTGAATTGCTGCCGTAATGAAGAGGCACATCACGAGTACAGTTTCCTATACTTACTGATATACAGCAGTACCTTGCCCAAACGGCACTTCAGCCGTGATGATGTACTATTTACTGAGTGGTAGCCGTTGGCAGTTCACAACAGACTCAACACCGTTTTTCTCAGTTACGGGTGCATTCCTGTACATTCGCCGTCTACCATCAGAGCCGTAACGGAAGACTACGGGGAATTGGCTGGCATCAACGGATAGCAGCATTCGGTCCTGTTTTGAAACGGAATATTTTCTTACAGTGCAGACGACGAAACCTGCGCGACGTCTCCGCTGTCATGCAACGTCACGCATGACACCGGCCTGCGGGTACGCCGCCGTTGTCATGGCAATTGGAACCTGCAGAAGGACCTTGGGTAAACTCATCTTGCTCTCGAAATGGTGACACCCAGACATATATCTCCGCAAGCGGAGAATGTAGCCCGTGTATTGTGTATGGTCTCCGATAAGGTGGCGCATAATCGGATACGTGGAAGCTAAGTCATGTGTTATCGTTCCGCGAGCATTTAATGCGGTTTTTAAATAAACACGCACTCCTTCTTCATGAACGTCGTCAGCGACACTTCACTTCGAGGAACGGGGAGTGTAATGGAAGCGCGCGTAATATATTTTTGCTCAGAACTGTAACGCGACCGCACGCGCCGCTGAAATAGGAAACACAAGGAGCGGCTCTTCCCTCCAGACTAGCGTAGCCACTCTCTAGGGGTCGCTCGAGTCAAAATGGCCATTACGTCCTGTACGCCACGTGATCTTATTTAAAGTTTGTTTTGCAAGGCTTTATTTTTCGCCTCTGCTCTCCGTGTGATTTTGCTTTTCGAAGGTCATGTATTGTGAAAATGTGAGCACCATCGTAGAAACGATGTATGGTAATATGTTCCTGTCCCGGCTGCGCTCTCGTTGAACAGAAAGCAGCTCTGTCACGAGGACACGTTGTATTCGTAAGTACACGGTCAGTTGTTTTGGTCGACTGCGTGTGTTGCAGTCATCTTGAATCGTTCGTTTGGGACATGGCACTGTGCCGCAGGTTCATTTCATATCCTGTGTTGTTATTGTGTGTCCTGGGTACGGCATTCGTTACCACTTAATCAAGAAACGTACATACGTTGGAAGTCACTGTTGCCACACGTGATGTTCCCGGTCCCTCGTACTCCTTTTGTGTTCTTCACTGGTCTTCTAATAGAAGAGTAAACACCCGAACATACAGAAATAAAAGTGCAAGCATGCGTTCAACACAATACTGCCATGTACAGAACTACAGCTCGCGTCGTCTGCTTTGGTGGCGCCGTGCTGTCTAGAGGGTCACATGTGGGGTCACATGGTAGATAGGAGCATCCCAGAATGCAATCCGAAGGCGGCTACGCTCATCCCGATGAAAAACAGTCGGAGGGGCCGCTCCTGTGTATCCTTGCTGCATGGCGCACGCCGATTGCCGCAGACTTGAGAAATAGAGTTAATATAGGAAGACTCTAGGAGAACGTACTTGGCGCGCCATCAATGGGATTCTCCTTTCCCCGAGCGTGACCGCCCGGGCGCAGCCATCCGTTGGTCATGGACACTGTTAGTTGACGAATTTCTGCCCCCTAACTAAAGCGGAGCTGCCCCATTTGTTGCCAACCCTGTGCAGTCTGTGGCAGGGGTCGAAACCGGAACTGAGCCGTTACCGAAAACTGCAAAAAAAAAAACGTTATTTTTGCCGAACCGAACGGTAAACATTTTTTCTCTCCCCTTGAACGAACCGGAACTGAACCGAAAAAATATGATGCGGTAACCGGTTCGCCAGACGGTAAAAGCGCCCATAAATTCCCACTCGACTGCCGCGCACCAGCTCCCTGCGTCGCTCGGAATCTTGCCGAATTCAGAGAGAGGACAAATTGATAAACCAAGAAGTGGTGAGTCCGTGCACCTCCTACAGCCTCACGTGAAAAGGTTCGGCGACGGCACAGTTTGTTCTAGACGCTATCCGATCTAATGCGTTCCTGCAGTCCATCGACCCCTTACTGGAATTTGTCATCGGCTGCCGCTGTACCCGCGAGGAGGAGTCCCTTCTACATCGTCTTCGGCTGAACGTTCGGCGGAGTGAACACCCGTTCACTCATGTTCAAAATGGGCCGCGTCTCATCTCCCACTTGCCCCTGCTGTGCAGTAGAAGACGATATCTCTCATGAGCTTCTCCACTGTCAGCGTCACCACCATCAGCGAGCCGTGCTCTGGCAACACCTCTCAGAGCTTGGGTGCACGGACGGACGGACAGACGTTTCTCTCGCAACACTCCTTGGCCCTGTGCAGCGAGCTAACCAGTGGAGAGTCACAAAAGCGGTGCTCCGCTTTCTGCGTGACACGGGCCTCCTGGGCTCCCTGTGAGCAGAGTGTCTTTCTCAATTTTTCTTGTTTTTATTTATTTATTTATCTTTTTGTCATTTCCTTTTCTGTTGTTCATATGTTGCCTTTTTCTTTGTTTGGAATAGCAAGCCGGCGGGCTGCATGGCTGACCTTTCCCTTTCCTTTTTGCTTATTTTTTTCTGCCAATAAATCCCCCCCCCCCGTTATACATTTTTGTGACTCCGGGTGCAAAAAGAGATGTGCTACACGACAGCTACACTTGCTACACATTGTTGCCTCGGCACCTTCCTTTCATTCAGCGTTGCAGTGTAAATGCGACGTAAATTTTAATAGTTCACAGTGACAACCACAATCAACGCAGACCTCTAGCGACCACAGGAAAGAGATTGGTTTGCTTGTGGTCCAGAGCATGGAGGAAGGAAACACAGAAGTGGCCTCTCACCCTCCTTTCAACGGGGGGCAGCGTGCCGACCTGCGCATGGGACTTTGGGATACTCTTATCTACCACGTGACCCTTTCTTTTCTTTTTTTTTTCTTTAGAAATTGGCGACAGCCTTTTGCGATGGAGTTCAATGGTATGCTGTACGCCGCCATTTCCCAGCACTTTTCGGTGCAGTAAAGGATGATCTGCTGTGAACAGCATGGTTCTTTGCACCTATGAAGTGTAGAGGGGAGAGAGTAAGAGGAAGGAAAGAGGAGGACAAGCCATCGCCGGAACCTGATATTACCTCTCACATGTGGTACACTGATTAGCACAGCACACGTAAAACGGTTCGAACCGTTTAATATCGGTTCAAACCGTTATTTTGGTTGCGCTCAACTCGAACCCGAACCGAACCGATAACCTTGAACCGGAACTGGAAGCGAACCCCCAAAAATAACGGTTCCGAGCCCTGGTCCGTGGGATAACAAATGGGGAAACGAGCCGAAGGAGGGAACGACGTCCAGCGTAGGAAGCGAGGCAAGCCGTGTAACTGCGTAGAGTAAGGTACGAATCTTCGGGATATGTGCAGAATTGAGTAGTGCTATCGGAATCACAAGGTAAACGTTGTCATTTCAAACGTGAATCATAAATCATCTATGATACTACCTGCAACACCTTCAACACTTTGCGCTTCCACCGACACAGATGAAGATGTTTACCGCCTATTACGTGTTGAAGTGAGGTTTGTATGTTTTGCGAGCGAAATCAATAAATCCTTACTCATCGTAACGAATGTAGGCATGTATTTCCGAAGACAACAGTAACCCAAAGATAAATACACATAAACCGTCATCTTCATTCTGCTCTGCGAACCAACGGGAACCGAAAATGGCTAAAACGAAACCACCCGCCATTCCATGCTCTGATCTGTGGAATTTCGTGATAATAAAGTGACGAACGAACGACAGCACACAAGCGAGTGATGTAGCGAGAAAATATTCATTGGTTATTTGTTTATCAAATACATATGAGGTACGCCATAGTACGCCGAGCTGAGATACTAAGTGATGAATTTACGAAAACGAGCGCGTGAAATTTAGCGGAATGAAGTAGCCAACGGAAGGCAATGCCTTCCATGATCAACGGATGGCAGCTCCCTTGTGGTCACACTTTTTTGAGCGAGTCCGACCCCCCTGACTTGAGATTTGTGATTGTGGGTGGGGTTCTCCTGCGACTTTTAACTTGTCTCTGAGGATTAACATAGTTGTTCTAAACCATCATGTGGGCCACTTCTTATAATGTGCGTTTTTCGCCTGAGAACCGAAAGAAAATGTTCGAGAGTTGCCGCGGTCCCCAGTCACTTCTGAATGTCGTCTGCCCACGGCGGTGCACTCGCGCGCCCAAAAGCAGACTTGCCCGCAGGGCGACGTAGCCGTTCTTATTGTAGCCAACACAGATCGCGGTGTGCTCCGCAATTTTTATCAGTTTAATTTGGTTATTTAATAACCGTGACGTGCTTCGTCGCACTCGACTTGCAGTATCCAATTTTTAACAAACGGCAATCGAATGGTACGCTTAATGAGAGGGCCAGGTGGTACGAGACCGTCCCTTCAAGCTTCTTTGGAGTTTTGTAAGGTTCGCAACATCTGAAAATGCTATTGAATGGGTTTGCAACCGCAAACCCATTCAATAGCATTTTCAGATGTTGCGAACCGTGTGCGTGTCGGTAATAAAAGACACGAAGAAACAAAGCACACAGCACGAGTGCTCTGATGACTCAGGACTACTGCGGTCATTTTCACAGGCTGCTGACACATGTATCCAGGAATTATGAATCCGGGTTCTTAAAACTATATACCTACCGATACCACCTTCATACGCAGATAACAGTACAACCCAAACTAGGGGTACTAGCATTTCAATGACCCCCCCCCCCCCCATTCACTTCTCCCTTTAGTAGTACTTGTTGTTCTTTCTGGCGCAGCAAAATCTTTCAACAAATTCAGATTCATTGAGAAAATTTCCCTCTGACGCGTAGTGTATGCGATGAACCTGTACGTATCAGGCAGGACGTTTCTCCCAAACAACGATCACGTGGAGTCAATCGTTGGCAGGAAGTGAGCTCCGGATATATGTCACGCGCGCTTTTTTGCCCTTACATCGCCAGTAACAATGTTACGGTGACATCGCGACAGTCATTAAAACAGAGTCCAGTTCCATCGCAAGTTATTACAGCGCTCTTACAAATCGTAGTCTAGAGGAAAAACGTGGAAAAACTTGGCATAGCCCCTCTAAGGGGTCCAATATCTCACCCGGCGTCCAATTGCGGGGGCCGCCATTTAAATGTACCTACCACAGTAGCGATACTACGCCTACTCAGCGGAGCTCAATAAAATGGCAGCATATTTAGGCATAGCTGATACCGATTCCATGTATATTCGCTTTACCATTCGGGCTAGGGCTAGGGGGTAGAGTGTCGACGCTGGCGATGAAACTCTCAATTCATTATCTTAAAAGTAAAGTTGTTGTTTCGTTTACTTTCTTTATTCCTGCCCCTCACTGCCCTTTCTTTAGTTTCATAAGGACAACCACCACGTAGGTCCATTCGTAGCTTTATGAGCCACGTGACCCCGTGAAACGAAAAGAAAAAGTTTCGCCAAAATCTACCACCACGGATAGCCTTATAAACGTACGCCATTTGGCACAGTGCCCGGAGATCCAGTCGATTTGTTGGAGGCTGGAGTTTTTCCCCAGTGTAAACCTCCTGACGAAAAAAGAAAGAAAAAGAATGCGAGAATGGAAATTATGAGAGGCAGCGCGATAATGTGTCAAGTAGCTCGTTAGAGACACTATGACACTTTTCGCTGCCATGATATTTTGGCATTTTGAAAGATGGTCGGGGTCTCACATTATGACATAGAATAAACGGTTTGTGGACACCAATTTAGTGGACATCTTCAGCGACCATCTATTGACTTTTTCGTTATTGACGTTTCGTTTTTCAGTGCCGAAGAAGGAAATCGTGGTGTACCCAATACTACTGGAAGGTCGGGACGCCGATGGCAGAAAGGCACTGAAGATAACGGATGACCTGACCCTTAATCTGGAGAGCAGTAGCATCTTCTCCAATAATTTCTTGCTGATAGCTACGGATGATGACGGACGCATAGTAAAGGGATATGTAAGTAGTTTGACGGTCTAGTGGATGAGGCAGTTATAGATAGTAAGACAAACACATCAAATCCTTCTTCAACTGCCATTATTCAACTGATGTCTTTACGGACCTCAGTTGAGCAGGTCGCCGACGCACTGTTCGACGTCACTTCTCCCTCTCCATTGTCCGTTCTTGTTTCGATAAGCGCTCAAGTGGGAACTAGTATGGGACTCGTCGAGGTGTGGCTGGGTTCTTATAGCATATAGGATTATGCACAGAGAAAAACAGGGTGGCCTTTAGTCACGAGACAACTATGATTGTGCTCCCAGTCGTCGGTATGCCGATCACTTTTGCCCACATGAGGGATCTTTAACGTCCTCTGCCGGGTTCGAACCCGCGATCAGAAGGCGAACACGCTACCGACGGAGCCACCGGGGCCGGTGACACCGTATCTAACGTCACTAGCGAAAGCCGACGTGTCTAAACAATTTACCACCCAAGATTTATCTGTGGTATATTCCTCGAAGAGCGCTTTGCGCCGCTCCTGTTCCTGCGCTTATCTTGCCCAATGCTGTCCCATTACTGTTCGATGTTTGATCTAATTTAGGAGCGTCATCACCGCCTTCACAATCGGCAAGTGTTACACAACGAACAATGTAAGCATACTTCATCGCTTTCGAGACTTTAGTCGGCAGGCAGATTTTGCAATGCACGAAGTCGAATCACACAGAGGATAATTCATCTGGATGCGTGGAGCGTGAAAACCAGGTTTGAAAGCGTGGGAAACTTTTGTTTCAGTTTGCTTCATTTCGTTCAAATGCATTGTTGAATTAATTGTTTTGCACCCCAGCTTTGTGTTGCAAAGGCGGATTGCATGCGCGGCGGTATTTATTTATTTATGTATACATTTATTGAATGACCAGGCTGTTTGAAATTCCGAGAAACAGAAACATTTTTTTGTTAACGTCCGACCGGTGGTTGTTGAATGTGATCCGAAAAGATGTTTTGGTTTGAGCTACGTATGGTGCTTGGCACGCCTTGCACTGAATGGCATAAATGATGTTGGACGAATTACAGTCACAGTCACCATGACTTTTGACGAAGAAACTAAAATTTGTGTCCTTAAGCACGTGGGGACTTTTCATTAATTTACATATTTGGCATCTGCGGCCATTGCACGGATGGCAGCCTGCTGTAGGACTTGCTGGTCGGTTGACCTTTGTGCTGACTAGATTACCATGGAGGTTTTGCGCGCGCCTGTAGGTCACGCGTGGGTGTTCCGGGAAGATTTGCCCTATGCGCTCCTACTGAAGAAGAATACTGTAGTGGCGATTAAGTATACTGTTGGTGTTTGAAACATTATTATGGAATGTTAAAATGAGGTTACCGAAACCACTGTCTCATTTGCGGTTGTGATTTTGGAACAGAGCTTTGCGATCTGCCCTGCAAGCCTTCCTTATTGCGTCCTCAACTAAATTGGGTGGGGATTGACGACTGATGAATGTTTGCTTAAGTTGCTTCAAATTTATGTCTAGATCACTGTCGCTCGAACAGATACGTCTATGACGAAATGCCTTGCTGTAGGGGATAGCAAGTTTGGTGTGTCGCGGGTGGCAATTATTGAAAGCCAAGTACTGCTGGGAGTCTGTAGATTTACGGAACAGGTGCGTAGTTAGGACCCGGTCAGTTAACTTTAATTGGATGTCCAGGAAATTAACAGTTACAACCGAGTAAGAATGGGCGAATTTGATAGCTGGATATACTTGATTAAATCCCTAATAAATATATTTAGGTCGGCCTCCGAATATGGCCAAACCATGAAGACATCGTCCAGAAAACGCTTGTATAACGTCAGCTATTTCTCGTGTTGGGACAGAAATGTCTCCTCCACATCTCCCATAAAAAATGTTTGCATAATTTGGTGCCATCTCAGTGCCCATAGCCATGCCACGGAGTTTCAAGTAATACTTGCCGTCGAATTCAAAGTTGTTATTTTTCAGAATGAGGTTAAGGAACGTGAAGAGAGCAGAAGGATCGTATGAGTCGTCCGAATATTTTAAAAACGCCCTTTGAGCAATGCTATTTATTCGGGGATATTGGTATACAGGGAAGCAACGTCTCGCGTGACCACCGAACTTGAGGAAGGAGAACAAGAGAGAAACTGATGTTCTGAGGCTGGAACAACACAGAAGGGACAGATACACACAAAGCCTCAAATTGCCTAAGAAATCAACGATGCTCCGCTTGCGTCGATTTCCGTCGTATGAATGTGTGTATGAGTGAGCAAAAAATGTAAGAGTGAAAGGAGGGTGAGTGAGAGTGAGTGGCTGGTTTGTCGTCCCTTCAGATGACGCACCCCGAAAGTCGCTGGAGAGGCGTGTTAGCTTAGCTCAATTGGTAGAGCCCTGGACCGGTAATCCAGAAAATGTGGGTTCGATCGCTACAGCCTGGCTAACATTTTCAGTGACTTCCATCTTTCATCGTTGAGGAAGGAGGTTGACACTGACTTAATATTTCAAGGGAGTGATTTGTTCTTTAATGTAGGATGGAAGTGTTACGGGTATATCTTTGAGAAGGTAGTCTACAAAGCTCCAGATGTTTTCCGTAGCTGTACCGTTGCACAAAACTATCGGGCACCAAATATTAACTCATTGTCAACGTCCCCCTGGTTTGCTGGTCACGCTCGCATTGGATGTGAAGGGAAGACGCGTCTCCGAAGATGCGCAATGAAGAAAATAAATAAAAACATGGGGTTCCTTCACGAATTTTTTGCGGACGATCTATCGAACGGATTTTTTTTTCTAAAAACGGCTCCGGTATCAGGTGACCAAAGGGACCAGATGTTCTCATTGGGACAACTTCGTAGCTTTTATAATTAAAAAGTTAGTTATTGAAAGTTAATGAAGACATTGCCGTAGGAGTTTGCTGGTATTGTCCTAAGCAGTGCCCTTCAGCATATGCTATATTGCAATTGATCTCATCTCGGAAAAAGTTGTGTATATATTTAAAAAAATATATGTTCGCATTTAGCTGGGACAACCTGTATATCTATACTAGGTTTAAAGGGGCCATGAAAGGATATTTGACAAGCCCACGATCATTTTTAATTAGTTCCCCTGTACTAAAGCATTCACTGTGAAATATGATGTTGAAAATCGTACAAATAGCGAAAATATTCTATATTTACCACAGGAGTGAACGGCAGCTGCTACGGCCCGCCTCTGAGGCGAACTGCCCGTGACATCATACACAGAACAGGCTGCCGATTCGCGGACGGGCTTTTGCGAGCAAAGTGCAAAATTTTCAAACAAGCTTGCATACTTTTTCGTGAAATATGTTTTAATTTGACTTGGAGACAAGAATGTAACTAACCGTTGACACAGAATCCTACGAGAAATGTAATATATCCGTTGACTGTCAGCGTGGTTACCAGAGCACGTTTTCCTCTTTGAACTTCTTCTTCACCAGAACATATCTTCGTCAGTGACATTTTACGAGCTGCTGCGTACCGAACGATCTATAGACGCTGTATATGTCGCATAACCTCTTCCTCAATTGCTGATAATTTGCCTTTCGCCATATTTCACGTTGTTGTCCAAACCGAAACCATGCATCCACGTGGTCCGGCGGAGTGTGACCTCCTCGTCGTTCACAGTTGGCTGAGAGGATTGGATGGCGATGACGTAAGCCCACTTCGAAGGCATACATCCAGCGGTCACGCCCCGCTATTTTTGTCTGATAACTGCGCCCCCGTTGTACTGAATACGGTTAAAAGTCGATGTGTGTACGATAGTGATGGATCATGAGAACTGTTTCCTGCAGAGTACTCGGAATTCTCGAAAATCATTTCATGGTCCCATGGGTCCCGCGGCCCACCGCGAATGTATGCAGCTGAATAGCTGAAATGAAAAATGAACGGACTGCGAAGACACGGTAAGAAAGAAAAAATGGGATACCTTTTTTTACGTTTAAGATACTCGAAATTCTAAAAGGGTTGTCTACATTACGGCGGAAGCTCCACCTCCGTCAGGTTGTCATTTGGTGGTGTGTCGTTTAGTTCTTCGTCGTTTGGCCCTCACGAAGGGTGAGCTTCCGCCGTAATGTAGACAACCCTTTTAGTATTCCAAGCATCTTAAGCGTAAATAAATTATTCCCTTTTTTTCTTACTTCCCGTGCCTTCGTAATCTGTGTTCATTTTTCATTTCTGAAACGAAAAATGACGAAGACAGTGCCACTGTCTAACGTCGACCGTTCTTACCAACTAAATATACTAGTTTTTGTTAACCTTCCTGTAAATCTGTCGTTCACGTCTTACTAATTTACTTTTATTCAACGTCGCAGCCGTCTGATATATCAACCTCTTTTACCTATATATATGAATATATATAAGCAGCCAAAATCCGAAGATGACAAAGAGTTTACAGGGAAACACAAAGGGCAGTTTATTAACACGTATAGGGATAAGGGTCGACGTTTCGGCAGTCAGCGCTGCCTTCGGCGGACTGGGGTTCGGTGACAAGAACATGCTTTATATATGTGGGAGAGGGTTTTTTACAAGGGAAAGAGTGCACCGCATTAGCTTTTGTCATGATTAACAGGGGTTGGAATAGGACATGTGAAAGGTGAATGACCGGAAACTGTGCAGCAGGATCTTAACCCGTGAGCCTGGAAAGAGACAAAAGATGGTATGTATTGTGGAAGGACTAAGAATGTCGGTAACGAATAGCTGAAATCATTCCTGGGTCTTCGTTAATCTGACACTGGAATTTATGAACGAGATAAGATTTGCGCTGTTCCACCACTGAGATGGAAAGCCTGATTGTAATATGAAAACAGATATGTTGTTGATAGAGTGACCTGGTTTATTGAAGTGGACTTCACGTCAAATTTGTCGTTATTGAACGGCGTTCTGAATGCCGTAGCTGCCTGGCTGATATATGGAGCGTCACATGCATTGCATTGAAGAAGGTAGTCAACATGTGAAGACTTGCAGTTAGAATCGCCATTGATTTTGACCCGATAATCAGAATTGGTACCTTCTGCAGATTTAGCATCTTGCATTGATTTACAGGTATGGCATGCTAAATTTGGTGATGCCAAATCTGTAAATCAATGCAAGACGCTAAATCTGCAGAAAGTACCATTTCTAATTATCGGGTCAAAATCAATGGAGATTTTAAGAAAAGGCGATAAGTCTCGAAGGATGCCTCCAACCCGCGAAGATAATCTTGATACCACTCTGCGTCACTCCTAAAGCTTCTTTTTCGATTCGAACATAGTGTTTTTCTGCTTCCGTCAAAGATCCTGATGCGAATGCAACCGGTGTGCATTCTTCATGAGACTATGCCCCGGACAAAACTTCCCAAGCCTTAGGAAGACGCGTCCGTCGAAAGAATGGTTTCGAGCTTTGGGTCATTGAGGGACATTTTGCGGAACACACCATTGCATTCTAACCCTTTAAAGCGTGTTTCTTGGACCGTTCCCACATCCAATCAGAGTTCTGTTGCAGAGGTGTTCGCAGTGGTTCAGTTTTGTCGGGCAATGTAAGTGCGGGTCGCCTGTCGCCTATGCATACACCACGATGCGGAGAGGTGGCTCCAGAACGTAAGCTTTCACTCATCAGTAAAACTCTAAACCCCCATCGCGCGATGGAAGTTGTGGGAATATTTATCCCACTCGCGGGCCCAACTGTCCATTCTGCCGTTGAAGAAGGACACAAGCAACCAAAGAATAAACAAACAGACAACTGTTTATTACCATACCGGATCCAGCCCAGCCCACCGTTCTCTGCCCACACCAACGCCCAGAGCAACTGTCTGCGTGCCAAGCCGGATAGGCCCAGGGGAAGCTTCTCTTCCGTGCTGCATGCGCAGCTTCGCTTTTATACCAAAAGTCCCGCCCATACAGGACATCACAACCACGTGTGCGCACCACCCACACCACGTTCCGAGAAGGCATGCATGATTATGTTATCGCAATCTGAGAGCGATGCAGCGGTGGTACAGAAGACACGATAACAGTTCTCACTTCTTAAGTTAGATAACATTCGAGATAGTCTGTTCCCTACATCCCCCTGCCTCCAAAACTGGACACAACGTCAAAATATAGGTTGGGTAAATCAACAAAACAGAAGATCAACAACGAACGCAAAGTATGGTGGTGCACAAACAGTTCGGGCGAAACGTCATACTCAAACGTCAGGGATGTCTATGAGGATGTAGTCTCTGTGGTGGTGCTCGTTCACTGGGCACAAAAGTTCAGGGCGGTGTCGGGCTAACACGGCGATAGCTGCATCCACGTCGTTAGCGGCGGTCCTGGCATGACGCGCAGCTTCTGTCCTAATGCAGATAAGTCTGATATGAAGATATGCGGTTAGTCTGTTCCCTACAAAGTATAATAGGGAAGGAATTCCTCTTGTCCCTCAAGGCAGGGATCCAAGGGCGCCAACCACGGAACCGGTGTCGGCCAGTCGAGCCGCCAAGGACGACCGGGGTTTGGCGTGAGCCAGTGCGAGTGCCAGTTTTGGCTGGAGAGTCGGAGTAGACGGGAGAATTGCGTCCCTCATCGGTTGAGTAGATGAACCTTCCTACCTCCGCAGCCTCTACTCCGACGCTTTGGTTGCGCCGTTATTGTCATGTCGCGTAGCAAGTGATCTTGCTATATGCTTGTAGAATGAACTTGTGCGTCCTTCGCTACTGACCAAGTCCCACCCTGGTTAATTCATCCCTGCTGCGGAGAGAACGGCACAGAAAAGTGTATGAACTGGCTCGGATCATGAGGAGCAACTTATTACTGCCAAGTTAGACAGAAATCTGGCTAAATGGTTAACCATGCCGAAAACTCGAGCCAGCAACGTCCGTTGGTGCTTCAACGTTCTTTCTTTTCGACTTCGGAATTTCTTCGACTCCAAATACACATTATCTTTGTTCAGAGTGACGCCATTTCTAACCAGTCATTGTAGAGTTCCTTTAGATTTAGGTCAGCTGCGGCCTTGTCTTTTCCGTAAACAAGAATGTCGTCCATTACGTTCACAACGCCTTTCAAGTCACTTAAAATTGCCGCCATAATTTTTTGAAAATAAACAAAAAACGAATGCAGGAGCGGACGAGACCCCAAAAGTAAACGTGGAAAACAGTAGCGTCAAAATGGAGCTATGAACGTGGTTAAGTCCTCACTCTCCCGCGCAAGATTGACCTGATAGGGACCAGTATTGGCATCTAGTCGCGAAAACACCGTCGCGTTTCCAAGCAATCCTATGGTCTCATCCACAGACGGTAGAATATACGTTTCCCTTAGAACGCTGTCGTTCAATTTCGTCAAGTCGACACATATTCGTACTTCTCCGGATGGTCTATACCTGCGCAATGCTCGGTTCGCCCTTCCGTGCTGCGAATGACGCCTTCACTTTCCATTTTCTGGAGCTGCGCTTTGGCGCCTTCGCGCAGTGGTATTGGAACTCTTCCTGCAAGTTGAGTGAAAACGGAACTGCACCTGGCTTCAGTCGTATTTTATTCTGTCCTACCACGGTTCCAGGACCAATAAAAACTTCCGGAAATGACGCATCGATAGAAGAGTTCGTCAGAGAGACACTTTCCGAGAATCTGACCACGTTCAGTGCTTCAATGGCCGGTATTCCCAGCAGGGCCGGCGATAGGGGGGAGGGGGCGAGTAAGGCGATCGCCTTAGGCCCCGCGATGTGCCTTTGCCTCAGGCCCCGCACACCCCTGGCACCGACCCTGATTCCCAGTAACGGGAAATGTGGGGGTGCGCAATACGAAGATAAATTGGCGGCTGATTTTGTCCTTCCATTCAACGTCTACTGTGAACTTCGCCGATTGCGTTTAACGGTTTCTCACAGGGGCCCGTTAAGGTTTCGTTCTTTATTTTCCTAGAATCGTTAGAGTCCTAATATTCCTCAGCGCTCCTTAAAAGACTTTTGAGACTACCGACACATCAGCACCCGAATCCACCTTAGCCACAATTTCAATGCCGTTTATCTCGACAGTGATAAACATAGAACGATAGAAAAGACTGCCAGGTACACCAAGCACAGGAGTCAAAACCGGGACTGGTGTACTTAAAAAGGGGAAAAAAATGCAAAATTATACATGACGTTTCGAGCGGACGCTCTTCATCAGAAAACAATGGGTGAACCAGTGCCCAGGTTCAGTGATAAACTCAGCTCTGCTCACGTCAGCCCGCGTTAGACACGTTGCCAATACTACTACTACTGATAATAATAATCATCATATTTTTATTAACGTGCCCAACAACAGCCAAAGCCTGGGTATTGTCGCACGTCGACATTGTAGTACAGTCGACCCCCGTTTATCCGGACTTCATTTATCCGGATCCCGCGGTATCCGGACAAAAGGCACGGGAACGGATTTTCCTCCATGTATTTTGTTCTGGTTTATCCGGACTTCAGCTTCCGGACTCGGACAAGAATTCCAGGGAACGAAAGTCGAAAATTCTTGTAATCCAGCTTCAGTTATCCGGACTACCGTGAGTAAGAGGAGACATTGACCCCGCTTCGTCACCCCTTTCGCTGTGTTGGGGTTATTCCCGTCACACGTTAGGGACCTACATTCCTCTGTAGGGGAGACAACCGTGCACGATGACCCGCTTTTCTATTTGCGTGCGTTGGGTCACGTTGACCAGTGGAGTCATTTGGAAATATCTCGAGTAACTGTCCGGTTCTAGAGGGGATAACTCCAACCCGAGGGCCTGCTGCTTACGGCCCGTTGGCCGATGAAGACATTCTCCTAAGTGAGCTGCGATCCCTGATGCAGAGGCTCACTGTGACTGCCGTAGATGATGCTGCGGTTTCTCACTACGTTGACGTTGATAAGGATGATAACGCGTGCGCAGCTACGACTGATGACGGTGTGATTGCTGCTGTTGCCTCCGATGATGTGTAGCAAGAGGTTCCGATGACGCCAGTGAGAAACAAGGCTTCGACATTGACACTTTGCGTCCGCACTGACATTCTTCGAGCAGCGCAACAGCGTGGCTCAACTCTATGCAATTAGCAAACGTTTGCAGGAATCGAGTGCATACACTACTATGTAACAGCTGTCATTGACGAGATTTCTGTGTTTTAATTAAACCTTGCTCTGTAGGACGTTTCTATTCGGCCGTTTCATTTATCCGGATGCCCCGGTATCCGGACGATTTCGCCAGGAACGGCATCGTATAAACGGGGGTCGACTGTATTTACACTGTAGTATTTACACGTGCACAGGGTGTTTCACCAGAGGTGATAAAAAATTCTAACTGGCGATGTACTTGCCGGAGGATTGTTGGACTTTCGGCAATTGCCTTCTGGAAACTTTTGCCACCGTTGAGCAAGGCTTTGGACAATCTTTGAATGCGGGAAATTTATTTTTTTCAATTGAACTTTGAAAATTGTCAAGCGAACCCCACTTTTTTCTACAGAAATATGAAGTTCTCCATGGATAACCAGACACCAAACCGAAACTATGCACAGTATTGCAACAGAAATCGTCTAAAAAATTAGTAAAAATTCGGTTTAGCCCCGTCTACTTGATTGTCGCAAAGAAAGCGCACGGTATTTGCGGGGAGAGAAGGAAGTGTTCCTGCCTTTTGTTTTACCTTTCTTTGGGCAGCGTTGACCTTGATGCTGGTGACTACCGACTTATCACAAAGAAAACAAAACAATCGTCTTATCACAAAGAAGCCAAGACAAATGAAGGCGGGGACACTTTCTTGTCTAGACGCAGATTTCGCGTGCGCTTCTCTGCGAAAATCAAGCAGGCGGGACTAAAGCTTAATTTTCACTAATTTTTTTCTGCTGCGATACTGTGCATAGTTTTTGTTGGGTCTGCGCTTATCCGTGGAGGACACCATATTTCTGTAAAAAAAGGCGAGGTTCGCTTGACAAGTTTCAAAGTTCAATGGAAAAAAAAATACCGCAATTTAAAAATTGTCCAAAGCCTTCCTCGATGATGGCAAAAGTTTCCAGAAGGTAAATGCCGAGAGTCCGACAATCCTCCGGCGAGTACGTCGACAGTTATAATTTTTATCACCTTCGGTAAAACACCGTGCATACGTGTATGTAGTTTGTATGTAGTTAGAAGTTTTTTTGGCGCAAGGGCTACTTAAGCCAAAGAGCGCCAAGTCACTGATGAAAAAATTCATGGATTATGTAATGAGTGATTTGTTTAAAATCAGGAAGGCATTAAAATGTATGCATATATGTAAAACTTATCTCTAGAGGTGTCTTGTGAAGAGTAATGACGTACACTTGATAAGAAGTGTCACCAGATCGCAGCTTTTTATTTCGGTGATTTTTTTCGATAGGGAAGACACCGCCTTCTCAATAAAGAAGGGTGACATTTTCCTAAGTGGTACACGTTTTTCTTCTTCCCAGGAAGCGGAAGATAACACGATGTATTTGGACATGAAAAATTGTTCATTTGGTTCGGAAACATCGGTCCGGGGACGTTTGCCGCCCCCGATCGTAGACGAAGAGAAATATTTAACCATACGTGTTTGATAACTAGGCATTCCTCAAGGTCACCCACACTTCATGCCCATACATGTGGGAAGATCCCGGAGTTTTCAGAAAAACCCATCGGCCAGGACCTGACCGAGACCCTGACCGCCACCGTTCAAGGCTTCTACCCTTCGCCTTACATCCCCTCTGCACGGCACGGATAACAACCTGGGGCCTGGGGTACGTGGTGACGCCACTCACCAAACATCGGCCGAAGCAGATGCCCCCTGCGGGACACCCTGCATACACATATATATGCATACACATACAGATTAGGCAAAACATAACAGGAAGATATTCACATTGATACATGCAGTACAGTCAGATATACAGTACATGGCACTAAAAGGGAATGGGAAAAACTGTACAACCTCACATGTTGTTGAATGAACGCCAGATGAGAGTTTTGAAAACGTTTGTATGGAGGTTAAAGATATCAAAGGAGGGGTGAACTGCGTTTGTCATTTGTTGAATACGTGCGATCTGATTTAGAGGCATATGGTGGGATAGGTACAATATATTCTTGTCTCTGGTTACATCGACAGGTACGACGATATGAAACTGATATAATATCGATGGTGTAAGATCTTATAAGAGAGCATAATATCATGAAAACGGCGTCGCGTTGACAGTGGTTCGAGGTTAAGAAATAGCATTACCTATCTACAGACATTCAACATTACAGACTACAACACTACACTACACTACAACGCTACAGACATTCATTCATTCTCTTTCTCAAAAATACGCTATGTACAATGTGTAGAGATCTTTTTCTGGACAGATTCAATCCGTGACGACTCAGTGTAGGAAAGAAAGTTCCACACTGGAGACGCGTGTTCCAGTCGCGGTAAAACTAAGGAACGATACAGGTGAAGATATACAGAGTGTGTGGAAAAGATTTTGCATGTATATGTGAGCAAGCCAAGAATTTTGAGAGCTGAAGAGCGTAGGTAACAGACATGATCATGAAAACGCAGCTGGGAGCCGAAAACGACCCCCAAATCCGTCATTACATCGACACGCTTGATGGCATCGGAACACATGTATGTATTGCATGTTATGTTAGTTTTTCTTGAGTAAGTCACATGTTTCGTCTTCAATAGATTATTAGCCATCCCATTTTTAGAGCAGCATTCAACCACAGAAGAATCGTCAGTTTGCAGCTTATGAACGTCATTTCAGTTGTGGATAACTTTAAATATCTTCACGTCATCGGCGTACTGAAGAACATGAGAACGACGAATATGCCCAGCTAAGTCGCTAATAAAGACATTGAAAAGGAGCGGCCAAAAATTGAGCCTTGAGGGACACCTGAAAGGGGAAAGTAAGAAGAAGAATAGGAACCGTGCACCTTTACGACACAGCATCTGTAACTCAGAAAAGAAAGGAAGGAAGCAGTGAGGGCATTTCCGGGACCAGTCATATGAAGTTTGCGAAGTAGAATGGTATGGTCCATCATGCCAAATGCTTTAGAAATGTCGAAATAAATTGAGTCTGCTTGTCTTCGTTCTGAGACACAAGGAGACACAACGGACACTAACCATACAAGATAGGTGATAGTGGATCTGCCTGGCATGAAACCATGTTGTTGATCACATATCTGCGACTTGGGAAAAGAAAACGGTGACCAAAGATGATCTGATCAAATACCTTTGAGGACGCGTACAGTAGGCTGACAGGACGATAGTTTGACATATTCAAAAGATCGCGGGACATGTGGACTGGTACGACAACCGAAGTTTTCCAACAGCTGGGCAAGAGACAGGTTGAATATATGAAGGAGGACGGGGGCAAGGAGGTCAGCGTAGGCTTTAACGAATACTGCAGGAATTTTGTCGACCTCTGGGGTCAAAGTACACTGTTGAAAGAGACCTTTACCACATAGCACGCTCTTAGCCAGTCACCATACCGAGTGATATCATTCTGTGTCATGATTTGTTCAAAACAGGGGGAGGAGCCCATCTGGGACATGCATAATATGTCCCAGATATGCGCCTCCTCCCATTTTCAGCAAATGAGGATACAGAATGATATCACTCGGAATGATGGTTGGCTGGGAGCGTGCTATGTGGTCAAGTTCTGTTTTAGCAGTATAGGTTTTAGCTTCCGAATAGCTGCGATGACCTCCTCATGGGACACCACTATACAAGGAAGGTGATAAGACGCGTTCGACACGGAGCTCGAATTGGCGTGGCGGTGCTGAGTTTATATACTGAAGAAAAATGTGTAGCAAACAGCTGAGACATCGGGGTTGGGTTAGACGATACTCCATTCTTAGTGTTCAAAGCACATAGACTGTAGACTTTTAGAGAGACGCACATGTGAATAATGATGTTATATTCATTGTCTTTGAAATCAAGAAGATACAATCCAGGCCCGCCTGAGCCGAAGGGCTTGTGTCTCTGGGCCTGGAGGCAATCAACGGCAAGACAACTAAGTATCTAACTAGGAAATACAAACCAAACACAACTTACATGGTACATTAATTAAGCACAACAATATAGTTGACGCAGTAACCTTTTCTTATCTTAACTTTGACTGGGTCGTTAAAAACTCAGAAGGAAAATCGTTAAAAACACGTGGGACGTACCATGCTCCACGAAGAAGCCCATTCTTAGTGAAAGAGAATAGTACAACAAAATTTTGATTTTATTCTCGTTGAACGGTTCACCGCGACACATATTTGCAAGGAAGATTCCCAAAAAATGACTCAGTACTGTTGTCGATTTAAAAAGAGTAACAAAAATGGAAAACACAGATCTCGAAAAAGCTCCCCAGAAAGCCTCAGGCAGCAATTTTTATAAGCAACACTTTGAAACAACTTCTAAGAATGTTGTTAAACTTAATTTTCTAAGATTCACTGCAATGTGCGAACAATGTTATTCCATATGGTAACATACTGTAAGCGAGAGCATATAACATTGACCTACGAACTCTCGAAGGAGCTACATACCTAAGCGAAAAAAGCACGCAGGATGCTTGTCCCAGTCTACATGTCTCACCAGTCCCACATACGATAACTGAGAATTCCATGTCATGTTCGAATCAAAATACAAGCCTAGGTACTTCAGAGTTTGTGACTACGTCAGTGGTTGTGAGCCTGGTAAAACAATAGAGCATGTGTCATCAAAGGTCTTAGAGGGATTGCGAAAGCAGATCAGTTGGATTTTGTCGAAGCTCAACTGTATAGCAATTTTTGGAGAACCAGTTGCCAGTAAAGTGTCGTCGGCATACTGCAGTAACAATGAAAAAATGGCTAGGAAGCAAGCGAGCTGGTGAAGACAATGCATAATGTAAAACCCCGAGACGAACACGAAGGGACAGACACAAACATTGAGACTTCGTGTTTGTGTCTGTCCCTTCGTGTTCCCTAGTCTCGGGGTTTTACATTATGCGTACTGAACTAGTTTACAGAACTTCAAAACACGAAATCTAAGCTAACGAAATCGGTACTAACACCGAACCTTGTGGAACGCCAACGTGGACTGATACAACACCACTAAATGCCCAACCCACAAAAAACAACTGAGTTCGATTACTTAAAAAACTGACCAACCAAGACTGTATGCGACCTCTGAATCCGTAAGCACAGAGAAGACGTAAAATAATATCATGGTATGTGGTGTGGAACGCCCTCGAAAGATCGAAAGATAAACCAACAGCGAACTGCCTCTTTTCTGAAGCACTATAAAGTACTCCAAAGGTACTCCAAAAGGATTATTGTACCACGACCTTCAATAAAGCGGAACTGATTGTTGGAAAAAAGTGGGCACCAAAGTTATTCATTATCGAGAACACAATTTATTCCATAATTAATGCTAGAATCGGGACAAGAGATATTGGACGAAAATTCTTAATATCATCACGCTTGCCTTTCTTAGAGAGACCTAATCACCGCATTCTATAGCAAAACAGGTACGTGGCCAGTAGAAAGGATACCATTTAAAATAGAAAGCAGAATATGTTTAATAACAGGAATATTCCTTTGATGTCAATCGAGCGTATGCCACCGCACCCAGGGCTTGTAGTATTAGAGAGATTGTTCACAATAAACAACAGACCATCCATTTGCAACTCGGGAAACCCACATGAATATCATTATTGGAAAATACCGGCAACTCGTAGCTCAAGTAACTAGAATAACCCTGCTGCCTTGGGACACTACTGAAATGATCGCTAAATTTATCAGCAAGATTGTCCACACTGCCAAAGCTATTCAGCAAAAATTCATCAGTGGTACGTTCCGCATGCACACCCCGTAACTGGTTCACTAAACCCACGTCTCTTTCAAATTGTTCTTCGCGCTACTGATGATGATGATGATTAGGATTTTTATGGCGCATCGACAACTATGGCCATAATGCGCCAAATGCTCTTCGTGCTACTAAATCTATTATTAAAGTAAGTACCCCTCCCTGACCGAATGAGAGCAGTTACCCTATTGCGCATGACCTTAACTTGATTTTTGAAGTCTTGATCAGAGGGAAACACCTATGCCATAGAATTTCCTTTTGCTTAATTAGGGCGAGAATATTATTCTCAAGCTACCCATTTTCAAGTTTCCCTTTGTGGAATTTCATTCGCCTTTTCGGTAAGTCATAAGTAACATTTTGTAAACTTGCCTACTAAAGTGTCGTACATGTCTAGGTGTTTACAATCTTTGAAATCATTATTCGAATCAAGTGATGCTAGATGTCTGTCAAATATATCATTATCGATAACACAAGCAGCAGCAAAGTGGTGTACGACAGCAGGGGGTTTGAGCAAATCCTGGCAACACATAAATGCAAAGGTGAAGTAATGACCAGAAAGTTTTTCCTCAACAACACTTCCCCATATGGGAGTGTCACGACATCTCATAATAAAACGGCAAGAAGAAACAAGATTGTCACCCAGGAACTCAACCCTAGTTGATACTTGTATCAATGAACAGATAACAACATCCACAGGAATAATCAAATAATCACATACAATAGATCTTTTTAGGTTTCATAATATCAATATTAATATCACCAGTCACACATATGTCAACAGAAGAAAAATTAGAAAGAATTGAAGAATACAGTTATATTGCTCTTGGGTGGCCAGTATACGGCTAACAAACCAAATGAAGCATTAAATGTAGTTAACTTTAAGGCCACACATTCCATCATAGTTGACTCTATTCTAGCAAGCATGCCATTTTTACAAAAACAGCTATTCCACCCCCACCCCCGACTGTTTTCACACGTGAACGAAAAACATGAGTAACCAGGAATCCGATGGAGATCCAATTCAGCCGAGGATACGTTTATTTCCGTTATAACCAAAATGCCAACCCAGTTGTCAACTTTACTAATTGTGATTTGCGACAACATTATGATGCCGGAAATGTTGCTCGGGAAGCGTTTGTGCATATTGCAACTGTATAAATACATGTATTCCCTAAAAACATTCCACAAATGAAAACGTGCATTCGTTATTGGAAGTTGAAACCTACTTTCACGCGTGCGCGCTCATGTATCTAAATCAAACAGCTTGTTAGCTAAGTTTTCAAACGTATGCGCGCGCACACATACATTCATGTACATACGCTTTTTATGTGGGATCATTAGAAACGTCCCGTTTAGCTATGGCTGTGAAAGCCAATGTAGGGTTCACTAGTATCGACAGAGGAAGCTCTAGAGTTGGAAGAAAACCCCATTACCCCCGCACTAAATCAGGGGAGTGACACATGGACCTTGCGCTCTCAACGTTACGGGATTCACCGTTCAAGAGCTGCGACCGGAAGAAATATGCAACCGTCATAGTATATGACGATCAGAAATGAAATGTGCCGAAGTCTGCAATTATATGCCACACGAACCATTGTAGATTTCTGTCATTTTGATTGGTAATGTGCGGATAAACGTTAGGATATCCGTATGTATCCTAAAATTTTGCATCTTGCATAAATGGACGGGCCCTAGTTATGACCACGAAGAGGAAATTTGCAAATATGTGACACACGAGACACAGTAGGTTTACGTAAGCTATGCACGCTATGTAGCATTATGATATCCATAAGGACGCGTCCTATAAACATATGCATCTTGCATGAACGTCGGATCGTAATTATGACAATGAAGAGGAAATTTGCAAATATGTGACACACGAGACACAGTAGGTTTACGTAAGCTGTGCACGTTATGTAGCATTATGATATCCATAAGGACGCGTCCTATAAACATATGCATCTTGCATGAACGTCGGGCCGTAATTATGACAATGAAGAGGAAATTTGCAATTATGTGGCACACGAGACACTGTAGATTTATCTAGTTTAACCACGTTATGAAGCATGTAGGATACCCTCTAAAAACATGAACTCCTGGGTTCTAATGCTGATGATTATGTATGATCATGGTCGTTGAAGCTCCATCTAAAAAGCGCACATTTCTTAAAATACCCTACACTTCTTGAGTTTGCTTTGCAGATAAGAATGAGTAATGCGCTTTGAGCAAACTAGTGTATTACTTACCGAAGGTCGATATATTTGGATATTCATGTCACCACTTTCACCTGTAGTGTTCAAACCGTGAACATTTAGAGGTGGTGCAGACATTGCGTTGCGTTTTCATGGGACTGAAATGCCGCCAAGTAAATGTCAAAAGAACATATCCTTGTCGACTGAACACCTGAAAGATTAAAGTATTCATTATATTGTTCATTGATTATACAGGGTGTCCCAGTAAATGCGAACATATTTTTAAAAATATATACATCACTATTTCCGAGATGAAATCAATTGTAATATAGTATATGCTGAAGGGCATTGCTTAGGAGGAAATTAGCAAATTGCTAAGGCAATGCCTTAATTCACTTTCAATAATTAACTGTTTAATTATAAAAGCTACGAGGTTGTTCCAATGAGAACATCTGGTCCCTTCGGTCACCTGATACCGGAGCCGTTTTCAGAACAAGAATCCGTTCGATAGCGCGTCCGAAAAAATCGTGAAGAAACACCATTTTTTCTTTATTTCGTTCATTGTGCATCTTCAGAGACGCGTCTTTCATTCACCTGCAGTGTGAGAGGGTGAAGGAGCACAGTGCCGCCTCATGCGTCAAAGATGAGCTTTAACTTGCGGACACAAAACAAAAACAAATGTATTGGGTGACTCTATCGGAACTGCCCTTATTTAATGTTGTCATTGTGTGTTTTCTTTTAATCTTCTCCAGGAGGCGAGAGGGAATAGTGTACTCTTTCACCCTCTCACATTGCGGGTGAAGGAAAGTCGCGTCTCTGAAGATGCGCCATGGACAAAATAAAGAAAAAAAAAAGATGTTTCTTCAATAATTTTTTGCGGACTATCCATTGAAAGGATTTTCCTTCTGAAAACGGCTCCGGGATCAGGTTACAGACGAGACCCGATGTTCTCATTGGGACAACTTCGTAGCTCTTATCAATATAAAGTTAACTATTGCAAGCTAACTAAGGCATTGCCTTACGAGTTTGCTAATACCCTCCTAAGGAGTGCCCCTCCGCATGTGCTATATTGCGATTGATTTCATCTCGGAAAAAGTGGTGTACGTATACAGGGTGTTCCATTTAAGATTAACCCCACCTTTAAAAAAAGCGAGATTATTAAATCAATAAGAAAGAAAGAAAAGCTGTGGGCTATCACTGTGCCGACATTCTTTGTTGAACGCTCTGAGGGACAAACAATGCCCTACTCCAACGAACAGAAAGCGGACATGGTCCTTGCCTTAGGTGCTGCAGGGGGCAAAAAGAAAAAGGCAGTCAAGATATTTCAGAGGTGGCACCCTGGCAAAAGACCACACCCATCGACTATTGTCCGTCAATACGAGGCGCTGAACGAATATGGCAGGTCCATCAAGGAGCGTTGTAGACCAGCGGAGCTGTCAGACGATGTTCGCATCAACATCTTGGCATATCTTGAGGCCTACCCTGAAGCTAGCCTCCGCGAGGCGAGCAGGCAGACAGACGTCCCGTTGTCCACGGTGTTTAGAGTGGTAAAAGAAGCAGGCCTCCATCCATACCATATACAACTTCACCAAAGGTTGGAACAAAAGGACTTTGAAAGCCGGTTGAACTACGCCAACTGGCTTTTGCAGATCGTCGATGAGAACCCCCAATTTCTAAGAAATGCCATATGGACTGACGAGGCAAATTTATCTCGTGACGCACAGGTGAACTTCCATAACGCTCATTACTGGAGCGCTACTAATCCGCATTGACTTGGAAGGACGCGCCACCAGTATAAGTGGTCGCTTAACGTGTGGTGCGGTATCTGCGACGGAGCTCTCATTGGCCCCGTCTTCCTTGATGGGACACTGACCGCTGTGAGGTACCTCAATGAGATTCTATTGGGCCCCATGGAAGAGTTCTGCGCCAACGTTCCACTGGCACGGCTTGGCAAGTTGTGGTTTCAGCACGATGGCTCACCCGCCCACAGCTCTAGCCAAGCTCGTGCCTATCTCGACAGGGCATTTCCTAGCCGATGGATAGGAAGGTACGGACCTGTGTCGTGGCCTGCGAGGTCCCCGGACCTGACGCCGTTAGTCTTTCTGTGGGGATATCTGAAGGATCGCAAGTACGAACAGGAGACAACAACACCTGACGCCCTTAAGGCGAGGATCACGGAAGCGTGCCGTGGAATCCACGGCCGCGGCCACGTTGCGGAGGGCAACGGAGGACACAATTAAGAGATGCATCTTTTGTATGACTGAGGAAGGCCATCTTTTCGAACACCTGCTCTGAATGTACATAGTATTGTTTCGGTCACGTTAAAATACCTGTGCAATGTTCTGTAAAATAAGTTGAATGAAAAAGAAGGCATACTATTTTTATCTACTCGTTTAATTCTTTGTTTGCTTGAACAAACTTCGGTTGCCAGTTAAAAAAAAAAGACGATGGCTTGGTTAATAGCGTTTCCTGCTTCCATTCCCAAGGTCGCGTGCTCTGAACGCGGGCGGAGACGCAAGCAATTTGTTTGAAGGCACGGATTGCTCAGGCATGCCGTCTCCTGGTGTGACTTACATACGATCTTCCGTGTGTAAGATTCCACCCACGTTAGAGAACTCCAAGTAGGGCAAAATTAATTCACAGGCCGACTACCGTGGCGTCGGTCATGATCACCGTTGTCTCACCTATAGTCATAACCCCCCCCCCCCCCAATTATTACTGTAAGAGTCTACCAAAGTCCGGGTAGGAACATGTTTATTCTGTCATGGCTAGGCCACGACTGCACGGTCAGCTGTTCTATCAGCTGGGGCACAGCTGATGCTCATGGCGCGTGCTCTTTGTCGATGCGTCATCCACTACATTCCTCCCCTCAAGACGGAACGCAAGGTATATTTAAACAGGTAGCGCAACTCCCATAGGCCCCTGTGTCTTCAGAATGACGCCATGATAGAGACGGTCAGCGCCATCCATCCGTTGCGCGGACTACTACGATTGTAAATAAATGACGTCAGAGACGGCGTCACTAGTATGAATAATAAGTAGTGCATAATTAGCCATGCACGTTTATACTGGCCCACTTCGCTTGCCTTGTATTCCCTTTTCCGCGCCCAGTCTACAATACCAGACGAGAACACAGAAAAATAAAGCATATCAGATTTAATGAATCATATCAATTCCAAATACATACAGTTATCACAGATTTTGACAACTCCAAACAGAAAGGCGCCGTGATGACCACCAAGGAATTAGAAAGGCTCACATAAGGCCCATTTCTCACCTAGAGCTATACGTACATCTAGTGATTAGACGTTTGCATTTATTCAATGAGTGGCAGTTATAGGTCCATTGCAACAAAACATAACATCGTTGGTGCACAGTTGGTTCCGGCTAACACTCACACCATCATGGCCGCTCGTCCCATGACGAAATCTTTTTTTCGCGGGCCCAGCAAGAGGAGATGCATTGTTGCATTCATCTGTTCACACCTGTTAATCTTGGTCTACAGCACGGAGATGTGAAGGTCGCTTCCTGTTTAACCCAAAGAGTGTACGAACTCCGTATTACAATGCACGGACACACGGTACGGATACAGAGACACACGGATAAACACCCCCCAACTGTGTCACCTGCGCAAAGTAGCAGGATACGGAAATGTACTGGAGTGGTAGATGATCTCGTATATGTGCACGAGCGGGGCAACAGAAAGCTTTTTCTACATTGAAATTAAGAATAACCTATTAGTACACACACAAGCCAGGCCCATGTTGTAAAGTTTTTCTGTTTACAACCGTACTTCTACTGTCAACACCCAGGATCGCTCGCGCATCTTGCTGGTGGCCTTGCCGATGGGTCTGATTTGGTATTTTCGCTAGTTTTCGCTACCAGTTTAGATATACCTTGCGGAACGTAGCGGGACGGCTGTCTCCGGTCTCTTTTGGGATAGCGTGCCGGTGGTGGTCTGGGAGGGTCGCCGTGCTCTTGTGTAGGTGGGGCTGGTGCCAATGACGTCTCTGACTCCGGCCAGGGAAGGGTCTGTGACGGTTCGGAGCTATCGGCTGTCAGGCGAGTCTTCAAGTGGTCGGCATGAACTCTGCGTTGCCGGCCACCAGCGAATTGGACCTCGTAGATGACCGTCCCCACTTTACCGGTTATGGATCCCTTAACCCAGTGTCGCCTGTCCATCGGATCAGCAGCCCAAACTGATTGGCCAACCTCAAAAAGTCTGTCCTGCGCACTCCGGTCGTAATTCCGTTTCTGCCTGGTCGCAGCATGTAGGCGGTGCGTGTCTAAGGCGGGTCGCAAGTGGTCAATAGCCGTTCTGATTTGTCTTCCCATGAGGAGCATAGATGGAGATTTGCCTGTCGTTGCATGTGGTGTGACGCGGTACTGCGTCAGGAACTTTTGAATTCCGTCCTTGGTTGTTCCTCCCCTCCGCAAGGCGGACTTAAATGTACGGACGAAGTTTTCTGCTTGTCCGTTTGACTTTGGGTGGTAAGGCGGTGTGAGAACGTGTTGAATGCCATGCTGTGTTACAAAATCCTTGAAGGTCTGGCTGGTGAATTGGGGTCCATTGTCTGTAACCAGCTGCTCAGGAAACCCTTGGCGGACGAAAATGTCTTGTAGCGATGTCGTGGTGGCGGAGGCAGAAGTTGTCGGCATGTACGCCACCTCAGGCCATTTGCTGTAGGCGTCGATAGTAATGAGGAAATGCTGATGTTTGAATTCAGCGAAGTCACAATGAACGCGAACCCATGGTCCAGCTAGAGGCTCCCATTGGTGGAGGGGAACAGGCCGCTTTTGTTCACTGAACTCTGCACATTCTTCACAACTACGGCATAAGGTCTCAATGTCCTTGTCTATCTTCGGCCACCACACGTAAGACCGGGCAAGCATCTTCATCTTCGTCTGGCCGGTGTGACCGGAATGCAAGACATCTAGGACCTTATACCTGAACTTCTTCGGAACCACCGTTCGCATTCCCCAGACGATACAGTCGCTAAGGACTGTGAGCTCAGTTTGTCGGGCAGCAAACGGTTCAGCATCCGGAGGTACATGAGAAGGCCATCCTTCCAGAATGTACCGGTATAGGCGTGAAAAGAGAGGATCCCTAGCTGTTTCCTTGGCAATGTCATCAGCAGAGATAGGGAAACTGATATCGGCAAGATGAGACGGCGGAACATCAACGTGGTTGACTTCCTCCTGGATCAACTTGTCGAATTGCGGATCCGGCCCTACTGCTAGGCGTGACAAGCCGTCAGCATTTCCAATGTCTGTCGTTGGCTTGTAGATAATGTCCTATGAGTAACTCATTAGGATGAGGGCCCACCTCTGTAAACGATTGGCGGCCGTTACCGGTATACCCTTGTACGGACCAAAGATGGTTGTCAAAGGCTTGTGGTCCGTGTACAGAGTGAACCTTCGTCCCCACAAGTACTCATGGAACTTCTTGACGCCGAAGATGATGGCAAGCGCTTCTCGCTCAATTTGAGCGTACTTTTTCTCGGCAGAGGTGAGCGTTTTGGAAGCGCGGGCGATGGGACGCTCCTTGCCATCAATCCTATGAAAGATGACTGCCCCCAGTCCTTCGGATGATGCGTCAGTAGCAAGAAACAGTGGTTTTGCTGGATCGTAGTGCGCTAAGGACTCGGGCGCTGATAATTTGAGCTTCACCGTCTCAAAAGCTTCGACGCATTCGGAAGACCAGTACCAGCGAGACTCTTTACGGAGCAACTCGTGAAATCGTGAGCAGATGTCTGCCAATCCAGGTATGTACCGGTTATAGTGCTGAATCATGCCCAATAGCGCTCGTAGTTCCGAAACATTACGTGGTTCGGGCATATTCAGTATAGATTTGGCCCAGGTACTCGACTTCTTGCTTGAAGAAGGCGCATTTTTCTTTCTTTAAAGTGAAACCAAAATCACTGAGACGCTGGAAAACCTTCGCTAGGTTGGAAAGATGGTGCTCTAACGTAGTTCCAGTGACGATGATGTCATCCAAGTAACATGCTACATAGTCCAGTCCAGCAGTAACTTGCTCCATCGTTCTCTAGAATATGGCAGGTGCGGAAGCTATGCCAAAAGGCATTCGATGAAATTGAAAAAGTCCTTTGTGGGTGCTGACGACTAATACCTTCTTTGCATCGTCGTCTAGCTCCATCTGAAGGTATGCTTCTGATAGGTCGAGCTTCGAGAAGATGACCCCTCCATTCAGCTTAGCAAACAACTCTTCTGGACGCGGAAGAGGGTACTGTGCAATGTCTAGCTGCGGATTTACCGTCACGCTGAAATCACCGCATACGCGAACTGCGCCGTTTGGCTTGGGGACAACGACGATGGGCGTAGCCCAAGAGGACGTTTCAATCGGGGATAGCACTCCATTAGCCACCTGTCGCTCTAGATCGCGTTCTACAGCCGTACGGATAGAGAATGGTATTGGTCGTGCTTTGAAGAACTTGGGCTGGCTGTCAGGTTTGAGCTCAAGATGAACTTTCGTTTTTGTACATCTTCCCAGACCGTCTCGGAATACAGCTGGGTACTTCGTCACCAGTTCTTGGAGGCTACTTCCCAAGACCGGGGAACTTCCCGTGACGCAAACGAACAGCTTGTTCAAGAGATAAACTGATGTTCTGAGGCTGGAACAACATAGAGGGGACAGATACAAACAAAGCCTCAAATTGCCTAAGAAATCTTGTCTAAGAAACAAGCTTGTTCAAGTCGAGCCGAAGAGCGGATATCCAAGTTCTGCCCAAGATGTTGATCGCATTAGCTGCAGTGAAAATTGCTTCCAACTTAAAACTGTGTCCCTTCCAGCAGACATCCAGTTGTGCTCTTCCAAGGACGTTGATCGGTTTTTGATTGAAGCACTGCAGGTGGTGCTGCACTGGCAGAAGTTCTGGCATACCTAGCATTTCCCAAGTCGCTTTGTTCAACAGCGTTGCTTTGGACCCTGTATCGACCTGAAGAGAAACCTTGTAGCCCGATATCCGGCATGTAATGAATCTTCCGTCATTCTCGTCCACGGAGAAGACATTGGAGATCGTGACAGATTGGACTTTTCTCGCTGAAGCAGATTTGTTCCTTGGCTTCTGCGATGTACGCCCTCTTTGCTGGCACATACTGGCGATGTGCCCTCGCTTGCCACATTCGTGACACGACTCATTGCGGAACCGACAGTTACCAGCGTCATGGTTGTGGTTCCCACAACGAAAGCACTTAACTGTATTCTGCTTTGGTGGTAGAAAAACCTTTCCAACGTTTCCAGCGAATGAGGTGTCCAAGTCACGAGATCCAGCTTCAGCTGCTAGGCTGCTTTCGGCAAGTCGTAGTGCTATGTCAACGGTAAGGTTTTTCTCCAGTACCAGCTTCGCCCGAATGCGCTGACCTCGAAGACCGACTATGAAAGCTGTCAGCAGGGAACACGAACGGATGTCAGTCTCAGTCTCGTATTCACAAGCTGCTACAATTGCACGAAGGCGATTGAGGAAATCCTGTACGGGTTCGTTCTCTTCCTGTCGACACGAAAAAAGCTTGGCCCTTTCAAACTCCTTGAACCTCTTCGGAGCAAAATGCTCATCCAGCGCAGTCACCAAATCCTCAAATGGAACGTCCGTAATGTTCCTCGGTTGAAGAAGGTGGTACAGACGCTTGAAAACCGCAGCATTCAGAGAAGAAATCAAAAGACTCCGTTTGTCGGTTTCCGATGTGATGCGAGCTACTTGCAGGGCTGCTCTGAATCGGATGCAGTAAAATTTCCACTCATCCTTCTCGGAATCGAAGACTCTCGGCCTCTCAAAACGAAGAGCAGCAGCACCAGTGAAATGGCCCTCCACCTGGTCTCCTGTAGCTCCACCGGTCGCCATGCTCCAAGGTCGTCGACTGAAGATTGTTGCTCGCTCGTCGCCAAATTGTAAGAGTCTACCAAAGTCCGGGTAGGAACATGTTTATTCTGTCATGGCTAGGCCACGACTGCACGGTCAGCTGTTCTATCAGCTGGGGCACAGCTGATGCTCATGGGGCGTGCTCTTTGTCGATGCGTCATCCACTACAATTACTGTTATTATTTACATGCTCGCTTGCTTCCTTCCTTTCTTGCTTGCACTGTGCAACATCTAGGGCAAGCATTGTACAGCTCCTCGCAACCTTAACTTGAACGCCGTTTCGCGTGGCGGAGAAGGAGGCGAGACACCCTAGTGGGATTCAACTATTGGGAGAGCGCGTTTCGGGCTGTTCCACTCGCGTGTAGGGCTGTTGGTTTCTGAACACGCCGTTATCGGGATGGCGATTGCTTGTGTGAGATGATATGCTGGATGATATCGGTAACATCGGCGATTTTAGAGGACGCGTTGACAGCTAAGAATGAAAGAAGCAAAGATGCTGTATCAACTCGAGACGAAATAAACGAGGATAAAACAATTTTATTTTGTGATTGTGATTGGAAAGTTTCATCTCCCTGTGTGGCGATGCTCTACACTATTGCTGATGGTAACATGGTGAAATAAGGATCCTAGTGCATCATACATTTATTTGACTCAGGAAATAATGAATTTAAGTAAGCCGTAGTAGGCGGCAATTGAAACAGGACAACTTGTGCCTTTCCTTTATCATGTCTCTACATTTGCCAGTGTTCTTGACGGTGAAAACATCCTTGTGCATATCCGAACTGTCCCGGAACTAGTCCATGCCTTGAGATACTGCCTAGCAGTTTGGAGCGTTCAGCCGTCGCCGGGTGAAGAGCAAGTTTTTCGGAACTGTATGTGTTACTTTCCTCCCTGAAGTCTTATGTTAAACGTTATAGCAGTTGTTGCAGACTATAGGTTATATCTATGCGGATCTTTTTGATGCAATGATATATTGACTGTCAAGAACACTCGCTAGTCTAGCGACATGAGAATGCACAAGTTGCCCTGTTTCAATTGCCGTTTCGGCATCATTGTATGTCATAATGCGGAGATCACTGCTCACACGTACTACGGCTCACTTCTATTTCATCATATCCTGAGTCAAATAAATGTATGATGCAGTTCTACCCTTATTTCACTATGTTACCATAAGCAATGGTATAGAGCATCGCCACACAAGGAGATGAATCTTCCTAATCACAATCACAAAATTAAGTTGTCTTATCCTCCTTTATTTCATCTCGAGTGGATACAGCATCATTGCTAATCCGTTCGGGTGCACACAATCCCCAAGCAGCACAATGTACTGAAAGTCGAGTGCAATAGGGGTGGACGGGTAGGTGGAAGACCTTGAACGAACAGGTGAAACGAAAGAACATTGATAAGACACATACCGTCCACCCCTATTGCACTCGACTTTCGGTACATTGTGCTGCTTGGGTCATTCTTAGCTGTCAACTCGGCCGTACCTCGAATATCGCCGATATTACCGGTATCATCCAGCGTTCATCGCCCATAAGCAACACAAACAATCCCCATCCCGATAACGGCGTCTTCAGAAAGCAACGCCCGCCTGCCTTCGAGGGGTTTGAGCAACAAGCATACATCCCTACACGCGAATGGGACAGCCCGAAACGCGCTCTCCCAATAGTTCAGCTGAATCCCACTAGGGTGTCTATCCTCCTTCCCTGCCACGCGAAGCGGCGTTCAAGTTAAGGTTGCGGGGAGCTGTACCTACTGTCTCTTCTTTGGAAAAGACATAACTTGTGCTACAACGCAGAGAGTGGGTGCAAATGAAAATGTGTAAAAGAGCGGCTTCATAAATTTCATAGCCCACAGCTTTTCTATCTTTCTCATTGATTTAATAATCTCGCGCTCGTGGTTCAAGGTAAGCCGTGAGCAGTTATCTTCCGCTTCCCATGTATTGTGTCGTTTCACGCCTAAACAACAAAGAATCAAGAGATAAAGCGCCGCAGTGACCTTGCTGGTGTCCCCGCACCCGTGACGGATAACAGCATCGGCGGAACGGACGGCATCAATGCTTGTTCGTCAAGCGGCCGTGAGAAAGCGCTGCAATCAAGCGCTCTTTTCGCGCGACGGAAACTGATTCCGTCGTGGTTTCGGAACTCTGGGCCCTTTCTGCTGGCCCGGGAAAAAAAGACTCGTATGAGCTAGAGAGTTGCAACACACTGCATTCGCTTTCTCATGTCAACGCCCACAACTTCACAGTTGACATCTCCGGTGTGATCCTCCTAATAAAAAGTTAGAAAATTAAATTAATTAATTAATCGGTTAATTTCGCAACAAAAATATTATTAAATGCTCCAGGTCACTGGTAACACTATGCACTTGGTTTCATTCTTCTGCGATGATTCATTATTTTTTAAAGGTGGGGTTAATCTTAAATGAAGCACCCATTATATATTTCTAAATAATACGTTCGCATTTAGGTGGGACGCCCTGTATAAGGTATTCATTATATATTATTGCAATTAAAGTTGAGGCGCAACGAAAAAAGTGATGCCAGTCGCATCGCAGTAAACCACATATGTCCTCTAGACGTCCAGAGGATGGTTCAGTTGGGACATTTAGTACCAAACTGGGAAGCATCAAATTGAGCACGAGGAGAACGAAGTATACAAGGAGGCTCACGAACCAGCAAATGAACAGTTTATTTGCAGTACCAAAATCAGGTTGGGGAAAGGAACGTTCCTCATTGGACCTGGGATCACATGATTGAGGTGAGGATTACCGCGCAGGCCGGAGAGTCTGCTACCGCTTCGGAGACGCCAGGCGTCCTCCGGCTGCGTGATGTCCGAAACGGAGGATTTGAAGGCTGTCAACGACACGACCTTGCTTTTTTGGGACCGCTGACACCAAGGGAAGAACGAGTGGTGCAGCCCGAATTGAACTGTGTGCTATATAGCGATACTCCAGTGCTCCCGGTAGTGTGCAGCCTCTCTGATGTTTTCACCGCACAGTTGGTTCAGTGGCTAAAAGGTGGCGCCACAATACCGCCGTCATCGCTTGCTTTCTGCTACTGTTAGTTCTGACATTGCAAAGAAGCCACGGATATATTACTAATAATTAATTAATTTAATAATTGGGGGTTTACGTCGCGAGACAACTGAGATCATGAGCGACGCCACAGCGGTCGGTCTGTGGATTGCTTTTGCCCACCTGAGGGTTCTTTAACGTGCAATGAAAGCTCATCACACGGCACCCCGTATTTAACGTCCCTCGCGGAAGACGGCGTGTCTAAGCAACTTGTACCCTGCCACCAAGTTGCTGGCGTCCTCGGCCGGGTTCGAACCCGCGATCTCGGGATCAGAAGGCGAACACGCTACCGACTGAGCCACCGAGGCCGGCGGATATATTACTCTTGTGACTGCACCTTATATTGTCAGGGTGCATATATGCTTTGTTTTTAATTTTTTAAGAAAACGTGATATAAATCATACAAAGAATAGAAGTCAACAAGAAACCGCTCTCAATGTTCGTAGCAGTTTTGCCTGTCAACGAATGAGGGGGCTCTCTACCACAAACGTCCCACTAGAGTGGGTGATTTGAGAGAGTTGGTTGGCGATTTTGCAAATTAATTGCTCCGCAGTTGATACAACTTTGGCCGAAAATATTTTGTGGGAGTGCTTATCACATACTGCTTTACAAGATGACAGCAATTTTTGGCCATGTTAAATACCACTTTAATGCTCCTTTAAGAGGTGGGGTAGCTATGGGTTCGAATTCCAACACCAAGCATTTTCTTTGTTTCCAGGAAGAGATCAGATTCAGTGTGCGGGAAAGCACACACAATAAGTGCACAATAAGGTAGCCTTTCAAAGTACACTTGGACGGCTCGCGAACGACTCTACGTTCTTCCTTCCCCTTCTACTGTGAGACAAATACAAACATTAATTCTGCTTTCTGCGTAGTTATCCTGGAAACTACCGCATAGAAACTAGTCATTCTCGGAAGAACCGGCCTTCGGGAAATTCACATGCTTACTAGATCCATTTTGTCTCGTACACACGCTAATATGATTTTTATCTTTCCTTTTCGTTTTAGTACAATCCTAAACCGTGGCATATGCAAAACATTTAGTTTGCATAATTTCCGCAGCAAGTACTACACCTCTCGGCTGAATCGTGTGTCACTGTGTTCCTCGGAAAATTTAATTGCCAGTGTGAGACAACTCGATCTATCGGGTGGGTGAGCTCCATTGTATTTTACCGTTAGGAATGGGTAATCAGCCACATCATCAGAAAAGAGATTTCATTGTTAAAAGTACGAACCACGCAAAAAAAAAAAGCTCATGGATATCGTCACAAGAAAAGAGAACTCTACTCTTCTCCACCGAATAGTTATGGCTCTATATTATCACTTCACTGATATTTTGTAGCAGGTGAGAAAGTAGCATCACCATAACGCACAGTAGTTATGAGCCCTGGCCATTGGTGAACCCTTAGGACAAGCATATATCCTCGCAAAGTCCGGTGAGTACGACAGAGGAATATTAATGCGCAACGGCGCAGGCAGACCAAGGTTTAATTCGATCTTGCGCTTGGCCAAGGCTATTTCATCGTCGACGTCCTCACATTCCGCTGCCGCCATACTCACAAAGAGCAAACGTTCTGCCGTTATGTTAGAACCGGGTAGACGAAACCCGGGGGGAAGTCCTCGAGGAGACGACAGGGCATGCACGTAGACGCGCATTGTCGGGATGAGGGCTGCATGGACGGCGATCATGTCGTCTACAAAGGAAGATGGCCTAGATGCCTTCGAGTAGCGCGTAATAGAGGGAGCGTATAATTTCATTAGGCACTGTTCCAGTGAGCGAAACCGTTTCAGGGCTTCGCTGCTCCAGCGTCGACCTAATGGAGGCCGCTGGGGGTCGATAGCACTGAATATGGCACTGGCTATCAAGGGAGCTAGCACTGGAGCAAGAGCTGCAGACACCGTCGGACCACCAGTGGTGTCGAGGATGGCTACATTGGCCAGTGGCAGGTAGAGAGTGTTGCGACCAGGACTGTACTCAAAGCCAGGACTGAAGCAACTGATGCTGTGGCGGGCATCCCAGTCAGCGCCATCATGCGACCTCCAATAGCGGAACAACGTCGCATTCAAGGCATCCACATAATCGCGCATAACTGAATCCGAATTGAATCGAGCAGATGTGCGCGGGTAATAAGCAGCCAGAACATCTTGAGGCTCCGTAGCGCCAGGAATCTCAATTTCCATTGTGTCTAGTCTCCGCAGTGCAGCAGTGGCTTCAACGTCATCCAGCCAACGAGCACGAGATGCTGATTCGGCCACTGCAGCTCTTATTTGGTTAACGAAGTTAGCAAGACCTTGGGTCACATCCTGCTGTTGCTCTGCGGAGGCCCCGAAGGTTAGCCGGGCTAGCATTGTGGTGCCGTACGGAAACAGATGTTCCAGTAGGTGAACGCACCCCTGCAGTCGGTTGCTAACTCTTGCCACGTGGTGGTCGTAGCCAAGGGGAATCAGATTGCCGCAGCACTGTCCACCAGGTGGAAGGAGTGGAGACAAGAAAATAATGACGCGGTAACCGATGTAGTTCAACACGGTCCGTGATGAGGAGGATGGAAGCACGTCAGCTAGTCGAAGAAGATATCCTGGATTAGCAACCAGTGTCTCATTAGCTCCTGGGACAAGCCCGTGCAAGTATGCTGGCCATTTTAGCTTGTCAACTCGGGGCAGTTTTGACAGGAGTACGGTTGTATCGCTCGACTTATCCCGACCAGAAGCATGGGCAAGGGTGTCTTCAAAGTGAGCTACCTCCTGTGACAGCCTTCCTATTTCGGCAATTTTCTTCCATAGAGAAATTGCAATGCGTATGTCTGTCCGAAGTTCACGAAGTCCAGCTCCCGGCCGTTGCTGTAGAAGGCGCACCAGTGTAAGCCTCGGCTTGCCCAGTTCAGGCAAGTAACCTTCGTTTTCGATTCGCTTCCTGAGGGAAACGTGAACAATGGGGAAAACTCCCAAAATCCTATCGACACGGACAAGGATTGGTTCGAGCGATGCTGTCGGCTGACCTCGGAATGGCCATCCACCGAGACCAAGGGAACGCAGGAGGCTGCGAATGCTATCCCACTTCGCTAACTCTTTTCCAGGTTTCAAGTTTAAGCATGTCCGCAGAAAGAGGGCAGACTGCTCCAAAAATCCTTTGCTTACAACGCTGTTGGAAGCTGCATGTTGACGCGTTAAAAACGCGGCAACTTTCTTGATCAGCCAGGCTGTCGCACTTGCCTTCAGGGGACGCTCATCCAAAGTTTCAGCGTGATGTCTTGACTTTGAGCAGACATGAGCATAGAAGTCCTGGCAGGGGTTTATGGCAGCATCCAATTTTCCTACCACCACGTTCGCCTGCCATAAACACGCATCTGTGCCGCATTCCAGGGGAAATGAGGACCCATTCGCGAGTGCCCCAAGGATGTTCTCAGTCTCTAGCTCGGCGAAAGGTTCCTCCGTAGGAATCTCCGCAATAGCCCGTCGCTGTCTTTCATCACTTTGCAGTGGTTTTTCCAACGGCTGACTCAAGTGAAATGATTGCTGACTGACGAGCCCTACGAACGCTGCCACAAGCACTGTAACAGATACTAAGAGCCACATCTGCTTTGTTGTGAGATCAGCTGCAGCAACAAGCGAGGTCAGAGATCGCGCAGTTTTATCGGAATAGGATGTCTCATCTGAATCAGCCGATCCCTCTTCTGTTGTTCCAGTTGTTGACGTACTTTTTGCAGGCTTTGGACGATGGTAGTGTCGTTCTGTACTTGCTCGAGTGTTGGCTGGGTTTTGAAATGGCGCAGAATGTGTTGTGTTAACTGAGCGCCGTGCTGGTATTGGGTACGGCTGAATTTGCGGATCAGCAGAGCTTTGATCATACGGTGAAGTGATGGCGGGAGACCCATCCTGTGTGCTACACTCACGTATTGAGAAGACTTGAGCCGGAGGGCACGCTTCACTGGTCGCATACACGCCGTTCGCTTCAGGAGGTTCCGTACAATTGTAAGCGGCGGGAAAATGTGTTGCTGTCCGATGCAGTGGATGGCGTTCATCTGAATGATTCGCCGCTTTATAATCAGTCGATTTTGCCGGGTGTCGATGGTGTTTCGTGGCTTCATCGGCAGCTACTCTTCTGATAGACGATCGGACAGCCGGTACAGGATGTTTATGAGCATGCTTCCTCTTCTGGCCGTCATTCTGATTCGGAGAAGTGTTCTTCAGGCCACTAACAAATGCCCTTTGAAGTTCGTTTGGGCTTCCGCGATGTTGCACTGCACTCTCACCTTCTGCTTTCCTAGTACTTCTGCAAGGCGTTAATTGAGGTGTCACATCGACCGTCGTTTCAGGAGTCATAAGAGACGAGAGCTGAGGTGTGACTTGAGAGGTCGCTTCGAACGTTGTTTCGGTCGTCTGCTCTGGCACGAGTCCAATGAAAATTGGTTTATCCAAAAATGTCACTTTGTTATTTGGCGCAATAAGCCCAACAAGAGGAACAGGTGGCATGTTCTCGTAAGACTCTCGCCCTGCTGTCTGGAGTTCCTGTTGAGAACCTTGTTGTTCAAAGAGGCCTCCAGGTAAATAAGGCCGGACGTCCCGCTCACCTGTAGACTTAATATACGGGGTGTGTCGTGGTAGAACTGGCACAGCGCCTGGAAGTGTTCTTTTGTCCAGTGAGCGCATTCTCGATGGGCTATCCATTGCGTACCGTCGAATATACAGCGCGATGTCACCTTCCTCCTCTTTGGCTCGGGTGATGTCTATAGCGTGCCGATGTCGCTGACTAGGTAAAAAATAAAAGCGCCGACGTGATGTTGTGCTAAGGATGAGTGCCTACAACACCACACTCCCATGTATTCATGCAAGGGAACAGGACACAGGAATTAGCCAATTCATCTACGTATTCTTGACATTCTAGAGTGATAATGCTGTTGAACCACTACCCACAAAAGGAAAAGAGAAAGAACGGAAAATGTTGCTTTTCAGTAAGAGGTGTTGCTGAGACACTCGAATACGCATTTGATTATGTCACGATAATGGAGATGCTTCGAGCTGTTGATGGTGCTTAGATGCCGTCATGTCACCCTGGAGGGAATCGTGTGTCTACGTCACAGGGAAACGTCCCGTTATTTGCCATACTCACATAGATGCGGCTTCGTGTAATTGAATGATCCGTGTCAGAGTAGAGTCACACCTGCAATTCACTTTTACAATATCGCACCAAGAATATGCGGTGGATCTTGCAGACCAAGAACGTTATCTACATTTGTCGGAATTTCTCAATGAGCGTTTCAGCAGCAGTACCGGTAATAATACGAGCATAGAATAACCGGCCACTGCTTGTTATTCGTCGGAATGCTTCTTCGTGCTATAATAAGGAAAGTTGTCATTGGGCTCATGGTAGAAGCGCAATCATACTTTTTGTCGTTTTCCCTTACCTGATTTGCGTTTGGCAATGGCATAAAGAGATGATTATGTTCCTATAAAGTGGACGTGACACGTTTCGCATAAAATATTCCACCCTTACCTTCCACCCTTCATTTCGGGAAGCGCTGCCTGAATTTTTCTTAAATATAGAAGCATTCCGTTGCAAACAGGAGTGTTTGCGCTAACGGCAACCTTTAATATATGAAAATATTTTTCTGTACAGTATTCTGGGCAAGTATGGGAATGTTTATGTATTATTTATCTATTTACCTTGGGAGAGTCGCTTCGGGCTCAGGTCAAACTGTATCGCTTCGTTCAGGTTAATTTTTGGGACAGAAAAAAGTAACAAGACATGAGCTACTTCAAACGGATTCACTGAAACTAAACAATGAAGCAATCGGCGTTGGATGAAAGCAGACACTATTTTGGCCACGTCTGTACACAGCGATTGAATTTTATCTCACTTGCAAATAATATAACAGTATTCCCTTATAAAAATGATTGTTGTTTTACTATTAGCATCATATGCATTTTCTATGTATTCTATCACCTTCTTATTGATATTTACTTTTTATTGCCAATTATTAGAGATGAGACGAATCCAGATTTTTCCGAATCGGAATCCGGATCTGAATCCAAGGAAGGTTCTTCTAATCCACGAATCTTACGAATCTCGAATCTTTCGAATCCTTTCTTTAAAAAAAAGTTCAAAAAGCCGGGAAAAAGAATTCGATTGAAAAGTGTTTCGAACCAGATTATGATACCGCTGTTTAATGAAAAACAAATTAAATAATTGTTCAGTTTCAGGAGAAAATATACCGATATAAATCTTCATAAACTTAATTTATTTAATGTGTTGTTCACCGACTACAAGAAATACATATTTTCTCGAGTCTGAATTATTTTCATAAAACTAAGCAACAATCAGAAGCAAAACTATGTTACTTTTAAACTTGCAATGTAACAGTTCCTGCCTGAACCCTTTCAGTCCAGAGCAATGTAAACAAACAAACAAGATAACAAGAAAACACCCGTCGCCAATGAGGCTTTCTGCGGACTCTGTAAACGCCAATTTGAAAAAAAAGAAAAAAAAGAAACAAACAAACGTGGTCGGTGGATTCGAAAGATTCGATTCGCCGTTTTGGGCACTCGGATTCGGATTCCCGAATCTCGAATCCCTGCCCAGCATTCGAGGATTCGCGGATTCGGTTGGCACATCCCTACCAATCATCAATACAAACTCTCAAGACTATGTATCGACTTTTTATGTATGTTATGTCTATTATGTGTTGTGCATAGGCTGCCTATAGGCAACATATTGGTTTCTTATTTACGTTATTTCTATTGTGTGCTGTACATGGGCTGCTTATAGGCTACATATTAGTTTCTTATTCATGCCGTGTCTACTGTGTGTTGTTCATACGCTGTCTATAGGCTACAAATTGGTTTCTCATTTATGTTCTGTTTGTTACGTGTTGTGCATAGGCTGCACACAGGCTACATATTGGTTTCTTATTTATGGTCTGTCTATTGTGTGTTGTGCATAGGCTGCATATTGCTTCACTCATGTGCTGACTGTCGGGTGTTGTGCTCAGGATGTCGGTTGACAACATATATTAAACGCACAGTTCCCAAAGTTATTTAATAATAGTGAAGAATTAAAGAGGCGCTCCTAATAGCTTTCTATATTTATACTTCATGACATTATTTCAAACAAATATTTGACACACGCACATGCTAGTATATTACATATACCGGGTGTTTCAGTTAAATCCCCGGGCTAAATAATTCGCGAACGGGTGCACCAATCGACGAATTTTCTTTTTTTACAAGTATCTGCGATACCACCTACAATCTGCGCACCGTGTGAATGAGTGGGAGGCGCTCATTATTTAAATAAAAATTCAAATGAGTTTCGTAAGAAAACATAACTTCTTCTTCAACACATAAAAAAAGAAACATAACAGAAAACATAACTTCTTCTTCAACAAACATCTTCACCAGCTCGCTTGCTTCCTAGCCATTTTTTCATTGTCATAGCCACATGCAAGCTTCGTCCCTCATACTTTGAGACTTCGTGTTTGTGTCTGTCCCTTCGTGTTCCCTAGTCTCGGGGTTTTTTACATTATGCATCATCTTCACCAGCTCACTTGCTTCCTAGCCATTTTTTCATTGTCATATCCACATGCAAGCTTCGTCCCTCATACTTTGAGACTTCGTGTTTGTGTCTGTCCCTTCGTGTTCCCTAGTCTCGGGGTTTTTTACATTATGCATCATCTTCACCAGCTCGCTTGCTTCCTAGCCATTTTTTCATTGTCATATCCACATGCAAGCTTCGTCCCTCATACTTTGAGACTTCGTGTTTGTGTCTGTCCCTTCGTGTTCCCTAGTCTCGGGGTTTTTTACATTATGCATCATCTTCACCAGCTCGCTTGCTTCCTAGCCATTTTTTCATTGTCATAACTTCTAAAGCAGGGCGCTGTCGACATTGAAATAGGTACTACCCCTTTTGGGACCTTCAGTGGACACCTTTTAGAGAAAAATCTGCCACCGAAGCGGGTCATTTGTTGCAGTAATTAATTGGTTTCGGTTTACATATTTTGTCGCGGCTGGTATCGAACCACGATTCATACTAAGCCCTAGGTCCCCCACTTCTCCCCTCTAACAAAGTCCGTTAGGCGTTAACAGCCACAGTTGCGTCGTGGCGACAACACGGAATAAAAATAGGAACCCTAAAACTTTTTCAATACGAACTCAGTAGAAGTACAGCAACAGTTTTGCGATACAAACTCAGTAGGAACTCTATAGCCAATTAGAATACAGGTTCAATAGGGACACAATATTCATTTTTGCAACGCAGGCTCAATATGAAATTCATAGGCCCTGTCGCAATAAAAGCTCAATAAGAAGTTTGCAGCCAATTCCCAAGACACTTTCTACTGGATGCTCATACAAGGCCTATAAACTTCTTATTGATTCTATGAAGGCTTCGTGTTGATGGTTTATAGAGGTTATACAACCATTTGTTTATAGATTTACCATGGCAGGAAGACCACACAGTGCTTATAAACCTTTTATCGAATTCCTTCGTACACCTATTGACAACTGGCAATAGACATTGTATATAGTAGCCATACATTTTTTCATAAGGTTTGAACACTGACACATTGGCGCACGCGATCTATGCCGCAGTTCGAAACGACCAACGTATCTACTGCAGCAGAAATAGTTAGTGTGTTTTATAGAAGGGAACAGCATATGCACGTGGGAATATCTTCAGCTATCTTGTGCAACATGGCGGAATGGTGCGTAGTGCTCATGTGGGAAATTGAACCGCGGGAAATCTCAGGCCCTTCGGCAGGTCTGTCAATAACGCGTTATTGACAGACTTGCAAAAATGAAAATTTTCAGGTGCGTGGTAGACTACAGCAAGAACAACGTGATACTGGATGAAAGAATGGAGAAGGGACGAAACGCATATACAGCTTGTATTTACTGCTTGTAAATACTGCTTTATGTGGTGGAGACCATTGTGACACTAATGGAGAACGCACCTATCCCTACAAACGTTACGAGTCGACGTAAGATTGCCAGCATTTTCATGTTCCATAAACGATCGTAACTTTTAACTAAAACATGAAGTAAAACATGAATTTCTCTCGTCTCCTCATTACAGGTTTGACTGGGCTACACTTATAAAGTTGTTATTCCTGCAAGTACGACTGCGCTGATACATTTGCTCCCATATATAACGCAATTGGAACCGCCTTCCGTAAAATACTTTAATCATCCTAGAGTTGATTTTTCTGTACTACACACTCCCATCTATAACGTGTATGGCCGAAGGTGTTGCAGATCTTTCTGTATTTTTCGCTTGTGCTTTACCATGACGTACTCAAGTACCGAACGTGAACTTCGTACAAAAATTGGAAAATACCAGAGAACAGTGTTACTGTCTTGAAATGGAGATTCCTGAGATGAAAATTCATTGTTGACAAGTTTTTTTTTTTTTTTTCGGCTCCGTGTTAGCGCCACAAAGCAACTGTAGCTATGAGTGACGTACAGATTGGGATAGAGAGAACAGCAGGAAGGGGAAGGCGGCGTCCTCGGGAGACTACAGGGGGAACTGTGGCGACTTTCGTCTGGAAAACCCAGCGAAAACCTGAGACAGCACAGCCGGTCGAACCCACTGCCTCTCAGTCTTCAGCACGACCTTTGCTACCACCAACGGACCTGCCCGGCCATGCCGCTCGTAGGTCTGAATGTTGAAAGTTATTAAGTTATTAAGAACTACTACCTGATATTAAGAGTTGCTACTGCTATGACCCATAAAGTTAGGAGCGACACACACAGGCTATACATTCATGAGCAGTGTGATCTTGTCTTTTGCTTCATTCTGAGATCCAAAGCCCTGATTCTACTGCTTTTTTCTACATCGTTGCGTCATCTGAAGCTTCAAAATGTATGACTGACTTTTAATCAGCATGTGAAAGAAGAAGTAAATGAAGGGTACATAAGGTTTCATTTTTACTTTGTACCTCTTTTACGTGGTAGGAGGCATGGCTTGGCTGCGAATAACCGAGTCATATTTAAAATTTTACACAGCGGTTCGTATCATCGTTCGACTTTAATTAAACAACCCATAATTGGGAAGGCGACAGCGAGCAGCCTTCGAGCCTGAGCCACACTGCTCAGAAGCGCCTGACCTTCCCATGTATCTAGGCGCAAAGCGGTTCATTTGATCAGCACATCTGCACCTACTCCAATCGTCTTCATCGTCCCAAAGGACGTGCAACGCGCGCTGTCATCCCTAAGCTCCTGTTCTGCGCGGTTTCGGTTTTAGCTCATTTGCATGCTTAATAAAGTTATGGATATTTCAATGTACGTGTTTGTTTCAGGATTTAAAAATCGAATGCATTTCAACGAGGACTGCATCCAATTCTCCTATCTCTCTCTTGCCCGTAAGCTAAAGAGTTAATTAATTTTTGGGTCAGATACTCTGTCGGAAAGGATGACATCAGTAACTGAACTGTATGCAACAGCGTCTATGCTGCCCTCATGACCTTTTTATAAGTCTCTCGCAGATAAAAAATAACGCCCTGTACGATATGTGTTGCTCTGCTCTACAGGGTGTCTTTTTTTAGGCGATACAGATTTTTCATAAAAAAACTCTAAGAGCTATAGAATAGACATGCTGTTTTCGCTTCTATCATCTCTGGGCCGGCGGACGTTCTTGGACGTATGTTGTTCAACCGTCAAATCACTAATTACCTAAAAATCGTTAAATAACTTTTTAATTATCAAACCTAAGAAGTTGTCCCAATGACAACATCCATTCCTTTCGGTGACCTGATATCGTAGTCGTTTTCAGAACAAAAATCCGTTCGTTAGATTGTCCGCAAAAAATTTCTGAAGGAACCCCATTGTTTTCTTTATTTTGTTCATTGCGCATCTGCGGAGACCCGTCTTTCCTTCACCCCCAATGTGAGGGGGGGGGGGGGGAAAGAGCACACTGTCGCCTCTTGCGTCCTGGAAAAATATTAACAGAAAATGCAGCCCAAACGTAAGGGTAGTTCCGATAGCGTCGCCCGATACATGTGCTTATGTTTTGTTTCCGCAAATTAAAGCTCCTCTTCGACGCATGAGTCGGCACTGTGGCGGCATTTTGGACGCATGAGGCTCCTTCACCATCTCATACTGGGGTTGAAGGAAAGACGCGTCTCGGAAGATGCACACTGAAAAAAATAAAGAAAGAAATCATGTTCCTGCAGAAATTTTTGGCGGACGATCTACCGAACGGATTTTTGTTTTGAAAACGGCTACGATATCGGGTCACCGAAAGGAACAGATGGTCTAATTGGGACAACTTGGTAGCTTTTATATTTAAAAAATTAATTAACGATTTTTAGGTGATTTGACGGTTGAGCAACATATGGCCAAGAACGTCCGCCGGCCCAGAGATGATAGAAGTGAAAACTGCATGTCTATAGCCCTTATAGTTTTTTGAAGAAAAATCTGTATCCCCTAGAAAAAGACACCCTGTATAATATACCACATAAATGGGTAACTTGCACAACCTTCTTTCGAATTTACAGCGGAAGAATCTATACATTTCCCGATTGACTGGGCGTCGATTGCTCGCACGTTTGTTGCTTGGACGGAAACTTACGCACGATTTACATTTGTTTGCAGTATCATTTCAAAACGCACTTTGAACGATGCCTTTCAGAAAACACTGATTTTACTGTCCCGTTGTGTTTCTCCTCTGTATTCTTAAAGGAGCGTGGAAATCATTTGGAACATATATTTTTTTCACCGCTTGATGTGAACCGTCTGAACCTTCATAAACCGTCACCTAAAATATTTCCTTCGAAAAGCGCGAATTTTCTGAGAAAATTTGTTTGCAAGAATGCGCTTCGCGGTGACAGTCTCCCCCAAGCCGAGTCTGGCGTGTGGTCACGTCAGGCGGCCGAGCCCTTCATTGGTTGCCGGAAGCGTCCGCTCCCCGCCAGAATCGTCTGCTAGCTCTGGAATCGTGGCGACTTACCGACTGAGACGCTGTTGCTATTTATTTGCGTTTGACATTCACTTGCGTTCTTACATGATTTGTCTCGTACGTTTTGCATATAACAAGACTGCGGGCAGTGTAAAAGGTTTGGCTAGGTCTCTGTGTTGGCGTGACGGCCTGGGTTGAGGTGGATCCTACGCGGTTGTGGTTTCTGTTCCGATTGTGCTGAGGTGTCGTTAATTAGTGAACGGTACTGTGCCTGTGTGTGCAGCATATATATGGGAGGACTAAATACATTCCTGCCAGTTGGAGATTTATTCCATGTGCCATTGTTGTATGCCGCGTATGACCATTCAAAAAAGAAAACGCTTATTTGGCCATGCGTTTTGGGGTTTCCCACAGATCGCTAGCAGATAAACTCTACTGACTTTATTTTGGTATCCATGTTGTTGTGCTTGTGGAGACGTTGCGCTCCTGGTATCAGGAAGATGTGGTAAGCGCAATACACAGCTATGCATTCATCGTTCCGCTCTTTCGCCTAGGAGATGCCAGTGTCCATGCGGTTCAGAGCCCATATTGTTGACCACAACACGGAGAAGTCATGATGGTCGACGACCTCTTCAAATGAAACCACTGGTCACTGCGCCGCGTCTTCATGACTATGCATTTGTAACCAAGAAGAAGCACTATATTTAAATCCCAATGTTCGTTCACACTTAGCAGCATCACTTACCAGTCTCCGGTACATTGGCGTGGTGAAATCGAAGCTGGCGGATCTTAGGCTCCAACTCCATAAAACGTTTCGTCAAGAAGAGCAGACGTGTCGCCTAAAGAGTGTTCAGTTCATCACCTGTCCTTTCCACGACGTCCGATGAACAACAACGCTTCCTGCTCGGTCGGTTTGCCGGAGGCGCGACGCCAGAGAAATCGCAAAAAAGAAAGGAAAAGACGGCGCGGCCATATGACGTCAGCGGCTGGCAGCCGAGTGAGGGGGCATTTCTGCCGCGAGATTCAAAGCTCCCTCGCGCGCCAGGATTGCGCGCTACGCTCAAAGTTTTTGTGCGAATATATATCACAGGGCTCAGAATCGTAATTTCTACTTCTCCCGCCATATTTTATTCCGATCATTTCCATGCTCCTTTAATGTCAGACATAAACCAGCCTCTACAAACGTTCCCATATTAACTCTTACTCAGCCCTCAATGGACTCAACTTGTATATGGCATTTTATTCTACAGCGTCATAAAAGCCCCGTTACGTGCAGGGGGAAACCAACCTCTCGGCGTTTTCGTATTCCTCCACGAGCGGGCGAGCGCAACATATTACGTCACTACAGAGATTACCCAGATTCCAATTTATCTGGCCAGCAATTGATTTTAAAAACACCTGTCGTATTGGAGAAAAAGTATCTGTTGTTACGAGGGGACCTCTAAATCGGAAACGTCTTTTAAAAGAGCAAGAAAAAGACATTTCAGTACTTAACCGTGCTTTCTTCATGCTTCGCATCAGGAGCAAGATAGAAAGTAACCGTTCTGAGGCTGGAGCACATACAAACGAACACCGGCCTCAGAACGTTTACTTTTCATCGTGTTACGCAGATGCCGCTGCCTTGTACTTGTGGTGTATGTGTGTGTTAATAATCGGCGGCGTTACGTCGCAAGACAACTGAAATCATAGGCGACGCCACAGTGATAAATTTGGCCCACCTGATAGCTCTTTAACGTGCGCCGAAATCTCCAGACACGATACACCGCACTTAACCTGCCTCGCGGGATACTGCGTTTCTGCGCAGCTTATACCCGTTCACCCAGTTGCCACAGTCCTCTGTTGGGTTTCAACCGGCGACCTCTACGTGTGTTCTTGGAATGTCTCTTCTTGTATGTGTGTGTATCAGACATATGTAGGAAAGAAATGTGATGAGGGTGAGTGATAGGTCGGCGAATTTATTCATGATGTCATTTGCCGACCTCACTCACCATGAGGTCATGCAGAATGATGTGATGTTAAATTAAAGGCTATCAGGTGAGGTGATGAAGTTGAAGTTGAATCAAAAGCTATGATGTGGTGTGATGTGATGGTTTATTGACGTTGAAGTCAGTGTGATGGGATTTGAAGGTGAAGTTATTGTGCAACTTTTTGCGAATTTTGCGGCTTTCACTGGAGCAATCCCTGTGTTATCATTATGACTTTGGAACCAGCGTCATCCGAGGACATTGGTCCGTATTAAAGGGGTCTGATGCTACATTTTGCGAATTTTCCGGTCACCGTAGCACTAGTCACTGTGAAGTTTAAAACGTTTTAATTATCATTATGACTTGCACCAGCGATACGAAGGCATTGATTGACGTTATAGGGGCCCGGTGCTGTTTTTAAAGAATTTTATGGCCACCCATGCTACAACCCCAGTGAATTTTAGAACGTTACATGTTATCATTATGACTTTGGAACCAGTGCCGTACCAGGGCATTGGTCCGTATTAAAGGGGTCCGGCGCTACATTTTGCGAATTTTCCCGTCACCGTAGCTCTAGTCACTGTGAAGTTTAAAACGTTTTAATTATCATTATGACTTGCACCAGCGATACGAAGGCATTGATTGACGTTATAGGGGCCCGGTGCTGTTTTTAAAGAATTTTATGGCCACCCATGCTACAACCCCAGTGAATTTTAGAACGTTACATGTTATCATTATGACTTTGGAACCAGTGCCGTACCAGGGCATTGGTCCGTATTAAAGGGGTCCGGCGCTACATTTTGCGAATTTTCCGGTCACCGTAGCTCTAGTCACTGTGAAGTTTAAAACGTTTTAATTATCATTATGACTTGCACCAGCGATACGAAGGCATTGATTGACGTTATAGGGGCCCGGTGCTGTTTTTAAAGAATTTTATGGCCACCCATGCTACAACCCCAGTGAATTTTAGAACGTTACATGTTATCATTATGACTTTGGAACCAGTGCCGTACCAGGGCATTGGTCCGTATTAAAGGGGTCCGGCGCTACATTTTGCGAATTTTCCGGTCACCGTAGCTCTAGTCACTGTGAAGTTTAAAACGTTTTAATTATCATTATGACTTGCACCAGCGATACGAAGGCATTGATTGACGTTATAGGGGCCCGGTGCTGTTTTTAAAGAATTTTATGGCCACCCATGCTACAACCCCAGTGAATTTTAGAACGTTACATGTTATCATTATGACTTTGGAACCAGTGCCGTACCAGGGCATTGGTCCGTATTAAAGGGGTCCGGCGCTACATTTTGCGAATTTTCCGGTCACCGTAGCTCTAGTCACTGTGAAGTTTAAAACGTTTTAATTATCATTATGACTTGCACCAGCGATACGAAGGCATTGATTGACGTTATAGGGGCCCGGTGCTGTTTTTAAAGAATTTTATGGCCACCCATGCTACAACCCCAGTGAATTTTAGAACGTTACATGTTATCATTATGACTTTGGAACCAGTGCCGTACCAGGGCATTGGTCCGTATTAAAGGGGTCCGGCGCTACATTTTGCGAGTTTTCCGGTCACCGTAGCTGCAGTCACTGTGAAGTTTAAAACGTTTTCATTAGCTTTATGACTGGCACCAGCGATACGAGGGCATTGAATGACATTCCCAGGTAGCACAGAATGTCACAGTAACGTTGCATAAATGTCATCCTGTAACGTTGCCTACATGTCGCTAATGTCCGCGGAGTCAACGTTGCCTGCAACGTTTCTTTTAAACGTTGAGTCAATGTTGCCAGTTAACATTTCGGTGATGTTGACTCAATGACATTGCAGCAACGTAAACTGTTAACGTTCCAGTAATATATCCGTGTAACGTTACTTCAACGATTTTCCTGCGATGTCCCTAATGATGATGCCCGAACAGGCGACGAAACGTCATATTAAATTTTGTTTCATTGTTGCGTTAAGCCAGTGTGTGTAAGGTTCCTCATGATGTCCCCTGGCTTCTGGTCTATCTTCGATGTCCCATTTCGCACACAGGCATGAAAAATACTGACAAATGGAATGTTTGCTTGTGTACCGAGTACCTTGCAGGCAAAAAAAACAACAACAAAAAAACTGACCTTCAATACTAATGGAATGCCATGACACCAATTCAGGCATGTAGTGAAGGCACCCTTTAAGGGCTCTGGTCGTGTTCTGAAAGGAATGCTTTGAGCGCCTGCCTCGCGAAGCATCGTGTCATCAGACTATAACATTAGTCAGCAGTTTTCAACTTCGAAGGTACTTGGTACAAAAATCAACATGCACTTTGTTCTCTTTTTTTTTTTCCCTTGTTTTCGATACAGGTAACACCAACAGTTCATCCGAGCAGCACTATCAAACATAGACAAAAAATGCAGTCCTATCATTTTTATTGCACACAGCGTATTAAAGAAGGAAGTCACTTATGAAACACATATGCTAACAGTATTACCTCGATAACGACGTGTGCACTTGCCACGACAATATCCTGCTTGGCAGTTTGGCAGTCAGCAACTTATGCAGCGTAGTTTGCGTCGAGTTGCCTGCGAGATGGAAATGTATATTGTTAACTCTCGACTACATAACTGTCAAAATCATAACAATCCCAGTTAGCTGAGAACCTCTGACTTTCTAGGCATGTGCCATCCATTATATGTATAATGTGCCTTAGTTTATGCTGCACAACTTCGGTACACTAAGGCCCAGCCGGGATGCCATTTAACCGTTCAGCAGAAATCAATGGCAGTCCAACTTGCAATTTTGATTTAACGCTCCAGTTCTTGCTAATGTTACTAGTGCTCGCAATAAGCCACCGACGTTTCCAAAAAATATGCGACTGTTACCTTACTTAAGAGATGGCTATCTCTGTTAAAAGTTAACCCGCATTGTTGAAACCAGTCCTAAGCCACATAGGCCAGTATAAGTACGGGCTGGCTTAAAACAAAGCTACACCATCGTGCCATGAACTGACTAGAGAAAGCTCTATGCACTAAGTGATGAACCATGCATGCATACACTATGCTGTATGCACGGGTTCAGAGGTTGCAACATACTGCCTTTTAATTCGTGTAGGGGCATGTCTCAACCGGTCTACCACCACGCGTGTTGCTATACCTCGGTTGCCGTTGGGAACACCTGTCGAAGTGCACCTGTAAAAAGATATGTGACAGGCAAATGGTTATATGAATTTTGGGGTGACCATGATATAACTGCCAGTTAACTTCAGTTAATAAACGAATTTACTATATAGTTACATGTTCAAGCCTTCACTTGTTACAGGGTAGAACCTGGTACTTGAACGAGCAGCAGTGTGTGTCTTTAACAATCATTGTACACAAAGGCCACAAACGTAGAGTAGAATGAAATACAGAACAGTCACCACATACCAAGTATGGCTATGCGCAGTTTAAGGTTTGCAAATGGAGCTTTCCCTATCCTCCCTGTCATACAGTACTGGCTAGCTACAGTGTCACCCATGCAACGCCGCATAACATGGAGTACTGCATCCTTTATTGAGGATCTGCCTATTAGGGAAAGATGTAAAATATGTAACAAAAATAACAGAGATGAAAAGCTGAAGTGCAGTGGACTCGCATGAACTCAAAGACAAGAGCACCAGAAATGTACTTTTTTAACTATCACAAGTTGGAAATACAGATGTTCATTCAAATACGCGATGAGTAAAAACTATGTTGTGGATTTGTCTAGCAAGACTGCAGTCGTTTGTGCTGCAGGTTACTGACAATGGTCTCGTAATGGTCTCGAACAGATCGTCGAACCGAACCCGAACCGAAACAGTCGACGCCATCTTGGAGCTGAACCAGAACTGAACCGTTAAAAAATACCGGTAACCGGTTCAACTAACGGTTCATACGTAACTAAGGCGGAACTTTGCGTGTTGTGCATGAACATAAAAACTTTTTTTCATCCTTTTTCCATCTTTTATTAGCTTCGTGACCTTGCTGTTACTTGTAGAAAAAGTCGTGCGCTGCAGGAACGCTCTGCATTTTCTGGAGTCGCGAAATAACAACAAATGTGGTAACTGAGAACTGTTGACTACTAACGTCTAGGCCATGATTATATATATAAGAATTAGGGATCACCAAATTTTTGGGTAGCATCCATGAAATGACATATATTATAATAATATACTACTCAGCGTCAGCTTTGGCAACGCATAGCGTTGTCAAAGAAAAACTGACAGCTCTCAAAAACAGGTGCTGCATTGTAAGGTCAGCCCGGTAACTGTAACACAAACGTGATAGGAGAGTTGTAAGTTTTTCTTTGACAACGCTGTGTGTTAGAAACCATTTCTACATTTACAGTGGCCATCCTGTATGTAAATGCGGGTACGCGGGCCAACTCATGGATTTCAAATTTTCTCTTTTCCTTTTGTTTTTCTTCTGTTCTTATTTGTACAGTGCATTGCGAAAGCAAACTATCTGAGTTCTACTACAGCAAGCGTCTGTGTGTACGGCGCTGCAGGATAAACCCCCAACATGCGTGTGCGAAGATACATAAGCCCCTTAGAAAGTATAGGGCCACCCACCCTCATGCTGGTCAAAATGAAAAGAACATACCAAGCTGGTTTCCTTTGTGCATTTACGCATTTAATGCATCCTAATGCTTTGTGCATTGAAACAAAAGAGGTAAAAACAACCATAATGACATCGTATTTAAAAATCGCAAACGGGTCGAAAATGAGTCGAACTCTCTGTTCGCACTTGCCCGTGCTCTGTCTTTGTTCCACAGACGCTTCTAACGGCAACATGGTAGCACGGCGGCGGTCAGCGATGACGCGGTAACGCGCCTTTTACATAAAGACACCGGGTTCAGTATCGCACCATTCAAACCCAACTACAATGAAGCGGCGTTCGCTGATTAACGTGTATTCGCGTCTCCTGACTGGTAATCAATAATTACTGTATGGCCTCTACTCTCTACGACTCGAGAACTATCTTCATCCCAAGAAACAGAGGCGAGATGCGAACACTTTTGTTCTGCAATACGGCGACGCGTCTCCCGGCTACCTAATCGCACATGGGACGCCTGATCCGCTTCATCGCGACAATTCCTGGCAATTTCGACGGCACTGCGTCAACACACACACACACACACTGAATTATGGACAGATGCATGCATATACTTGCATAAAAATCACCTTTCAAGAGGAAACCACAACAAGCGTTCCAGTTTTCTTGACTGCAGCTTTCGGCGGGTTCTTCTTTCCTCGCGTGTTGCCGGTAGAGGTGTGCGCCGCCGCGCCGAGGCGCCGCCGCCGGAGGTCCGGGCCTCGCCGTGCCGCCGTACCAAAAGTGCCGGCGCGCCGCCGCCGCCGCCGCCGACGTTGAATAATCGGCGCGGCTTTGTAATGTGCCCATTTTGATCCACTTTCTATAAACGAATATTTCCCATACCAAATATTTTGTTTGTTTTTCTTTTATCTTAGGTTCCAGGCTTCATTTGTGATGTTTTTAGCAGTAACAATTTCATCTCCTGATATGCTGTTTATGCTTTAGAGTTTTGTTTCATAGCCCACCCTGGAGGCACAACTCCAGGAAAACTTGTCATTCGATTCTTGCAGGTTGTTTGTCAGTCATCCACCAACACCGTAGCACGGGTCATTATCCATATACAGGGTGTTTTGTTTTTTATTCGTCACATAATTTTTGTTTAAAAAATAGCGGAACGAAATAGATGCCGCTTTTGAGTTGGTCAGGCGAATATTATCTCGAAGAAAGTATGTAACTATAAGATCATTAATTACCTCAAATACATTAATTTTTTAATTAAGGGATTTCGCGTAAAAACGGGATAGCAGAACGGAAGATATTCACCGTTGAAAGCCATTCCATGTTTAAGAAATTCTTAAACGCGCACGTGTGTTGAAATATCCGACGCTGAATGTCGCTGTGCAAATGAGCCGAAACAAGAAGTACGTAATTTCCGAGCGCAGAAATGACGCGAGCTTCGCCTTATCTGGATTGGAAAGCGATCTATCTGGCCAACAGATTAGCGCCTACACCATTCAGCTCGATCGCTCCAAAGCACTTGGTCTTCTCACGTGGATTGACCGTCGCTCTTTCTGCGCTCGAAAAGTGCGTAGCAGATAGTGCATTTTGTGTGTGCCGGCGAAAAGCACCCAGTCAGAGAGGGTGTTTTCAATCGCGGAATTGCGGGGCTTATAATGCGCGCGAAGCATGGCAGACTCAACCCACTGATTCTGGACAAGTTTATACTGTAAAACTCTTTAATTTCGCGAGACCTTAATTTTCGCGAATTTTGCGAATCGAGAAAATTCGAGGAACTCGAGGAGCGGGCAAAATTTAGTTGTTGCGAATATATCCCTACTCGATTCGCGAAAATTTAGGGCTGCGAAATTAATTGATTTTACAGTATTTATTCATGATAACTACAGCCTCTGCAAAATACTGTTCAATGACGTTGTGGGTGCGCCTTATGTCATATCGTTTGCTAACATTCGCATATTTATATGGTTTCCCCCCCCCCAAAAAAAAAAGCCACTGGATGAGTGGACAGAGCTTTCACGCGTCACTGTCCTTTGGACGTTCGGCACTGACGTGTGTGACGTGACGGACGTGTAGTTGCCATTAAAGCGATGGCTCGTCGTTCTGATTATCTAGCTATGTTGTTCTCTCCAGCGCTTAACGCGCCCAGTCGAAGTTCTTGGGCGACGACCTTCTTGAAGTGCTTTACTTCTCCTAATGTCCCTTTGTGTGTTCGGGTTTCTTTCATAATACTATTCAGTGCAGACGCACTTGTTTGGTGCAAGGTAAATACTGCCACCGTCGCGGTGTCTATGATGGAGAAAATACCCTCGTTCTGAGGTGTTCGTGCGTCCCCGTTTAGAAGAGAAAATATTGACAGCCCACGGGGCGCACGCCGATATGACAGCATCGGCGTGCCGCCGCTGACGCCGCCGCCGCCGGGCCATCAACCTGCCCTACGCCGCCGCCGAAAAAAATGCCCACGGCGCACACCTCTAGTTGCCGGTAGTAGCGGAACCGGATGTGCGGTGTCGATGACAATCGCGGCTTCCCTTCCCGTACTTCACGTTGACATAGGTCATTCGTGCATTGGGCTGATGCAATTAAACCACATTGCACATCATACAACATATTTATTGCGTTTTTTTACGCTTTACACCGCCAGGAAGATGGATCTCGCTTGCGCTTTCAACGGGCGTCTGCTATTGCTACTAATTCTGCACACAGTTTGTGTTTGTTCGGTATTGTGTCTTGTGCATTTCGTCTCTTTTTATTCTTCGTCGTGAAAGACTGTGACAAAGCGTCATCTCACGGTTCACTACATATGTGTAACACGGGAAACACACGTGGGAGCGAACTTACGTAGCGGTGGTGCTTTGTCTAATACAGAGAGCCGGGATGTAAACTAAACCCGCAATTCGAAACGTTACAAAGACATCGCGGCATCAATGTTCACACAACATTTCATATGTAACGTTAACGCAACGTTTTTCTACGTTGAATATGTAACGTTGAGCCTGGAACGTTCCAGGAACGTTGAGTTATTGTCGGAAACGTTTCGGTTACATTGAGTACATTCAGGCAACGTTGCCGCAACATTGTGTGCTACCTCGGTAGGGGCCCGGTGCTGTTTTTAAATAATTTTATGGCCACCCATGCGACAACCCCAGTGAATTTTAGAACGTTACATGTTATCATTATGACTTTCGAACCAGCACCATACCAGGGCATTGGTCCGTATTAAAGGGATCCGGTGCTACGTTTTGCGAATTGTCCTGCCACCGTAGCTGTAGTCACTGTGAGGTTTAAAACGTTTTCATTATCTTTATGACTGGCACCAGCGATACGAGCGCATTGATTGACATTATAGGGGCCCGGTGCTGTTTTTAAATAATTTTAGGGCCACCCATGCTATAACCCCGGTGAATTCTCGAACGTTACTTGTTATCATTATGACTTTGGAACCAGCACCATACCAGGGCATTGGTCCGTATTAAAAGGGTCCGGTGCTACGTTTTGCGAATTGTCCTGTCACCGTAGCTGTAGTCACTGTGAGGTTTAAAACGTTTGCATTAACTTTATGACTGGCACCAGCGATACGAGGGCATTGATTGACATTATAGGGGCCCGGTGCTGTTTTTAAAGAATTTTAGGGCCACCCATGCAACAACCCTAGTGAATGCTAGAACGTTACTTGTTATCATTATGACTTTGGAACCACTGCCATACGAGGGCATTGGTCCGTATTAAAGGGGTCCGGTGCTACGTGTTGCGAATTGTCCTGTCACCGTAGCTGTAGTCACTGTGAAGTTTAAAACGTTTTCATTATCTTTATGACTGGCACCAGCGATACGAGGGCATTGATTGACATTATAGGGGTCCGGTCCTGTTTTTAAATAATTTTATGGCCACCTATGCTACAACCCTAGTGAATTCTAGAACGTTACTTGTTATCATTATGACTTTGGAACCACTGCCATACGAGGGCATTGGTCCGTATTAAAGGAGTCCGGTGCTACGTTTTGCAAATTTTCCTGTCACCGTAGCTGTAGTCACTGTGAAGTTTAAAACGTTTTCATTATCTTTATGACTGGCACCAACGATACGAGGGCATTGATTGAGATTATAGGGGCCCGGTGCTGTTTTTAAATAATTTTATGGCCACCTATGCTACAACCCTAGTGAATTCTAGCACGTTACTTGTTATCATTATGACTTTGGAACCACTGCCATACGAGGGCATTGGTCCGTATTAAAGGAGTCCGGTGCTACGTTTTGCAAATTTTCCTGTCACCGTAGCTGTAGTCACTGTGAAGTTTAAAACGTTTTCATTATCTTTATGACTGGCACCAACGATACGAGGGCATTGATTGAGATTATAGGGGCCCGGTGCTGTTTTTAAATAATTTTATGGCCACCTATGCTACAACCCTAGTGAATTCTAGCACGTTACTTGTTATCATTATGACTTTGGAACCACTGCCATACGAGGGCATTGGTCCGTATTAAAGGAGTCCGGTGCTACGTTTTGCAAATTTTCCTGTCACCGTAGCTGTAGTCACTGTGAAGTTTAAAACGTTTTCATTATCTTTATGACTGGCACCAACGATACGAGGGCATTGATTGAGATTATAGGGGCCCGGTGCTGTTTTTAAATAATTTTATGGCCACCTATGCTACAACCCTAGTGAATTCTAGCACGTTACTTGTTATCATTATGACTTTGGAACCACTGCCATACGAGGGCATTGGTCCGTATTAAAGGAGTCCGGTGCTACGTTTTGCAAATTTTCCTGTCACCGTAGCTGTAGTCACTGTGAAGTTTAAAACGTTTTCATTATCTTTATGACTGGCACCAACGATACGAGGGCATTGATTGAGATTATAGGGGCCCGGTGCTGTTTTTAAATAATTTTATGGCCACCTATGCTACAACCCTAGTGAATTCTAGCACGTTACTTGTTATCATTATGACTTTGGAACCACTGCCATACGAGGGCATTGGTCCGTATTAAAGGAGTCCGGTGCTACGTTTTGCAAATTTTCCTGTCACCGTAGCTGTAGTCACTGTGAAGTTTAAAACGTTTTCATTATCTTTATGACTGGCACCAGCGATACGAGGGCATTGATTGATATTATAGGGGCCCGGTGCTGTTTTTAAATAATTTTATGGCCACCCATGCTACAACCCTAGTGAATTCTAGAACGTTGCTTGTTGTCATTATGACTTTCGAACCAGCGGTACGAGACATTAAAGGGACCGAAAACTGAATATAAACCTATCGAAACTTTATGTTCAGCGAAAAGCTTGAACCTTCAAAAGATCACAGAACTCCGCTGAAATCGCTATAGTTTTTCTGTAATCGAATTTTCCATAATTGTATGTCCAGGCACCTAATAGGAAACCGAGCAGCCTGTCAATAATTGCATTATCCCGCGCCATCTGTCGAGGACGCATGTAACCGTGTATTCACACGAGCGTGTTTTCTGACGGCGCAGCGACTGAAGGAGCGAGAGGGGTAAATGATAAGGCGCTGAGGCTACGCCCTTTTGGAACGCCTACACAGATAGTGTTCCAATGTGCTGTCGGCTCAGATGCTGGGGAAGCCGGGGATTACGTTCGCGCTGCGGTTGAACGTTGCAGCATTAATTTTATGTGCACGGCGCTTGGTACACAATGGACGAAAGAAAGCGAAAATTTGTGGCTCTTGCTTTTCTCATTGACGATAGTGAATGCTGCCACGAAAAGAAGCGGTTAAAGAAGCTATGGACGAATGAATGGTTGCTGAGGAAAGAGTACGGTCTGCAAAATAGCCTTCTACGGGAGCTACGACACGAGGACCCATTTGTCTACCGCAAGGTTTTGAGCATCGATGCGGCCACTTTTAAATACATTCTGCTCCGCATAGCAAAGCGCAAAAGGAGAGTATAGAGGCCAATATGCGGGACAGTATACTAGCCAGTGATCGTCTTTCCGTAACCCGTCTGCAACAGGTTCGTTCGAATTATGTGCGCTTAAACATGCCTCTAAACGCATAAAACGTTCGTAAATAAGAGTGAGCGGGAAAGAGTGTAGGAGAGAGTACTGTGAAAGCTGTGCGTCGTCGTTTTTTACCGTGACTCCGTAGCAGTCTGACGGTGTTGAGTGTGGTGTAAAGCAAAGACGGCTGTGGCGTAAAGGTCGCACCTTTCGAACACAGTAAAAACAGCTTCACCGCATAGCAGGTTCTGCGCCAATCATTGCCGTGAATGATAGGGCCTCACTTCTGATTGGGGGACAGAGTGGAGCGTACACCTTTTTGTGTCAATTGTGTGTGTGTCTCTGGTGGTCCCTCTGCTGTACGTTCCGCAAAAGCAAGTAACCTTGTCCTCTTTCTGCAGAAGGGAGGTCTTGCTCAACGGCCCATCTAATACTTTGCTCTCCCCGACGAACTCATGCACCCTCAACGCATCTCCACCCTTCATCCACTATCCTCCATCCGTCTTGCTTTTTTTTTTCGGCTAGCTTTGGTAGCTTCCAATTCCTGCGTTTCATTGACCCCATTGCTTTAGACGTTGGACAGGCCATGTTTTTGTGTCTACAACGCATTCCCAGTGAAACGTTCATCGCGTATACCGGTGGCATAGCGAGGCAGAGTTCACACCCACTCAAACAACCCTTATGATCTGTTTCTTTTCTTTTTCTCTTTTTTTGGTGGGGTACGTTACCGTCCCATACATACATATAAAATTATGGAACAAAACGAAATTCACGAATTGGCACTTTTTGCATATCGCGTTATATAGGAAGCTCCCCTAGTGACTAATTATGAAATAATGTCATGACAAAGCGAGACGTCATCACGTAAGTGTTGCATCTTCAGCACTATAGCTTTGTCCAGGGGTAAAGCACGTTACTCTAAAGCGCTGTGGCAGTTCTCAAACTGTGTGGCTGCGATGAATGGGAAACACGTAAGAATAGTGAAACCCAGGAAAACTGACTCCCTTTATTACAACTGATCGTTCTCGCTGGTGCTTGTCAGAACACGATGTATGCACACAGTGGCCTCCCGTGAATGCGCTGCATGACGTGATGATGACCCCGGGGTGCTGCCATGTAGACTTGTGTAATGACAGCCCTAAAATATTATACCATTATATGGTTAATTTATGATGCCAGACAACTATGAATATGCGTGACCCCACAGTGGCCGGCTTGGGGATAAAATTTTGCACTCCTTTGTCTTACCCGGCGTGCGATACTGCTCACACATTTCTCGTTTTTAAACCAAACCGCTAGCGTCCTGAGCCGATACCTTTTGGTTTGGAACGCGAATGCTGCCAACTCGTTATTATTAATTAACAGCAACTGATACAACGACTGCGCCGTGAATATGGGGACCCAAAAAGTGTTTTGATGTACACCGTTGCTTCGACATCCGGGTGTCTCTTTTCCATTTCAAGAGCGACCTTTTCCCACGTGGCATGTTTCCTCGGTACATTTCCGTTTTGCTCATCGGCAAGCTTACACAAGATCGGATGTTGCTCTACCTGGTGTAATGGATAAAAAATAATAGAGCTTGTAACATTGGCAACAGAGGGTGGCTTTCTTTTTCGCTTCGTCCTCCTTCTGCGCGTCAGTCGTCAGATTCTGTGCCCCGCGAACAAACTATCCGTGTGCTTCTTTCTGACGGACGGAGCTGCTGAGCGCAGTGATGTTGCACAAGGCTCTTTGATATCTCGCCAAAAATACAATGAAAACGTGCGCGCTTCATAGATTCTGCTGTGCGATAAGCTCCGCCCGCGACCGAATGGTTGGATGATTGCGTGATAATGCTGATACCTCCTTCTCCTCCTTCAGTCGCTGCGCAGTCAGAGAAGGCGCTCGTGTGAATACACGGTTAGACGCGCGCTTCCGGGCGCTAATCCAGCGAAAACGAAAATGGCAGTGGGCATTTGTGACCACTTTCTACGTCGAGAATGTCGAGCCTCTTGAACATGACTGCGCTGGAATTCCGCATTCGAGAACTGTCGCTCACAGAGAACTTCTGTTCGTGCGTTAGCGTGCTGGTAAGTGTGTGCTTCGCAGCACAAGATTCCTCGTCCAGAGATTAATCGGAGTCACATTCGTCCTCAGCAGTAGCTCACCGTGCCGTGAACATGGACTGCTTTGTGAAATTTCCGAGTATCAGGAGGAAGCACTTGTGTAAGCCGAAACAGGCGCTGTTTTTTCGTCGCGCAGGTGTTCGTGTGTGAAATGCAAACCGGCGGATACTACGTACGGTACGTACGGTACGGAGAGGTAGAGAATGCGTGTGAAAAGCAGACAGACATGTGCATCACAACTAACGAATATTTCGAAATACGTTGCCTTGACACCGAAGTACTGCAAGTGTCTTTTACATACATCCGAGAAACCGAAGAGCATGGCAACATACGTGGTAGCGCCGTGTGGTCTTTATGCGCTACTTGAACGGCAAGCTGGACGGGAAACCCTTATTTGTGCAGGAAATTCCGTTATATCACCTGTCGAGCATTCACAAGAATGATATGGGGTGCTCCGAGAAAATACAATAGAAAGTGCTCCACTGGATCTCGATCTGCGTCGTTCATGCTATTAGGGATGTTTTCCCATCAGTGTGCAGACTTGTAGAAATGTTGGTGTCAGCAAATTTTCATTTCTTGCTTGCTGCAAGTTTTTCTCATTGTTTTTTCGTTGCTGTCACAGCAGATTATAATTATTAGTTTGTTTCTGGAGGGTTAAGTAACATGAGGGCATCTCTGTATTTGTAGATTATACTCATGTCTTGTATATATGAGGAGTAAATAAGGTAATTTTTATCAGTTCCATTCAGCTGAACTGTGTCCATAACCTTTAATATACTTCTTATTGACCACGTTTCCAAATGCCAATTAATATTTGAACCAAGATTGGGATTTAACACTTAATTAACTCTGTTTTGCTAAAAGGAGTACTTGTAACTGATTCATTATCATATCACCAACTAACATTCCTAAAGAAGGACTTCAGGGCTGACTTCAAGTATTGCAACCCATGATCTGGGTTCAAGGTTAACCATGCAGCATTGGTGTGCATAGTACTCCAAAAAGTCTATATAATTTGTTGCATAAGTTCTCTGTTACTGTAATTGAGGTGTACTTTTGTAAAGTACTTTTGACAGCCCTGCAAACTGAAACTGGTTTCAGTGTACGACAAATGCATCATAACATTTAATTGAACTATAATATCAGAGCAGAAGCAACATTTTGTCACAACTCAAACTATATCTTTCTTTTTTATTGTCCAGAGATTTAGGAAACAGATTAGGACTTCCTGCCCTCTGATGTTTTGACGTACTTGATAGAGTTGTAAGACCTGCAAAAAAATAAACAAGAGAAGTATAGACAGTTTCGTCTTTCCCTTTTGAATTTAACAAGCAAGTTATATTTTACCATTTGTGCACTTCGGTATTCTCTATTGATGAAAAGATTACTGAAACAATAAAACTGCAGATAGATCCAACAATGACGTGTCATCTTGATGAAGATGAGAACTTTTCTTCACGTGTGCTAAGTGAGACAAAAGAAATGTACAATGTACACCAAATCTCTGTCAACTAAAATTTTATATATGTGGATGCTACCACATGGTGTAGTTTCCAACCAAAAGTAGGACTAGGCAACGTTGTTTGGCTGTTGTTGGTAGGTTGTCGGCATGTTGATGTCCTATACCGTCATAGCACATCAATGTAGATGAGGGGCGAACACAGTAGACAGCGTGATGGCTGCCAACTCTCAATTGAAGATTGTAGAAGTACATTGTTATTGTTGAAGAACAAGTAACCGAATGCATAAGTACAACCCATGCAACGCAATGTCACATTAATCTCTCAGAAGGTAGGATTGGGAGAGCAATAGTCTGCAACACGTAACAGATCTAGTACTTCCATCTGTGGACTTTGCATACCTGCTTACAGCTGTTTCTGTCATGTCAACTTGAGTGCCTGGATCACACAGACACGAAGCAGTCTGGTGCCACTTCAACACTGGAAGGCTCCTAAAATCAAATTTGTTGACGTTGACGATGTTCAGTACGGGACAAGTAGGATAACATTACTTAAATGGAATCGCTATATTATAATTTATACATGTGTGACACCTGTACATACCTAAGAGGTTGTGTTGAACTCGTCACCTCGGTGTAGCAAAATCACAGGATACTGAACGGCTGTTTGCTTCGGACTTCTTCGCAATTCGCCTTCTACGTCATCTTCGTGGTCATCGGCAGCAAAACGAGCTCAGCACACACGACACGACTGCTGTATCTAATAGCAGAGTGCTTCGAACCACATTCGTTTTCGCGCACTCTCCTGTGGAATCTTGTGGTAGGAAACGCCCGTCGTCGAAGATGAACGAAGATTATTTTTTCATCCCCGAACACTAAAACTACGCCAGGCATATGTAGGTCTCTCGAATACATGACACAGCAACCACAGACATGTCATTCACTTCGATTTTCTGCTTCGCGCGACCAGCAAGACCATCCACGACGTAGATAATAACCCACAATAAACACGATAACACAGATGCAGATGGCGCGGCGAATCGTAGCTCGTAGCGGCGAAGTAGCTGCATGTTTTATTATTGATGTAGAAACGATGGAAGTGAGAGTCATTTTTAAAATGGGGTTTAGCTGTGAGATAATGCGCGTCAACTTTGTTCTCTACAAAATTAACTCTCACGTGGAAAGGGTTGACCAATCCCTGGGAGCCCTGGGCCCGAAATCCAAGTTGCTCTTTTTCGCCGTTCGTTGGCAGCACCGTCCATGTTCCGGCAATCTTCAAAATATTCATACGTAAACAATATGCCGAATTGAGAAGTAATGCTTTCTGTGTGTTATCAAACAATGATGTTGTGTACGATAGTGGGTAAACATATGGGGGTTATTTCTCACTTTTCAGTCCCTTTCACCCTTTAGTAGCTTATATTAGCGAATGAAATATAAAAGCTGATGGACGGCGCAGCACCCGTTTAAAATGCACGATACCAACATGTGGACCACCAATACCAAAGTGGCAAATGGCGGGCAGCAAATTATACATGGTTCACAGCATCTACAATAGCAATACCAGTCACGAAAAGGGAGTGCGGGTGCCCTTTCAAGTGCGCTAATCTCGTCATTGTAAGTCTTTCAAAAGTGACAACTAACAGAATTAATCGCGCTTCGCTGCGACCGTAGTGAATTAAATATAAAATCCTTAAGCACAGCACATCAACCCTTAAAGTGCACGGTACCAGCATGTGAGCCACCGCTGCCAAAGTGGTAAACGGTAGGAAGCAAATTTTACATGGCTCACAGCACCCGCTATAGCAAGAACAATCACGGAAAGGGAATACAGGTGCCCTTTAAGGTTTACTAGTCCCGTCGTTGTAAATGTCTCGTAGAAGTGAGAACTACCGGATTTAATAACGCTTCGCTGTGATGTGTCAAATGGAATAGAAAACCCTGAAGCGCAGCCCAGCACCCCCTTAAACTGCACTATAACAACGTGTGGATCACCGGTACAAAGTGCTAATAGGGTGAGGGGTGCCACATAAGGTCCTTCATGAATGAGTTCGCGCAGCTATGCGGCGGATACAATATAAGCCCTCGCTGGAACTTAAATTCGAAACCCATCACCGACTTCGACTTTAAAATACCTCGTCGACCTCAAAACCCAGCATCGGAATCCAACTTCAAAATACATCACCGACCTGAGACCCGATCATAGGAATTTATCTTGGGAAACGTTATGGGATCTGAAGTTGAAGCCAGTGTGATGGGTTTTGAAGTTGAAGTTAAATGATGGATTATGATGCGATGGTTCATGATGATGTGATGTGATGTGATGGGCTGCGGGAAAATCCGATCATGATTGATGTTGCATAATGTAAAAACCCCGAGACTAGGGAACACGAAGTCTCGGGGTTTTAATATTATGTATCATCTTCACCAGCACGCTTGCTTCTTAGCCATTTTTTCATGATTGATGTTCAATGATCCTTAGGAAAATGCCGACTAACAGGTAAAAATATGAAAAGTCTAGCAATCGCGAGTGAATAAGATAAGTATTTAACGAGACTGAAGCATTCAGACGGTTAATTTTACTAGAAAACAAGCTTTCGGACGCAGTCTGTCCTTCATCATGTGCTATACATTTAACACTTGGTACAGATATTTATACTGATGTACATCAGAGAAAGGGGACGAAGAAGGTGGTGGAAATGTAATACAATTTCTTGTTAAAGGGATTCAGGTCGGGAAAAAAGTTGGTTGAATGGGGTCCCTTGGTAAGTGGTCAAGGGGAGCCAGCGTAGCGTAATTCGTTGACGCACTCGACTGGCAATCGAAGACTTTTTGACGATTACCATATTTCAATTGTAGCAGGAGCAATCGCACAATCGCCGTGTCTCTGAATGCGCGGCTTACAGAAACGGTCGCCGGGCAGTAGCCTTTGCGGTGGTGCTCCCGCGAAGATTTTTTTCCAAAATTGCGCAAAATATTTTTGCTCAGACGCAACAACAAATTTATTTTAATGGCGATGAGTGGGAGTTGGATCGCCTGGTGGCTTCTTCTGCATATCCCAGAAATGGCATTGTTAAAGGTTTGGAAGCCGCACTGCGAGACGATAGATCGTGTAAGACTTCCTCACACTTTGCACGAGGTGGAGAAAGATTCTGTTGATTTCACGACCAATAGCGAGCCGGATCGAAATTGGTTGGCTTGAAACATTTTTGGGTGTTTATTCTGAAACACACGCTTCAAATTCGTTGTTAACGAATACCACCATCCTCTAAAGCATATTTCCCGATTCTCTCAGACGACCATAGGAGAAATCAGCGCGACAGACAGAGGAATATTGCGTTTTATCGTACAAGTTCCTTTATTTACATTTCATACTGTTTTTTTAAGCTACGGGAGCAGAATAATTGCTGTTTTTGAGGTTGGCTATACAACCAGGCGGACATTCTGTCCAAGACAGTATGTAACTGCTTTATGACTATTTACAGGTTTTAGGGAATGTGATTTAGCAGAATAGGGAGGCAGTGAATATTAAAGGTAACCCTCTTTCCTATCATGATGCGAGCAATACATATATCTCTGTGAATTGACCAGAATCAAGCGCAATCAGGAGCGCAGGAGGAACAACGCCAATTCTACGTCGTGCATTCAAGCGATGGGGCTGATTATACTAGGCGCTGCTCCGTTAACTGATAAACTAGTTTGCAGCTTATAGAAGCCGTGGACGCCGAATGTCGTGTCCCTCATGGGCGCTTGATGCTCTTGGTTTCGGCTTCGGCTCGTCTGCATAGCAAAATGTGGTGATGAATATCTCAAAGTATGGCTCGTTCGGGAATTCTTAAAAAGACCGTGATTGACCGGCTTGAATACCACTATTCGCGGAACCTTACAATTAAAAATTAAAGACCCTGCGAGCATCGCTATTTGTTCATCCCTTATCTAATTAGTTATTGTTTATTTATTAACTTTTAGTTCATTAACAAACTAACTAATCAACCAGTCCATAGATCGATACTCAGAACACATAAATTACGTAGTGTTCACCCATAAATACTAGAGCGTTATGTGCTTACATACGCCATACTCCTTACGGTTCGCTGACAAGGGTATCGCATTTAAAAGTTAATTAGTTTACTTTAGATGGTTATTGATCTAGCGGTTGCAAACTGTCTTCGGCAGAATATCCGTTTGGCTCTATAATTCACCTGCAAAAACGGCATCTCTGCTCCTCTGAAACTTTTGTTGCCAAAAGTCTTTATGTGATAAAACGGACGCGATGTGCACGTATTGATCCTCCTGTATCATTCTTATTAAGTCGTCTCATGTTCTTCCGTTTGTCTATAGGAAAACGCTGGGGACTACGAAGAAAATCTCTATCACGACAATGAGAAGTTGGCTTCCCTGATGGTCACGCCAGACGCTGGAGCTATAAAAGTTGTAAGTTTATGAAGGTTTCTGAGATAATCTTTCAAACCAGCCTGAGTCCTTTAAACCAGCGAAAACCAGCCACAGGGCATCGGTGGAGCGCGCCGAAGTTTTATTGTATAAATGTGCAAGTATAAGAGCCTTGCGTCGATAGTAGCAATCGGCACAAAGGTCGAGTACTCACTCCCCTATGTTTTCCAGACTATGCAACAGTGCAGCCCTGTACTTCTATTCATTTGTTAATATTATCCAGAGATACCTGCAAGTAATGAAAACAAAAAGAAAGAGAGAGAGAGAGAGAGAGAGAGAGAGAGAGAGAGGTGAACAAGCCTGTGTCAGACATGGTCATAGTAGTTGTTCCTATCGAGGACATTTACTTTTCGCAAGCCCTGGCTGACAAAAAAGGCGTTGGTGGCAGATATCCTTGGAAATTGTCCAACATTACGTACTGGGGAACAGCTACTGGAACTTTCCAAGGATGCTGGTGCCTGCATCTAGTTTTCTTGTGCTCATAAAAATACCGCCTCTACAATGCAGTGTTTCTTATTAACTGTAAAGGACACAAGGATCGGTCGTTTCATTCGAGGGAAAATATCCGTGGAAATACACTTTAATGACAAGGGAAGCGACAGGTCAGGTAAGAAAAGCAATGTCCGGTAGGAAGAGATGTCTGTTCTGTAACGCTAAGTGCCTTGAAGTTACTGCAGATGCACTGCGAGTTGACTTGTGGTATGTCCGTAACTGTATTCCAATTAAAGTATTCCATTCTCTTGTACACTAGGAGTGGGTTTGTTAAATTTTGGACCGTATGGTACCACAATTCGAGTGACGGGTTCTAAAGGATGTTCCGCCTTGGTAGTTCTGACTACTTAGATTGTTGAGCAACACAAAGACGGAGGGCCACTGCACCTGTTCTTGTTTTGGGGTGAGCGCAGTATTGTTTTTCTAACGTCGTGCAACGGTGATCAGCATTGAGTATCTACACTAAAAAACACAAAGCAGTCCAATAAAGTAAAATCATTTAATGACAGAGTGGAAAACCGAGTGCTTAGTGTTCTCTGCAATGTGCTTGGGTAGGGCAGTCAAGGGAACACCCTCAGGAAGGGGAGTCAAGGGAACACCCTTAAAAGCGGAGCATCCTAAACACCCCAAATGGAGTCATATGTGTGACGAGCGTGGAAACCCCCAAGGGGGTTTCCCATACTCCTTTTCTTTTTTTCTGAGAGTGCTGCGGCAAAACTTCACACAAACTGTCATCCGACAGGCCAACCAAACCAGCCATCTTGTGAATTCCTCCTATAGGGATCGCCACTCAAGGGTCGGAGAGCTAGCACAATACAATACATTGTGTGTGTAATTAAGCGTCTAATGGCACAAGAGCTAACTGGGCCAAAGGACGCCAAAAACACTATACAAGACAGACGTTATTTCAGTTCTACAGCTAGGTCCACGATCTATTTACAGTCTATGATCCACCTTCTGTTCTGTTTCCGCACAGGATGGTATAATTGGTGAAAAGCTGCGCATTAAACCCCTCTTGGGGTCAGAACGTTCTTCTGAAGGTCACATCGCCCACTTGCTGTCCACGATAGTAATGAAGAAACCTTTCATCGGTAAGTCATCCCATGCTTGCTGTATTGTTCGCAGAGAGTTCCTGTTCGCAGGCGCTATACAGGGTGTTCTATCAAATTTTGATTAAAAAATCGTCTTAAAATACCCATCTGTCAGTAAATGATGGGCCCAAATGCGCCCATCTTCTTGGAACATTTGTCACGACGTAGAGGCACTTTGGTCATTATTCAATGGCGAGAAATTCAATTTTGCTCACTAAAGTAAAACAATTGCCAAGTCAAGCAACGTTTTTATGCCATAAAGAAGAAGCGCGTGTCTCTCGGGTTTAGTCTTATCCTATCACAGCATACATTCCCTGATTCAGTAGCCAGAAAACAAAGAAAAGAAAAGAAGACATGAACCGATCAATAAAATTTATGCGAGTTAAATGCCTCAGCATTAGGCATTCTCTTTAGGACATTTTGGGGCACCTTTGTGCTGTTGTATTTCTGTTATATCAATGATCGCAGAGACATTATTAAACGTATTCAGCAGTGACGGTCAGTAGTTCACTACATGTAGTTAAACTACCAGATTGTAGTTAGAAAGTAGTTATCAACTGCAGAAATATAGTGGCAACTACTAGTTAAACTACTATTTTAAGTAGTTAACTACAGTAGTTAGGCTACTGAAGGTGCCAACTACTTCCGATTTTGCCGCAAGCTTCACGGCACGATTGTGCTTCCGACTTTTACCTTGATCTACTTATTTGATGAGAACGGACGCGCAGATCAATTGTGTCGTGCATGTGTACTAAATCTTCACTTTTAATGCTTGTCCAGTGGGGCCTCATTTGCTGTGAAATAATTCTGGAACTTAGGTTATCGCATAGGCACAGGAAGAATCCCGCCGCAAGCTTTGTGTTTGACGATAGTAACAATGGTTTGAGCCAAAGTTTATCATTGCTTGTGATTCATATTTAGGTGTCCAAGAACACTACAAGTGTTTGGTGTTGATGGACAACATTAAGTAGTTATGGATGTATAGTTAAACTACATTGCAGTAGTTAAAGAAATAGTTTTAACTACTCTCCTGAAAAGTAGTTGAACGATGTACTAATTAAACTACTCCATCGCGAAGTAATTAGTAGTTATAGTTAAACTACTGTAGAAGTAGTTAGTGGCCATCACTGATATTCAGTACCATTTATTTGGCATTGTTGTTTCCTCTCTTCTCTTCTTCTCCTCTTCTTTCTTCCCTTCTTTCGTGCGTTCATCAAAGCACTTCTTCCATGTCTGAAGTCCAAATGCCATCCATTTGTGGTTCTTCTTGATCTGTGATCTTGATCTCTTTGTGATCTGTGAAGTGGCAACTAATGTATTTAACTGCCTTAATGGCGCCCTTCTTATGGAACGCTAAGTCGATACACGTTTTGTGACTTGTTGACACTGATCCAGACAGAGTGGCTAACCCAAGGCCTACTCTCACCTGAAGTAAAATTGTCTGTTCTTGCGGACGTCCCATGAGCGTAGCGAGAGGGGTCAAGGTGGGCCGTGGCCCTCCTTGAACTCCAAGATCGCTTGTGTTTAATATAGTGCGCTCTTTAGACATAGGTCGTAATGATTATTCTCAGATGTCATGATAGGAACCTCTGAACACCCACACAGAGCGCAACGTCCGCTTCCAGATAAAGATGTGGTAGGGGTAGGGGTTTGTACTCCTGCCCCCCTGGCAGCGCTTCGCCCGCTTGAAAAAAAGCCTGGGAACGTCCGTGGGGCGTACTGATTGAAGTCCCCCACAACGACCAACGAGTTTTTCTTTACACGAATTGGAAGCTCTCTGTAGATGACATCAGAAGTCTGCCGCTCCGTGATTCCGGGGTAGTATCCGTCGTAGTACACCACACTTTAAACCATCACACACAAACTCCGCCACTCGTGAATCTACAGAGAATGCGCTTCGCACGTCTGAAGGGGGAGGAGCAACTGCAGAACACTCCGCCCCAGCCCTAGAGTTAATATAGGAAGACTCTAGAGAACGTACTTGGCGCGCCGTCAATGGGATTCTCCTATCTCCGAGCGTGACCGCCCGGGCGCAGCCGTCCGTTGGTCATGGACAGTGTTAGTAGACGAATTTCAGCCCCCAAACTATAGCGCAGCTGCTCCGTTTGTTTCCAACCCTGTGCAGTCACGTGGGATGACAAACGGGGGAACGAGCCGATGGAGGCAACGGCGTCCACCGTAGGAAGCGAGGCCAGCCGTGTAATTGCGTTGAGTACACACGAATTTTCGGGATACTTGCAGAATTGAGTAGTGCTATCGGAATCACAAGGTAAACGTTGCCATATCAAACGTGAATCTGTCTTACGTCTGTCAAACGTCTTATCTGTGAGATTACCTACGACACAGCCAACCCGTTGGTTTCCACCGACACGGATGAAGATGTTTACCGCCTATGACGTGACGTTGAAGTGGCGTTTGTATGCTTTGCGAGCGAAATCAATAAATTCTTACCTATCGTAACAAATGTAGGCATGTATTTTGGAAGGCAACAGAATTCCGAAGTTGAATACACACAGTAAACCGCCACTTTCATGCTGCTCTGCGAACCAACAGGAACCGGAAATAGCAAAAACGAAACCACCCGCCATTCCATGCTCTGGTCTGTCGAGTTTCCTGATAATAAAGTGACGAACGAACGGCAGCACACAAGCAAGTGATGTAGTGGGAAAATATTCACTGCTTATTTGTTTAACGAATACGTATGAGATACGCATATAGTACGCCGAATTTAGGATAGCAGGTGATGAATTTAGGAAAGCGAGCAAGTCAAAATTAGCGGAATGAAGCAGCCAACGGAAGGCAACACCTTCCATGACCAACGGATGGCAGCTCCCGCGTGGTCACGCTTTTTTGAGCGAGTCCGACCTCCCTGCCCCAGCTCTGTCGGCTCTGATTTGCTCTCTGCCCTCTCCTAGGGCGCCGACTTACACTATAACGAAATGCGCCTTTTTTCGCACAATGGACCTTCTAATGTTCAGGCATTAAACATGTTGCAAAACATTTCCCACAGGGCACAAATTGTCGACCGCCTGCAGTTTTCCGTCGGCACAGACAAGGAAGCGGTGGGCTAAACTTGCACATCAGTATTTGCCCACCTACGAGTGTTTGGAGTACTCTATGATGAAGGCACAACCCACACCTTAAAAGTCCACACAGGCATTGGGCGCTGTAGGTTTTCCGAAACACCTAGACTTGTGCCACATTTCTTTAAACATGGAGAGTGACATGGTGAGCATACTATCGCCATTTTCTGACCCAGCGAAGCGCACGAACCACATTTTACAAGGAGTGCATAAGTGGATATATATTATGGTCAACTCTGGAGCGTGACCAATGGCGTTGGCTACGACCGGCAAGACATCAGTAAGACTGGTCAATAATTGTTTGGGCAGGAATATTGCAGAATCATCGGTTCGATATTCTACATTGAGAACACCACCTGCAACCCTTATGTGAACCGGATACTTCAATGAAACATTTCTTTCTGCTATTGAAGGCCTGCATTTTGACATGCGTGCGTGCGTCGGTGTACTTCCAATGAGACGGAGCTCCGCCTCATTCTCGAGAAAGGGCACGAAACTTGTTGAACAACCACTTCCTGAGGAACTGGAGTGGCCTGTCATTCGATCTCACTCATTTGGACGCTATCTCTGCGACTGCCAAAAAGGAGCTTGTGTATCCGACTGGCCGCGAATCATCTGACGACTTAAGCTACGTTCTTATTTCCGGGAATGCGCTCTGGCAGCGGAGAGCGGCGAAGAGAGAACGGTCAGAGTGCCCACACAGAGGGCCACCCAAATCCCGAGATAAACCGACGAGGCTGAGGTTTGGACGGCGCGTCCTCCAAGTGATGTTTCTGCGGTTGCGCAGTGGGAACGCGTCTTTATGAATCAAAATAGAGGCTGCTCTTCAGTCCCTCACAAAACAAGCTTGTCAGTGTCACGAGAGCACAAACCTGTGCATCGGCATTGAATGTCACCATATTGAGTAAAATACATGTGCATCAAAGTAATTTAAGCGAGGAAAAATAATATTTGAAAGCAATGGAACAACGTCAAGTTGCAGGGCATGGAAACGAAGCAACGTTACACACAGGCCGAATTAGAAAAATCCACGCCTTTTTGCATCCATGTGCGCAGAAGTGACAGCGATAGCTGTATCGTCTACCGACAACACTTCGCTCTGCTGCGTGCGCGCAGGAACACGTCGGTCCGAAAGCAGAGCCTATCGCAAACGTCACAAACATGTCCTAGCTCGTTATTCAGAGACTTCTCCGCAAACTCCGCGTTGGCCAGTGCAAAGTCAGGCGGACGGAATCCCCCGGTTAATCCACCAGCCTCAGGCAATCATGACCGAGAACGATTACGTGGGAGACCGGAACCAATAAAAAGCATAGAGCCGGAATTCGGCGGGAATTGCCAGCGGCGACACCCGTTCACTCTGCCCCCCCCCCCCCCCCCTGGTGTCAAGTACCGCTGACTGCACTCGTACCCCGCTTTTATTTTGCATTCTTTCATTCTTTTTCTTTTTATATGCTCTCCCATTTGCTGCTGCGCCAGCTGTACCCATCAATGGCGCGCCGAATAAAACGCCCGGAACCACGTACAGTCTTAACGGAACTTCCCTTACACAGCTTGTTGGAAAGGAACAGTAACCGAACATTAGGTAGCCTTTAATGGCGGATGACTAGAACAACAGTGCGGATGACGATAACTGGAACTGCTTGTCTGCTGTTGATGTGCGCATATCACGCGTGTCAAGGGACGAATCATCATCCTTTTCTTACACTCCGGGCGGCGCGTGAGTACGACGGAGCCTATGGTTAGCCAGGTGCTAGTCTCTTGAGACAGTAGTAACAATGCTGACGAGGAGCTGGCTTCTGGACGCCAAGATCCGAGCAGAGTATTCATTCTATTCGTAGTTCTCTGGTAGCGGTTGGAAACTACGCTACAAGGAGGGTATTCACGACCCTTTGTGTATAAAAATGTTTAGTGGGTCCTGCTTCGAAGTAGGTGGCGCTGCAATGTGCATGGTTAGTCTAGAAGTGCTATGCTGCTATTTGATGACCTAAATCAGGGAGCAGGGACGACTTCTGCGTTAGTGAGGCTAGTTTGAGTTGGATTTCTATCTCGGAAGGAGCTGTTTCTTGAAATGATGTCACGATGTTATTGATCTTCTGAACATAGGAAAGAAGGGGGTACGTAGCGTTTTCGTACGTTTTCAGGACACGCGAGCGCTTGGCGTGCGTGTGACCTCGTAAAAAATATTTTTTCAACGCGCGCGGAGAGCGTACGCCGGAATCTGTCAACTACAGATATTGACGCGCGTGTGGGCGCGTTTTCCGAGAAGAAGGCAGGACTAGGGCCGTATTGCGCAGATAAGGTTGCGTTTATGTAGCTGGCATAGACTTTTGAGACATTCTCCACCACACTAAATTTACTCGTATATTTTAATGATATCTGGAATGAATGAACGCATGAATCACAGGAAAGAAGAGCATCGGCACGTTCTAAAACACACTGGTGGTCGACGAATATAGCAACACTGGCGCGCGTCACTGCCTCCGTACGCGTCCTATGCGTTTCGAGTGATCGCCTCGAGGGCGTTTCTTCGCCGCGTGTGCAAGGCCATGGCGTGCGCGTGACGTTTTGACGCTGGGAAAACGTCCCATGCGTTTCAGGCTATAAAGATAGTTGAACTGCTTGCGCGTAGGTAATCGAGGTGACATTGCAGAACCTGCAGAAATGCATGCTGTTGGGACTGGACCGTCCACAATTACGTCCAGTGACCCGCCCCCAGTTACGCGATCCGACAAAGAACCCCCCCCCCCCCGCCCTTCAACATGAGGGCCCGGAGCAGCTGATGTGTTTCCCCTGCGCAGCGAGTACAACCTAATGGCCCGTGCCACCATCTACTCGAGCAATGTCGGAGCTGTCTCAGCGATGAAGTTCGTCACTCTCAACGTAGACGAGGTAGAACACGCCATAGCCACTGTAGACCAAGTTGGTGATGTATGCGTCGTAGAGAGGGGGAAGAGGGAGGAAAGTTTGTGGGATGTGCGGACAGCCTACTCGTGGGTGCCGGCTCAGTCCAGACACGCAAGGGAGTAGAGGGGAAAAGGAGAGAAATGGGGATACTGGTACAGGAGAGGGAGCGATGTGCAGTCCTTACTGATCTGCGGATGTGATAGTGGCGAAGTACCAACCGCGGAAAAGACACGAGCATCCCTCAGTAGCCTCAGTGTGTTCGTGTCATACCTCTATGTGCCTGAACTTAGGATTTTACATTATGGGATTCAAACAGCGAGAATTAGCCAAGGCAGGCCACAAAGATGGTCGGCACAAACACGATTCATGCTGTTTTCCCGTTGACATCGTTTGTTCCCCATACTGTGCCAGTAATATTTGCAAACTCTCAGCTGGTTTGACGTTCTCCTTCACAAGGAACTTGATCATGCATTACTGCTCCACATCTACAGACAGACACCTCGCCGCCATGATAACTGCCGCCGCCGCACTTGCAGCTGACCCGCGAAGGATTGCACTTCGTCACTCGAAAGTTTTATTCAATTACATTCACTCAAAAAGTATCGGTCAACCCTGAACGACCATTGTACATAAGTTGTCTCGCTACGTGCTAGGTCATTTCAAGCGATTTCGTACATGCGCGAGGTGCAGGACTAATGACCCTGTCACATGGCGAATTGAATGGCATGCCCAGTGAATGATATTGGCACCGAATGTTATTCGTTTCTCATCGAGCTACACGAAGAAACGGAATGTTTTTCGTTAGTAATGCCACTGTCGATGACTAAGACACCAGGGCCGAACATATGGAGCTATATTCAGGTATATTCGTTATATTTTTATTTCTTGTTTTCGAATTAAGCGAAACGCGAGATTATTTCACAAAATCGTTGCATTGTAGACGACGCTCAGTTGGCTAAGCATGGCAAGCCAAGACAAGTAACGATCTTCGGTAACGGGACCACAGTTGGCAACATGGCGACTGGGAACGAGGGTAGTTCCCTGAAAAACAGAGTTAAGCCTTCCTTCCTTCCTTCCAGACTGGTACAGTTACTTGAGTGGGTATTTAGATTGCGTATCTCAAATGCTTTTGAGGGTAATTTGGTATCTTGAAAATACTTTCAAATGTCAGTTTTTATTAATCTAATATATACTTTTTCAATAATTTACACTCATTTTCCAAGCTACTTTGAGTATACTTCTCTGTACGTGACACGGAGCTCAAGCGAAGGATTCCCCTTTCGCTTCGAAAATGCGCTTTGCGCTATAAATATATGCTTCGCGTCAGAGTTATTCGGGACACGTCCACGGGGGGACACGTCCACACATCCACGTCCCTCTTGGGAACGGGTATAGGTGCAGCGCATCGGGTTTCCCTTCAGGAGCATGCACGAGGCGATGTGTTGCCCTGAAGGGCATGCGGACACACGATTTAGATGAGGCAGGATAGAGGACACGTGGTATAATACACCTGTCACACGGCAAATTGAATGTCATTCCCAGCGAATGACATTCGTTCCGTGTCACACGGTAAAAGCAAATGGCATTACATGCAAGCTACATTCGCTCTGCGAATGAGTTCGAGGAGCTCACTCGCTTTTCCTTCTGGCATTTTTTTTGATTCCGTGTTAGCGCCGCGAAGCAACTGTGGCTATGAGCGGCGTACAGACGTGGGCAGCCGGAGAGAGGACAGCAGGAAGGAGTTGGGGACAGGGGGAGCTTCTGGCATCGATTGCGTACTGTCGTCACGGAGAGTTAGCAAAAAGAACAACTATAAACCGTAAAAAGAAATGAAACGCGAACTAAAAGTTGCGCTCCAGTGTTTTATTGCGAACTGAAGAACTTTTGACACGAAGGAAAAAAAAACAAACTTACCACTGTTTTTCAGAGGACTACCCTCGTTCCCAGTCGATTCCCACGCCCGTGTGATTCTTACTTGTCTTACTTACCTACTTGTCTTGACTTATGATACTTAGCCAACTGAGCGTCGTCGAAAACGCAACGATTTTATGAAATCATGTAATGTTTGGCTCGTTTCGAGGGGATAAAACAATATAACGAAAACGAATGTACCTGTATATAGCTTCATATGTTCACTCCGGTTGCTTTTTATCACATCTGCTCACGTGTATATGTGGAAATAATAATAATAATAATAATAATAATTATTATTATTATTATTATTAATGGCGTCTAAGTCATCGAAAGTGACATCCTTAGCGAGCAACATTCTTTTTGTACGTGTAGTTAAATGCAACACAAACGAATGACATTCGGCGCGCATGTCATTCGCTGGGAAAGCCATTCAATGTGGAGTGTGACATGCGTATAATTCTCAAAAGAAATAGTAAGTATAACTAGAATTTGATATGCCACCGCATAAGCTTTCTAACTCAAACCATACCACGTCTTGAAGCGGAAGGATTAATTTGGGGGTCGCTACGTAAAAAGGAACTACGAAGCGAAACTGTTTTCTGCCGAGCGGGTTAAGGCGTCCCGCTCGTTGGTGGTAACCAAGGTCGTCCTGGAGACTTGAAGGTGGTCGGTTCGAAACCTACCACCGGCTGTGATGTCTTAGGTTTTCCCTGACGTTTCCGAACACCTTCCAGACGAATGTCGGCACAGTTCCCCCCCGAAGTCGACCCATACGCATCGACCGACGCATACTAACCCCCCTGTCCCCCACTCCTTCTTGCTGTCCTCTCTCCACCTGTCCACGTCTGTACTGCACTCATAGCCACCCTTGCTTCGCGGCGCTAACACGGAATTTTTTTTAAAAATTGAACGGTTTTCTGACGGGAGGATTTAAACGAAGTACCGAAGTTATGCGAAGCTGATATCCCTGGCGACGCGCCACGGCGAGAAGCAACAGGACGGTCATTAGGAGAAAGTTAATCACGCCACAGCTGTGGACCATTACGCCACCGATGACGTCACCGCGCACTAAATAGAAAGCGAGTCATTTGCGAACATCCATTCGTACAATCCCAAAGTAAACGAGGCACCGGCGACGTACATGCCTCTTGCAGTCAAGAGGCGAGAGAAGTGATTCGAAGGCGATTTAAACCGCGCGTATTTAGAAAACGGCGCACATAAACAGCGAGAAATTTCTGCTGTACGAGTCTCCCGACCGTGCACGAGAACAAAGAGCCGTTTTCAGCGAATATTTTATGGGGTTGTTGGGTGAATTTCGGTCATCGTTCATCTTTTATCTTTTTTGCTTTCCAGCGGAGGCATCAGAACGCAGTGAGAACAGCAACAACAGTGGGAATGAAGAGCAAGGTGCGTAATTCGCCAAATGTATACAAAGGTGTACAAATCGTTGAATGTAGCTAGGAGGAAATAATCCAGTCAGGAGCCGGCATTTCGAGCTTTTCTTTTACTTGTATGCTATTGAAAACGTCTCGCACGTGGTGTTTTCTTGACAGCCCCTTTAGCTAAGTTGGGCTCTTTCTGTGTCCACGAATGTTTTGCTCCACCGCTCGTTTGGTGCCAGCCGTCCACTCGGTTTACGTGGCTTGCTAGATGAGAAAAAAAAAACTGAGTAGAACGCTAAAATGCAATACATATGAACTTAAAACTGTAAACCAGTTCAACATGTTCAAAGTCACACCAGGGCACACCATGGCACTAATCTTGGTTTGTGTTAGTTGCCCCACGTCCTCCATCATGATCCGAAGCGCCTGCTAAAAGCCGTCCAATTCTTCCCTCGATTTCTTTCTGTCATGGTCACGTGGAGCTTCAGAAAAAAAAAAAATGTCTGCACGCATAAGAGACAACGAGAACCACAGGTCACCATAATACCAGTAGAGTGACCTTTTGAATGTAGAGTACTAAAAGGTTACTGCAATTTATTTTCTCCGTTTAGTTATCTTGATCAGCACATCACTGTGAAAATCTTGTTACAACCACATTTCACAGCAGGCTACATTTTTTTTTCAGACTAAACTTTGCGTTATATCTGGTTGCGGGAACCAGCTGTGCTTTCTAAATAATTAGTCAGCAAAGGGAAGTAGATGAGCGATACAGTAAAGATAGTGATAATCGTCTCACAAGCACAATGTACATGCTCGTCGGACCCTTGATGCTAAGGTAGTTTTGCAGGACTTGCACTAGCACTATAAACGAGCATATTAAAAGCAGCAACAATACAGGTGCAGTGATAAGAACAACAGTTCACATACATACATCTAATATTGTATATCAGATACCTCTGGAATGTGGTTTTTGTTATATCGGCCAAAGTAAACGCTGCCTGAATGATCGCTTGCGGGAGCATGCCCTCAAAGTAAAAAATAACGATTGTTCTTCCGAATTGGTAAAACACCTACAACTCTGTAGAGGCTGTGCGCCCAGATGGCATGAAACCTTTGTAATGTCCAGGGAAAGTGACCTCAACAAAAGGCTTATGAAGGAAACGCTGTCCATTATCTCTGCTGGGAACTGTGTCAGCAAGCCTTCCCTGACCTTCCCTTTGGTTTTGGGGACGTTCTTACGTTCTCCTCACCCTTCATTCTCACCCACTTGAGCCCTTATATGTTTGTGCTGTTAAGTAAACTTTCAGCTGTGTTTGAGACCTTGTCTGTGTTTGTCGTTTTTTGTCCCCTAGTCTCGGGTTTTTAAGTTATGGATCTATACCACCAGCTCGCTTGCTACCTCTCTATCCTCTCGTTGTCGATTCTTATCCTGTTTCTCTTCAAGTTCCTCCTAAGTTTCAAAAACGAAATATCTAATTAATTGTAATCAAAGCGTCACTGCAAGTACTCATACCTGCGAACATCAGAACAAGTACTATGTGCAGTCCGTTTGGCGTTTCATCATCCGTTTCTTCCCCGTACGCCCGTGCACGTCTTATTAGCGTCAAAACTCTTCCGAGATATGTGTGTGAACGACGTGTTTCCATAAATCATTGTCATCGCATTGTCTTAGAAACACGCGCAAATGCTGCGCGGGAGATACACAATACCTGCCACGCCAAACGAAGAAAAAACCTTGCTGCAACGGTGATTCCAAGTTCCAACTGTCACACACGTCCTCCGGCTGTTTGAATTTGAACTCAAAGCCACAGGCAGTACCGTGGCGACCTCATAGTTATTGCACCCGCATATGATCCTGATCCACATGTGCATTCCAGCGGTTGCACGAGAGCTTCGCGCGCGTTTCTGCAGACTACCAGCCTCTTCGTGTGCAGAACGCTTAGGGAGACGGGAGGTTTTCGTCTTATTTGTGATGCATCCACTGGGATGGAGTTGCATTTCGCATATCAGCACACGGTAATAAACGTCACCAACTCGACAAACGTCATCATGACGTTGGTAGACAGACCGAAACCAAAACAGATCGGAAGGGGAAAGCTGGGTTCCACGAATGGGCAATTGTTCGCTGAAAGAAAAGTAGGACCTAAGGTCGCGTCCCTTTCAGAGACCATTGTAATCCCCTCAGGACCGTGGCTTTCGGACGCGACCTTGTTCGCCACTAGCTTTGAACGTAGTTCAACTCTACCAAACTCGTGGCGCTGTCGAACATTATGACGTCATTTGTTTACAAACAGGTAGAGGTCTATTGAATACCAATGTGCCAGAACGCACTTTCTTTCACGGGTTTGTACAGTTTGTACAGGATTCATTGCACGTATCTTCTGTTTAAGGAAGGAATACCCCAGGATTTTCAACTGGGTGTCCCGTAGGGAGGAGGGCTAGCACCCATATCTAGGGGTTTTGGAGCTGTTTTGGCTTTTCTAGCAGGTGTCTTGAGGGGGCGTTGCAATATTTTCTTGACAGTGTATAATATAGAAGTCTGTTTTGTTTGAGACGTCAGTGTTGGTGAATACACACTGCAGAATAGACCCCTCCTTTCTATTCAGTTACCAAAACTGTAACATAGCGATAGCGATGGTATGCAAGGCAAGAAATGAGAAATTAAGTTTCACTAAAACGTCGCTATTACGTTAAGCTACCTGGCTCTCATTCAGGATAATAGCCCAGAACCTTCGGAACCCCATCATGTCCCTCCAGCAGAGCGTACCCGCCCCCTCCTTGTACTCACATACACAAACATTTCTTCCTTGACGCGTATGCAGATAGAACTTTCTCAGCCCCAGCTTATCCGACACCCACTTAGCGCGCGATTCCGAAAAGATAGCGTCCGGCGACTTCTTCAAACATCAAAGCTTGAAACATACCCTTTCCCTCCAGCTTTCAACTGTGATGGTGGTGGTGATTATAAAAGGGCTCGCCGTTGTCAGCCTCACAGAGGTGGGCAACGCCACGACTGACGCCCTGGGGCAATGTGTGTCCTGGGCAGACTTCGGAGGTACCCGGTAAGGGAAGTACCCGGCTTCGAATACCGGTGCCGGCTGTGCTGTCTGGGGTTTTGCCTGGGTTTTTCTCAGACGCTTTCAGGCATCTGCCCAAGCAGCACACAATATTGGGCTCATATTGGCTAGTCATCGGCGATACGGGACGAATATGGGGCCCGTTTCGCCAATATTGGCAAAATCCTGGCAATATGGGCCCCATATTGACCGTGTACACTAAAACGTTGACATTAAAACGTGTGATACGCCAATAGAAGGCGCTAAGTAACGATATCTATCGTGTGAGGACACTAAGTGAGCAAAGCCTACATACTGGACGGTACGTCGAGTCGACCGCGGACATTGCATAAATAATATAAAATAGAACTTAATGGGCTCGCAGTTGGTTTTCGAAAGAATATGCGCTCTATGGGACCTGCGCAAAAGAGGAAAAGCAGCGAAGCTCCATGTAAGTTATAAAGATGGTGGTTTTCGAAGTGCCGGGCTTGATGATGCGGCTATCTGAAGAAGTTGAATTGGAGGAATAATGGGATGTGATGAAAATACAAAGAGGGATATGCGTTTAAAGACAAAAAGGAAAGCACATGCAGATAATGCATTTGTACGAGACAGGTTTTAGGATATTTTATTGCTGTTGACGTACCGGTAACAGAAAACTAATTGCACAAAAACACGAAACGAAGCAATTGCAAACATAAGCAGCATGACTCATTATCCTTCCTTAACACGAAGAATCTTCACTGTGTACTGAGCACAATGGAAAGATGGTGGAGCCCGGGTAGTCCAGAAGATATGGGTTCGAGTCCTGCAGCTGGCTAGCATTTACAGTGACTTCCTTATTTTACACAGGTACTTTATTACAGGCAATATAACTTATTTTACGTGCACAGGCCTGAGAACGCCCAAAAGCGATATAAAGTGGAAATAAATAATAATACAACTCGGTGCATGATTAACCTTCAGCTAGGAATAGTCCAGTGGTCCGTATTTGCACAATTCACCACCACAGTTTTGCATTCCAGTGTAGGAAAATTCCTTACTGTGGCATGTCCTTCTCCTTCCTGCCACCAGCAGCTGGACGCGCTCGCGGGGTAGCAAGGGCGAGCCTTTTATTCTTCTCACACGAGAAGAAATGTATGCGGCACCTCACGTAGAAATGCAGGACTTCAGCGGTTTTCTGCACGTAGTGGGAGTCACAACCAACACTGCTTGTGACTTTCGTGTCCACTTCGACTCAAAGTTGAAACGTGTATCCTCCTTGCGAGGGATAGCACGCTTCCACTTTTCTCTTTCTGTTGGATCGGATGGAAGCGAGACTAAAGAAACTTTCTCACTAGAATTATCATACACGGACCGGCATACCGGGACGCAACACGTCCGTGGCATACTGGAAGAAGCAAATATTGCGCGGGACTCTGACGATGTTCACGGATTGAAAAAAAAATTGAGCATCCGCGCGGCGCAAACACACGTAGAAACGCAGGCGTTCTTGCGTATCATCTGGGGATCTCCCCGACTCTAATGGCACGGCGTCTCCTCGTGGCGGTCGTGCTCCCTACGGCAACCATCCTATTGTTCTCGGGCTGAGTTTCGCGGGAGACTCTTTTCGGCTGTAGCTCGAGTCACACAGGCTCCGCCTCATGGCGTTCGTCATATGTGACGTGACGAGGGACAGAGAGAGCCAGGGATGAGGCGGGAATGGCGGGAAAAACAAAGGCGGGGAGGTTAGATTGGTATGTGCACGGCGGCAGAACTGTTTGCAAGTAGGGCAATTTATGCGATTTTTTTTTGGGAGTTCTACCTTCAAAAAAGTGACTTGACATCCCCAACTTGACATCGCCTATTTTTCTGCCTTCGTATCTTCAAAAAACACAATAAACATTCCGTTAAATGTTCCGTTGAAACAGCACTTCCAACACGTCATGAAATATTATTTACGTTGTTGCCTGTGTACTGCTGTCCTGTGTACTGCTGTACTGCTATCGGGGTACGTTGCTTTCTCCCTCTCACATTGGGGATGAAGGAAAGACGCGTCTTCTAAAAAGCGCAATGAACAAAATAAAGAAAAAATGGCGTTCCTTCACGAATTTTTGCGGGCGATCTATCGAACGGATTTTTGTTCTGGAAACGGCTACGATATCAGGTGACCGAAAGGAACAGATGTTGTCATTGGAACAACTTTGTAGCTTTTATAATTAACAAGTTAATCAATCAAAGTTAATTATGACATTGCCTTTGGACTTTGCTAATGCCCTCCTAGTTAGTGCCCTTCAGGATATGCTATATTGCAATTGATTTCCTCTTGGAAAAGGTGTTATATATATTTTTTTTTAATCTGTATACACTTAGCTGGGACACCCTGTATATATTTCCAGTCTATTAGCAGTGTTGTCTCTGCTCTTTAACTCTGGACCGTTTTGCAAAAAAAGAATAAAACACTGAACATATTTTGTCGTCAATTGACAGAGAAATGTACTTTGTATCGGACAGACATGCGGATCTGCAGACGAACGTGTTAGGGAACACATGGCAAACGGGAGAATGTCAGTAGTATAATGTACCTGAATGTTTGTAAAAATTGTGCTCCTTCTTGGGACTTGACTGGAACCGAACGGTATCAAAAACTGTTAAGGGAGACGTCTAAGGCCATAATCAGTAAGGCGGCTGTTGCGCATACTAACCTTTTAGGTGCCTTCCTCTCCCAAGCTTCTAAAGTATTTATTCCTGTGTGTTTGAGTAATACAGCTACCCTGTGTTTGAGGTTAGTGTTGTGTTCTTTTCACGTTCCCCAACCTCAGGGTTGCGAGTATGAATGTCCGTCCAACCTGATCGCCGACGTCTTCTTCGTGAAACTATCTTGCTAAATAGCTTTCTTTCAAATCAGGGGACGGCACCAGCACTGCTGTACCTACAGGAAGCGGTTATCATGAAGCTAATGGCAGTGCATCCGACTACGGTAAATATGTATTTATGTATGAGTTTCAGTGTTATGAGTTTCAGCTACTCATGCTGTACCAGCAACAAGCTACCTACATTATGCGCAACATTCGTTTATGAAAAAAAAACTGCTTCTTCATCCGACAGCTGATCCTCCTACGACAAGTCATACGGAAGGAAATACCACCACAAGTGATTACGGTAAGTGTACCATCTTTTTGCGCCGGGTGCTTTTTGCATTCCTTGTCACATCCCATTCCTCTAACTGTACAATGCTAATTATGCTGAGTGGGGTACCTCAGGTGACCCGCCCACAACAAAAAACGGGGGTTCGGGTTCAGGTTCTGGCAAGTACATTCCTACTATCTTATTGTCGATCGGAAAGGAATAAAATCGAATAAAATTAGTTACTAGCAGATTGCCGTGATTAAGGCAATCGTGGTTGTTTACGGTTGGCTACTTAGACGAACTACGTACTAAGTGAAGCTACTGGTATATCGTCCGTGATGTACTGCGATTCAGAGGACTCCGCAAATGATATTCGTTCCAGTATTGTAGCATGGACATGTCATCGTCTTTAAAGGACGACTGATGTGACTTCTTTTTAGATTTTCACTGCTGTGTGTTCTAGAACGAATACAATGAGCTCTTGAGAAAGAACGACGTGCACAGGTGACCTACAGAGAGAGCGCGAGGCCTCTGTCCAGCACACATTTCAAAATACTCTCACGTAAAAAGAGTGTATCGCGGAGCGAGGAGACATCGTTGAGTACTATGATCCCGGGGCACATGACTCGTTTCGCTCAGCGGCACAGCCCAAACAACGCCACGTATATACAGAAGGCCTGCTTATTGCCTCGTCTGCTTCCTTCGCTACGTCGACATACAAAGTCAGAATTGGTCTGCAACCGCGATTTCCCGTTCTGTGAAACTCTCAAATGATTGCAGCTGACTTGGCAAATTTGATTTCGAGCTTAAATTTGAAGGTGACCGAACATCCTAACGGCAAGTAGGCGCAAACGACGCGGAGGCCGATTGACAAGGGAGACAAAGTATGTATATCATAATGTACACAACAGATACAAGTGTGGGTCACCGCTTAAGAGGGGATATCACCAAGGAGCCATCTCCGATTCACGACTTTGTCGCATGAAGATGGCGCCACACAAAGATCCGGGACTCAGCAAGGTGAACACTCTAACCCAGGAAGCACAATGTACTGAAAGTCGAGTGCAATAGGAGTGGTCGGTATCTGTCTTATGAGCGTTCCGTATTTTCAAGAGTCTGTTCAAGGTCTTCCACCTACCCGTCCATCCCTATTGCACTCGACTTTCAGTACATTGTGCTGCTTGGGAACCAATACCCTGTTACAAGTTACTCATCCGCGGGATTGTGTAGTTCCATAAACACGCGTGACCTCCTTGACTATTGAGGTGCAGGCATCTCCCGTCGTGTGTGGGTTGCCAATGTCAACTGAGCTAAAGGAAAAAAAATGCAGGTCCGACCAAGGCGAATTCTTCTTCATTGTCTGTTTCTGGACTGCATCTACTGACTTTTGGGGTTGATGTTATCTTAGCTTTCCTAAGCTTTCCATGTCGGACCTTTTCGATACCAGCACGCAAAGTTCTAGCGTTACGTTTCGTTCGCCGCGCTTATTTCTATAAAATTGTATTGACCAGCTGATATTTCTTTGGCTGAGAATTCTAACAGTAAAACATTTTGCAGACAGACGACTTTCGCAAACCCAACTCCTGGGTATTAACAGAAAAAGTGTGGTGCATTTAGAGATTGATTGATTGAGTACATTAACCATATAAAATTTCTCCAATCTACAAAACACGCACGCAAACGAGCCTACGCTTGATATTTACGAGTCTCATACCATGTGCTATTTCTGATATCGCCTATTTTTCTGCCTTCGTATCTTCAAAAAACACGATAAACATTTCGTTAAATGTTCCGTTGAAACAGCACTTCCAACACGTCATGAAATATTATTTACGCTGTTGCCTGTGTACTGCTGTTCTGCTGTCGCGGTACGTTGCTTTCTCCCTCTCACATTGGGGATGAAGGAAAGACACGTCTTCTAAGAAGCGCAATGAACGAAATAAAGAAAAAAATGGCGTTCCTTCACGAATTTTTTGCGGGCGATCTATTGAACGGGTTTTTGTTCTGGAAACAGCTACGATATCAGGTGACCGAAAGGAATAGATGTTCTCATTGGGACAACTTTGTAGCTTTTATAATTAACAAGTTAATTAATGAAAGTTAATTAAGACATTGCCTTTGGACTTTGCTAATGCCCTCCTAGGGAGTGCCCTTCGGAATATGCTATATTGCAATTGATTTCATCTTGGAAAAAGTGTTATATATATTTTTAAAAAATCTGTATACACTTAGCCGGGACACCCTGTATATATTTCCAGTCTATTAGCAGTGTTGTCTCTGCTCTTTAACACTCGACCGTTTTGCAAAAAAAGAATAAAACACTGAACATATTTTGTCGTCAATTGACAGAGAAATGTACTTTGTATCGGACAGACATGCGGGTCTGCAGACGAACGTGTTTGGGAACACATAGCAAACGTGAGAATGTCCGAAGTATAATGTACCTGAGTGTTTGTAAAAATTCTTGGAACTTGACTGGAACCGAACGGTATCAAAAACTGTTAAGGGAGACGTCTAAGGCCATAATCAGTAAGGCGGCTGTTGCGCATACTAACCTTTTAGGTGCCTTCCTCTCCCAAGCTTCTAAAGTATATATTCCTGTGTGTTTGAGTAATACAGCTTCCCTGTGTTTGAGGTTACTGTAGTGCTCTTTTTCGCGTTATCCAACCTCAGGGTTGCGAGTATGAATGTCCGTCCAAACCTGATTGCCGACGTCTTCTTCGTGAAACTATCTTGCTAAATAGTTTTGTTTCAAATCAGGGGACGGCAACAGCACTGCTGCACCTACAGGAAACGGTTATCATGAAGCGGGTAGCAGTACACTCGACTACGGTAAGTATGCCTTCATGTATGAGTTTCAGTGTAAGCTACTCATGCTGTACCAGCAACAAGCTACCTACATTATGCGCAACATTCGCTTATGAAAAACCTGCTTCTTCATCCGACAGCTGATCCTCCTACGACAAATCATACGGAAGGAAATACCATCACAAGTGATTACGGTAAGTGTACCATCTTTTTGCGCAGAGTGTTTTTTGCATTTTTTTGTCGCATCCCATTCCTCTAACTGTACAATGCTAATTATGCTGAGTGGGGTACCTCAGGTGACCCGCCCACAACAAAAAACGGGGGTTCGGGTTCAGGTTCTGGCAAGTACATTCCTACTATCTTATTGTCGATCGGAAAGGAATAAAATCGAATAAAATTAGTTACTAGCAGATTGCCGTGATTAAGGCAATCGTGGTTGTTTACGGTTGGCTACATAGACGAACTACGTACTAAGTGAAGCTACCGGTATATTGTCCGTGATGTACTGCGATTCAGAGGACTCTGCAAATGACATTCGTTCCAGTATTGTAGCATGGACATGTCATCGTCTTTAAAGGACGACTGATGTGACTTCTTTTTAGATTTTCACTGCTGTGTGTTCTAGAGCGAATACAATGAGCTCTTGAGAAAGAACGACGTGCACAGGTGACCTACAGAGAGAGCGCGAGGCCTCTGTCCAGCACACATTTCAAAATACTCTCACGTAAAAAGAGTGTATCGCGGAGCGAGGAGACATCGTTGAGTACTATGATCCCGGGGCACATGACTCGTTTCGCTCAGCGGCACAGCTCAAACAACGCCACGTATATACAGAAGGCCTACTTATTGCCTCGTCTGCTTCTTTCGCTACGTCGACATACAAAGTCAGAATTCGTCTGCAACCGCAATTTCCCGTTCTGCGAAACTCGCAAATGATTGCAGCTAACTTGGCAAATTTGAATTCGGGCTTAAATTTGAAGGTGACCGAACATCTCAACGGCAAGTAGGCACAAACGACGCGGAGGCCGATTGACAAGGGAGACAAAGTATGTATATCATAATGTACACAACAGATACAAGTGTGGGTCACCGCTTAAGAGGGGATATCACCAAGGAGCCATCTCCGATTCACGACTTTGTCGCATGAAGATGGCGCCACACAAAGATCCGGGACTCAGCAAGGTGAACACTCTAATCCAAGCAGCACAATGTACTGAAAGTCGAGTGCAATAGGGGTGGTCGGTATCTGTCTTATCAGCGTTCCGTATTTTCAAGAGTCTGTTCAAGGTCTTCCACCTACCCGTCCATCCCTATTGCACTCGACTTTCAGTACATTGTGCTGCTTGGGAACCAATACCCTGTTACTAGTTACTCCTCCGCTGGATTGTGTACTTCCGTAAACACGTGTGACCTCCTTGACTATTGAGATGCAGGCATCTCCCGTCGTGTGTGGGTTGCCAAGGTCAACTGAGCTAAAGGAAAAAAATGCAGGTCCGACCAAGGCGAATTCTTCTTCATTGTCTGTTTCTGGACTGCATCTACTGACTTTTGGGGTTGATGTTATCTTAGCTTTCCTAAGCTTTCCATGTCGGACTTTTTCGACACCAGCACGCAAAGTCCAAGTGTTACATTTCGTTCGCCGCGCTTATTTCTATAAAATTGTGTTGACCAGCTGATATTTCTTTGGCTGAGAATTCTAACAGTAAAACATTTTGCAGACAGACGGCTTTCGCAAAGCCAACTCCTGTGTATTAACAGAAAAAGTGTGGTGCATTGAGAGATTGATTGATTGATTGATTACATTAACCATGTAAAATTTCTCCAATCCACAAAACACGCACGCAAACGAGCCTGCTTGATGTTTACGAGTCTCATACCATGTGTTATTTCTGACATCGCCTATTTTTCTGCCTTCGTATCTTCAAAAAACACGATAAACATTCCGTTAAATGTTCCGTTGAAACAGCACTTCCAACACGTCATGAAATATTATTTACGCTGTTGCCTGTGTAATGCTGTCCTGTGTACTGCTGTACTGGTATCGCGGTACGTTGCTTTCTCCCTCTCACATTGGGTATTAAGGAAAGACGCGTCTTCTAAGAAGCGCAATGAACGAAATAAAGAAAAAACTGGCGTTCTTTCACGATTTTTTTGCGGCCGACCTATCGAACGGATTTTTGTTCTGGAAACGGCTACGATATCAGGTGACCGAAAGGAACAGATGTTCTCATTGGGACAACTTTGTAGCTTTTATAATTAACAAGTTAATTAATGAAAGTTAATTAAGACATTGCCTTTGGACTTTGCTAATGCCCTCCTAGGGAGTGCCCTTCAGGATATATGCTATATTGCAATTGATTTCATCTTGGAAAAAGTGTTATATATATTTTAAAAAAATCTGTATACACTTAGCTGGGACTCCCTGTATATATTTCCAGCCTATTAGCAGTGTTGTCTCTGCTCTCTGCACTCGACCGTTTCGCAAAAGAAGAATAAAACACTGAACATATTTTGTCATCAATTGACAAAGAAATGTACGTTGTATGAGACAGGCATGCGGGTGTGCAGACGAACGTGTTAGGGAACACATGGCAAACGGGAGAATGTCAGAAGTATAATGTACCTGAATGTTTGTAAAAATTGTGCTCCTTCTTGGAACTTGACTGGAACCGAACGGTATCAAAAACTGTAAAGGGAGACGTCTAAGGCCATAATCAGTAAGGCGGCTGCTGCGCATACTAACCTTTAAGGTGCCTTCCTCTCCCAAGCTTCTAAAGTATGTATTCCTGCGTGTTTGAGTAATACAGCTTCCCTGTGTTTGAGGTTACTGTTGTGTTCTTTTTCGCGTTCCCCAACCTCAGGGTTGCGAGTATGAATGTCCGTCACAACCTGATTGCCGACGTCTTCTAAATTCGAAACTATCTTGCTAAATAGCTTTGTTTCAAATCAGGGGACGGCACCAGCACTGCTACACCTACAGTAAACGGTTGTCAAGAAGCTAGTAGCAGTGCACCCGACTACGGTAAGTATACCTTGATATATGAGTTTCAATGTAAGCTATTCATGCTCTGTCAGTAACATGCTACCTACATTATGCGCAACATTCGCTAATAAAAAATCTGCTTCTTCATCCGACAGCTGATGCTCCTACGACAAGTCATACGGAAGGAAATACCACCACAAAAGATTACGGTAAGTGTACCATCTTTTTGCGCAGAGTGGTTTTTGCATTCCTTGTCACATCCCATTCCTCTAACTGTACAATACTAATTATGCTGAATGGGTACCTCAGGTGACCCGCTCACAACAAAAAACGGGGGTTCGGGTTCAGGTTCTGGCAAGTACATTCCTACTATCTTATTGTCGATCGGAAAGGAATAGAATCGAACAAGATTAGTTACTAGCAGATTGCCGTGATTAAGGCAATCTTGGTTGTTTACGGTTGGCTACTTAGACGGAATACCTTCGCTACGTCGACATACAAAGTCAGAATTCGTCTGCAACCGTGGTTTCCCGTTCTGCGAAACTCGCAAATGATTGCAGCTAACTTGGCAAATTTGAATTCGAACTCCAATTTGAAGGTGGCCGAACTTCCCAATGCAGGTAGGCACAAACGAGGCAGAGGCCGATTGACAAGGGAGACAACGTATATATAACATAATGTGTGGTGTATTCACTGATTGATTGATTGATTACATTAGCCATATAAAATTCTCCAATCTACGAAACACGCACGTAAACGAGCCTACGCTTGGTGTTTACGAGTCTCATACCCTGTATTATTTTTCCTTTATTGGAAACGATCATAATCGGGCAGGTGGACACAAATAGGCGACGAAACATTGTTGTTTACAACTTCTACTACAATGTCAAACTTCCTGTCTGTCAAACCTGTCTGTTTGATGTCTGGCATATGGATGTCGGAATAAGTGGTCCTAGAATATAAGAACCACTCCCCCCCCCCCCCCCGAAAAAAAAGCATGGCATGTAAAAAGGAGTCGCAGTCGGTAAAAGTGTGAGGGGATCGGAACACTTCGGTGCAGGACATTTGGATGTTGACGTTTCGGTGCACGGACATTCAGGTCCACGGGCATTTCGGTGCAAAACGTTGCTGAGGTGGCCCGCAAAATGGAATCCGACCCCAGAATCCGTAAAAGTCGAGCACAACTTCCTTTGTTGAGTATACAGTCATCGCAGTGCAGGGCATAGTTCAACCAATTTTCGTTGAAACATTTATCTGCCTAAAGGTGACATCAGACGCTTTTACAGCACCCTGCTGCTTATGATCAAGAAGCTCCAAGAGCGTATACAACGTGTTGCGATAGGACCGTGTCACCTTTAGTTCACCAGTAAAATATAAATGAGAAAATATACAACGCTCTCGTACAATTATCGCTTACCGGTACTTCAGAGACAACTAAGAGGGAAGCCACGCTGTCTCTGACACCCCCAAATCGCACACTATATTCTTTTTTATCTTCAGATTTATCGACCAACAGTCGAAGTACACGGGTCTCAAGCAATACAAGCTATGTGAGCACGTACTGTACAGCACCTGTTGTCTGTGCATCAACGTCGTGATGACATCATCTAAAGGTCTATTTTAAGCTCTGCTCGAAGAGCGGCTGGAACTTCCGAGATACATATTACATGATACGCAAATCGACCTGTTTCTTTGAAGCTGGTGTCATCACATTGTTAAAGGGACTATGAAATGTGCTTTCTCATTTTCATCAGAAGGAAAACCTTTTTCTGAGTCTAGAACCAAAAAGTACTCTCGGGAGCGAATTTAAACCGAGCGGCGAAGGGACGACAGCTATCGCCGCGCCGCGGGCCGCGGCGAGCTGTCGAGCTGAGACACAGCAAGCAATTTGACGGGACTACGGCCGGATCCGCTACACGTCATCGTGACGTGTCGTGGTCCCGCCAGGAGCATGCGCCGTAGGATCCCGCGTGTGCGTTCATCGGGAGTGGAAATCCCCGTGACGGCAGCTTCCGCGCAATGATGGCAGTCTATCGCAGTCGCATAGTCACATCCTGTGGTTTTCGTCCACATGCCGAGACGATGTTGGATAGTTGGTTGCCCTAATTTATGTCAATATTCGCCCGGCATCCAATGTCATGTGCCTCCCAGTGGCGAGACGGAGAGCTTTTGATGCCACGAAGCAATCGGACCGCCGGAGTGGAACTGCTCATGTTTGTAGCGGACATTTGCATGATTGAATTTACGAAGGGTACGTTGAATCTCTTCAACGTACTGGATAACGAGCCCAGTGTCGTCTGGATCAAGGTGTAGCACCATCACAATACCTGTCCACACAGGGGAAAGAACATCCACCTAAACGGTGCAAAAGTGTGAGTATTTTTTGTTATCGGGGCTAACAAAGGTATCTCAGTCCGTGTGGTCCAAATGCTATCACAGATTTCAGGATTCCGTAAATGGGTTAATTCTCATCTGCGTGACTCTGAACCTTGCGGCCGCTTACGGCACACGAGAGAGTAAAAAAAAAGACACAATTGAAGTTAACGAATCTAGTCCCTAAACTCAGGTGGTGCACTGTTGATAAAAGTACACTTCGTTTAGCATGATCTTAGAAACCATACTTCAACAGAATATTTATCTAATATGTTGAACATAGGTATGCGTTCTTTTCTCTTCACTCATCTGCTTTCATGTTTACAGGTGACTTCCTCAGAGGAGGTTGAACACCCTTGGGTGAGACAGCATGATCATTGCGACCCACTATTCAGAGTAGACAAATGCTGTGCACCCTCTTTCCAGATTCCTCTTTGATGGAGTGTCTTGCCTACCATTCGGGTTCTGTATATTGTTCTCATTTTTTACCTTTTTTGTTATTTGATTTACAGTTTGCTTTATCATCTGGACAAATATGATATTGAGGGGGACATTTTTTTGTTTACCTTCTTATCTTATAATCGTTGCTCAGTTGGATTACATCATTTGCATTCACCGGAATTGGAGTTGTATACTGTGTTATTTTCTTCTCTCAAATCAGGGCAGTCCATGTGTATGGCAACTGAAGTCTTTCACCAGGGTAACATGCCAGAACAACTCCAGCAAGTATTCTACAGGTCACCTCTAAATTAAAGGAACCTACCTTTGATGCACTATGTCAACTTCCTCTTCAACTGCACTTTAACTTCCTCTGGGTATCCTGCAAAGCTGTGCAGCTACTTAAGTCCTTATTTGCTGGTAACACTGATGCCAATACAGTCGTTCGATGAGCTGTGTGACAGTGTAAAATAGAACATATCCTGTGTTCTATTAAAAGTAAAAATTATGCATGTATAGCATATAATGTGTATATGTAGATGTTAGGTGTTAGTTATTGTGCTATTTGAGCTAAATGTCGACATTTCAGCTGTTTCAGCCTGATGCCCTCGTCCTTGACGCACATTCAAGTGCGCCCACACCCTCGGAGGAGCCTGCACAGCTGAGGACTCTGTCCCGGTGGCAAATGGAACAGTTCTTTCACGAAGAAAGCAGATTTCCGCCAGAAGGCCAACAAGCAGTTTACTTGAAATAGTACCAATTACGCTTTTCGTTTTTTTTAATTGTAAAATATAGGGCATGCTACGTGACTACTGGGGGTTCTTGCTTTTTCCAGTTACCTCAACTGGTGACTTCAAGCTCATGTAACACAATAATATAAGATGGCAATGAAGCAGGCGAACCGGTGTCGTTAGATTATGTCCCTCAGTCTTAGGGTTATGGATGTATTACACAGTATTGGAAACCTGGCTGAACAATAAATTTGTTGCACGACGAACAGTTATCAGAAATAAATACGATGTGCAGAATACTCTTACAGGCAAACAGCAAGTCATTCGACAGAAGGAAATACAGCCAGCCCGTCCTGTCTGTTGAACAATAAATGTAGAGTAAATTACAATCGCCTGAAGGCGCGAAGCTGCTTTGAACAAGAACAGTAATGATGACGAAGAACACGATTTGAAACAAAGCAAAACAAAACAGTAGACCACCCTGTCTTTTACGATAATTCGTGCAAACAAATCGAGCAACAAAGGGGGCATCTTCTAAATATCGCAGTCGCATTTCACAACGCACTTGCTTTGTTGTCAGATTGCCAACACGTAAACATAACTGCAACTGACGTAAACATAACTGCAACGCCAAGCAACCACCAGACACTTTCCATTGGTGACGGCGATACAACCAATACACGTTGCGGTGAATCGCTAGAGGCCCACGTAACTCGTCAGCAAAACTCTCAAAGCCATGGAGGTGTTTGAGTTCCTTGTTGTGAACGGCCGCAGAGCATAGGACGAATACATTCGATGAAAAAGTACAGCTCACATGTCATACTTGCCAGCTCAACTGCAGCAAACGATTCACACACATAAAGCTGTTCATTATAGCATGTTATCCGAACGCCTCCAACCAAGAAAATGTAATGCCTCGACTTCAACCCTCAGACGCGACCTGGTGACCTTCCATGTGCGACTGGAAGCCACAGCGGGCTCGCAGCATTACTTGCCATTGCGCAACACCGGTAACATAACGGGGCACAGAAATGCTGTACGTACAATTCCACAGTTCACGGGATAATGTGCGCGGGAGAGGAGGAACGCGGAAGAAACACTTCAAGCGCGCGCTTCTCACAGAGTGGAGCGATTTCGTCCGGAAAAATTTGTGCGATATTAGTTTCTCGGCGGGAAGAACAGTTTTTTTTTTGATTGCGTGTTAGCACCGCGAAGCAACTGTGGCTATGAGCGGCGTACAGATGTGGACAGACGGAGAGAGGAGAGCAGGAAGGAGTGGGGGACAGGGGGATTAGTATGCGTCCTGGGCCGACTTCAGGGGGAACTGTACCGACATTCGTCTGGAAAGTCTTCGGAAAACCCAGGGAAAACCTCAGACAGCACAGCCGGCGGTAGGATTCGAACCCACCACCTCCCAGTCTACAGCACGACCTTGGTTACCACCAACGAGCGGACGCCTTAGCCCACTCGGCCATGCCGCTGGTAGGAAGAACAGTTTCCAGCGAAAAAAAAAAAGTATGGGGGTCCGGGAAATTTCATAGTCCCTTTAAGCTTTTTATTGATAACTGCGAATATAACTTCTTTTATCGTATCCTAGAATTTTTCCGATGTACTAAAACTCTCTATTAGAATGTTTTAGTACATCGTACGTAAAGACGATAGCGTGCGTAACAGATACCGTTGGTGGTTCTGCGCACTGTGCGAAGTTTTCTTTCTGTTGGACGTGCGCAGAACCATCAACGCTATCCCTTACGTACGCAAACGCGATAACGTACGATCTACTAGTACTCTCTAGTGCAGTGTTTTAGTTCATCGTACGCTATCGCCTTTACGTATGTAATGTATAGCGTGGTGGTGCCGCGCAATGCGCGAAGCTCTCTATACGTTTTACGCGTGTGCAGAACCAACAACGCTGTCTTCGACGCACGCAATGGAGACAGCGTACTTAAGGGGTGGCGTTGTTGGTTCTGCGCACGCGGAAAACATGAAGAGAGCTACAGGAGATACGCAACCAGAGACAAGGGACGACAGACACGCAACGACTGCTTTCTAAACAACTGACAATTTAATGCAACAGAAAACAAGGATAACACAGGGGGAAGTGACAGGAAAAACGGGCTGGTTATTCACTGTCTTGGTAGGTCTTGGGGCGATAAGTCAATTGACCATCGAACAGGAACATAATGACTAAGAAGACAGTTTCTCCCGTCACTTCCCCTCGTGTTTTCCTTGTTTTCTGTTGCATTAATTCTTAAAATTAAAGTCTTTAGGAAGAGTTTGTTGCGTGAATTCTGTCGCCTCTTGTCTCTGGCTGCGCATCTTCTGTAGCCAATATGCACGAACTACCCCATATGAGCTCGTTAATAAAGAGAGCTTCACGCAGCGGGCAGAACCACAAAGCTATCCCTTACGTACACAAAGGCGATCGCGTACTTTCACTAAAACGTGTTGTTGGATACTCTGGTAAATACGGTACTCTTGACATTGACGGATGAATGAATGATAGCGAAAAGTAAAGTCAGCAAAAGGAGAAAAAAGATCATGTAGTGCTGTTTTTTGACACCGGAGTGTTGGCTGATTCGTTTGCGAACAGCTCAAGGTATCTTCTGCGTAACACCAACAGTAATTTACCTGCCGAAGCGTGACGTAAAGTACGATTACGATTTTTCGTTTCTATTTCTCTTTTACGTGCGAGTTATCTGAAGCAGTCTGCACCACATTATTGAGTGGCCTCAGTCTGCATCTTGGTTTGGTTTGGCAGGAAAGACACTGAAATTTCAGTATGCAGGAGGAAAGAATGCACAAAAGAGAAGAAATGCACAAAAAGTTTAAACAAGAGATGCAGCGGAAGTGCAAGGGCTGCTGCTCAACGTACTGATGGGTACACGGTTAGCTAAAATCGCCTGTCAGTACTTTGCCGTCCGATATTACCTTTGTTGCGCTTGAAAGTGATGTGCCAATGTTGTATTTGAAAGTGGACCATGTGCTACACGTGATCATTGCTCGAAAGAAATAGACTTGCAACACCTGGAGATTTGAGATGAGATAAACCACGGAGTGCTTATTTTAGACCCCCCCGCCCCCCAACCGTGTCCCCTACAGCACATCGGAACATTTGCCTGAGCTTCCTTATGTGCTTCGAGGTGTCACAATGACGTGTGTCTCGAGCTCCGTGCGCAGTACAGCGTGCCTCATGGGGACCATGGATATTTGGTTAGATCAACATGATCGAACGAGCGATTTGGGGGAGTCAGAGGCAGCGTTGCTTCCCTCTTAGGTGTCTCTGAAGTAGCGATAAGCGATAACTGTACCAAAGCGTTGAATGTTTTCTCACTGATACTTTACTGGTGAAGTAAGATGACGACGCGGTTCTATCGCAACACGTTGTATACGCTCGTGGAGCTTCTTCATCGCATACAGCGGGGTGCTGTAAAATTGTCTCGACGTCACCTTCACGTACGGAGATATTTAAACGAAAATTGCTGGAACTGAACGCTGCACTGCGATGACCGTATACCCAACAATGGGCGTTGTGCTTCCCTTTTACGAATTCTGCTCCGATGCTGGACAGTTGGCCTTCCGCTTGATGACAAAAGTGCTCGGGACAAAAGTGTATGGAACACCGCGGTGTCGCACTTCTCTATTGGAGCTACAGCTCAGCGCCAAACAGAAGCGGACACACACATTGAGAGATGAAGAGAAGTACCGGTCACCCATTTCTTAACTCTTCCTAATAGTTAGCAGAAGGCCGCCCCGATGAAGAAATACGTCAGCGCCGTGTTCTTAAGCGTTCATTTCAAGGTGTACCAATTGCGCACATGCTATGTCTGAACGCCGTTTCTTACTTATTTTCTATAGCGTGCAGAGCAGCAGTATGTCCGGCTTATACAAAGCGAGACACGATTATGGAGATTGATGACAAAGGGCACATGGACAAGTGTTTATTTTTTAATTCCGTGTTAGCGCCGCTACGCAACAGTGGCTATGAGCGGCGTACAGACATGGGCAGATGGAGAGAGGACAGCAGGAAGGAATGGGGAGTTAATATGCGTCCTCGGCCGACTTCATCAAGAACTGTATCGACATTCGTTCGGAAAGTCTTCGAGAAACCCAGGGAGAACCTGAGACCGCACAGTCGGTGCCGGGATTCGAACCCGTGTCACTTTACGGTCTTGGCGTGGAATTCTAGCCACTATGCCAGTTTACCTGTCATATAAATAAACATTGGGCAATAAATGCTACCAAAGAGAGGAAAGCGATCCGAAACGGGCGCAGCCAAGTACCGCAAACAAAAAGTCATCCGTACGCAAATATGGCTGTATAAATCATCTGTTTCAAGTACGAATCATAAAGAACAAAGGTGGCGAGGCCCATGATGCACTTTCGAGACTTTGGAAACAGATGTTACACAGAATATCAGAATATCTAGTATTATTTGCGCATTAGCATTATTAGCGGTATTTGGAGCACGAAAAGTTCATGCGGGGGTGTACAGACTACAGAGGAACAACCCACATTGGTGCACTCAAGTGAAGCTCCCTCAACACGCCGAGCTGGAAAGTTTGGAACCTCAAAGGAACCTGACAATATTCACCCACAAATCTGCACTTAAAAGCATCACCACAAGAAAAACAACGCACGTACTGCTCGCGTTCTTCGAATTTCAATGCGCGCATCCGCGGCGGTAGGTAGACGATGCCTGCTTTACGAGGCGAAAGAAATCAACTTAGTGCTCTACTGTCGGCCTCTGTGCTTGTTTACCACCGTTCACATCACGATATGCCTTGCTTACGCGTCACTGGCCTCAGACCTCCTTACAAGATGCGTGCATCGAAGCAAGACAAGCAAGCGTGACAACAAGACAATTGACAACAAGAAGTAGTTCTGCGAACTTATCTGCCTTGTAGGGTATTTGAGATGCTGTACAGAGCATTCAACTCACGCGTTTCTCGCAAAATACGTAGTATTTGCGGTAACTCACCAGGTTGAGGGCTTCACCCAGCGCTTCAGTCCCACGGAAATTTTGAGGTCGGAAACTTCCACCACAATAGACCACAAAGACCACAATATTCTTCAACAAAACTTGCACCAAATGTTTCGCTATGACGCAGGCAACGTCCCCATAGAGAACGAATGCAAAGCGGTAATAACGGAACGTGCTGCACGCGCTTTGCTATTCCTAATACATGGCTTCTATGTATCAGGTGAAACCTGCTTTACGTTTTGTCCCCAATTGCCGGGCATGTTTGGCATGGTGATTCCTGATGGAGAGCTTGACAGATCAAGCAGGGTGTGGAGCCACGTGAAATATCACCTCATTGCTCCTTGAAAGGAACAGTTGAGACGAAAACGAGAGCCACAACGCACTCTACTCCCTTGTAGGAAGGGAGTTGACTCAGGACAGAAGCCGCCGATATTTCGAACAGAGACTGTTCTTCTTCTGGGCACCGTCCTCATCATTGGCATAGTATTTAAAGGGTTAGGTGTGACGTGTTTAAAGGTTCGTGCCAATTGTGGGTCAACAGCCCGGAGGGAAGAAAGCTTCCGTACGGGCTTCGACGGCCGAAGTGAATGGCTGCTTTGTTAGAGTGTGGAGGGGATTATGTGAACGTAGTGATCTAGGCCTCAGAGAGATTCGCAGCACTACTAAATGATAAATATTTATCTTTCCATTTCTGGTTCAACTGCAGCAGTTCTAGAGGAACGAGCTGACAACATAATGTACGTTGAGACGCACATGGTTGTTGAAACAACTCATGCGAAGTGGTTCGGTTATAACGAGAAGAAGATCCTAACTTACCTAGCCATAATAGGCAATGCTGTAAGTATACATAAATTTGGATGCATGTTTTTTCTGCTCGTTTTTACTGATTCTTCTTCTAGTACTACTGGCATTACTGGGATACCAATTCTGCGATCAATGGTACCATTCATCACAGGGGGCAGTGCTGTCGCATAAAAAAAATACTCCAAAAGCCGGGAGACGACATAACTGGACAAAAATGTAGTTTCTCTATTTTTTTGTCCATAAAAGAAAAATGAAATACGAAGGTCCAAGAACAAAATTTAACAATCCTCAAAGAACTGAAATGAAGTTGTGCTACTACTGCTAGACGTGCTCCTTTCGTGCCCGAATTATTCGATATAAGCTCTCATCTCGCGGCTGTCATCCGGCAAAAACGGTCAAATTTAGTTTCGCTTCACACACTTCTTCGTCGACATACGGAATGTGAAGGTACGTCCTCTTATCATCGGGCTGCTTCTTTCGGAAGGACTTCCAGCAATTTCTAGCAGTCTTTATCAATTCTGAAATATTGCCGGTCGGTAACATTCAGAGCTCAATTTCAGCGTGCACAAGAAGACAGATTTTGGTGAAAAATTCGAAGCTAGAATGGTATATCTTGCAGTATTTATTTATTTACCTTCAGGGCCATGAGGCAATACAGAGGGAACTGGCTAATATTTCATAACAGGATGTTAATTAATAATATGATGTTAATGTAACGCACAAAAATATATACAAATTAAGTCCACATGAACAAATTGCACAGATACATAATGCATGCACAGTAATGTCCACATGTTTGGTTTATACTGGCCAAAAATGCCAGGAGCGCAGGACGTGAGATACATTCTTCAAAAGGATATTACTCACGTTCTCAACTTAATGGTGGTACGTGAAACATACAAACCTTTTCAGCGTCATGAAACCGAATTTTATGCACAAACGCACTTACGAAACATAAGTTTCCTATGATCTTTGTCGCTCAGCGCATCTCGATTTTTGTTTCTCGAAAGGGGCTCCAGATTTAGTCCCTGCACTGTTAAACACCTCTTGTAGCCACGTGCAATACGGCACAATCATGTTAGAATTTTATGGGCTATCTAACATGTACCCGTTACCGAAATATGGTATCGAGATACCGATACTCTTTACTTGATACTCGTTACTTCAGTAAAAAGTAGCGAAATAGTGATATCGATATTTCCTTTTACGGTAAAGAAGTACCGCTATTGTTGTTCAAAGACGTAACGCGATGCTTTACCAGACGAGGCCAGCTCCAAAGTCAAAATAAAGTTGTCGTTGTTGTTTACCCTTAGCTGAAAATCCCAAACCTGCATGGAATCTAAAACATCGAAAGAACTCGCTTACATAACAGTCCATTTGGATTAGAGCGAATTCAGAGAAGACTGTTTTGCACAGAAAGACAGAATGTTTATCATACAGCGAAGAAACTTTGGTTGATTTTTTTTTAAATTCCACGTTAGCGCCGCGAAGCGAGAGTGGCTGTAACAGATGGAGAGAGGACAGCAGGAAGGAGTGGGGGTTTAGTATACATCCTGGGTCGACGTCAACCGGAACTCTGCCGAAAATATTCTACCCCAAAAACCCAGGGAAAACCAAGCTGGTGTCGGGACTCGAACCCACGTCACCTCGCACTCCCTGCGAGAAAAGCGATCGATGTAACCATTACGCCACGCGAGCTGGTTGCTCAAACGTTTGGTCTGTCTGCTTTCCTGGAAGCGTGTGTGCACAGACACTGAACGGTGGTTCCGCTGAACCACCATAGGACACTGCTGCGTTCACCTTTTGCGAGGCACGGTTCGTGTTCGAAAAGCTGTCTTTGTCACTGCCAGCACTATGCGGGCCAATGACAATGAATAAAAGTAACACATATACGACCGGTCATGAAAGGGTGTGGGCATTATAAAAGTATGGGTATCGGTAAGGACATGGAGATCACGTTATTATAAATTATTGAGGGAAATACTTTTCAGATACTGCTTTACAAAAGCATCGCGATTCACACATGGATACAAGAGTATGAATTGTGGTAACCGCGCTCCGTATACAACACTGCTTAGCGCTACTGTTTACAAAATTATAAATGTCGCATTGCTGCACAATAGCCCTGCAAATAAGTTTTCAATCATGATGTCGGTTTAATCCCAGGCTCTAAAGTTTTATCTTACGATTTCACTGATTTGCTAAATTAATGTGCTAGTGTCGTTCATTCAAGTACTATGTACCAGCGACGGTAGTCTGTAGCGTGTTGTCTCGCTGAGCTTAGGATTGAACGTTGACTCTCGGCCGAGGACGGTTGTAATGCGGGGAAGCAATTGCTTCCAGCCCAGTGTGTGGGAAATTTCTGACGTACGTTAAAGGTACCCAGGTGATCGCAATTATCCGTAGTGTTACCCAGCGTGAAGCGCAGCATGTCGCCACAAAAATATAGGCTGACTCACACTTCCACGTAAAATTACTCCCAGTTATGTGTAATACCATGTTCAAAAAATACAGCGTGGTCGAACGTCTCTTCGGGTTTTTATTCGATAGAAAAGTGTAATTTATGTGGACGATTAGATACTGAATAAACCCAATTGGTCGTGCGCATAGGATCAGTTATGGTTATGCGTGTGATACTTAAAGCCATACCACCACACGAAATTTTACGGAATGGGTATGTGAAACATTCCACATACGAGCTCAGTTTGACGAAATGCGTTTAGGTTAGGAAAAGTTAGGTTTTCCATAGCGATGACAGTGGGCGGCGAAACGACGGTCCCGTCTGAGCGGTACGTGTTTTCGCTCAGCTTTCTTTCAGCATGCACTCTTTAAAAAAAAATGGTGTACTTTAACTCCTTTCCTTGCCACATATACAGGGTGTCCCAGCTAAGTGTATACAGATTTTTTCTCCCTCTCACATTGGGGATGAAGGAAAGACGCGTCTTCTAAGAAGCGCAATGAACAAAATAAAGAAAAACAATGGTGTTCCTACACGAATTTTTGCGGGCGATCTATCGAACGGATTTTTGTTCTGGAAACGGCTACGATATCAGGTGACCGAAAGGAACAGATGTTCTCATTAGGACAACTTTGTAGCTTTTAAATTTAACAAGTTAATTAATGAAAGTTAATTAAGACATTGCCTTTGGACTTTGCTAATGCCCTCCTAGGGAGTGCCCTTCAGGATATGCAATATTGCATATATTGCAATTGATTTCATCTTGGAAAAAGTGTTATATATATTTTAAAAAATCTGTATACACTTAGCTGGGACACCCTGTATAACACCCTTTTGTAGAGTACAATTACGCTCAAAAGGGTGTCTCCTCACTCCCTCAAGGGAGTAGCATAACACCGTGAGGAGACACCGTGAGGAGACACCTTTTTGAGCGTAATTGTACTCTACAAAAGGGTGTTATATATGTGGCAAAAAAGGAGTTAAAGTACACCCTTCTTTTAAGAGTGTGTAATTCATCCACCACGTATTTACGTCTATATCATTTCATCTGTCGAACGAAATGACATTAACGTTCAGCCTCTAGAACGATTCATTATACGCCATGATGCTGACATCATTTTCCTAAGGTGCCACATGTGACACAGGGTGGATTGTACAGGATTATTTTGGACCTTTTGTAACGAGGACTTTCCGCTTTTAGGTGAACCTAAGGTACAAACAAATAACGAACCCACGCGTCAAAATCGTCCTCGTAGGCGTCACCATACAGCGAGGGGTATGTCCATACACCTTTTCACACTTTGAATGTTTCCATTTACCTTCGTCCGTCTTTATCAGAACGAGCCTTACCTGAAGAGGGTTGATTCCTATTCAAACATGATCAAGCCAATGGACACGGTAATGGCGCTAGCTGAATACATTAAGGAAAGAAAAGACTACAAGAAAGCGGACTTCGTAATGCTCATCACCAGGTAAGGCGATAGCTAGGCCACAGTAGGGTAATTGTTCTTCGCATTCGCTTTTTAGAGGAGCATCTCATTAACGTTCATCTAATTAAATACCTTTCGACGACCTGAGAAATCAAGTTGTAGTGTCAAGTTTCATTCTCCCCATAATTTCGCTCGCAGCTTTTTTTTTTTGCCTAAAAAGGAGTTACACGGCACAGTTCACCTGTCACATGTCAGTGTCACAGTCACTGCCATTGTGCTTTCATATGTGAATATACCCGCGCACTGCACCCCGGCTATCTCTTTTTGGACGCCCCACAGTGACACCCATGCAGTGTGTTGCATTTGTCGACGTCTGTTCGTAGTACGATGCTGTGACGTCGTTCCGGTTCGTATTGTACAACGGCACCTAGAGACAACGCCTGATCGCTCGAACGACGTGACGTAACAATTAAGAGCCCTCAATGACGACGTTGCGGCTGTAGTTATGGAAACGCGCCTCCATCAACCACATGGAGAGACACAGAAAGCCTGTAGGCTTTGGCGGACTTTATATGTGCACGTGTGAGAGGAGGCATTAAGCAGGTCTTCTTTATGTAAGTGGCGTTGGATTGTACCTCTGACCCTACACATTAGTCGAATGATGAACCAGAGCTAAATAGTTCCCCTCTCTCCTCACTACATAGTCAAAGCAACGGTGTGTGCGTGTTGTTCATTTACTCCATAATTTATTGTCTCTTTCAGCTTGGACATTGGCAGCTTCAAGGGCGACGCTACAGCTGGTGAGGTTAATTGCTAGTCGGTAGAAGCACGTCAGTCACAAATTCCATATTTTTTCATACATCACGAACATTACTTTTCTCCTGGCAAAAATACCACGCCTAATAAAATGATTCGTTGCACGCCAGTAAATTATTTCCCGTTAAATTATTTGAATATTTTCATTCTCAGTCATTCGGTTTTCTTCCTGCATTTTAAAGTGTACACTTTCCTAATCATGCCTTTTCACGGGCGACATGCTCACATTTGTGCCCTGGTTTCGATATTGGTAGCTAAGTGAATGCACGGGCCGGAACGCCAAAGCAACTGTGGACAATCTGGGTACATGCACCCTCTTGACGTAATCCCATTCGGTGGCAGTGCGAGTCATACCTATTGGTTCGCAGTAGGAGAGCGGCGCTACATAACGTTACTGCAACATCAGCTACAGTATTCGCCGACTTGTCAGCAACCGAAGACGTGAAGAGAAAGCACCTCCTTGAGTGCGTAAGGAATTGGGAACGTGGACAAAACAGTTCGGGACACTGTACAACATGTCGTGTTTGTGTCAGCACTTTTGTCCGCGTCCCCAAATCCTCGGACGCAAGGAAATAGTGCATTCCTCACATTTCTACCAACTCGCTCAAGTACTGCTCCTTTCGTTCAAGTGAAGGCAAAAACGCGACTTAAATTTTACGCGGAACTGCCAAAAAAGTGTCAAGAATTGAAATGCTCTCCGCATTTCCACTGGATCTCGGATCCAATGACGATGTACGATGAGAGAAGGTGCCGCTTACAAGCCCATCGGTTTTGTCCATTTATTTCTCAGCCAGCTTAGCCCTAGGAGTTATGTGGCTTCTACACTGGCGAAATATCTGAAAATTCTATCCACACTTGACACGATGAAAAACAGGTTGTGAGTGATTGGTTTAAATTTGAAGGAAGTCACGCTTATTTTCAGGATTCACGATGATGGGCACAGTGTGTGGGGAATATAGAACTGGAAGCTTCGAGGATGACCCAGAGTCTTACTCCGCTACCTACATCTTTGCTCACGAATTGGCTCATGGGTGAGAATTGTTCCCAACCTTTGGTACTTCCGAGATTGGCGGCAGGGGGTACTGGTAAGCTTTGTTGCTCAACTAGGGCTTTACGAGTACGGAATAAACAGCTTTGAATGTTACCCTTGATAACTAGCGCGATCAGGCTCTAACATATCTTATTTTGAGCGTGGATATCGTATGCAAGGATTCCACCAGTTTCGATAGCAACAGTCGCCATCGTAATACACCGATAACTGCTAACAGCGACAAACAGAAACTGAGAGATGTCAGAAAGGGTATGGAAACAACGATTCACTACTGGATGATGTTTCTTGCTATCTGTAAGACAACAACAATAATAATAAGAATAATAAGCACTGCACACACGAGAGAAGTTGTACTGAAAGTCGCACAGGAACAGAAGGGACACATAAAGGAAATAACGCTGTTCACATGGGTGCCATTGGCCAATGTTCGCAGTATAGTAGGTCAAAACATCATGGAGACTTTGCTGCATACGTGGATAACACGCAGTACACAAATTAGCGATTAACCTATAAATGATTTTCTCGATTGGGTATTTATTACATTTCCTAGCGTATCCCAATTCCACCAAGTAACCATGTAAGGATGGGCAGAACCCAAAAGTACATCGTTCAAGGCTACCTGCAAAGCAGAACAAACGCGCTTCCTCCTCATATCCTATCAGCCGACGCGTTTTCCTCGCTTCTTGCCCACCACAGCAAAATACAACCAGTCTTCTCGTGACGTTACATGTGTGTAAGATGGTCGTCTTGATAGGCATCGCGTGCTCAGAGAAGAAATAGTGTGTTTTAGTCAATCGTAAGGTGTGCACGATGACCGTCCAGGAAACATTATATGCCAATCTTCTTTGAAGCCGGTGACACAGATATCATGCCACAGATATTTGGCATGATATCTTGGATGCGATAACCTTCGTATCACTTTCATACAGTTTTTCTGTACCAAAACTCAATAATAAATAAAGATGAAGCGTACAGGGACTTGCCACATCATCGAGGCTCTTATATTTAAACCTCATTGCGCAATGAGATTGCACCGCACAATGAAAATATTTTGCTTTCCCTATAGTCGTTCTTTGCCTTTCATCCCTTCACATATACAGGGTGTTTCACCTAAGATGATAAAAAATTCTAACTGGCTACGTACTCGCCGGGGGATTGTCGGACTTTCGGCAATTACGTTCTGGAAACTTTTGCCACCATGGAGGAAGGCTTTGGACAATTTTTAATTGGGGTTAATTTATTTTCATTAAACTTTGAAAATTCCCTAGCGAACCTCACTTTTCTTTACATAAATATGAAGTCCTTCACGGATGACCACGCACCCAACCAAAACTATGCGCAGTATCGCAAAAGACATAGTCTAAAAAAATTAGTAAAAATTCAGCTTTAGCCCCGTCTGCTTGATTGTCGCAAAGAGCCCACGGCATTTGCAGGAAGAGGTGGAAGCGCCTCTTGTTTTACCTTTCTTTGCGCAGCGTTGACCTTGATGCTGGTGACAACCGACTTATCACAAAGAAAACAAAACAACCGTCTCATCACAAAGCAGCCAAGACAAATGAAGGCGGGGACACTTTCTCGTTTAGACGCGGATTTCGCGAGCGCTTCTCAGCCAAAATCAAGCAGGCGGGGCTAGCGTAATTCTTACTCTTTTTGTTTTCCGACAATTTATGTTGCATAGTTTTTGTTGGCTCTGCGGTTATTCGTGGAGGACATCATATTTCTGTAAAAAAAGTGAGGTTCGCTTTGCAATTTTCAAAGTTCAATTAAAAATAAATAAATTCGCCGCAATTACAAATTGTCCAAAGCCTTCCGCAATGATGGCAAGAGCAACAAATGACCAATGCCGAAAGTCCGACAACCCTCCGACGAGTACGTCGCCAGTTATGATATTTTATCACCTTAGGTGAAACACCCTGTATACAGGGCGTCCCAGGCAACGTGTCATTTAAATATAATAATAAAAAAAAAAACTACGTCACCTAGAACCATGCGGTCAACGCCATTTGTTCTGATTAGGTTTTTACCACCTCCTGATGTGAATGTCACGTGTCGTAAGTTTAATTTGTAAATATTTGCGAACTCAACTCGGAAATTTGCCAAGTAAAGACCACTTTTTTACCCCACCAAGATGAAGAGCGTTCCCAATTCACTCAAATTCACGATAATTGAGAGTGATATTCACGAGCTATCCCATCGGAAATAGCCGAACATCATGCTTTTAGGGGCACCGGACCATAACGCGCGATGACTTTTTGAGCGCAATCGCTCGCAGTCCGACGAAAGGAGGTTCGAAAGCCAGCCCACAGAGTGACAGTAGAAAAAGTAACAGTTCCTAAAATTGGGAGAGGCAAAGCATTATCCCAGCGAAAGTCGGACGTGATAAGCCATGCCTGTGTTATCTCTTTCTGCGATGCCAGGGTGGGTTGGTTTTCCAACCTCCTTTCGTGGGACTGACAAAGATTGGGCTGAAAAATTCATCGGTGCGCTATTCTGTGGGAGCTCTATAGAGCATGATGTTCGGCTATTTTTTTCCGATGGGATAGCTCCTGCATATCCGTGATAATTATCGTTAATCTGAGTAAATTAGAAACGCTCTTCGCATTCGTTGGGTAAACAAGTAATCTTTACTTGGCAATGGCAAAAGGGCAAGGGTGCAGGCCAGCTGGTACATGGTGAAAAAGCTGGTCCCTTTCTCGGGTTCCAAATTTTTTACTTGGCAAATTTCCGACTTAAGCTCGCAAAAATTTACATAATTAAACTTACGTTACACGACATTCACACGAGGAGGTGGCAAAAAACCAGTAGGAACAAATGCCGTTGACCGCATGACTCTAGGTAGTGTAGGATTTTTATTATAATTCAATGACAGGTTTTCTGGGACACCCTGTATCACTATAGACAGGCTTTTTTCGAGAATTTTTTTTTTATTAGAAACAGCTATAAGGGCTCTAGACATGATGTTTTCACATCTATCAAAAGGGCGGGGGCATGTCCTGCCCTCCGCGCATCTTCGCGACTGATTTGTGCGCCGTTGAATACCCGAAACTCTGAAGCCTCAACTTCAGGACTTTTTTTGCGCAGTTCCCTTTGCAATATCCAGCGGATTTGTTGGTGGATCTGACTAAGTTCGCTACGGGCTCTCTAAATCTGTAAAAAAATCGTGAGGTTGACTTGGGAAATTTTAAAGTTCCATTAAAGAAATTCAATTTCTTTCAATTAAAATCAAATGAAAATATTTTTGCAAGATGGCAAATTCAGTTGCCACACAAGTGCCGTTTACCCCGTATTTTTCCGTCGCCCCGTTTTTTTATAAAGTCCGAATGACACGTTTTTTTAAACACCCTGTATATGTGTTTGTCATCAACGAAATGTAATCAGTAGCATTTTCGCAGAATTCCTTGTTGACTAGTTTGATGCGAGTGTCGTGTCTGTCCGTACCCCCGGTTGTTCGCTATATTGAAAAAAAAAAATCTGAACGTGTTGTAGAGGACGATGGTCTTCCTCTACATGAGTCCCGACCGGCGATGATGGTATGACACGGAGAGGCGATGACAGTGGCCTATCCCCATGGCCGCGCCGGCGGAACTGAGGCAGGTGCTCCAGGCGCGTGGCCATCTTCGTCGTTGTTCACCGGCCGCTACATCACTCCCCCCCTCAGGCGCGGAGCGGCGATAAAGCAGATGATGTCCGCGACTTCACGGGAGCAGTGCAGCGAGGGCGACCGTGGTTAGCATGCACAGTTGAACAGGGTGATGGCACGGCAGACGGTGGCGAAACATCACAGCTGATGAATAATCCGATCCGGTAGCCCGAGCAGAGCAAGGAAAAGAGTGAGGCGCTGGGGAGGTGGAGGTCCTGCGGTCCCGCTACCGGCACGGGAGCCGAAGCTCTGAGAGTCCCAAAGGAGGAGAGGGTGAGGCTGTGGAAGCCGTTGAGAGACGCCGGCTGAAGCATGCCGTGGCGTCGGCTGCCGCGACCGGCAGGTGAGCGCGAAGCTCGGGTGTCGCGGCCGGCAGTGAAGCAGCGCCGGGGTGCGATGGACATCGGGCTGAAGCGAAGGGTAATGAAGCTGTGATGCGCGTGTGTACCGGTTGGTAGTGCTTTGTAGGAGAGAGGTCGCTATGCTGCTCGAGCTCAGGAAGTCATTCGGGAATGAGCAGATGCTGAATGGAAGGCCCGGATGAGAGTTGTGGCAGCGGGTCTGGACAGTTGAGGTTGAGGGTACCGCCATGCCACGGAGCTACCGTACCGGTCGGAATGGTAGTAGTAGAGCGGCTTCCAAGCTGCGCGGCAGCGTGCAGTCAGTGCTGGACATGCGGGAAGGTTGCCAAATTTGGGATGGGAAAAGGGCCGAATTACATCGAACTTGATGTTCATAGTTCGAGTCACCAAATGTAGAGGACGATGGTCTTCCACTACATGAATCCCGACCGGTGATGATGGTATGCCACGGAGAGGCGATGACGGTGGCCTGTCCCCATTGCCGCGCCGGTGAAACTGGGGCAGGTATTCAAGGCGCGTGGCCATCTTCGTCGTTGTCCACCGGCCGCTACAGTGTGTACGGCTCTGAGAACCGCGCCGTTTTCCCATCGTAGAGTAACGCCACACTACCTACTACAAGAGAGCTAAGTACCATTCGCAGAATACAGTCACTGTTCTGGCATCCTATCCCAGAAGGGGTTTCCCCAGCATACGAAATTTGAAATTGAGGTCGTGGAACCTGTGCAGGGACATCCGCGTTGGGTTGGTTGCAGCAAAATAATGGGAAGGCCTTGAGAGTAGGGAGAATAGGAGGCGTTAACTCTATGATGCATAGATCACGAAGAGTGTAAAACACGTAAAAAGAATGGTAGAGTAAGGGAACGCGAGGAACAATGAGACGGAAAAGTTTGTCGACCTTTTCTATATTTGTGCAGAAAAGAAAGGTCTCCACTGGTTAGACCAAATCTTGTTTTATACCGGTCATGTAAAATAAAAGCTATATTTTAAGAGATAGTACGGCAAATTGCAAAGACATAGCATGCATGCGCTGAGGGGATCATTTTTTTCTACTTGCTACATATGTTCAATATCCAGCCAAAGAGCTTCTGTTACTTTTCTTCGCTTCATACTTCATTGAGTTTCCACTGGGCTTTCAGAGGTGAGTCTGTCACCCTGACGGGAGGACATCATGTTTCACGTGACATTCCGACACCGCTCGCTCAAACATCGCCTATCTATGCATTGCTGATGGCGCAATGAGGCCGAAATAGCTGTCCGGTGCTGGTGGGGCGACGTTTATATATATATGTATATATATAAACAGATTTTACAGGAGTTATAAACACTAGTTTATTACGTAGGAAGACGCTAAAAAGTAAAATGGGCTAGGGGTCGACGTTCCGCCAGTGGCATTATCTTCGTCAGGACAAAAGATGCGCAAGTGGTTGCACATTGCTTAAATAGGTTTGGTACGTGACGTCATAATCGGTACGAGCACGCCAGAGGCGGTTGTCAGTGAGCCAGATTCGAGAATATTCCAGAAGGTTAAGTCCGGGTAGTGATGTCATTCCCCTTTGGTCACTGTCCGCTTTGGGAAAAATTCCTGGGCAGGGTGACTGCTGCTTCGGACTTTGCTGAAAAGACAAAAAGAAACGAAAAGGAAGAAACAGTGTAGCTCATCTAGGCGGCCAGAGTTCGTACCGTTGAAAGTGCTCAGAGACCTTCGTTAATGGTTGATTGGAATTTGTAAATGAGATCAGATTCGCGTTGTTCCCTGCACCGATCTGAGTTAAAATTTGACTGGAGAATCAAAAGTGACATATTATTTAGTGAAGGACCTGGCAGTTCGAAATGGTGAGAGACCGGGAGGTTTGGCTTTTTTGTAACAATCAGACCGGTGGTTATTGAACCAGATCCGAAATGATGTTTTGGTCTGACCTACGTATTGTGCTTGGCACATGTCGCACTGAATGACATAAATGACGTTAGATGAATTATAATCAAAGTCACCATTAATCTTGACGGAAAAATTGGAATTAATGCTTTTAAGTACACGGTGCTCTCACATTGGGAGTGAAGGGAAGACGCGTCTCTGGAGAAGCTCAATGAACAAAATAAACCAAAAATGGTTTTCCTTAGCAAATTTTTTGCGGACGATCTATCGAACAAGTTTTTGTTCTGAAACCTGCTACGGTATAAGGTGACCGAAGGAACCGGATAATTGTTGTTCTTTTTGGTTTATCTTGCGGGCTTGTCATTTACTTTTTATCTACGCGCATTGTAAGTTAAGTAGGACATTGCCCTTAAGGAGTGCCCTTCAGCATATGCTATGCTGCAACTGAGTTCATCTCAATCTTTTAGCATTTAGCTGGAACGTCCTGTATACACACACCTTTCATACAAGTTTGTGTCATCTTATTTCGGGATTTTAATCTTTCCGATGCAAAGATTGGGTGTGGTGCACGATGGCTCTGGCCCGGATAATATGATTGAAAATCACCCTGGCGCCTACAGCTGTAGCTCAAGCACTGGTTACATCATGGGCGACTTCAGCTTCGACGAACATCACTATCAATTTTCTACCTGCTCTGTGTACCAAATTCAGCACACTTACAGGTGAGTGTTCCTTGACGAGTTGTAGGCAGGGATACCGGGTGGATACTCTAAAAGACCAGCCATGTTTTCGCGCGTGACGCGATGCCCAGTGGACGGTGTAACAGGGTGAAGAATTTATACCGGTTACCAATTTATACCATTTATGTGTAACCTGAAGAAGTGCAGTCTCTTGCACGAAAGTTCTTGTTCGAATATTAGTTGCTCCTAACCGTTTTTCATGTTACAGGGAAAACTACAAAGAAATCGTAGTTACCAGACAGTGTGTAACAAAGTCAGTACGACCACGCAAACGTTCGTCGTCATGCCTTTCCTATGCGCTTTACCGATGTAAACGCGGCTGTCTGGTGATGGTTGTTTGTTGCTTTCGCCTAGGGGCGTTAGTGACGTGGGAACGGAAACACTCATGCGGGCCCTCATTTCTGTTGTGCGCGGAACGTACACCGTCGTGTTACTCTCTGAGATTTACATCTAACGAAGTTCAATACGATTTATAGTCGGTGATAAGTCATGCACTTGGCCCCGCCCCCACACAAGAATCGCTCCGCGCACGCGTAAGTATAGCGCGGCGCGGCCAAGTGGGTATTGTGGGGAGAGAGAGAACTGGTACTACATCGCGAAGCGGGAGAGTCATGCAAAGGCTGGTAGCCAACCGCAGGAGCCTTCCACGGATGAGTGGGCAGTCCCAACTGTAGGACTTAAGTTTTCACTGACTATAGTGTAGGATATTTTCTGTACATGTTGCGGTTATTATGGCGCGTTCTAGCGAAACATTACTGCTCCTTCTCTTAGCAGACGACACCCTGTTTGCCGTTTGCTTACTTGCAGAGAACTACAATTTTAGCCGCTCTTATAACGTTTCTATTCCATGCATTCTGTGTTCTTATACAGTTTCATTTGACTCTGTTATGCGTGTTCATATGTTCATTGTTCTCGTTGTTCCTGCATTATTGTGTACCATACGGGTCAGTTGACCGTTCAGGGGCGTACCCATGCGGTTCCTTGGTACACAGAATTACGAAGCCTGAATCAAGTGCGCCGAAAATTTCGTCAACGATTTCGTCGCCGTCCACCAAGGCAATTTTAAGATGGTAGCGCAAGGGATGCGCTGCTGTACAGAATGAAAAACACGTCCACCCAAACGTGGTAGTTACCGAGGAACTCGAACAGACCATCATAGGGACGTACCTCGGATGACCATTAGGATTTCTAGTATAAGAGAAAGCCCAGCGAACCTGCAGTTCCTCTTGTTTGGCGAGGGAGGAATCTTTCACACTAGGGGCCACGTTAATAGGCACAAGTTCCGATACTGGTCGCCAGTTAATCTATATTGGTTAGTGGATCAGCCAGCGCAGTCGCCAAAGACGATCGTATGGTGTGGCCTGCGGCGGTAAGGTGTCGTCGGACTCTTTTTTTCTGACAGCGTGACGGGTAAGAAACATTTGCAGATGCCGAAGGAAAAGTTGCTCTCGGAATTGAAATCTTTACACATGCGGAAAGAAGTGTGCATTTTTATGCAAGACTGTGCTCCTCTTCACTTCGCCACAGTAGTTAGAAAGTAGCTTTCAATGCACACGACGTCTACCTAGACGCTCCCTATAGACGCGAGCCTCACACACAATAACGTGACCTGCCGAGCCGCATGACCTCACGCCTTGAGATGTTTGTCTGGGGGGAACCTGAAGTCGAAGGTGTACACAGGACACATAGCAACGGTGCAAGAACTAGAGAACAGAATAGAGTGCGCTGCCCACGCGCTTGATCATCAAGTGCTGGAGCATGTGTTTTCTGCATGCCCTAAGCGACTCGAAAAGTGCATCGCATCCCGAGGACGGCACATTGAATGTTGGTAGCCACGTGCCTAGACACCAGGGTTGCTTGGATTTAATCCACGTGGATTTTATGAAGGGGATTTTTTTTTTACCGGATGTTTTAGAGACTTGCCCAAGATGTGATGTGAAAGACAATCTGAATTCAACATCAGACGGAAAACTCCCGGTTTATTTTCTTGTAGTGTTGGCTGTTTCCAAAAGCCCAGGTACGCGCAACATTAGCTGTTACCTTTTTTAACTTTATAACCTTTTAACTTAGCTTTTTTAAGTCATAACTTTTCAGATTGAACTTTTTTCCGCTTTCTTCTACTTCTGCCCATTCAGGGAGAGACCTTATTCCGCTTCCTGGAAGCACTGTAACTGAAGTGCGCCGAAACACGACATCTAATCCAGGCGTGCAGTATCCACACCATTCAGCCGCACGTGCATGAACTCCACTTTTCGGAAAACAATAGAAACAGATACAATATTGCTGGGACAGGCAGTTCCGTAAACAGAAACTACGAGAGGTCACCTGAAATCAAGAACAGCAAAGCACATTTGTTTTTACTCGGTGTCACATTTCTAGCCTCGTATATATCCTCTAAAAATATCCAAAAATATCGGAGTTTTATCCAAAAAAGCCCACTGGAGAGGACCTTTTTAAAGACATCCGGATTTTTTTCAACCCTGCTAGACACTCAAATCAGCGTGACAACGGCCCATCTCAGGGCCACCCAAAAACATTTGATATATGGTCGAAAACCTCAATTACCCAATAAAATCTCAAAGGGAACCACGGTGTTATGGTGAACTCAACTTTATTTTCGAACGAGCACATGGTTACAGAGCTACAGAATACATCCTGCGTGCGCCATCTTGTCTCTTTTGATATCGCTCTCACTTCCCGCTTCCGCATGTGGGCTGTTGCCCTAACAACGGTTACGTATCGCGCATAACAGAAATGAGCGCCTATACGAGAGTTTGTTTAGGTTTCAACGTCACAGGTTACACGTCAGGTGCAAGCTACACACATCCACCGGCAGACCGCCTTCTTTACATCGGTATAGCGCATAGGGAATGCATCAAGACGGAAGTTCGCGTGGCCGTATGTATTTTGTTAAGCAGTGTCTGGTAACCACGATTTTTCCTAGGTTTCTCTTGCATAAATTATTCGCTGTGTAGCACTCTGTCTGTGAAGTAGGTGTCGCGCCACGCGCCAAAATATGACTGACCTTTCAGAGTACCTACCATTTCAAATCGTTACTTTTTGCCATTTCCAAAATATATTATTGACACCTAGACATTCGTATTGATATTTTTTAATAATAATATGGCGTTGGAACTGCTAGAGCCTTATCTACATCGGTTTGTGAAACCTCAGCTAGTTGAACAGAAACTCAGCTACAATTGACGCTTTCTAGCTGTGTGGGGGTTTCTTGAGGTCTATCTACCGCCCATGTTTCAGTGCATGATGACAAAGAAAAATAACTCACCCAGTATAAATTTCTGTTTATGCCAGTTAATAAAACTTGTCATTTGGCGGAGGTCAGCGTCCTTCTTGCTGCAGCGGTGGTGAAATGGGAACAAAATTAAACGGAGCTGTGTGTCGTAGAAAACTTGTGTTGAGTTGGTTGGATCCTTCGTTGTTGGCAGTTTATTGCCGAGAAATCTGCCTGCCGATATAGGAAGGGAGTTGCCTGAGGACAGAAGCCGACGATATTTCGAACACCTTCTTCTTCTGGGCACCGTCCTCATCATTGGCAGGATACTTAAAGGGTTAGGTAAATACCCTGCCAATGATGAGGACAATGCCCAGAAGAACAGTCTGTGTTCGAAATATCCGCGGCTTCTGTCCTGAGGCAACCTCCTTCCTACATCTCTACCGGTTCGCTGGATTTCTACCTATCTATGCCTGCCGATATGTTTATCAAATGATCGTGCGACCTGTTCTGATGCAGTAAGAGAGAGCAACGGCATTTCCCTTTGGCTAGCGTCTGTGGAAAGCCGAAAAAAAAAACATGAACGCTCAGCCAGCATAGCTTACACCGAGACTCGGACCAAAACACCTTCTAGTCTCAGCGGCGAATTAGACCAGTTCGGCCACAAGAGCCCGTGCCTGTGCTGAATTGTAAAAACCTAATACCAAACAGGATTGCGCTTTACTCTTTCGCGGTGCTCAACGACGCTACGTTCGGTGGCCGACATATTTCTTTTAGTTAAAAATGTCTGTAGGCACGCTGTGCCCATATGCGCATTAACGCTATGTATTATACAAATGAGCGAGCTGTGTTACGTGCAAATACTCTTCGTATCGATGGCGCGTTGTGTATCTCAGCAGGCCTTTCAATGACTACCTATAAGCCCTATTCCTATACTGTCCCCTGCAATATATACCTATACTATATGATAATTGTATGCAGTTTTTTAGTGACGTAAGTTTTGGATCAACCTGTGTTTGAGTGAGACTAAATTCGCATTCTTTGTATAGCATTATTTGTATATAGCGCCCCTCAAGCATGTAACACCCCGCTAGGGCATTTGAAGTATCTGCATCCTCCAATCAATAATTAAATCCTGCATCCTATGCATCGCACAACTTTACTCGAATGCACTTCTCATCTCATCCTGGACAGACTGAGTAGGCGGTATTCCGTAACGGGACCCGTTTAATGCAAACCTTTTACAGACTGACGAAAAAGTACAAGTGTCTTCATGTGAAGAACACTGTGAACAGGATCCCGTCTACTTCAAAGTTCCCGGGTGATGTCGTGCCCTACAACCTACTCTGCAAGATTGGATTGAAGCATTTGGAAGGCAAATACTTCTATGACCAGGTACGTGTCATGCAACGCTGACCTTCACCACCACACATACAAAAAAAAGGAAGTTCCATTACTGGATCCTTTGGAAATGCGTTAGCATGAGCCTTTGGTTCCTTCTTTTGTTTCAGGACTGCTTTCTGTATTGCTGCTTTTCTTTCATTCTTTCTTATGCTTCCTCTCTTCTATTTCGCTTCTTTTCTTTGGTTCCTTCTTTACGTTCACAGGGGTGACACAAACCCGCCATTGTTGTAACTACCCTCAAGCGGGTGCTTTTCGCAAAACTGCCATCTTGTCCTGGTCGCACGACATAGAAAACGTCATTGTGAGGTCACGTGACTTTGTCTACATATCGTTTTGCCGCTTACCGACATATTTTCGCCGTCATAACACCAAGAGACCAACGTATTTTTCCAGCGTAAACTATGCAGTTCTTCTTCCGCAACATGGTAGCCCATTTCACTTTAGTTTAAGTACATCGCATCGGCTCGGTAAGTGTTAACGCGCGGTCGTCATCGCATCTTTGGAAGTTGTCAACAGTGCGTTTTACTGCGAGATTATGGGATAAAAATAATTACTGTGATCGAAAAACATCGAGAAACAACAACCGCATTGTTTACAAACGGTTTGGCCAACGATCACGGGCGACGCCATCTTTAAGGTCGCGTGTGCCTTGACGTTTGTTGTGACGTGTGATCAGGACATGTCCAGGATGCATTGCGTTCGCCCAGCACGCTTTCGTCTACGGAGCAATACATTGGATGCCACCATTGTGTTTACGTTGCTCTTCAGTCTCCGCAGCCCGTCGCCGTAGATCGCATCCTGTGCTCTTTGTCGTCTGCTTTGTACGGCACTCGTACTTGGCTCGCGCTCCATTGCATACTTGAAACTTGTACCCCCTTTCCCTACACACGCAAGCTCAGACTTGCCATAGCTGAGTCATGACATATAGCTCGCCGCCTACCTCCTCCTCCGCTCGGCGGGTGCTACCGCCTGCACAGCTGCCCGCAGATAGACGCCGCGGGTGTTTCCTTTGTCGTGACTCTTCTAATGCTGGCTAATGAATAGAGTTTAACTCTGTGTGGAAAAGAGAGACTATAGGACACGAATAGGTGAGGTAACCGGGTGGTATGGATCACGTCGGTACAGTTCCCTTAGAAGTCGGCACAGAACGCACAAATCCCAGGCCCTCAGTCGTGACGTTGCCCACATATGTCATGCCGACAACGGCAAGCCCTTTTACCATCATTACTGCACTGTATAACACACTCAGAGCGACCGTCATGTGTAATGATATCGCTCATTTTCGTAACTAATTAAAAATGATAGCGGTAGTTGAAATAGTTGAAAATTGTTGAACTCAAAAGCACCATGGTTCAATCAATCAATCAATCAATCTTTATTTACATTTTGACGATGTGGGAGCTCAAAGCAAAAAGCTGGGCGAACAGATTGACGTGACCTTGCCCCCCTAATGACAGCGGCAATTGAACATGTGCAACAATACAAAGAAAATCACATTTGTTGTATACCTGAACACTCACACAACCTACCAGCATATGAAAATATACACGCAAACAATTGCATAAAGACGGCAGGAAAAAATTGAATAGAGAAAAGGCAAAGTAAGCAGACAAACAAGTCAACGTATACTTAACGTGCTGGTTCACAGATTGTGGCTGTATTTGTAGTGGCATTTATTGATAATTTGTTTAAAGGGACGGTCTCGTACACCCTGGCCCATCCACAAAGCCTACCATTCGATTCCTCATTGCTGAAAACGTAATACTGTGAATTCGCTCGTCCAGAATCGTCACGGTTATTAAATAAACGAATTAAGTTGATAAGAACAGCGCGAGCACATTGCGATGTCTGTTTGCAACAGCGATATCCGCTACGATGGCAGACCGCTTATTGGATGAACAAATCGTCTGCTGTCGCGCCTTTTTGCAGCGGTGAGAGCAGACGACTTCCAAAAGGTGCTCGAGGATCACGGCGACGGCAATAAATTTGCTGCATGTGGTCTGGTCAAACGAAAGACGCGCATTGTAAAATGTGGCCGAACAACAATGTCAATACGTCTCGCATCTTCATTTCGAGCGGGAGTTTACGTGGATGACTCCACCTAATAAAGGCAGTTGACGCTTATTTACTAACTTGTCTCGTATCGTTCGGTATTTTGAGCACTTCTAGTTCGTCTTACCTGCGAAAAGAATATTCCGTATGGAAGTGGTGGAAACGTAACCCGGGTGTATAACAACTCTTTTGTCGACGACAATGTGACGAAAGTGGATATAGAAAAGCACCTGTTGGGAGTCACATACTCGAAGCATCCTCAACAAAGGTCTGATCGTCACACGCGTGCGTGTACTCCGCACGTTTCGTTCACGATGCATATGAGGTAAGAGACGTTCTGCGAGCACGATATGTAAGGGACGGCGCCGGACGCAGCTCAAACTAAAAGATGTCGACTGTCACGCAGTCAACTGTTAGCGACAACTGTGTAAAGAACTGGATACGCGCAGTATTGAAATGTAGGCATTACTTTATTGATAATAGCCAAAAGTGATGTGTACAGAAATTGTCGGCACCGCACGAAACGGCAGTCCCGCGTACCTCGGTAGCTTATCGCGAGAAGTAAGTGCTTGATCCAGCAGGCTGCATCAGTTTGTTTTGCATATAGCCTCCCTAAGGTATTATCCCTACCGGAGCAGTATATCGCCAAACTATGCTCAATATTGTTGTCTTGTGCCCCTTCAGTAGCTGACACTAACTGATGAGAGTGGCACTCCTTCCTGTGCCAGAATCAACACCTATTAATGGGTCACAAATATAACTCCAATTCGCAGGCTTCACAGCTCTATTTAATTTTTCCCTGCACATTGCTGATGTGAGAAAAGTATTGCATAATATAAATATGTAAGTTATATCCACAAATCAGTGTTGTGATTATATGATGTTCAAGCAGCAAAAGACAAGACAATCTTGTTGACAGGACAGGACGACAGGTTGCTCAGAGCTTGCTGCTTGAACATCGACTACCCGATACCAACAACCCAATTTTAACACAATTGGTCAGTGCTGTGGGCGTACATTACAATAAGGGACAATAAAAGATGACTACATAAACACTCAACTTCCGCAACCTTTATATTCAACGTGCTGGACATGTTAGTCTGCAACCCCTGATATCGAATCAAAATGTGAGCCAGTATGGGCTCATGAACACACCGGTGTAACATGAGCAACAATAAGCCAGACGCCATGTAAACATGTTGCAAACCGCTGTTCCATCTTACAAATTTGTCATGGACGTCTATGTATTTTTGATATTTTTGAAAGTTTTTAAACACTTCCAAATCTTTTATATTCAACGTGCTGGACATCTTAGTGTGCAACCCCTGACACAATCAAAATCTGAGCCAGTATGGGCTCATGAACACACCGGTGTAGCATGAGCAAAAATAAGACTGACGACATGTAAACATGTTGCAAACCGCTGTTCCATCTTACAATTTTGTCACGGACGTCTAGGTATTTTTGATATTTTTGAAAGTTTTTAAACATTTCCACATCTTTTATATTCAACATGCTGGACATCTTAGTGTGCAACCCCTGACACAATCAAAATCTGAGCCAGTATGGGCTCATGAACACACCGGTGTAGCATGAGCAAAAATAAGACTGACGACATGTAAACATGTTGCAAACCGCTGTTCCATCTTACAAATTTGTCATGGACGTCTAGGTATTTTTGATATTTTTGAAAGTTTTCCAAACCTTTTATATTCAACGTGCTGGAAATCTTAGTGTGCAACCCCTGACACAATCAAAATCTGAGCCAGTATGGGCTCATGAACACACCAGTGTAACATGAGCAAAAATAAGACTGACGACATGTAAACATGTTGCAAACCGCTGTTCCATCTTACAAATTTGTCATGGACGTCTAGGTATTTTTGATATTTTTGAAGGTTTTTAAACATTTCCACATCTTTTATATTCAACGTGCTGGACATCTTAGTGTGCAACCCCTGACACAATCAAAATCTGAGCCAGTATGGGCTCATGAACACACCGGTGTAGCATGAGCAAAAATAAGACTGACGACATGTAAACATGTTGCAAACCGCTGTTCCATCTTACAAATTTGTCATGGACGACTAGGTATTTTTGAAAGTCTTCCAAATCTTTTATATTCAACGTGCTGGAAATCTTAGTGTGCAACCCCTGACACAATCAAAATCTGAGCCAGTATGGGCTCATGAACACACCGGTGTAACATGAGCAACAATAAGCCAGACGCCATGTAAACATGTTGCAAACCGCTGTTCCATCTTACAAATTTGTCATGGACGTCTATGTATTTTTGATATTTTTGAAAGTTTTTAAACACTTCCAAATCTTTTATATTGAACGTGCTGGACATCTTAGTGTGCAACCCCTGACACAATCAAAATCTGAGCCAGTATGGGCTCATGAACACACCGGTGTAGCATGAGCAAAAATAAGACTGACGACATGTAAACATGTTGCAAACCGCTGTTCCATCTTACAAATTTGTCACGGACGTCTAGGTATTTTTGATATTTTTGAAAGTTTTTAAACATTTCCACATCTTTTATATTCAACATGCTGGACATCTTAGTGTGCAACCCCTTACACAATCAAAATCTGAGCCAGTATGGGCTCATGAACACACCAGTGTAGCATGAGCAAAAATAAGACTGACGACATGTAAACATGTTGCAAACCGCTGTTCAATCTTAGAAATTTGTCATGAACGTCTAGGTATCTTTGATATTTTTGAAAGTTTTTAAACATTTCCACATCTTTTATATTCAACGTGCTGGACATCTTAGTGTGCAACCCCTGACACAATCAAAATCTGAGCCAGTATGGGCTCATGAACACACCGGTGTAGCACGAGCAAAAATAAGACTGACGACATGTAAACATGTGGCAAACCGCTGTTCCATCTTACAAATTTGTCACGGACGTCTAGGTATTTTTGATATTTTTGAAAGTTTTTAAACATTTCCAAATCTTTTATATTAAACGTGCTGGACATCTTAGTGTGCAACCGCTGACACAATCAAAACCTGAGCCAGTATGGGCTCATGAACACACCGGTGCAGCATGAGCAAAAATAAGACTGACGACATGTAAACATGTGGCAAACCGCTGTTCCATCTTACAAATTTGTCACGGACGTCTAGGTATTTTTGATATTTTTGAAAGTTTTTAAACATTTCCAAATCTTTTATATTCAACGTGCTGGACATCTTAGTGTGCAACCCCTGACACAATCAAAATCTGAGCCAGTATGGGCTCATGAACACACCGGTGTAGCACGAGCAAAAATAAGACTGACGACATGTAAACATGTGGCAAACCGCTGTTCCATCTTACAAATTTGTCACGGACGTCTAGGTATTTTTGATATTTTTGAAAGTTTTTAAACATTTCCAAATCTTTTATATTAAACGTGCTGGACATCTTAGTGTGCAACCGCTGACACAATCAAAACCTGAGCCAGTATGGGCTCATGAACACACCGGTGCAGCATGAGCAAAAATACGGCTGTTCCATCTTGCACATAGGTAATGCACGTCTAGGTATTTTTGATGTGAAATATTATAACCATCAATGATGATAAGGGCGTATTCGATGCAGAAGCATGGTCTTTGATGCAGATATGTTGGATGGTCCTGAAAAGGGCTTTTTTTTTCATAGGCCAGGGGTAATTGAAGACGTAGATCAGCTTATCCTTGATTTTGTCATTTGCTCCAGGTGTAATGACATGAATGGTAAGCCTTCACTTATCACGTTGACAACCTCCTGCCGCTTGCGGGAATGGATAGAGAGGGCAGCTTTCTTCAGAAGTCTATCCAAGTTCTGATACATATGACGAAATGCCCAAATCTGAAATTTTGCATAACGTACCATGAAACACACATTTTTATATGCAAATAAAAAGCTGCGCAACAAAAACAAACCTTACAAAACCTTTCAGGAGAATACAACACCATGTGTACGTGACGGATAGAAACAGGTTCCGGATTGTGCGCACAACACATGCTGGTATTGGCGAGTAATGGCTAAACACACACCTGCAATGTTTGTACAATTTAGAATGGTGTCACGATCAGGCGGAACATATATACGCAAAAAAGTGCGCTTTTATGGATGAGTCTTACCCGTCAATCGATTCCGGATCATCCACTACTTTCACTGGCTAACCACGTTGTCGTGGCAAAGGGTCAGTAGCTAAAGCTTCATCGACGTCCCCGGTTCTTCAATCGATCGGCGCCGATGAGCTGATCTTCACCACTTAGTGACAGGGACCCGTCACTATCGCTAAATTTGCTATCAGACATTACGACGTCGCGCGTGACAACTTCCAAGCGCAAAGCGCATACACCTCCGACTGTATTGTGCATTGCGCTTCGGTCGCCCAATGGGCGACCTGCCACCATAAATACCATAACCACGTCACATGTGACGTTGCATGAGAGGGAGTTGAATCTAGCTGCGACTTCCGTCGTCTGCTGTCACGGCATATTCCTTCAAATTTCTCAAAAACCACTTCGTTGTTCTGGTTGAAACTTCGTGACTGTGTTTCTGTCATAGCTGGGCGAACTCACCCATGAGGTCCCTCATGAGTGCCCCTTACCCTCACCTCACGCCTTTGAGGTGAGGGTGAGTGAGGGCAAGCCCGCGATCAGGCCATCCGTGAGTGCACTCATGAGGTACTTACCCTCATGAGGTCTCCTGTGAGTGCACTCATGAGGTTTTGCCCCTCATGAGACCTCGTGTGAGTGCACTCATGAGGTCTGAGGGGCGCCAGGTCTGTGTGAGTGAAGTCACTGGTGAGGCCTGAGGGGTGTGAGGTCAGTATGAGTGCGTTCAGAAATGAGGTTAAATGACGCTTACAAGACGTGGGCAAATTATGAAGGCATTGTGATATGGTTCCAGCGATCCAGCTACCGACAGAGTGCACTTTAAAGGGCTGGTGTTCCCGTTTTTAGCAATTTCGTCTACGTCGCGCTGGGAACACAGCCAAGCGCCCTGAACTGACGGATTAATTAGTGATATGGTTCCAGCGACCTAACTACACGCAGTGTGCACTTTAAAGGACTGTTGTGCCCGTTTTTAGCAATTTCGTCTACGTCGCGCTGGCAACACAGCAAAGCGTCCTGAGCTGACGGATTAGTTGGTGATATGGTTCCATCGACCCACCTACACGCAGTGTGCACTTTAAAGGGCTGGTGTGCCCGTTTTTAGCAGTTTCGTATATGTCGCGCTGAGAACAGAGCAAAGCGTCTTGGCTGACTGATTACTTGGTGACATGGTTCCAGCCACCCAACTACCGGCAGGGTGCACTTTAAAGGGCTGGTGTGCCCGTTTTTAGCAATTTCGTCTACGTCGCGCTGGGAACACACCCACGTGTTCGGAGTTGACTGATTACTTGGTGATGTGGTTCCAGCGACCCAACTACAGGCATGGTGCACTTTAAAGGGCCCGAGTGCACGTTTTTAGCAATTTCGTCTACGTCGCGCTTGGAACACAACAAAGCCTCCTGAGCTGACTGATTACTGATATGGTTCCAGTGACCCACCTACCGGCAGGGTGCACTTTAAAGGGCTGGTGTGCCCGTTTTTAGCAATTTCGTCTACGTCGCTCTAGGAACACAGCCACGCGTCCTGAGCTGACTAATTACTTGGTGATATGGTTCCAGCGACTCGACCACAGGCAGGGTGCACTTTAAAGGGCTGATGTGCACGTTTTTACCAATTTCGTCTATGTCGCGCTGGGAACACAGCAAAGCCTCCTTAGCGGATTCATTACTTGGTGATATGGTTCCATCGACGCACCTACACGCAGTGTGCACTTTAAAGGGCTGGTGTGCCCGTTTTTAGCAGTTTCGTATATGTCGCGCTGGGAAAGAGCAAAGCGTCTTGGCTGACTGATTACTTGGTGGCATGGTTCCAGCGATCCAACTACCTGCAGGGTGCACTTTAAAGGGCTGATGTACACGTTTTTAGCAATTTCGTCTACGTCGCGCTGGGAACACAGCCAAGTGTACTGGGCTTTGTTGTGTTCCCAGCGCGACATAGACGAAATTGCTAAAAACCGGCGCACCTGCCCTTTAAAGCGCACGCTCTCGGTAGTTGGGTCGCTGGAACCATATCACGAAGTAACCAGTAGGGCCCGGAAATTTAGGCACTAAAAACGACGGAATAGACGGGCATTTAGGCCCAAAAAATATCAAAATAGACAACAAAAAAAAAACAAAAAATGGGCGTGTGAATCTGGTACGCTCTTTGGCTTTCTTGGTCTTTCAGAATGCGCCATCAAGGAAATCTTGCTCGTTTAAAGGCTGCAGTACCATACAAGCCTTGACATCTTCTACATGTACGCTGAGGCAGCCGTAAAACACGGTATATTGAATAATATTTTTAGTTTTCCGCCCTCGAAGATCTTGAAAGGCCCAGAGAGGCCAAATCTTTGGATCAAATGTACGCAAAAAAAGGAACAAAAGGCGCAGTAAAGAATTTCAGAATTTCGCAAATTTCAGCACTCAGCACGAGCCTGAAAGCCGCAATCAAACTTACACCTCTAATAAGAAGGCTCTTATGCCGTCTAAAAATGTTAAAAAAAGGCTACAATTTAATAGAGTCGATAAAAAGGCAGGCAACCCCGAAAATGTCGTACTTAGGCGTTTCTAGGCATTTATAGGCAAATGCCTAAAAATCCGGGCCCTAGTAATCAGTCAGCTCAGGAGGCTTTGCTGTGTTCCCAGCGCGACGTAGACGAAATTGCTCAAAACGGGCACACCAGCCCTTTAAAGTGCACCCTGCCTGTATATGGGTCGATGGAACCATATCGCCAACTAATCAGTCAGCTCAGGACGATTTGCTGTGTTCCAAGCGCGACGTAGACGAAATTGCTAAAAACGGGCACACCAGCCTTTTAAAGTGCACCCTGCCGGTAGTTCGGTCACTGTAACCATATCACCAAGTAATCAGTCAGCTCAGGACCCTTTGCTGTGTTCCCAGCGCAACATAGATGAAATTGGTAAAAACGTGCACACCAGCCCTTTAAAATGCACTCTGCCTGTAGTTGGGTCGCTGGAACAATATCGCCAAGTAATCAGTCAGCTCAGGACGCTTTGCTGTGTTCCCAGCGCGACATAGACTAAATCTGTAAAAACGTGCACACCAGCCCTTTAAAGTGCACCCTGCCTGTAGTTGGGTCACTGGAACCATATGGCCAAGTAATCAGTCAGCTCGGGACGCTTTGCTGTGTTCCCAGCGCGACATAGACTAAATTTGTAAAAACGTGCACACCAGCCCTTTAAAGTGCACCCTGCCTGTAGTTAGGTCGCTGGAACCATATCGCAAAGTAATCAGTCAGCTCAGGACGCTTTGCTGTGTTCCCAGCGCGACATAGACTAAATCTGTAAAAACGTGCACACCAGCCCTTTAAAGTGCACCCTGCCTGTAGTTGGGTCGCTGGAACCATATCGCCAAGTAATCAGTCAGCTCAGGACGCTTTGCTGTGTTCCCAGCGCGACATAGACTAAATTTGTAAAAACGTGCACACCAGCCCTTTAAAGTGCACCCTGCCTGTAGTTAGGTCGCTGGAACCATATCGCAAAGTAATCAGTCAGCTCAGGACGCTTTGCTGTGTTCCCAGCGCGACGTAGACGAAATTGCTAAATACGTGCACACCAGCCCTAAGTGTACACAGCCAGTGGTTGTGTCGCTGGAACCACATTATGCGTCATTTGACCTCATTTCTGAATGCCCTTATACTGACCTCACATACCTCAGGCCTCACCAGTGACTTCACTCACAGAGACCTGGCGCCCCTCAGACCTCATGAGTGCACTCACAGGAGGTCTCATGAGGGACACAACCTCATGATTGCACTCACAGGAGACATTATGAGGGTAAGGCCCTCAGGGCTTGCGTTTGTGAGTGCCGTGAGGGTGAGTGCGAGTGAGGGCCTGTGCTCGTGAGGGCGGTGAGGGTGAGGGCGATTGAGGGCATGTGTCTATGAGGGCCGTGAGGGTGAGGGCGAGTGAGGGCCTGTGCTCGTGAGGGCGGTGAGGGTGAGGGCGATTGAGGGCATGTGTCTGTGAGGGCCGTGAGGGCGAGGGCGAGTGAGGGCATGTGCTCGTGAGGGCGGTGAGGGTGAGGGCGAGTGAGGGCATGTGCCCGTGAGGGCCGTGAGGGTGAGGGCGAGTGAGGTTTCACCAAAATGCCCACCTATGGTTTCTGTAGCAGTCTTGAATATAATTTCAGTTAAGTTTCGGAATCGCTCGATCTGTACGAGACCGTCCCTTTAAGAGCATTGCAGCTAGAAAAGATATACGTTGATCGCCGTAATTTGTTCGTGAAAATGGGACAGCCCAATTGTATTGAAAGCGCGTAGGGACGGCTTGAGCCGGTCGTTCAAGTGTTAAAGTCGCACAGAAGTCATTTTTAACACCCAGTTTTCTTCCTATAAAACTGTTAAGTAGGCCAGTAAGATGCACCATGCGAAGTAATTTACACCACAGAGTCATAATTATCGCAGAAATTGAATTTAAAATACGCCGCAACGGTGGTGAAGACCAGTACCAGCCTGTGATCTGCCTGGAACCTCGCGCTGACGCTATAAGGAGAACGCTCGCTGATTGGCCTAGAGAAATGCGGTCTGCTAGTCCGCTGTCGTCTGCTATTCGGCTGTTCAGGGTTCTGATAAAGCCTTTCTCCTTGCTCGGTAATGCTTCGGCCGCTCCTTCTATCCCCAATTCTCCGGGAGAACTCGCAAAATAGGTTTACGGCGGCAAAGGGACGAGGCGCTGACCCCCACTGACCGGCGAACAAGAACCAGTTCTCCTTCTACCGTCATCGGTGACGTGGCATCATACCTCCTCATCCTTGTTAATAGCTGGAGTGGCGAGTTAAGGGTGAACGCGCGGAGCTAAGTTTATGTGAATTTTTTTTCTGGGAAACAAATTGTACACATCAAAACCTTTCGCGCTATTCGGTATAATGACACACACACTTTCATCAGATGTCTTAATCTGAAATTTTTTTGGATGGCCCTCTGTACTCCTCTAAGACGTCTAGGAAGGTATTATTCATGGTTTTTAATGCATTACGATAGATTAAAAGTAATCTGTAGGCATACATGTGATGGGCAGCTATAATATTGTACTTGGCAAGGTGACCGTTCACAGAATCAAGTCTCGATAATTTGGCTATACTTCTAATTCCTTTTTTTTGTCATATGTAAATAGAATTCAAATGACCAGTAGTTGTCGTTCCCAGACTAACGTGCAGTAATTCAGATATTAATTCAGAAAATAATTAAACACGATGAGTTTTATTCGTGTCCGCAAAATATAACGGTTTCTGTTAAAAATCCCCACTGCTCTGGATGCTTTTGTTATGATGTATTCAACATGGTCGTTCCACACCATATTACTCTGAAAATGAACTCCAAGTACCCAGTAACACTGAACAAACTCAATTACCTCATCTCGTATGTAAAGGGGTGGAATTCCCGGTATTCGTTTATTTTTGGCTTTAAAGAGTATTTCTTTAGTTTTCTGTGGGTTAATTTTTAAATTGTTATTCGCTGTCCATTCACTTAAACTACGGATATCTTCATTTGCCATTGCAGTAATCTCGTCTACGCTTTGACCTGAGAATAACAGTCTGGTGTCGTCTGCATATATAACCAATTTGGCATGACAACATGTGCGGACATCATTGAAATATACATTGAAGAGTAGCGGTCCCAAAATGCTACCTTGGGGGACACCTCTTGTAATTCGGGTGTGGTCAGATACCGTGTGACCCAGAGATACTATCTGTGTTCTGCAGTGTAAATACGAAGCAGCAGCGCTGCGCGAAGCATATAGCTGCAGCGCTATACCGCGTACACCATAGTTACGTAATTTACAGATTAGTCTATCGTGCTTTAGGACGTCAAATGTTCAGGTCTAGGAACACTCCCAATGTCTTTTTTTTTTCAAAGGCTTCTAGAATTCGCTCTTTTATGTACATCAGCGCAATTTCTGTGGATTTAGCTATCATAAACCCATGTTGGCATTCCGTAATTGTGTTCTGTTTATACAAGAATTCTGACACTCTACTTTGCAGAACACGCTCTAAGCCTTTCGAAAATATCGGCAGGAGGGAAATGGGTCGATAATGCGCTAAATTGTTCTGATCTCCGCCTTTGAAAACAGGAATTACTTTCGCCATTTTCATTTTGTCGGGAAACACACCGGATGTCATGGCTAAATTAGAAATATAAACTTATGCTGGGCTTATCAGATCAATTACATATTTAATGGGCTAATCTGAATGCCATGTATGTCAGAGGTCCTAGAATTTTTCCTAGAAATGTTGGCGAAAGCATCTTGCGGAAATCTCACAAAACGACGACGGCGACGGAAGAGAGGATTCGAAGGCAAGAAAGATGTTTTCCTTCGCCTAGGGTACCATACAGATAGTACCCAGGTTTCGTTTTTCTCATGGAATGCTTAAAACGTTCTGCACCCCTGTGCTTTTGCGATTCTTTCAGTTTTCGGGGATAAAGCTGAATCTTGGTTTGGTTTTGAGTGTTTCCTCTGCCTCAACTGGAACGCGTCTGTTGTGACCAGATCGAAGAACCAAGCCATCACTTCGTTGTGTTTATGGATCGTCTCAAGTCCAAGCATGGAACCCGATGAGTTCAAACCACGAGAATTCTCAACGAAGCTTCAGCTGTCCTCAAGGATGGAGATGCCTCAGCCGAAACGATGAATGCATGGCTCTAACGTCTCACTACAAGCTGTGGTGAGCTCGTCACACTGAACAGGCGCAATCGACCCGTTGCTGACCGACGAGAACTACGAAAGTGAGTGCGCCGGTGTTTTGGAGATAAGTTCAGAGTATTGGAGACAGTCGCGAACTTGACCTGGAAACTGGCACAGCTACAGGCGGCTGCTGCGTCAACGGGATCCTCGAACGAACCGAGCTAGCCGCAAACATCGTCGCGAAACGTCGGCTGTGATGCACCGTCTGATACGATGCTATCCTGTTGATATTGTTCTGGTAATTTCGGGGTGCGCCTGCGCTTCCTTCCCCCGTCTTAGCTATATAATTAAGTGAAATAAAGATTGCGGGGCTTTTCGGCAGTCGACGATGGCTCGCAGCAGTCTACGCTTTCCTTCGTTCACAATATATGGTGTCAGAAGTGTTATAACCGGTAACAGGCATTCTTAAGTTCTGGCAGCTGTAGAAGTAGCATGGCAAATGCTGACAAAGACAAGGATGACGCGAAGGGCATGGTGGAAGTTGGCAGAAAGTGCTTTGGGATGCCAGGAGCAGCAACCCTTCTTTCTCCGCCGCCGTTTGAATGCAGCAATGCAACAGAATGGCCCGACTGGATACCGCGTTTCAAGGATTACGTTTTTGCAGCATTAAGCGCCGGAATAGGTGCGAACACTTTTATACTGCATGGGGCCGATGGCGCGGACTATTCTTGCCTCAATTAGTAAAGAAGGAGAAATTCCAACCACTTTTGATGGTGTAAAGCCGAGCTTGAATTCCTACTTCGTGCACCCAGTTAACGAAGCGTAAGAAAGCGCTAGGTTCCTGAGAAGAACGCAGCTGCCGGAAGAGAAGCTGGATGAACTTCACACCGCTTTGTGTAATATGGTGAAAAGATGCAACTTCCGTACAGCAGAACTTCAAGAGCGGTTGGTGCGGGACAGATCTGTGGTGGGCTTGAGAGGCACACCGCTGTCTGACCAAATACGTCGAATTCCCAAGCTAACCCTTCCGGAGGTCTCATCCAAGCGCGGCAGTATGAGGACGCCAAGCAAGAACAGCGGGCAAGGGAAAACGAAGAAATTGACGTTAACTGCTATGAAGAGGCAGTGCGCTATGCCATGGACGTCGCAAATCTGGCTGAAGTGCCAGTGGAATGAAGTCCTGATGATAGGACATGGTCTTGCCAGTATTGCGAGCGAGGCCAGCACCGGAAATCAGGGTGTCCTGCGCAGAGAACAGTATGCCATTCTTGTAAGAAAGTGGGACAATTTCTAGAGGTGTGTCGAGCTAGTATGGGGCAAAAGAGCGGCGCATTGGGTTCGGTGCAGCTACAAGCGCTCGCGGATGGAAATGACCGTGCGTTACAGGTTAATGGACACGAAGTCCGGTTCAAGATTGACTCGGGAACAGAGGTTACGGTGATCCCACATAGCTTACCGTGGATACCCAAGGTCCTTATGGAGGGACACGCCCGTCTGACGGGTCCAGAGAGTCAAAAACTACGGGTACAAGTGTCCTTTTCGGTTTTGGTCACCTGGAACGACATGTCGTCACGACAGCGAATATACATGTTGGAATCCTTGTTAACACCCGTTTTGCGTTTACCAGCCATAGAAGTGCTTGACATGGTGAGGTTCATTCACAGCTTACCAGTGTTGAATGACAATTTGTTTGACGGTCCTGGCGCACCTCAGGACGAGTGCACTGTTCGACTGAGGCCAGACCTGGTGCAGTTTTCATTATAGGTGCCCGGGCGAATGCCTATCCTCTTGCAGCGGGAGCTGAAAGAACTAGGCATCGTGGAAGAAAATAGGACTATTCGGCGGGTTAATGAGCCCACGCTGTGGTGCGCGGTAATTGTAGTGGTGCCCAAGGAATCCGGAAGGTACAGAATCTGCGTGGACCTCACCAAGACTATCAAGCGGTCTTACGGGAGCGGCAGATATTGCCAACTGCTGGGTCAGCTTGGTGAAGCGAAGATCTTTTCAAAACTGTATGCAACGTCGGGGTTCCACCAAGTAAAATCGGCCACAGAAAGCCAGGACCTGATGACACTCATCTCTCCCTTTGGAAGGTATTGTTATCAGCGTGTACTGCTTAGGTTGACATCTGCCCCATAATATTTCCAGAGGCAGGTTGCTCGAATTCTAAAAGGCCAGGAGGGCGTTGTCAACATGATAGACGACAGTCTCGTCTTTGAAAAGGATCCACAGCACCACGATTAGAGGCTACAACAAGTTCTATCGTTTAAGAAATGCAGGAGTGATTCTCAATAAGGCAAAGTATGAGTTTGGAGTCCAAACTGCCAAGTTCCTTGGTGTGGTGGTGACTTCAGGCGGAATCAGCCCTGATTCTTAAGGATTCAAGGTACAAGCTATTCAGGAAATGGACGGGCCGCAAGATGTTAGTGGCGAGCGAACAGTGTTGGGCATTGTAAACCATATAGATATATCTCTACCGACCTTTTCACAGGCAACAGCACCGATCCGAGCCCTCTGGGGAAGAGGGGTTGCTTGGATGTGGGGACAGAAACTACAGACTGCTTTTGAGGCTTTGAAGAACATGCTGACTTCCAAACTGTGCATGGCGAAATACCACCCGGAGTACACAACCCTAGTCTCCGCAGACACCAGCTCTCATGGATTGGGAGTAGTGTTGCTTCAGGAACAGCCTTCAGCTGAACGTCGAGCAGTTGCATATGCTTCGAGTTCGTTAACACCTACAAAGAGATACAGCCAGACAGAAAAGGAGGCGCTTGCGGCCGCATGGGCAGTGATGCGATTCGATGAGTATGTGCGATAATTGAACTTTTGCCTGGAAACGGATCATAAGCCCTTGTTGGGATTGTAGGGCAGTTAGGAGCTCGATTTGCTACCGCCAAGGGATCAATGTTCCCGCATGAAGCTTATGAGGTATCAGTAGAGGGTTCTACATGTCCCAGGGAAATTATTGGCTACAGCAGACACGCTTTCCAAACACCAGTTGGCTGACCGTACCCGAGAACCATCGAAGTGTTTCTCTCATCGAAGTGTGCCCTTTGAAGTAACGCAACAAATTTGACCACTGAGTTTCATACGAGTACAAAAGGAGCAAAAGGAGGACGTTGAATGCGTTGCGATCATGAAATATATATCAAGAAGGATTGGCCTCAACAAAATAAGGTGCCACAGTCTATTTGAAGAGGTTTGCCAGCATAAGGTATAATTGTATGTGGCTGAAGGAGGTTTGCTTAAGGTCACAGTGTGGTGGTGCCGGCAGCGCTGCAGAAGAGGACGCTTCCTTTTATTCACGAAGGACATCAGGGAATAACCCGATGTAAATCCCGTGTTAACGAATGAGTCAGTGTGGTCGCCGGCATACACGGTCATATCCTGTCTATGGTTCCTTGTTGTAAGACATGTGCAGACACGAGGGTACTTCCTAGGGAACCGTGCGTTGCGACTCCAACACCGTGCTAGCCGCGGAAGGTGGTGGGAGCAGGTTTGGCAGATCAGGACTACCTTCGTCTAGTGGATTACATGTCAAGGTTCCCCGAGGTGCTGACTGCGGACAGATTCTCGGCGATATCTGTTATTAATGCATGTAAAAGTGTTCTTGCGCGGGTTAGGGTCCCAGATGTAGTGAGGAGTGATAATGGGCCAGAGTTCGCGTCGGGAGAGTTTCGCAATTTCTCGAACGTTTATGGATTTAGGCATGTTACCAATAGTCCACGTTATCCACAGTCGAATGTAGCAGTTGGGTGTATGGCTAGAACAGTGAAGCACTTGTTACGGAAATCTAGTGACCCCTTTTTGGCGTTAAGGGTTTATAGAGATACACCTGGAATTAACAGTTTCAGCCCATCACAGTGACTAACCCGGGAATCCTTCCCTCAATGAGTGAGGCTACGCTTCCCGGGTTTCGGCACCAAAAATATAGGGAAGCACCCTAGGGAGGTAACGAACAGCTTTCATTCAGAATGACTACTCTGCACTCAACAAGTACGAGAATCGTCTTCTTTCTCTTCATAACAGTGGCCATACAGGCCAGCTTACTGGCCTGTATGGAATTGATAGCACTGCTATATCTGCTCGATTTTTCCGCAAAAGTTACTCTTCTAAAATCATCAGTTTTCCCGCCAGTTGTCATCACATACCTTCTAAATTTATTAAAATAGTAAAAATCAACGAGGTCCACGGGGCTTATGAACTGACTCTGAACTGATGTGAAATCGGTCAGCACTGCTGTTCCAGCTAGGTAATTGATTTTACCGGCACACAGGGCACTCGTGATGTGCACTTGCAAGCGCCGGAATTTGTCGGAGATTTTCTGTCGTCTCATTTATTGTGGTTCTTATTGCAGGAAAAGGGAGTGACAGATTGCAACGTCAACTGCAAAACAAGGCAAGGCTCGGACGGCTATACCTACTACTCAACGGTCGGAGCTCTTGATGGTTCTGCGTGCGACAGTAAGAACAGCAAAATGGTAAAATTGTTTACACTATTCCCAATTGCTAGGCTGTTCATTCGTTTTAATATTGAGTACGTTTTCGGGGAGGGCGTAACGCAAACGGCTCAAAGAAATCCTCTCCAAGTGACCATTCATCCATGGTGACCACCCATGACGTATGTCACACACTAGCAACATGTATTACGCGTGCTGGTAGCATTAACAGTGCCTCTTAGTCGCTGCTTTATTTTCATAGTTCGACACTTGCACATTTCGGCGTCCGGGAAGTTCGAGAACACAGTTTTGACAAATCTGCAGGATTTTCCATGGAATCGAGCGCGTGCAATAGTGCTTCCCCTACTACAAAACGTACTTTGTTGAGGAGCTGACAGTACTATTTCATTGATTTTTTTTTACATAATCAATGCATATCTGTAGTGTTTCGGCTTTGCCATTTTGCTTCTCTTATTTAAATTTTTTAATTTACCATTTTACCTTTAAGGTTACTTTTCTTTATTGAATTACGGGCTCGAAAGCATTTTTCTCAGACGTAATTGGGAGTGTCGTTTACCTACATTATTCGTCTGTATGTTCGGAAATTTACGAGCCGTATTTTCCGCGAGTGGTAATTTCCGCGGAGTGGTATCCTTCTCCAAATACTCTTGTTTCGTGGCGTACTACTCCAACAACAGCGACCTTAAGCGTAAGGAGACACATAATCACTTGTGTGTGTGTGTGTGGTTTCGGAACTTAAGTGCCCAATTGTGGTCGTTTCTCTGTACCTTTATAACGTCCCAAGCAATAGAACAAATGCCAGTATCGTGAAAATTTCCATGGGAGAGCTACTTCGGTTCTATTCAGAGTCATCTTTAGTGTTCTTTTTTTTTCTCCTGTTGCCTTTGATGTATTCTGTGGCGAATTGATGCAGTCTTGGATGAGTGTCGCCCCTAAGAAGAAGCTGATTACGTCGCCTTCGCACACTCGTAGTAGGAAACGGGTATCATCGCCATACTACAGTGCGCAAACGCATTTAGGAACTACCTTCATTCAACGCATTTGTTCAACGGATCATCAACGCAACGGAACGACTGTTCCGGACCATAAAGTATCAGAAGTCCAGGACAGTAAGCACGCCACACAAGCAGCACGTGTAAAATAAGTGCAAAGCAGAGACGAAGGCTTAGGAGGACATGCGCCCCCTTGTCATATAGTCAAGGGGCACTTCCCTTCCTGGGTTCCTTATCTGCCTTGTTTACAAGTGCGTTGGGTGTCCCGTGTTGAAACATAGATACATTTTCTTATTTTTACACCCTAGCGCAGCTTAAACTTTCACCAGGAACAACAACAAAAAAAAAAAAACGTATTGATTTGGTGTGTGGGAACTTGGAACGATAAACACAATGGCGAAGCGACAACATTGAATGTTCTCGACACGTTTTGAGAACACGTCGTGTCGTCTTTTTCTGTTCCGTGTCTCAGGTTTTATCGTCGTTTTACAATGTACCAGCTCGCCCGCGCCCTTGCACTTCTGCCATTGAATGTTCGTCCGTGGACAGTAATGCCCGACCAAAATAGTAAGGTATATATCTTTTAGGAATCAGTCATTTCTGCACCTTTTTCACATTGGCGCCGAACGTGCGCTTTGCCTTAAGAGGACACCCAAAAACAAAAACAAAATAAAAAGAAAGAAAGAAAGAGAGAGAGAGAGATAGACACGTCGGTCACTCCACGACACTTGGGTTGGTCACCACTTTCGAATGCCACTGCAAAGCCACCTCTTGCGTGACTCGCGACGTACGTAAACCCAGCATGATAATCATTATCTGTCTGGGGAAAATTGTATACATAGTGTTCGCTGAGTTACTGACTCTGTTAGAAACTCATCTATACTTCCCCATTCAACATGATAAACTACAGTTTTTCATGTTACAGTTGTTTTTCTACATGTGGATTCGTGTACACATCAGGTGTAAACATTTGGTTGAATCAGGCTTGACAAAGGCTGTACATTTGGGTCGTATGACAGAAGCTGCAGTTACATGAAACCGACAGAAACGGGTAGGGTTCACGTAATCGCGGCTTCACCCATATACAAGCTCTGCCAAACCTGATTCAACTTGATTCCGTACCTAAAACACACGTGCGCGGTCTATGCCTCTTATAATTCAGCTTCAAGGAAGCGCAAGTGAAATGAATACCTTGTTTTTGTCCCCGATGAAGGTTGAATGTGATCTGCAGTGTAGAAAGAAGTGAATGTGTCAACTTTCCAGCAAGGAACACCAACTGCTCATCACGACAACGAAGTTGAGGAACTTATGAAACGAATTGGCTGGGACTTAGACAAGACATCCCCTCCTGAGCTTTCATCACAGCATAGCACATATTTTACTCGTGCTGCTTGCGTCGCGTGCTTACTGTCCCTGACAGTAGTTTTATTCAGATACCAAAGCACGTGGGGGTGTTGCAAAAAATTGTGGTTGCGGGATAGCGAGGTCCCCACTTTGTAGGGAATGCACAGCTAAAAAGCTAGGGGTGTGTCACCAAACATTTGGGGGAGCTGGAGTGCAGTGGGTTCTGGGTAAATCACTGGTCACTGGTCACATTTCAAATGGTCATACTTGTGAGGGAAATTCATGGAAAATAGCGTGCCTGTTGGAATTAGCGTCATCGGGAGTTTCATATTATAAGCATCATAGGAACCGAGAGGTCTCCTTACAATACATTTATTTTCTTGCTCAAGTGTCTCATCCAGTGTCGCTATTTCTCAATGATTTGATTTTCCAAGCATCTTCCCTCCCCGCCGGTAACGGTAGTACGAATACAACGAGCCTCATCTGAAATAGTGATCGGAGGAACTTCACTGTGGACTACTGGAGTGGCTGGTTTTCTTTCTTTCTTTCAATTTCACCATATTACAATTGAAAATGACTTTTCATGAATCGTCTGACATCAAGATCCCATTTGTGGGCCGCATGACGGCCCATGTACTTACGTAACACGTCGTGCCGTCCACAACAACTGTAGCTAGCTCGTCAACGGCTCTCAACGGCACCAGAGTCGGGTGTATTTCCGATCTCCGTACTAAGTTCATCAACCTACAGCAAGAAGCGAGCGCGAAATGTCACTTGAGCGCACTGGGAATTTTGAACGCCTGGATTACGTGAATTTTCTGCGGTCGACTATGATGTTGCTCGCGTGCTTTTTTCTTCTATGTTCGTCGATATCTCGGATGAGTCTGCCCGTAAAGGGGCACTAAAATGCAAAAACTTCGAATTACGGTACACGCTATGTTAATTTAGTACTTATTATCATAATTCAAAACTTGGTACGAAACTACAATCAACATTATACGGGACTCTTTTTAGCTGCGGCGCTAAAAGCTGAATGACACTTCAGCTGGTGCATAGGGATTTTTAGTTAATGATGTTCGTGCACGCGCGTGCAACGCGATGAAGCCGACCCGGTGAACAACATATGTTGAATTCCAATAGCAGATTCGGAGCGCCTCCGGAGCAAGTTTTGTTGCTCCGCCGAGAGCAAGTATGTTCGATTGGCAGATTAGGAACAGTTCTGGAGTCTTCCAATGGGAGCTTTGGAGCGGCATTCAAGCCAAGGTCGCTCCACGGAGCAACCCAGACTGCTCCGCCAAAATAGGCAGATTAAGCCGGAACTCTTTGTGACGTGTCACTTGTCGCTTGTGCTTCCTATTTCCTGCTTATGCTTCGCTAACGTGGCCGCTTTGCAACGAGTCTTAAGGACCTAAGAGGACCTATAGGAGGGACCTGGACCTATAAGAAGGACCTTGATGTTGCAAAACATGGCGTAATGGAACATGAGTACCTTCTTCTTCCTTCGTCTCTGGCCACCATCCACCAAGGGAGATTGGCCAGAACTAAACTCCAAGTTGGGCGCAAGTGTTCCATTCGCAGATTCAGATCATGCCCCCATAGCTCTCCCTCTTCGCGGGTCTAAAAAAATGTTTGCACGTCATGAACACGTGGTATTATTCCGTCAGGCATCATAGTTGATACCCATTGGCCGAAGGACATTGCGCGCTCTGCTATTGGTTGGCAAAGTTTCAAAAGAGCATTCTTTCGCGGGCTGCCTGTCTGGCGGGCAGTTACGAGAAGACAAGGGAGAGAAGTGGCAGCGGCGTCTCACGTCTCGACGATGTCAGTTGACACCACCGTACGATGGCATTATTCAAAGAGAAGTCCCAGATTTGTTAGTGTGTCAGAGTGACTCAGTGCGTGTTGTGATGTTCCCGACACAAGTATCCTACGTACGAACAGTCTCTCGAGTTCAGAACTGGAATGCAGTGGTGAGCTGACGCCTGAGGAACACTTGTGAGCGCCGTCGCATTTTCAAATGCAGTCACAACGGACACAGGATTCGGTGTCCGTTGCGACAAGCATTGCCCGCTTCGTTGAAACCTTCGCGCTGCAACCAACGAAAGGAGATGCCAACTGTGAAATCGCATGCACTCGTGTGAGCGTCGCTCACTTCTGGGAGTAGAGTGTGTGTGTGTGTTTTTCGAGTTCGAACTTGGTCAACGAACGCAACGATTTGGACTTTGTACGCACGGTGAATATTTGTGTCACACTATTGAATCAGTACGATGTTTCAAATAAATGTGTGTTTTGTCAAAAATTTGCCTAGTTGTTCTGGAATACGGAATAACGAGCGTCGGGCATGAAAACCAGTAAAAGTAAAAGCCGATGGTAGCCAGTACCGGTCCGAAAGGCGAGCCAAACTGAGAGACTCCTGATTGGCCGAATGGTAGGCATCATAGTTCATTTTCATTGGTTGCATATCCAGTGTTGCCTGAATTATCTCAAACTATGGGCTCTATGGGGAGCCGTGGGAGCCTGATTCAGATCACTTGCTCTAGGCCAGATCAAGCCGTTCCATTGCCGAGTCTGACACTTGCTCCGATTCTGCCATTGGAATTCAACAATAGTGCGCGTTGCGAAGCGGACTGGCGTCGCTGTTCGAAGGATGGGAAGATAAATGTTGTCAGTGGAACATTCGCGAAAACCCTTGTGGGCTACAATTCAGTGAATAGCTACTGAAACATGCAGCAGTGTGCATCATGCCGCGCATATACGGAACACTACGATCGGACCCGTTCCAATCCACACACGCGCGATAGGTATGCGCTCGCTTCTCCTATTGTCTTATTGGATGCCGCTAGTCTTTGCCTCCCGGGGATCCCATTCGTTGCTGCCAAAGTGTGAAGTAACTGTGAACTGCTGTTGCTGAACTGCGAATTGTGAACTGCTGTGTCAACTAATTCTATTTAAACTGTACTAATTGAAACACGGACTTTCATGAGAGAGTAAGTTGTTTTTGCATTTTAGTGCCCTTTTAACGGGTGACGATGCAAGGCACTATCTATTGCCAAGCATACGAAGTGCATAGTTGTTATCCAAACTCGCTCTGTACGGGGGATCACTCTGGTTTACACTTCGCAAAATAAACTTCGAGAATAAACTCCTCGAAATAAATGACGAAAAAATCCACGGTGTAAAGATAAAGCCGCAAAAATCAACTTTTGCGATACAAACGCTTCAGATTCAAACTTTCAAAATAAATCGTCTCTGATTGGTCGACAGGCACGGCAACCTCAGAGCAGCGAAGGCTTTTGGCTCCCGCGTCTCAAAATAGTTCCTCGCAGGGTGAGGCTTTTTGCGGTGGGCTGGGAACGAGAGTACCGAGTCCGGACGAATCGTTTACTGTATTCTCCGCCGGCTATCAGGATTCTGTTGACACTGCAGTTAATGGTTTGTTCTGCTGCTCGCCTGTCAAATTTGAGTATGTCGAACTCTGAATGCGTGTGGTGTCACCAAATGAGTTCCCGGTGTTGGTCCCAGCTATGGTGGACACCTGCTATTTTATGAACATTGTCGCGAACATCGCCATTCTCCTGCAGGGCTGCCTTGGTTGTGAAATCGTATAGTTGGAAAGTGACGATCGACGAAAAAGCCTGATTCCGATACCGTGTGGATGTGTTGTGTTTATCCGTCTGTATGTGTTTGTGTGTGTTCCAGCCTCAGAACCGTAGAATCGTGAAATCGGAACCTGCCTGTGGTTTTCCTTGTGAGCCTACGTTCTGATTAACGCAGGGAACAGGTACTGGACAGACTCTCGAAATGCGTTTCTGCAAATAAGCTGCATATGAATGTGAAGAAATTGTTTGTTTGTTTGCAAGAAAAAACTATTTTCTCTCGGATGAATAACTTGAGTCAGCAGAGGTCCTAATTTTTTGTAACCAGCATACGGTAATCTCAAAGTGTAACGAAATAAGATTCTCATTTCAGGAACATCCACATTGATTCGCGCACCTTCCTAGACAACGATTTGCCATGCAAAAGCTGCAAAAGATGTATCTAGACATAATACTTCAAGCACTTTGTTTTCACTGAAATTCTAAAATTGAAATTGTAAAATAACGTCTAAAATTTACGGTACCAGCTACTCCATTGTATGGTACCCTTGCACCTATTTTTACAGCTTATAAATATTGTGCTGAAATGTGAAATCGCTGTAAAACTTGCATCCTGCGGGACATTACATTAAATGTGCTGCTTGCAGTTCTGCAGCGTTGTTTCTTCCTCACGTTCAAGTGAAAAGGCAAAAAGAACGCTCCGAGGCTTACTCTCACACAACCATTATTTCGGGGCCATGTCCTCACACTAAATGGTCACGAGCATACTTTTGAAAACTTTAGCGGCACATAAGGAAACCGACACTGCATTTGCACCGACCTTCTATTTCCAATAATTAAACGAGACCTAATTAGTACATCCACTTTGGATGTAGGACATGTTGTCAACTCATAACTGCAAAAATATGATTTCTCTAAGAATAAAAAAAAAATCAGTCCATGGACACGCTATATGCACCACACCTACTATAAACTAACCAGTGCTTGCTGAAAATATACTGGTATTTGTGTTTTATGTGATGTATGACCCACATTTTCTTTTTGACCAGCTATGCCAGTGTGAGAGCTCCTACACCAGACTAGCTAATTCCTCCTCTTTGTCCTCCATGTGGTCAAATACAGGGTGACCCAGAAACCGTGTCATTGAATTATAAAAAAAAAACTACGTCACCTAAAATCATGTGGTCAACAGCATTTGTTCTTATTAGGTTTTTGCCACCACCCAATGTGAATGTCATGTACTTTAAGTTTAATTATGTAAATATTTGCGAACTGAACTCGGAAATTTGCCAAGCAAATGTCACTTTTTTACCCCACCAATATGAAGAGCGTGCGGAATTCACTCAAATTCATGATAATTCACAGTGGTATTCACGAGCTACCCCATCGGAAAAAATAGCCGAATATCATGCTTTTCGGAGCACCGGACCATAGCGCGCGATGACTTTTTGAGCGCAATCGCTCTCAGTGCGACGAAAGGAGGTTCTGAAGCCAGCCCACAGAGTGATAGTAGAAAAAGTAACAGTTCCTAAAATTAGGAGAGGGAAAGCATTATCCCAGCATAAGTCGGGCGTGATAAGCCGTTCCTGTTTTATCTCTTTCTGCGATGTCAAGGAGGGCTGGATTTCCAACCTCCCTTCGTCGTGCGCTATTCTGCGCGACCTGCGTAGAGCATGATGTTCGGCTATTTTTTTCCGATGGGATGGCTCCTGAATATCCCTGTCAGTTAACATTAATTTGACTAAATTAGACACGCTCTTCACATTGGTGGGGTAAAAAAGTGACCTTTACTTGGGAAATTTCCGACTTAAGCTCGCAAAAATTTACATAATTAAATTTACGTTACACGACATTCACGTCAGGAGGTGGCAAAAACCTAGTAAGAACAAATGCCGTTGACCGCATGACTCTAGGTGGTATAGTTTTTTTATTATAATTCAATGACACGTTTTCTGGGACACCCTGTATATGTTACGCTACAAGGAAGCTAGCTGGTACCACAGTACCAAACAGGTGAATTAACATGAACACAATCACACAGCAGAGTGAATAACAACCACCATTATTGACTTAGTTGCTTGGTCAATGACAACTGAAGGTGGCATATTTCTTTCCTCATATTATTTTTTTATTGGTTTGTTCCAGCTAAAAACGGAAGCCATACACTGAACAGCAGGGCATAATAAAACCCTCCATAAGCATCACTTTGCCTCTTTGGCTTTGGCAAGCGTGGCTTTGCCTCCACAAGCATAACTTTGACATAATTGCTTTGTGCCGTGATATAGGGTACTATGACTATGTTCGCAGTACCATTTAAAACGTTGGCACCTATAGGGCTAGATTGTAGCCCCCTATTGTGTGCAGATATTTTGATGCCTGCAGAGCTGTAAGCTGTTCTTCCGGGTGAAAGAAAGCTTGAAGTCTGCATGCGTTGTGGCTCACTGCCAAAGAGATACGGTTGGAGAAGAAATTACTGGACATAAAGCACAGTGAGGCATGCTCCACCCAGGCCACAAGGAGGTACAATTAATTTGAGCCATCTGTAATGCAGCAAAAACACCTATTTCCACTGAAAGAAAGAGTGTGGGCTTTTTTTCTGTTGTGGTTGAAGGGCACACGAGATCATAATAAATTGTTTCCAAAAGCTGTTATGTCGCATTCTGACATGATCTGAGCCAATATGGTCAACTGATTCTATAAGATCTACAGAAAACACATGCCAGCAGATTCTGCACATGCTATAGGAGAGGGTATGCCCTTGAAATGATGAGATTTGTTCACTTTCCAGATGACTTCAGGTATGTGAAAACAATCATAAATGTTGACAAAACTGTTATGAAGCAGCGACTGCAATTAATCTGTAGAACTGGGCAGAACGGTTGAGATGCAGAATTTGTTCAAAGTGTGCTATAGCATCATACAGATGGGATACGAATAGCTGACGAAACATTTTTCTTGCGTAAGAGCAAGTACTCCTGTAGGTTCTGAAAATCTTTTTTTTTTTTTTTTGCTTCCTAGATGGCCTCAACTGATGAACAAGTTGCAGCACATTATGGTGACAATTTTTTTAAAGAAAAATAAACCTCTAGATTTTCAATATGTTGCAGGAGAGGACTAGTTATACAAATAAGGGAAGATTTCTTTTAGAAGACCTATATGTGAATATACTATCTGAAAAAAAAATAATTTTTTGCAAGTGCTTGATATTCTCAAACACATGGTTAAACAATGACTATAGATCAGCTTGATATTTTTATGTGAAGCTAATCACAAGCAATCAGTTACAAGCATAAATAATCTGGGGCTCCTTCAAGAATGCTAATTTGTCAGAAATTTATTGTAAACTTGACTCCAAATGTGCTCTTTTCTCGAGTTCTCACTACGTCACCAGCTTTATACTCGTTCTACATACCCTTTGGGATGGCAGACCCATGCTTCCCCTCTAACACCAGGCAAGGAAAGCGCACAAATGATGTATATGTAGATGTCAGAAGCTCGTAATGGACAACTTCATATTTTGGCACAGTTTAATGCGCCCCCATTGTTCAAGAAAACAAAATGATGAGTTACACTCGATATATGCATCGTCTAAAAAATGCACACAATTTTTTCCAGTGATATTTAAGAGAGGCAAGCTACATCTCTGGCTGGTTTTGGCTGGAACAGCCCAGATTGACAGTTACACAAGCTGATGTATGTCAGCATTGAAAATATAAAGGAAAAAAGGCAATTTAAAATGCCTCACTCAATTCACTATTTTTCATAGCTTACACCTTGACAGGTGTTTTTTTATCATAAAATGGTTTCATTGCCAAAATCCACGAGAATGACCGTCATCACATTAACAAGTTCCAACTGTATACCAAGTAATAACAAACATGTGCTTACTTTTTCTGCAATCGAGATGTGAATTACATCGTTGAGTTGCGGGTTTCAGTGAAAAATCACTGGTTGTGATGTCAGTGCTGAGTGAGTATGGCACTGCTAGTGACGCAACATGTGATTCCAGTGTCTTTCAATCCACCCCGTGTTATTTCGTGAGCAATTAGCATCAGAATCAATGAGCTTGCATGATGCACTTATGAAGGGTAATTTCATGTGTGACGATAAACATACTGCAGTGCTAGTTTACAATGTAGTTTGTGGCTGTGGAGCACACTCATATTCAGTATGCAATGTGAACTAGAGGAGCATTTTCTGCCATAAACATTAGATGAGCAAAGACCCCCAAAAATGTAAGCACTGTTTATATGCATTTGACAACCTGCATTTTTATTACTGAGAGGCCCTGTTCGTAGCTAGAGGGAAAGGGCGCTGGCAATGTGGCGCATGTTCATAAGTTGTAGAACCAGAAACACAGAAAAGGATTGACAGCATATCATGATCTCAATCATGTCATTGTGTCCGTGTTACTGTGTCCTGCTCTGCATTTGTTAATCTTTTTGTGTAGTTGCTGGATTTTAGCCCAACAGCAGGGGTCAGCAATTAGAGCACATCCAGAACATGCAAGGCATACATTTCCTAATTCTCCGCATTCCTCATTCAAGTAACGTTGAAGAAGTAACCATGCGAAGAAATAATACAACAGTGAAGCTGGCTTCAGTACAACATGTCACATGTAACAATATACAGTATGCCTCAGTGTTTCCCAAACCGTGTGTCAGGACCCCCATTGAGGCCGCGATAGCCCAAACGGGGCACAAGAAAAAGCAGATGAAGTGAGCGCAATATGCCACAAAACCAAGGAAACTATCTCTCAACGACTGCATTATATTGAAGTTGTTTTACAAAAATGCAAGTTCAGTTCAGCGCACAATCAGTCGGGAAACAAGCTAACTCGTAGCAATGCTTTGAATCAAGTGTGTCGCAGTATTCCTCACTGTATCATGACGAGACCGTGGACCTACATCAGACACTACTTGCAAACACTAGTATAACATTAATATTTCTTTATTTCTTTATTTCGAGAACCCCAAGGGTCCGGAGGACATTACGTGGGGGGTGGGAACTGGAGCGTAAGATACATTTACAGCAACTTGATAGAAACAAACAAGCAAGCAGAAAAGAACAACGCGATTAGCAGTAAGTAAACAGGAAAATAAAGAAACGACGACAGTACAAACTTATATGAAAACAAGTATTAAAGCGTGAAACAGGGAGTTCGTTCACATAAGTACAGATAATTAACAAACATGATAAGGGGGAGGTGAAAATTTTCATAGCAACTGACATACAAGCGTGGTGGTCTTGTGGGTGGAGTGAACGGGAGAGGGTGTTACAAAATACTGTATGCTCAATAATAGTTGTGAGAGGTGATGGGAGGTTGTTCCATTCGATGGCAGTTGAACAAAAGAATGATCTGGATAATGCGTTGGTATTACAATGAAAGCGTGTGACCTTATTAGCGTGGTCGATGCGAGGAAAAATGACACTCGGGCAGGTGATGGGTAATTGGTGCGGTAGCAAGATGAAAAAGAACCTATGGAAGAGGACTAGCTTGGCAAGACGGCGACGATGTTCGAGTCAGTCGAGATTAAGATTTGATTTTAATGCGGTTACAGAGGTATCGAATTAGTAGTCGTTGGAAATGAAACGGGCAGCCCGATTCTGGATGGCTTCTATGGCGTCGCAGAGATACTTTTGGGGAGAGTCCCAAATAGGTGATGCATATTCCAACTTGCTTCGTAGAAGAGCCGTGAAGGTTAGGAGCTTAAGATGGAGGCCGCCAACCTGAGGGTGCGTCTAACAAAGCCTAGGGAGCGAGAAGCGTTAGTTATTATGTGGTTGATGTGCTCGTTCCAAGTTAGGTTGGAGGAAAGGTGGATTCCAAGATATTTGTAAGAATCTGCTCGGGTTAATGTGATATCACTTAGAGTGTAGGGGTAGGGAGGAAGGCAGGAGACCCGTCTTCGAGAAAACGACAAAATGCGACACTGTGCAATGTTCAGAGGCATTTGCCACTCATTGCACCAATGCCGGATTAGTTAAAGGTCGCTTTGTAAGGTTAGTTGGTCAGAAGGAGAGAGGATTTGCCTGTACACTACACAGACATCAGCAAAGAGACGGATCGTGGGAGATATGCCTGAAGGAAGGTCATTTATATAGATAAGGAAAAGGAGAGGGCCGAGGACTGATCCCTGAGGGACACCAGAAAGCGCAGGTACATTTGAGGATGGGTGGTTGTTGCAAGTAACAAATAACGTACGATTAGTCAGAAATTGAGCTATCCAACGGACGACATACAGGTCGAGGTTAAGCAAATAGGGTATGTATAGAAGCTTAGAGTGCGGCACCATATCGAAGGCCTTGCGAAAGTCTAAGAAAGCGGTCTGATGATTATTGTCCGCGTGGAGAAAGATGTCGTGAACAAAACTGGCTACGGCATGGTAGAAAGCGCACAGAAACACGGACAAAAGAAGCCGACACCACCTGCGCTTCGTCTTCTTTCGTCTTCTTCGTCGTCTTCTTTTGTCCGTGTTTCTGTGTGCTTTCTACCATGCCATATCCTTACCAACTAGCCCAACGTTGTTTGTTATTGCAAAACTGGCTACTTGAGTTTCACATGAAAAGAGGTTTCGAAACAACCCGTGCTGCAAGGGATAGAAGAAGCATTTTTCTTCAAGGTACTTAACTACGTTGGAGTATGCGTTCGAGAATTTTACATCCTGTAGAAGTGAGTGAAATGGGGCGGTAGTTATTAACGGTGTGGCAGCTGCCTGATTTGTGAATAGGGACAACCTTCGCCGTCTTCCAGTCCTGCGGTAAAGCAGAATCTTGGGGTGACTGAGTAAATATGCAACATAGAATCTTGCTGGAAATAGATCTCGTGTTGTATAGAACCTTCGGACCAGCACTTGACGACAGCTTAAGTGACCCAATGATTTTACAAATGCCATGAGTGCTGATATGAATGGGGACCATAGGTGAGGAGGCGATTACTGATAATGGAGTTTGGGTTTACCCGTTATCGGTGTTGAAAATGGATGAAAAGAAGGAAGCGAAAGCGTTGGCGCAGTCGTTGGCGGCGGGTGTCAGTTAGACCGATAAGGTAGGATTTTGGTGGAGATAAACTTTTCGAAAATTGTTTTGGTTTATTCGTCAAGAGAGACGGGAGGTCGATGGTAAAGAACTTATATTTCACTTCCTTGATCGAGCGCCTGTATTCCCGTTCACAGTAATGAAATTTAGCCCATGATACGTTGTCGCCAAGACGCTTTGCTTTCCTGAATAAGCGCTTTTTTTTTGGTTAGCAAGATTTTAAGACTTTTCGTGAACCAAGGATTGTGATCATAAGATTTCACTCTTATCTTTGGAACATTGTACTCGGTAAGGTAGTTTATGTTGTCACGAAAGAGGGACCAGTTATCCTCAATGGAGTGAGGCAAGGTGCCATGAAATGAATTTTCATAGAGAGCTTCAAGACCCTCGTTGATGGCTTGGAAGTTAGCTCGAGCATAGTCGTATATGGTTTTATCGTTGAATTTATGAACATTTGGACTACTTGAAGAGATATCTTAGAGAATAGCCTTGTGGTCACTGAGACCATCAGTGACATGCAAAGAAGTGATGTGCTCAGGATGGGAGGTTAAAACCAAGTCAAGGGTTGACTGCGTGGCATGAGTTATTCGGGTAGGATGTGGAACGACCTGCGATAGATTAAATGTAAGGCATAAATCCACAAACAGTGTCTCTTGTGAACTCCGGGAAAGATTGCCGTGGAGCAAGTCCCAATTTATTGACCGTATATGTATCAGCGTATATTGAAGGTGTATATTACTGTATATGTATCAGGGCAGATTTCAAGCTTCCTGAGCGCGCACAGACGGTGATCTCAGTTGTCTCGCGACGTAACAGACGGAGAAAGACACCGGCTGTCACACACACAGACATCCCGAAGGCTATGCCCATGTTTGTTGATGCACCCACGAATCCACTGGAAGACTGCCGAAGCTCTCCCACTCGTATTAAGTACCTGTAGATTGAACTACAAACAGTTTGGTGCACACTCCACAAAACGAGAACAGCTGATTGCTGCTTTCATGGGCGCGGCCATGCGAGCGGCCATGCGAGCCGAGAAGGACAGTTCAACAGAGGAGCAATTTTAGGTAAGTTCGAACGTGGCGCCAGTCGTCGGTGCAACAATTTCCAGAGTGAACCGAGCTCGATCAGCTCAGATAACGCTTTTTTCATTCTTTTTCTTTTTAGTAATATTTATCATTATTTTTGATTCATTTCCAATTCTAATTCCAATTCCAGCTCAACCGCTCAGCGCGCTGACACTAGTGCAACGTAGAGTCAATAAATCTTTCGCTTCCTCGCTTCCCTAAGGAGAAGAGTACTTGAAGTATATTCGTGTTGTGTGATTCCTTTTTCCCTCTCTACGTTCCAGAAAGATACGGTTTCTGAGCCAAGGCAATATAGTTGCGAGCGCAGTTGACTTACAGAAGTATCCCATAGAAGATTCCGTACCGTGAAGACTACCACCCCAAACGTGGTTGCCACGGTTTCGGTTTTGGCCATTTGCATGTCAAAATTCAGGGATTGATATTTTAATACACGTACGCGTTTCAAAATTTTTAAACGTGGATTTTAACTAGGACAGTCTCTCATATCGGTATCTGGCTTTTGTTCAAGACGTCCTTATTAGAGTTAATTAATGAATTTGATTGATTAGTCATATTATAGTCTCTCTTGGAAAAGATACGCGCCCGTAGAACTCAACTGTGAAAATGACGTGCTCTCGTGACTTTTTATAAAAGTTTGTCCAAGCTGAAACACACACACACACACAAAATAAACGGGGTGCCACAAACGGATGTCGTAGCATTTTTAATATTTTTAAAATAAAACAACTAGGACTATGTGTACATCGCACTTACGCGTACGCGAGTGGAGGAAAACCTTATCTGCAAGGTATTTTGCCATTCTAATTTGCATAATTCACTAAGATATATTGTTTTTATGAAGCTGTTTTTCGTTCTTCGATAAACAGAAAGAGCAGAATTGCTGGCAATCGGTTTAGATATGAGATGAATCCTTCATCTATATGCTTCAAATTATTATCCACAGAGGTGACATTTGTTTTTAGTGCACCGTTTCAGATTTTCCATTATCGAGATACCTCGCTCGCACTAACTCGGAAGTCGGCAAGGGGGAGCGAGCCCTAACCTAACCTAACCTAACCTAACCTGAAGGAGAGCACTGCTGGACATGGAGTTGGAGATTGAGAAGTACGGCATTCTCAAAGAGGTCCTCGGAGGGAAAATTCGGGGGGGGGGGGACAGAGCCAGCACCGTGAAAACTCGAGGAGCGGTGGACTGTTCCCCCTGCCCCCACATTCCGATTTATACCGAAACTAAACAGGAGCAGCTTTTCAAGCTAGGGCTCCGGAGCGAACCGACAACAAGAAAAAAACAATAAAAGAAAAAGAAAAAACACGAAAGAAAAAAAGGGGAAGGAAGCACGAAAAAGATATATTCGCTTGAACCGCAACGGGTCAAAAAACATTGCAAACTCGTTTTTCTTGTGCCAGTCATCGGCATTTTTAGCAGCTTTTCTGAACCGTGATGTGGATTACAGGCCCAAATAATCACAAATGAGCAAGCACGCATCCTCGCTGCTCAATTTTTGGTCACTTTACGTCGTTTGAAGTGCAAATTGTTGCGCCTACCACTAGCGCCACATTCGCGTTCAAATTGCTCCTCTGTTGAACTGTCCTTGTCGGCTCGCATGGCCGCGCCCATGAAATCGGCAATCAGCTGTTCTCGTTTTCTGGAGTGTACACCAAACTGTTCACAGTTCAAGGTACAGATACTTAATCCGAGTGGGAAAGCCTCGGCGGTCTTCCTGTGGATTCGTGGATGCATCAACGAAGATGGGCATAGTTTTCGGGATGGCTGTGTGTTCGACAGCTGATATCTGTGCGCTGAACTAACTTCTATTTCTTAAAAACAACTTCAATATATTGCAGTTGTAGCTTGATAGTTTCCTTGGTTTTGTCGCATATTGCGTTCACTTCATCTCCTTTTTCTTTTCGCCAAGTGGTGTAACCCCCGCTTTGACTATTGCGGCCTCCCTAAGGTTTATGTGTCAGTTTTGAAAACACTGATATTGTTACATGTGACACATTGTAGTGTACTGCAGCCAGCTTCACTGTTTGACTGATAATTTGCACGGTTACTTCTTTAATATTATTTGGATTACTTTCATCTGATACCGTACCATTAGATAGGATAGGAATCCATTATGGTTTAGAATTATTTTTCCTTTGCAATGTTCCTACACTGATCTTGATGACAAGTTGTCGCTCATTAAATTCCTTTTGGGTTGTATTTCACACTGCTTATGGCATAATGTGAGAATGAGAAAATGTATGCTTCACATGTTCTCAGCATCCTCTACAGCAACTGGTCTTGGGCTTAAAATCCAGAAAATACACAAAAAACAACAACTGTAGAACAGACGACACATCAAAAAGGACACGACAAAATGATTGGGACTGTGTTATGCTATACTTTGTGTGTGTGTGTCTTTCTGGCTCTGCATTTTTGTGAACATGTGCCATGTTGCCGGCACCCTTGCACTCTTGTCAGAAAAGCACCCTCAGACATAAAAATGCAGACAAAAAAGTAGAGAACTCCAACTTAACATAACAAGAGAGAACAAAGATGGGGACACAGGAAGCTTCTAGAGTCTCGGAACATACGCAGTGACCCCTCGGTTTTTAAGAAAAACCGTGGCCCTTCCCCGAATAATACTCCCATCTCCTTAAATAATGACCGGTTGTGCAATCGCTCATTCAGTTTGGCACTGATGATGTCCGTCGCATGACGGATGACGTCTGAGTAAACCTTATTATTTTGTTATGTTAAGTTGGAGTTCTCTACTTTTTTGTCTAGTTATGTCGTCTCCCGGCTTTTGGAGTATTTTTGCATAAAGATGCAGGTTGTGAGAGGCACATAAACACTGCTTACATTGCTAACCTGTCTATCACAAGAAATGTGAAAGGATTGCCAAATTAAAATTCAGTAATACAAAAATGATTCTGAAATACATAATTCCAATAGAAAGGAGAGTAAACATTGGAATTACAGGTAAAGGTAAAGCACTGAAGTGTTGGCATTCTTCTGATGTGTATGATATACTGCTCTATTTAACCCATGACATATATGTTGTCAAACATTAAGTTCTTGCATTCAACATCAAGATGCTGTACCTATTCCATCTAAGCGACCCGTCTTTACACGGACACGTGGCACACCATTTTGGCACAAAGATTTGATATCTCTGCTTGTTGGACATATCAAGCAAATACTGTGCCAAAATTGTGTTACCTACATGACATACTGCTTTGCTGAGATATGTTACGGGAGAAATATTCCTGAAGCGATTAAAGGAAGTGCATACGAGTACATATGCTTTGCAAAGTTGTTCCAAAGTTCCAAGTGTTGAATTGGCAAAGCATTAGTCATCTCATAACAAAGTGATGAAAGAAACTAGTGAGAAATGCGAAGCCGCAAGCACTGTTGCATGGTCATGTTCACAATGGGCAATGACGCTTTTCACTTTGCGTATCGCGGACTGACAATGCTCAATGAGTGGTTTGCAGTATCTATGATTGATGTAAGCCATGGCAACTACCGATGCACTTTGCAGAGTGTGCAATGATGTCTTTTGTGAACGAGACAAACCTCAATATATTCCCACGTAATTTTGATCCTACTATTAATTGAGTTGAGGGTTTCAGGTATTTTGGTGTGTACCTCTCTTCTGATATTTAGTGAAAATCACACATTAGTTACGCATCCTCTAAGCCTCTTAAAAATCGCGGACTGACAATGCTCAATGAGTGGTTTGCAGTATCTATGATTGATGTAAGCCATGGCAACTACCGATGCACTTTGCAGAGTGTGCAATAATGTCTTTTGTGAACGAGACAAACCTCAATATATTCCCACGTAATTTTGATCCTACAATTAATTGAGTTGAGGGTTTCAGGTATTTTGGTGTGTACCTCTCTTCTGATATTTAGTGAAAATCACACATTAGTTACGCATCCTCTAAGCCTCTTAAAAAATTCTCTTCTTGAAGTGGACACGGAAACTACCTTTCGCAGACAGTACACTGCTGGTATACAAAACCCTTGTACAAATTGCCTTAGAAACGGTACAAATGACATCATACTGTTCATCATAAAAACAAGTGACATCATACTGTTCAACAGTGCCACCAATTTGATACAGTTGAGCTACGCTCAAAGCTAGGAGGGACGAGTTCGCATCAAAAAGGGACGGTCTTGAGGGGATTATGGTGGTCTTTGACAGAGCACACGACTTTCGGTCCTACTTTTCTTTCAAGAGGAGGCAGTGAAGAGAGGCAGGCCCATTCGTGGAACCCAGCCCTCCCCTTCCGATTTGTTTCGGTACCAGTCTGTCTACCAATGTCATGATGACATTTATATTCTGTTGAGTTTCTTACATGCTGTCCAGGACATATATGTAGGTAGGTAGGTATGCCAAGAATATTTTTTATGACTAACCTTTTTTTGTAGTTTGAATCCCTCGAAAAACCATTGCACAGCACCAGAACACAAAGGCTACATAATGACCGAGTTTCACCAACCTTTTCAGCATCTGAACTAAGATGAACGGTCATTAAACTATCTGCTTCACCACATCACCGATGGAAAAAAAGAAGTGTCTGTTAAGTGTCTGTTCGACGATTGGCAACCCTTGATATTGGTTGAGTTAACCAGAGTTGGTGAAACCGGGCCTATGGAAGTCACCGAAACATTCGTCACATCACAAACCAAAGTTTGTAAAAGGAATTGAGTGCTACCATGAAGTTTTGGCAATTCTGAGTAGCATTTTAACTGCTGCCTGTGTAGCTGCTGCATAATTACAAGTAATTCAGAAAAAGTAGTACAAAATTTGAGGGTACTCTACTCTATCTTCCTCTGCATGGTATTGAAAACTGTGATGATTCCAAGTGCTCATCGCCTTTGCCCAGATTCTGTAGCAGATTTATCAGCCATTTGTATTCCTATTTGTGGTACTGTGGCAAACTAGTCACTCCACCCACATACCAGCATTCCTAGGTTACACATAACATGTGGTTGATATACGAAGAGGGGAGTCAAGTCCTCTAGATGGCATAAACAAAATACAGAAACCGACACTGAAGATTTTTGTTTAAGTTTAATTTGTACAAGGTTTCGCATGGAGGTCTACGCTTCCTTAGGTCCTACCTGAGGAAGTGTCGGTTTCTGTATTTTGTTTATATAACATGTAGTTATAAGAGTGGTTTAAACCACCTCACAGAAGTTACAGATGCTGTTCATCAACTTCATTTTGAGATGGACAGAGAGTTTCATTGCCTGAGGTGGTACTCTACCCCATAGCTGCTTGTGGTGTGAGGAAGGAAATAATGTCCCATGGAGTCCAAAATTGCCAAAAGAGCTTCGAGAGCAGGCATTCGTGGGCTCGATTTAGCTATAAGCCAAGAAATTTTAGAGAGAGGGGCAGGAGTTCAGATTATTGAGGTCTTAAAATGGCAGTTTCGAAAGCTCAGTAGGGTGGGCAATGACAAAGAATATACTCTGGATCTTCTACAGCACTGCAGTGACAGCACCTGAGAGAGTCAACTTGCCTCACGTGGTAACGACACTGAGCTGTAAATGCCCCATTGAGTCACAGTGCACCACACTGGCGAGAAGTGTTTGCGGCATTCAGAAACCAAGCTCTGGGCCAACATTCCTCAGTATAGACGGGACGAAAACGTCAGTTGTCCATTGACAGGAACACCATTTAAACAATCCATTGATATGTTGGTGAACGACATCTGCTTTCTACATGACCAGTAACATTCCTTTGCTATCTTTCACCGTGATTTAATTAAACACATCCCTCATGTGACGGCGTTCCCGGCACAGTTTTACCTTGCTAAACCACTTTTCGCGGCTCTTATCAAACATAACATTAGCGGTTCTTCGTAGGCCGAGGAAAGCAAGAGACGTTTCCATGATGTTTACGTGATTACCGTCGTGACAAATGGTCGACACAGCAGTTTTGCGGTACGTTTTATATGTTGCCCATCGTGGACATTTTTCGCTACCAGATTGCCTGTCCAAAACAGCTACGACTGCATCAATGTCACTTCACCAATGAATTCCTTCATAAGTTCCACGCGCGTGTTAGCACACCAAGTCGTTACACGTCTGAAAAATACCTGACGAAATAGGCAGAAGAAACATATGCTTTATTAAAGCTTGCAGTGATTATCCTTTTTATGCAGCACATCACGCAACACCATACAGCTCCGTCGTTACTCCATTTTCTCTAATAGCCTCGTCCCCAATGGTAGCCGAACGGCCGAACCTCTGAAGCGTTGTTTTCCTAGTATTCATACGCGTAGTTATTTACCCCTCTAACTTAATTAAATTAATGAATAATTGAGAGATACATGCTGATTACGACACGGAATTGCATAAAGACTCGTTATTCTGGAGTGTGACCTTCTTAAACACTGATTTTCTCACGTAAAACCATGCTTAACACTGAACTGCATAGACCCATTGTGATTTATTTTGACAGCTTGAATTTGAAAGGATTGGAATTTGAAAGGTGGATTTCTTACCGTGGATTTCAAAAGTTTTATTATTAAGAGTGGGTAACAGGGTACACCCCTGTACAGTCATCTTTACGAAGTATATGGGTTGCATGTAAAACATGGCCACCGAGGTACCGCGAGCGAGGTCCGAGCAATTAGGGGCGTCGCATCTTGGCGAAGTCTGGTCTCGTTACTTCTCCTCCGTACCTGCGGTCTTTCATGAACTTGGTTTCAACCACGAAGATAGCTTCGTTTTTAAATTTGGCACTCGTTATAGTGAGGGCAAGACAAAAGCACATCCTGTTCGAAGTTAGTGAATGCTCGGGGGATTCCACCTTCCTTAACGGTTGCTGTGTTAACTTGAAGTGACGAGACGCAGTGAGGAATAACATGGCTTTTCCTTGCAGGCTTGCTTTAACGGTAGATGCATCGACTCTGCTGAATACAGGAAAAAACTGGTAAAGAAGACCAAGAAGGCCAAAAAGACGAAGAATACCAAGAAGAAGCTTTAAAGGAAGTCACTTGTTACACGTCTCCGCGGCAGTAAAAGAATTCCTATTTTGGGGGCTCAAGCGTCCCGTTTTGTCATCGTTTCAGTTACTATGATGTGACAATACCAAACTCTCAGACATTGCTCTAAAGGTGCTTTCCTCTCTGTGCTTTATCTATGGCCCACTGTGACATTGTGGGAATGCACCTTAATATGGCCATGAACCATAGAAAATTGCATTCTTACAGTATGGGAGATTTGCGACACAGACAAACGCAAGTTACACAACATATATTGGCTTACCCAGTACTGTTGTACAGCATGACTGTCTGGCAACCGATGACCTGCCACTTTCCCAATTTGACAAATGTCATCCAACAACATGCATGCATAATATGGTATGTATATCCAATAAGCGACGAAAGGGTTCATGTATGTGAGAATCCCATCTGCTAGTCAGGAATGGGCTTGCTTGATGGTCCTCTTATGAGCGCTTCAAACAGTTACCGCTATGACTGCGTGAACGCGATGGTGGCTTGTCCCAGAGACTATAGTCGTGTGCACGCCATCACCGCAGATCTGTCTTCAATCTGAGAAAGCTCATTTCGCTGATTCCTCCTGATAACCGAATCGTATGGACAGTGTCGCTTTCTGTGCCACTCCCTCCCAACCTGACCTGACATCTGGCCGGAATGATAGCGGTAGCGGTGATCGACGTATCCATCATGTATCGACAACATAATCTGCTGTTGGCAGACTCTAGTACTTTGTAGCAAATACGCTCTGCGCATATAGGAAAAAAAAGCTACAGATAATCGAAATGGCGAAAAGGGGAGAAAAATTAAAAGATTAACTGTTGGTAGAGGCAAACGTTCTTCTTTTGGGGTGCCGTGATGCTGTGACGAAGATTTCGATGATGATTCCTTGATATCCCTGGGATCGCATCAGTCAGAGTGGAAACAAGCCGTCGACGAAACTGAAGTTGGCAGTCTGATTTATTATATAATATTTACAACAGAAAAATATAGATAGGAACCTGCGAGAGTTAGGGTTAACGGCGAGGTCTTGGACCTACCAGCCGCAAGTCCTCAGCAAGAATTATCCACCAGGGCTAACACAGCGTTTTATAGCCACACGTTTGGCCCCATCTATTATTTGCGAATCCAGAGGTACCCGATAATATTCGTTCCGGCGTCTGCTACCGTAGTTGACAAGTGTCTTTTGTGAGGGAAACAACCCTTAGGTGAACGGGCAAAGGACGGGACGAACGTCAACAGTCGTGGGCTCTATTATCCCACTTCACTTAGGGCTGTTTTCACCAACGTTCGTCAACGCAGAGGCTAAACCGAGACCAACAAATTGACAGTTCCACTTTGAACTAGAGTCAAAGTAAACCGCGTTTCACAGAGGGCTTCATTAACCTGCCTTCGTTCGGCCCGTCAACTGACTGAGTTCCCTAGGCTACGGAGAAAATAGGAGGCAGTGCGATTGATCGAGTTTCCTCAAGTGATGTAAACACCAAACATGGCTTTCTGATTGTCGCCCTACGGTGTTTTGTTGTGGTCGTTGTAGTAATGTGCCCATTATTTACCGCAGAAAGACGTCGATCAAGTTTGCAGAAAGTTCCCAGCAAACCATCGACATCTGCTAAACGTCCATAAGACGTTTGAATTTGGAAAATGAAATGTCTCAAAGAAATCTTTTATGATCCGGATGACATCTATGGGACATTCTAGGGGTAGTCCCAGTAGCATCTTTGGACATCCAGAGGATAACCGTGTGGCATCCCAACTGTTATTTAATAGACATTTTGTAGACAACTGGCAGCCGTTGCTAACTGACATTTTTATGATCACTTATCGGATTCCTCCGCATTAGCCGGCATGCCACATGATTCAAGGGAGTCCAGTTTCGTTTCCAGGTCTTCCTGCTGTTCATATGAGACTCATGACGGCTGAAACCGGGTGAAAAAAAAGTCCGGCTGAAGTACAATGAAAGAAGACTGCTTATCTGGGACTTGCGTGGGCAATTTCCTGGGGGCTTCTTTCATTGTGCTTGGCCACCGCTCTTACAGGTGTTGTCAATAAACAATACCATACCTGCTGCAAGCGACCGCCCTCAAAGTGAGAACCGACAGCACAACTGCTTTCCACTGTTCTCCGATAGTCGGCTGCTTATCGGAGCGAGGCCACGGGAACGAGCGATTGATTAATCGTGGCCACGGCAGTACATATTCACAAACAACAGAATATCAGGCCCTCTACAACTTCCCTATGAACAATTTTGCTACCGTTCCGAGAGGTAAGAAGATGACTAATGAAAAGCAATGAATGAATGAATGAAGAAACAAAAATACGCTCAGTTCGATTCCTGCTAACACTATGCGGTAAGTCTTCGAGCTAAACGGACCAATTTTCATTAAAGGGGTACAACGTAAACTGAACACACAGGATATCACAGTCTTATCACGGTCTCATGACAGCCTCCTGTGTCAACGTGGAGCTTTTGCATTAACCCTCTCAGTGGCATGGCCATAACCAGTTTTTTATGCCACCTTCGACTTCGTCTTTCGTTGCACTTGTCAACTTTTTGTTCCTCCTTATTGCCTCTGAAATATAAGAGTTCCGTAAGTATCACAAAGCGCATTACAGAAAAAAAAACGACTTGACGACTGATCTGCCTCTGGCAACTTTTCTTGCACAATGAAACAGCACATTTCTCCAAGAAACAGAGGTGTCCCAGAACCTGTTTAATTCATCCCTGCATGAGAGACCGGTAGAACAGGAAGTGGTATAGAATTGACCATTTTCTTTTGTAAACTTTGGTTTCATAATTATGTGTTGGTCGCATATGTGCAAATGTGTGCATCCCTGCACATTAGAACGTGACCGCACCCTCCCCTGTGTTAGTCTGACGTTGCACGCCCCCTGTAAGGCCAACCAATGCAAGCAGTGTGGACATTACCACGACTGCCATCCATTTGTTTGAAGCAACATCCTCAAACTCACAGAAGTACCATGAATTTAACTTTTCTTCTGGAATTCCATGACAGAACAGAGAAAATGGAAAATTTGTAGAGCTGTGCAAATCGGAATATTCTCTAATCGAAGTCGAGTCTAATCGAATAGTGCTTTATTTTTCAGTACTACAGTAGTTGTGTCCACACCAGTATTGTATTATGTCCAAGTATTTATATTCAATTCCTATTCAAAAATTTAAATGTTCGCACACTGCTAATTATTACGTATGATTTACTCACAACAGTGCCAGCAGACCTACTGTTAGACCCACTACTGAACGAAATCATAAGAAACTGGTTTACACTCACGAACAATCAGTCCATGAAAATAAATAAAGCAGAACTTCCTTTTCCCCTTTTGTCATTTCCGTCAGTCATCAAGGTACTGCAAAATTGTTCGGGTTGCTTTCCCCACTTTATTTCCTCCTCTTTGACCTGCGCATCACAAAGTTAACAACTGTACGAACTGGAAGAATTGGGCAATGTGTGCTGCAATGGTGTACATCTTCGTGCTATATTGATTCCGAAAGTCCCAGTCTATGTACGACTCTAGCAGCGCAATACTTCAGCACAGTGAGTATCATGCAGCTGTGGTGACCTCACACTCTGTGGTCATACACACGCAAGTAATACGCAACACAAGCGCAGTTTCTGATAGTGTGACAAAAATCTTACAAGGTATTCCTTTTTGTTCTCATTTAGCGATGAATTAAACTCTTCAAGCTGGGCTGATGTTCTGAAAGGGGAAGCAATGAGTGCAGAGGGTGGGCGAGCATCATCTTCAGAATGCGTTTTGCGGCTGCACAGTTCTTGGAGCATGTTACCATGCTGCTGTTGGGCTAGACGCACCATGTAGAGGGTCCTGAGGACTTGTTTCTGGAATTCTTTGAAAACAATACACCAGTGAATAGCTCACAGGCGGATATGTCCATTATGGTGCAAAGTAAGGCACGCCACATTTGACTAGATGAAGTGTTACACATGAAGACATTACGAACCGCATGCATACCGTCTCCGGAAGACTGCTGCCTAAGCTCTCGCCTCTGTCGAGACACCTCCCTTGGTTGCTGAGTTTCTGTAAGTAATGGAAGACGGGAAAAGAACATTCCCTAATCCCAAAACATATGCTGACCACAATCACAAGTTTGACTTAGTAATACGCAAGTAACAGCTAGCTACTTACTAAATAGTTAGTAATAGCTACTTGCGTCTACAAGTAATAGCTAGCTACTTACTACATAGTAATAGATAGCTTGACTTAGTAGTAGTAGTAGGATGGTGGACAGACGTACCGGTGAGTGGAGATGGAACAGCTGAAGGTGTCAAGGACCCTCGATTAGACACGCGACTCAGTTGTAGCTGTTGTTGAGAGGTGTCATCGAAGGGCAGAGAATAATTCTGGTCTTCGTATGCTGCAAACCAACAGCCAGATGAACGTGATTTTGCGTCATCTTGATGTTTTTGAGAGCATGCCGTTGCAATTACATTACTGTACTTACTTTATTTACAATTATCTAGCTTTAATTACTGTATGTGTTTAATTTGACATCTGTAGGCAACAGACTTGGCCATGGGATTTTGACGGATATTGCTACATGTGTGTATGCTTCTTATACATACCTTCTGTTAGCAGAACGTACTTTAATAGAATAACGTGCGAAGCGTGCAAAGCATAGCGAGCCTCGCACCACAGATAAAACGAAGAGAAAGAAAAACTTCAATCCGTTGTTAGCGTTATCCAACACCCCAACTCGTTAACAACGATTCCCTACAATTCCCACTTGAGCTCTCAGTCGTTCGAAGTTTTGTTTGCAAAGAGCTTTCGTGAAACAGTCCGCCGCCATATTCTTGGTGTCACAGTATTCCAATCGAATTACCTTTTGACTAACCAAGTCACGAATAAAATGGTATCGAATGTCTATGTGCTTTGTCCGAGTGTTGGAGCTTGCATCCACGGTGAGCCTGATGCAGCCTTGATTGTCCTCGTAAATAACCATTGGTTCAGCCTGTGGCGCTCCCAAATCCAGTAGCAGCTGACGTAGCCAAAGCAGTTCTTGAGAAGCACTCGCTGCGGCAACGTATTCAGCTTCGGTGGATGATAATGCAACACAGAGTTGCTTTCGGCTGCCCCAAGACACACTGCTCTCACCAAGCTTAAACAAAAACCCCGATGTTGATTTCCGGTCTTGAGGGTCTCCTGCCCAATCAGCGTCGACGTAGCATGAAAGCTTGAGTACTGCGGTTACTGGTAATTTCAGTTTCATGTCCTTAGTATGGTTGAGGTAACGTAGTACTCGTTTTAGTGCGTTCCAGTCTCTCTGACGTGGACAGCTAACTCGTCTGCACAAGACGCCTAGCGCAAACGCTATATCTGGCCGTGTTGTCGTCGATATATGCAGTAGAGCCCCAACTGCTTCTTTGTACTTATGACTTGTTGGTAACAAATCCTCGTCTCCCCTACACTGGAGATAGCCTGCGTCCATAGGAGTGGCAGCGCCCCTTGCGTCCTCCATGCCATATCGACTTAGGAGGCCGCCGATTTTGTTGCGTTGACTGAGAAGGAAACTCCCGTCCGCTTCACGCTCAACTTCAATTCCAAGATAGTGTGTAACATCTCCAAGATCCTTCGTTCCGAAGTGGTGATTCAACAGTTCTTGTAGCTCTTGAATACAACCGTCATTCTCATGCGCAATGATTATGTCGTCCACATATGCTAGTACATACAACCAACTGTCTGTGTACTTCGTGTAGAGGCAAGGATCCGCTTTGCTTCTGCACAAGCCATATTCAAGTAGCACTTCGTTAAGCCTTTCGTTCCAAGCTCTAGCGGCTTGTTTGAGTCCGTAGATGGATTTCTTCAGTCTGCACACGAGGTGGCCTTCTCCATCTTTTACGTATCCCTCTGGTTGTGACATGTAGATGTCCTCTTCAAGGTTTCCATGCAGAAAGGCTGTGTTGACATCACAATGCTTGACTTTCATCCCCTGTGCGGCTGCGACTGTTAGTACTGCTCTAAAAGTGGCCTGCCTTGCAACAGGTGCAAATGTGGCGTCGTAATCAACACCATATTTCTGAGAGTAGCCTTTCGCAACAAGTCTCGCCTTGTACCTGTCAATTTTCCCGTCTTTGTCACGTTTCTTTTTAAAAACCCACTTGCAACCTATCGCTTTCCGCCCCTCTGGCAATGAGACAAGCTCCCAGGTTCCCGTACTGCATAAGGATCGCATTTCTTCGTCTGTTGCCTTTATCCACTTCTCTTTTTCATGTTCTGGCATCATTTGTATGTCTTCCCAACATTCCGGATCTGAGAGATCAGCTTCAAAAGTGACGTAGGAGAAGCGTTCCGGCGGTACACCTTTGTTCGTTCTTTTCGATCGCCGAACTACAGTCTGCTCGTCTTGCTGTGCGGATTGTTCTCCTACTGTAACCTCCACACCGTCAGTCACAGTGTCTTGTTCCACGTCAACGGGTCGGTGAAGGACTGGCGGGTCCATTACTATGACGTTCGGACACCCGTAGAAATCCGGTTCCACGGAATTTTCGTCGATTACGACAGAACGGCTAATCGACACTCTGTTGTCAGGATGCAGAATCCTGTATCCTTTCTGTCTGTCGCTGTACCCCACGAAGATACCTTCTTCCGCGCATCTGTCCCACTTCCTGCGCTTTTCCTTCGGAATATGTACAAAAGCTTTGCTGCCGAAAATTCGCAAGTGACTGATATGGGGCTTCTGTCCAGTCCAGAGTTCAAAAGGTGTCTTCGTCGCAGCCCTTGTAGGTAGCCTATTCTGTAAGTAGCTCGCAGTTGAAATAGCTTCCCCCCAGTACATCTCCGGAAGCTTCGCCTCGAAAAGCATACTACGAGCGCTTTCACAAAGCGTTCTATTTTTCCTCTCTGCGACACCGTTTTGTTCTGGATTGTAGGGTACGGTAGACTGAAATTGAATCCCATGCTTCCTGAGGATTGCTTGCGTTTTGCTGCCCGTGTACTCTGTCCCATTATCACTGCGAAGTACAATCGGTCGTTTTCCGAATCTGTTTTGCACATACGCTATGTACTCTTCTAGCCGGTCCGGAACTTCTAGCTTTGACTGTAGCAAGTAAATAACCGTATACCTCGAATAGTCGTCAATAAATGAGATGAAGTATCTCCTTTTGCCAACTGTGGCGGTCTGCACTGGACCACACACATCGCTGTGTACCAAGTCCATTAACTCTCGAGATTGTCTCTTGCTCACTTGTGGAAAGGGTTTCCTCGTCATCTTTCCTTTCAGACAACTCGAGCACTTCAACAGCTTGTCGCAGTCCCGTATGTGGATGCCTTCAGCAAGATCATCGCGGACGAGCGTTCTCACCGCTTCTGGATCTCTGTGACCAAGCCTCCGGTGCCAAGTATGAATGCACTCGGCGTGATCTCTTCGAGTTGCAGCACATCTGTCTTCCTTGCATTCCAGCTGATAAAGACCATTGCTTAAAGAACCCTTGGCTAAAAGAATGTCGCCGTTTGTGACAGTGCAGACGCCACCGTCGAATGTCACCCTGTGGCCGTGATCTGTAAGTTTCCTGACCGAGAGGAGATTCATTTCAAGCGATGGAACATACAGTACGTCGCGTACTTGTATGCGGCGAGTTGTTGATACTGCAGCACACTCGATAAAACTGCTTCCAATGCCTTCTGATGCAACACGCTGACCATTGGCCACAACCACTGAATCTGACTTCTGCTCCGTAAATTCAGTGAAAAAGTTCCTGTCGCTAGTCATATGACTCGTGGCTCCGGAGTCTATACACCACCCACCGTGGAAATTAGCAGCAGCACTGGCGAAAGCTGTTTCTTCGTCCTGGTTGATTGCACTTGTGGCCTTCGAAATACGTTGTCTTCCTCTCTTGCTTGCCTTCCACCTGTAGCAGTCCTTCTTGACATGTCCTTGTCTTTTGCAAAAGAAACACTCCCTAGTTGCTTTCTCTCCTTCACTGAAACCCTTGAAGTGCGCGGTTTGTGCCCTCAGCACTGACACCATGCATTGCGGGTTTTCCGATCTTCTCCTGAATTCATCTGCGAGTTTTCCCTTCACATACTCGAGTGTCAACTCACTTTCAGGACGTGCATCAAGCGCTGTGATCAAGGTCGCATAATCTTGAGGGAGTCCGCTCAGTAGTAGTGCAGCTACTTGGAAATCGGTGATCTCTTGCTCCATCCCTCGTAAGCGCTCTACAATACTCAAAGTCTCCCTAATGTAGTCTTGCATCTCTTGTCCGTCACTGAGCCGCGACTGGTAAAGCTTACGCAACAGGCACAGTTTGTTGCTCATATTTATCAGCTCATGGAGCTCCTGTAGCGCTTTCCACATTTCTTTCGCTGTCGTCGCCTTGCAGATATGGATTATTTGATTGTCCTCGATGCTGAGCGAGATTGTACTCTGTGCCTTTTGATCATTCGATATCCACTCTGCTGAAGGAGTTGTGGGCGTCTCTTCTTCGACATACTTCCAGGTACCTTCCCTTATCAGAAGCATCCGCATCTTGAACTTCCACGCCTGATAATTGTCGTCTCCCAGCTTCGCTACGGTGAACTTATTTGGTTCCACCATTCCTGACTACCATCCAACCTGGAGAAATGTTAACCTTGCCGAAGCTTGACTGAAACCGTCCTGGAGATGACCTGTACAGCTAACCAAGAGCCTAGTGCCTGGGCCCATAACCTGTTAGCAGAACGTACTTTAATAGAATAACGTGCGAAGCGTGCAAAGCATAGCGAGCCTCGCACCACAGATAAAACGAAGAGAAAGAAAAACTTCAATCCGTTGTTAGCGTTATCCAACACCTTCCACCTCGGCCTGCGATGAAAATCCGACGAATTGATGACCATCTGCTGATGTAGATGCATCAGGTCGGCTTCCCATTAGGTAATTCCCAATAACAATATCTGAAACCCTTTTTGAGAGCGTTCATGGTTTGTATGATACATTGCAAGAAAAGCCAGCTGATTTTTTATCACAATATTTATGTATAGCTGTAAATCCCTTAAAACCATAAGGTAATGTCGGAATTACCCGTCCCAAAAGCCCTGAACTTGGCTCTCTTGTTGAGATTGCTTGTGCGAATGTTTGAGGGATGGGGGGCGGATCAGGAACAGAGAGAGAATCATCACTTGACTCCGAAAGCAGGGGGCTCTTGGTTGCTGAAAAGAGAACAGCCCAAAGGTGAACTGTTGTGTCACAAAATACCTGTTAGCACAGCATGAAGATAAAGAGTGGAAAATAAATACATTTGTCTGCGACATCTTCCTCAGACTATTCTGTCAAGTAGCGTTGTGGTGGACACCTCTTTCTCTTTCGTGTGTTTTCGTTAGGGCCACTGGGGATGTCAAATGTGTATTGGAGATGATTTAGCTTGGCCCGTGCTTCCCCATAGGTGACTATGCGCAAGGATTGATTTAGAAAGTGTCACTTTTGCCTAGATTTAGTACAAGGATTGTTGTTCTGTTGAGCAGTTCCGTTTCATTGGAAGTGCTTACGTGCTATTACTGTCAGGGAGCAAAAGAAATATGTTTAACTGGGAAAGTTTTGCGGTGATGCACAGCAAAATGTTAGCCACAACCGAAGACTACCGAAGACTCCCTTAACATCCACATTGTAATCCAAGAGGACTCGCTGTTGGGCACGTTGGTGACTATACATGAAGATCCAAAACACAGCGCGAGAAGACACGACGGAAGAAGAGAGGCCCCTCAGCCTCAGGCAGCACCTGTCCTGTCCTCTCTTCTTCCGTCGTGTCTTCTCGCGCTGTGTTTTGGATCCACATTGTAGACATCACAGGAGTCTTGTGGAGGGGAGCTCCTTTTGACCATCTGTTGAACCTTGTGCGATGCCACCCTCGGCTATTTGCAAGTTGTGCCGCTGACCCAACCCGCAGGGATGATCTCAACCTCATTCTTCTCAATGAAGTGTACAACATCTGTGTGGATGAAATGTTTTTGACCACGTGTCACACTTGCCTTACTTGATTGCATGTATGGCTGCACAAATCACCAAAAGAAGTGATACCTACATTGCAGACAATGTGTGGACAGCCTGCGATGAAACTGTCTGGACCCCTCTCTTTAGTACCCTGATGCTGTCTGTCTACAAATGTAGCCTGGTGTGGAAAGGACGTGATAACAAAATGAAAGACACAAACAAAAAATTTTATGTGCACTTCTCTGGGACTGATATATATATATATATATATAAACGCCGAATACAAAGGAGTAACACAGTACTAGGTATGATGGAGCGGGTTAGTCGGAAATACAGCAAGCTAAACTTTGTGGCTTACAGCACTCCTGAAGACAATGGATGAGACATCAGCATGCTTCACACAAAACATATAACCTGTTGCACATGAGGTCGAAGAGGCGATTAACAGCTGTTGTTTCGAGCAGGTTATCACTGCAACAGGGGAAGAGCTACATGAACATGATTAAGAGGAAGCAGTAACATTTTCCCGACGTCCTTCACTGGCCAATACCTTAGGCTTGAAAGCTCAGGAACAACATGAATGTTCAGGCGTGATGATTCATAACGCTTGCTATACAGATCTTGTTTCTTGCGGAATTCCCTTCCAATAATACATAATTCAGACGTTGCCCCTAAAATGGCAATGTTCACGATGACAATAACATGACTCTCAATACAACAGCAGTTGTCTCCGTCATTTGTGCTTAATACGAATCCATGCACTCTTAGCTCTCGGTACTCAATGCTCTGCATTGAGGTACCATTCGGCCACCAGAGTAGGGACGTGAAGCGCTAAGGCCGTGACTTCCTACTTGTGATGTGGACGTACCCCCTTTTTCGACAAACCTATTATATAGCTGTTCAAGTGGAGTGCACTCTTTCGTAGCTGGCGCTTCAAAAACCTGATATTGTTTTCCAATGGGAAAGCACTAAAAGAGTCAAAGTGTCCATGCTTTCGAACATCATCCGCCAAGTGGATACAGCAGTGCACGTTATACGATGCATGATGTTTACCGTAGAAGGTGATGAACCGAGAAACAAAATAACGAAGAAGTGACTCAGCATAGTCTGCATAGTCACGACATTCCTTGTTCCCCAAGATGCTTACAGCGCAGTGCAGCGTCACAAAATTTGAATACAATTCCTCATGTAGAACATTCTTGAGGGAACAGGGCCCAGTATAGAAAATGAACATCCGAAATTCAGAGGCCTTCCAGCGGTCAAGATTTGCCATACTTCTTGGTTTCCTGTCGAACTCTCGTAGTATGTGCTTCTGGAAAGACACATTTCTTTCAGATATCCTTTGGCTGTCTGCTTGGGCAAGAGCCCATTTTAGCCCAGAAATCCAAGGGGTCAGAAGTTTTTTCATTACACCTAAACAAATGAGGTGCGTATAGTCGATCGGGGGTTCTGTACTAACACTAGTCCCTTTCTGGTAATCAGTGTCATGCTGTGCACGGAAGCTTTCATCGGTACGCAGAAGTGCATTCAATTCAAGAAAACACATTCTGTTAACCAAATATTCCCCTTCGACTCTGCACTTTGGACAGCAGTAGCGTGCGTTATGGCCCTTTGTAGAAAATACGAATGCTCGAGCTGGAGCATCGCAAATAATGCTTTCAAGTACTACACCGTAATGCCTGCCATTAACAGTCAATCCATTGGCAATCAAAGGCTTCAGTTCAGTGACGAGGGGTTCGAGGTACTAGTTAGCGCACTCAGGCTTTTCGTCTCCAGCATACACACCAACTAGAAATATCACCTCAAGAGTGCCAACCGTTACGAGGCACTGAATTGGCCACAATCGGAGCTTGCTGCTCTTGCTTATCGGAAGTCCGTCGACGTTTAACTTGAGCGGAATCACAGCGGGTATATCACTCCTGCCTTCCAAAATGGATAGGAGACCGTGGCGCAGCCCAAAATGACAATACCTTCCTTTACCCATCGTCAAAACGTGGGACGCTGTGCCACGCGGAGTACCCAAGAGTGTGCGGACATGCGTAGGAAACTCGGAATGAGCAGGATGCCTCTTCAGTATTTTTTGAAGGGCGCTTAGCGCGACGTACCCACCCAGACAACACGCAAAGTCCCTCGGATGTCCTGGCATTCCCATCAGGTCCCAAAAATAAGAATGTCCCGCTGAAACTTTGTGGGGATATCCCACGCATGTTTCAGCAGGACAAGACTCGGAATATCCCATAGGCGTCGAGCCGGGATAATTTTTGTCATTCTTCATTTGGCTTCCTGAGCAGGTGAAATTTCGGAGCTGTGGTTACCAATAATATCGCATAAGTGTGTATCTGATCGTCTGAAATAACGCTGTGCCTGAAGCAGAAAAAAAACGACATATATCTGCAGTTAGACACGCTTACTGAAAAAGTCCTCTGTATGTACAGGGCAGTCCCAAAACGTTGTACTGTACTTTATTATCCTTTGATTATACCATTCAATAAATATATATCCCCCCCCCCCTTTGATTATACTGCACAACAACTTGCCCCATCAATGTGAATGACCCCATGACGAGCGCTGCCTGGCAATGCGGCCAGGACCTACGCGCTAAGCGCGATCTAGATCCTGGTTTATTAAATTTTTGACATGCAATATTTTCTGTATCCCTCGCAATGGGACCTGCGACATAAATTTGAAACGGCGCCTAAATCGCTACTTTTTACAATGAAAACGCAACTCCGCGAGCTCATTTCTTCGAGGAGATTTGCAAATCAACACGATGTGTGAGGATGTGTGTGCATCTGCGTGGTCACAAAGTGGTGTGGTGGTGGTGGTGGTGGTGGTGGTGATGGCGATAGGGTGTTCACTTGTGTCGCTGACGCCGCTTCCACCACTAAAAAACAAACGCGTGATGCGCGCACACGCATCCGTCCAGCAATACACTGCCGCGCTCGCTGGCTCCGTCATAAAAGAAGTAGAAAGTCAGCAGCCATGGTCGGTACCCCGAGCGGTCAACGCAGGGCACTAAAGGCCGATCCAATCCAATCCGTTATTTGTTTTGTGGCGTTCGTTGCGGTGGTTGCGGTGACCGTTTATGGTGTTCATGCGTGTACGTAAATGCAGAAGAATCTGAGTTTCACAATAGGTGAGTGAAAAGTATGAAGGTAATGAGTCAGGAAGGATTGTTTACGATTCGTAAACAATCCTTCCTGACTCATTACCTTCATACTTTTCAGCGCAACATTCGTAAATTACGAATGTTTGTATTTATGCTGTGAAATAGAAAGTTGCGCTGTTTCGTTTGTGCTTATGTGCATGCGTTCGTGTAGTGCAGATCCCCTTGTGTTTTGTGTTGACAAAATGACAAGATCGATGGCATTTTCCACTGACGTGTGAAAAGCAGCTGTTCAACGCGCTCCTTCGTCAGCTTGCTCGACATCTCAGACTCGGCTAGCACTACTGTGCGAACAGTGAGCAGGGTGAAGATACTTATACATAATATCAAGTTGCGAGTGCGCTCTCAAATATTTCAGAACATACCAGGACGCACAGGACAGAGTAATTATAGCTTTTTCGCTGCTTCTAACAGTGCGATCAAGAAACATAGCATATTCAGGTATGACTTGCTTAGTTGTGTGTCTCAAAAGGAAATGCTAGAATGACTAAGGCTGACAAATTTCCACATTGTGTGTTCCTCAAATGAAGCACAAAATTTTCGACATCAAGGTATTTAACTGTACTTACAATGCCATTAATTTCGTTATCTCCCAACGCTGATGTTACCGAGGTTTGCTTCTAGGGTAATTTCGTTTAATAGGCAGGCTGATTCGGGCGTAGCCTGTTCGATTGCCTAAAGAAGTGACTAGTCTGTTCATCTTCTATATACTTATTTGCTGTCGATAAAAGTGTGAGATGGCTGATGGGTTTCTTCACTTTCACCGTATAATTTTCTGGTGAAGAACCAAAGCTTTTAACATTTGAGGATACCAGAAAGGCAAGTTGGTGTTCCAACTTCGTGATAATAGACTTGAGCGAGGAGCAAATTTGACTTTGAACATTTCTCTAACAGAAGTTCATTTCTCCGGGCAGCAGCGACTGGTGCGAAAAAAATTGCTCTTCGAGGTCCCATATTTACGTGAAAAGATGAGTGACGTGGCCTGCTAATCAGTTTCACCTGAGAAACTGAGAATTTTACGAGCGCTCATGAAGGACAAAGTAGCAACCTCCTTCAGCTCGCAGTGAGGCAAGGGGACGATGAAGTTCTGCGACCTGTTATGCTGTGATGTAAGTTCTTGTAAGATTCCATAAGTTCTTATGCAGTCCTATTCATTGTTGTGAACTCCCTCATCATGGTTTACTGCGATGTGTCTAAGTTGGACTCGAATAGTGATATGGTAAGTTTTAACTACAGTGCTGGCTACAAGAACGATACTTAGTCCGTCCCACTTTGCTATAAGGAATGCATGTGCAGTGCTGAACAATTTGTTGTCAGTAATAAGCATTTTCCCACACCCTTGCATTCATGCTGCAGTAAGTATTAAAATATGTGTTTGCATATTCTGTGTATCTGACTTGTCACCTGTGTTTCTGAAGCCAAGTCACGTTTTTAATTATAGGCACTGTAATGTCAAACCGGCTGCTCAAGGACGTGACCCGCAGTAAAGCAGAGCAGCACATAAAGTCCTGGCTGAGGCACGCCAAAGAACCTCATGACAGGACGTCGACAAAAGATAAGGGCTCGGAGTACTACACAGAACAGCAGCGACAGCTGGGCCAATCCGTGCGAAACTCTTCAGGCCTAGCTTTGAGCCTAGATTTCACGAGAGAAAAAAATGTGCATTCTCTGAGAGTGTGGTAGATACACATTTCTTTCCTCTGTATATTTGGCTCCAGACTGAGGGCTATGCAGGTGTTGCCTTCAAAATGAAAAGTGTTATGCCATTGTCATATCCATGCAATACACATCGACAATATTAATGGGTTTTCGTTAATGTATAATGTTGGACAAAAAATTCAGCTCATGAAACAGAAGGTGGGATTATTAAGTTTATTCTGTGTAGAGAGCTCGGGAGCAGACCATAATTGTGATAAATAGTTAATAACTTTTTGGTGAGGATAATAAGCTTGATTGTGAATAATAATAATACGTAAAGACAACTCGAGTTGTTCGTGTTGTCTTCGTGTTCATGTGTATTGGAAGGTGACGACAATAGAGCTAGATATAATTGTGCAACGTAGAAGGCCGCACATATAGGGTGTTTCACCTATCGTGATAAATTCTAACCGTAGACGTACACGCCGTATAGGACTGTGGGATTTTTGGCAATTACCCTCGGGCAACTTTTGCCGACACTTAGGAAGGCTTTGGACAATTTTTAATTGATGGATATTTATGTTTTCAATCAAATTAGGAAAATTGCCAAGCACACCCCTATTTTTTAACAGAAATATGAAGTGCCCTCCGGATGACCGCAGACCCAACAAAACATATGCGCAGTATTAACAGAAACGGTCGAAAAACAGTAAAAGTGCTGCTTTAGTCCTGCTGACTTGATTGTTGCAAAAAGCCAGCAGATAAGTTGCAGGGAAGAAGTATCCCCGCCTCTTGCTTTACCTTTCTTTTCCCTGGTTTGACCTTGATGCACAAAGAAACGAAAAAAAAAAATCAAGGTGGGAACACTTCTTCCTCTTCCTGCACATTTTGCGCACGCATTTTTGCAACAATAAAGCAGGTGGGGCTATAGCAGCACTTTTGCTAAGACTTTTCAACTATTTGAGTCACTATACAGTGCATATTTTTCGTTAGGTCTGCGGTTATTCGTAGGATCGCTTGGCAATTTTCAAAGTTTTTCATTGAAAAGATCCCTGAATTAAAAATTGTCCAAAGCTTTCCAAAATGGCAGCAAAAGATTCCAGAAGGTAATTGCAGAAAGTGCCACAATCCTCCGGCAGGTACGTTGCCAGTTAGAATCGTTTATCACTTCAGGTGAAGCGCCCTGTATGTATACGTTCGTAAAAGAAACAAAAAAAAAAACACCAGGAATTTTCCTTGCATATGTGACCCCTCGGAGACTGCACTTGTTTCAAGCAAACTCCAAAGAGGCCAAATTACACCTCTGCTTATTTTCCGCAACCTGATTACTAGTCATGATGGTGCGTTTATTTCATTCATGAGCATGTTGTGTAATCCGGAAGTGCTCAGAATGTTTGAAATTCCATGCTACATTTTACAGCTGCTATTGCAGCTCTTGTAGTGTTATCTTGAACGCCCAAACTGGGCTCCTTACATTTCATCTTGGCCGAGGCCAACTGCAAACTACAGAAGAATGAAGTGTGAAGTGCCCTATAGATGACGTTATTCATTTTATTCATCTATGTATTTTGTAAAGACTGCACTTGGCTCGCATTGTCATATCGGACTCCTGATACATGTTTCTTGTTCGGGTTGTTTGTTACGCGACCACACTGTCCAGAAGGGAGTAAATAAGGTTCTCTTTGAAGTGATTGGTATTTTTGTGCATATTATTGTAGCCAAATAATGTTCATCGGCTCAGTTAAAGAAGACTCAAATATGTGTATCAGGGATTGTGAAAAATGGTTGTGCTCAGATGACAAAGGTGGAAGGCACTTTTGAAGGCTCGTAGTACGACTTACCTCGACTGAAATGACGAATTTCTACATGAATCTGATGTGTACTGCACGGAAGTGGCTTTGTGGTGTTTGCTCATTTTTGCTAGGAGGTGCTTCGAACCAATTATGTGATGACGGCGTTTGCTAGGTGCTACAGCGCATTAATGCGATGACATTATTTACTCATTTATGCTGAATGGTGCTTCAGCCCATTGATGTAGTGACGTTAAATAACAGCACCAAGGTGATGATCCTTTAGTTCCATATGTCATGTGTACATTTCCAGAGCCTCTTCTAGATAGAGGGATGCCATTTTCGGTCCAAATAAGCGTATCGACTATTTGTTTAGCGTTATGAATATTTCTAACTGCTGGCGCAAGAATCGTTCAGCTTTTCCCTGCATACAAGGCAAAGTGTGGTCTGACCCTGTAAGTCATCCAGCCACCATTAATTCCGAAGCACCCCTTGTGGGCTTAATGACTGAGAACACAGTTTCTGCTCGTCACTGCTATATGCAGACTACAAATTGATTTCACCTCTCAGCAGCTTCAGATGTTGGTGTGATGTAGAGCTTTTCTAGAGCTTTTATGCGTTCATGCATTGAGCACTTATCTGCTTTGTTATCATCCAAGTCAAATGTCATTTTCTTTTTATGCATATTGTGTAGTATTTAACATTGTGTATCTATACATCACTTGAAGTTCCTTGAAATAAAGAAGCCATGAAAGCTTTGAAACTGCTCTGATCACGTGAAAATTATTTGCTGCAGCTAGTGTTAAAGCATATTGGATACCGTGAAGGCACGGTATGGCATATCCGATCAAAGCCTGACCATATCCCAGACTTGTCCCACGGGATGTCCCCAGGAAAGGTCACAGGACGTCTTTTTGCAGACAACGGGATGTCCCATGGATGTCCGCCTGATATGTTTGGACATCCCATGGATATCCTGTATTCCCAAACAGATATCCATAGGACGTCCTATGGACGTCATTGTGTCGTCTGGGCATGTCCTCATACACGTCAGCAAGTCCGGATCATCCTCGGGAGGGCCTCTTTCATCACTTGCATTGGATGGTAACGAATCCCGATGGTTCACACTCCTGGGGGAATAAATTTCGTGGGCACTATCGTAGCTGTCTAACGTTGCTGCGCACGCTGTTGCATCAGGTGGGGACGCAATCGGCGCACACACGTTGATCTCACTGCTGGCCGGGAACGATGGACCACTTAGAGTGCCAGCTTTATGTGGTGTCGGCAACAGTACTTGTTGAAGGAAGCCTACCGCTGGAGTCATGACTGATAACATCAAGTGTCTGTTCGCACTTTCGCAAAGCCATGTTGTAAGCATATCTTTTCTCTTTAACCTTCGGCATTTTGGAGAACTGAACCTGGCAATTTCAACCGCGAGCTGGGTATAACATGAATCTAATCTAGCTGTTCACAAATATGCGTCAAAATAAACTCACAGTTGATCAAAAAATTCAGCAGGAACGATGGACGAAGCGCCCGTTAAACTGTTCTTGGCGGCAACTGCAAATGGCGGCGCTAGCGATGCTATCACTGATCTCTATGTATAAAGGCTGGATCGCCCATGGGAGAGGGGCTCGTGGGGAGAGGGGCTCGTGGGGAGAGGCGTGCCTTCGGGCTGCCATGTTGTTGGGCCCTAAAGTGCTGTGTGTGCCAATAGAAAACAATGGGAGGCAACAGAGATTGTGAGTATTTATTGCGCTGCTAGCATTGATCGTTGTTTGTCATCACAAAATTTTGTAAGGTGCCAGTATGCTGATGTATCCTAACAGTGTTTCACAGGTGTCCTGCCGTTCGATTCTTAATTACGTTATGTTTTGCATTCCGAAACTACACCGTCACTGCAGTGCAGCGCTGGGGATTGTACTCCCTGCCAATATTTCAATAAGAAACGACTTGAGGTTAACAACAACCATGTATATAATATCCCGTACTGCGTTCTGGACAAAAATTGTTCCATAAAGAACGGTCCGGGAAAAGATATACTCGCATTGCAGAAAGAGATCGTTCTGTAGAATCACAGCCGTTGTTTTAGCCGTGTATACGTTTAGTATGATTTATATCAAGCATCGCCTTAGAAAGTGTCCTTTAGTAAACGACAGCGGTGCTTTCCCTCACAAAAATGGACACACCGAAGCAGCCCAAATAATTACTTCACGCAATTAGATCACACTCGTTAGGACAGTTAATCAAGTAGTGATGTAAGCTTAATCAATTAAGTTACTTAGAAAGTGGTAACACCTCCTTGAGACACAGGACTTATCTCTTTTTGAAGTACAGCCCTTCTATGTTTGTTTGCTTCTTCCTTTATTTGTTCCGATTATTTGCAGGCGCGGTTGTGCCAAACTGAATGTCCTTCTCCAGCACTCACATGCTTTTCTTGAATACAACTGCAACGTGAGAAAAGCTGCTTGTGGACGGGGTCCTGCTATCCAGTGCTGACTTTGTCATGCTTGTTATGTGGAGCATGTTCCAAAAAATGGAGCTCCACGTATGGTCTTCAAATTGCAACAGGACTATTTGGGCGTTGAAACAGTTGTGATTTTGTCATTTTGGCCCTCGTGTACCCAGTCTGTGAAACGCAAACGAAAAAGTCTAACACGATATGCTTTTGTAATGACGATCACTGATGATGAGTAAAGAGAATATACGAGTTCAAGTTTATTCAATATTTTATATCATTCATTATAATATTCAACACTTTATGTCAAGTTTATACAACATCAAGTTTATTCAAGTTCAAGATTTATTTATTTTCGAGCACTGAGGTTGTTCCTTCCTGTAAAGTAGAAACCAGTGGATGAGGAACGTGATACTCACCTGTACACCCAGCCGTATCACACTGCACAGATTATTCACTGGGTAGCCCTCATGACGAAACTTGTATTGAGAGACCACTTTTGCCTTAAAAACTGCTACAAATAGCACTACACGCTACAAATTACTACTATCGTAACAAGCTGACGATACAGCTCAGACACAAAGGCGTTATTCAAGTCGCGCCATACCACCGTTACGTAGGATTCTTTGTCACAAATCAAACCAAGGCACAAAACGATACATTTACATGAAAAAAGGTGACAATCGTGGTCTCATTATGACGTAATACCGAACTTGTGCGTGAAGGTAATTCAAAGAAATGAATGTGGCACTTGCTTCCGCAGAGAACACGGTGTACCATGCTAGCAATGCATGCAAAAAAGCGCTCGAGTGCTCGCGCATATATTGATGACAACACTACCTGTGTAGTGTAACGTGTGCTTTCAAGCATATTATGCACTCAAACTGTATTTGCCGCCGGGTAAAATGCAAGTGTGCTCGATTGAACGTCGGAAGAGCGATCAAGCAACCTGCATCCAGTGCTCGTTTTGGGCAAAAAAACACTTCATAATGGTCAACTAAATATACAGAATGGACGCCTATTTATTCCTCGATAAAGAGTGACTCACCTGTATACCTTTAGGCCCTGTAACCTTGCCAGTACGGTTGGTACGACCGTAATTGCAAGAAGTTGCCATGATCGCTGCGGCGACCGTTGTGGGTACAGTAAGATGGCGGCCGGTTTCTTCACGCTCGCGCTCCCTATCTGCGATCCAGCCTTTTACAATCGAGATCAGTGGATGCTATAGTTGATACCGATGGGGATTCCTTGCATTGTTCATATTCCATGGGTAGAGCGAACCACCGCTATAGAAAGTTTCGGTTTCAGAATGCCTTAGAGTTTTGTGTCTGGGTAATATGAACATTATAAATCGATTATTATTTGACTTGCGACAAGAGATGGCGCGTAATATCCCCAAAATTGATGCTGCTAAATGTTTTTTTCTCTCTAAATATCTTGATGTGATCATTTTAGCACCGTAATCCATTTGAAGTTATTTAATTTTCCATACATTTCTTGAAATGTACCTCAAAATGTATGTCAACACGTAAAAAATAATGACGCATAATTTGAGCAAATTCGAAATATTAAAATCTTTTAAAATTTCAAGTTCCTCATGCTCCAGCAAAATTATGCCAGTTGTTAAAGAACATTAACGTTTAGTGTTTAAAGTAGCCCTGAACTAATTTGTAACGCCCCGTTTTCTTCCTATAAAACTGTGAAGTAGGCCACTAAGGCGCACCATCAGAAGTAATTCACGCCACAGAGTCATAATTATCGCAGAAATTAAATTTTAAGTACGCCGGAAAAAGCGACTGTGCGCAACGGCGGTGGAGAGCAGTACAAGCATGTGATCTGCCTGGAACCTCGCGCTGAAGCTAGAAGTATCACGCTCGCTAATTGGTTCAGAGAAATGCATGTTGTCTGCTACCCCGCTGTTTTCCCTGCTGCTGCTACCCCTGGGTTTTCCTCAGACGCTTTCAGACATATGTCTGCACAGTTCCCCTAGAAGTCGGCCCAGGACGCACATTTTTCCCAGGGCGTCAGTCGTGACGTTGCCCACATACGTGAGGCCGACAACGGCAAGCCCTTTCACCATCACCACCACCACCACCCGCTGTCGTCTGCTACTCGGTTGTTCGGGGTTCTGAAGAATCATTGCTATTGGCTCGGCCGCTCCTCTATTCCAAATTCTCAGGGAGAACTGGCAAAACTGGTTTAAGGCGGCAACGGGACAAGGCGCTGACCCCCACTGACCGGCGAACCAGAACGAGTGCGCCCTGTAACGTCAGCGGTGACGTGGCATCATACCACCTCCTCCTCGTTATGGGTGAACTTGCGGAGCCCTGTTTATGTGAGTTCTTTTTTGAAACAAATTGTATACATCAAAGCCGTTCGCGTTATTCGGTATGAAATGACACACACACTTTCATCAGACGTCTTAACCTGAACCTTTTTTTTTTTTTTTGATGGCCCTTTGTACTCCTTTAAGATAACGTTTTGTATTGATAACTTCCGACAGGCATATGCGCTTTCTGTCAGTATTTTTGCCCCGTTCAGCAACACACTACTTAACTCTGCACGCTTAACACACACAGTGAGCAACACATACTTAACACTCTACACAACCACCACTTTCATGTACTTGTACTGCCTATTGCGTGGCACATATTGCATGAACGCGTGGAGCAATAGAACATATTTCCTCATGGTGATCTATGCTACTGGTCTCTTCTATATCTCGGAATGTTCTCGTTATGTCTGTGTTAAAGCATTGTCCACGTCGGATTAATTTCAAGCATCCCAAGTATGTCTTTGGAAGATATCCATGATGGACGACAATCGGACGATTACCCTGATATCATCTGGATGTTCCTACGACGTTACTGTCAGATCAGGACGACAGGACCATTTGGGGACATCCTTCGGAGGTCGATGGTTATGTGGGTTTGGTTGACATGTCATCAACATATTGTGGTGTGGAAGCAAGGTAGCGATTCCTGGAGTCATAGAATTAACAGAGTGAGCACGCTTACGCAGGGCAGCTGAAATGGTTCGCCGTGCTTTCGTGTTAGTTCGTTGATGTCATGAAGGTGAGAAAGAACTGGGGAAGGCATTGGGAAAACGTGAGATGCGGAGATGCTTCACCCCCTGCTAATGTTTCGTGCGAACTGACGCATTCTTTGTGTGCGCGCCAGTGTGAGAGTTGACGGTTCAACTTTACCTTGACACAAGTGTAAGTGCATGTGCGCAACTGGCACGCAGGTGATTCTTCTCGCCGAGCAGACGGGAGGTGAGAAACTGTGGGCATGTATACGGAGGCAGTGCACATGGTTAGAAGTAAAACACAGGTCACTTCCATCAATGAAGAAGGGTACGTTCGTGCAACAGCGCACATAAAGCCCAAGACAGTTCACGGGTACCAAATTAATGCTGCGCTGGCTTGGGGAAGGCAAGCGGGTGGCCCTATTGTGTGTATGTATCGACGACCTGATGTAACTATTCTTATAATTAAAAGTTTTTATTTCACCTAACATTTCTGCTTTATGAATCGTCCTGGCATCCTTAGAAGGTTTTGAACTCTTTTTAATACATCTCGCTGCGGGCGACGAATACGTTAGCAGACGACAGGGTTACTTTCGCGACTGACGACTTCGAAACGAAGCGTAGATTTTACGCAAAGCGAAATGTCGCTGTTGGCAGGCCTAATTAATAGATATAATGGAATTTTAGAAAACAACAAGAAAAAATACTGATGGCAGGTCCGTCATGTAGAGAAATGCCACACGGGAAAGTCTTTGTAATGAATTCAATGCACAGCCAGGTGCATACAGGGACATACATTTTTAAAACAGGGAAGCCTAGCTCCAATACGCCAAACATCCTTTCAACCGCATTACAAGTTAACACGTGGGACTCCTGATACTCCATTTCTCCTACAGTGTGTGGTGCTGCCAAAGGAGTTAGCAAGTATGGTCTACAGGGTACCTTGAGTCCATTAAGAAGTGGCAGCTCGACTCCATTGCTTCCATTCGTGACCTTAACCTGCTGCTGTGAAATATAGTTGCGTCATGACTGGAGGCCGGACACCGTGCCACAATGTCCGTGATATGTTGTACTGAGTCAGATACCCACATTAATTGAGAAGTACTCTTTCCGGTTATTGAATAGTTCGCTGACTCTCCGCCAGGTGACCGCATTGGTACGTATGTACAGTCAATGGCACCTGGAAAGTTCTTCATTTGGTAAAAGTCATATATTGTCCTCCTTTTCTCCACATCAGCTGTCGGAAATCTTATATAGCGATGCGACAGGGAGGCAAGTACACGTATGACACGTTTATTTATCCGACACAGCGTAGTCTGCTAACGTAGTGCCAGCTCCAGCCGTATCACCTCGCACAATCTGAAAGGTTCCTGTCGCAGAAACCCGGAGGCGCACGAGTATTTGGTTCATAGGTGGTGCAGAGTAATTCCTGGTTCAGCTGTACTGTAGATATCTATCGATATCTGACAGAGTGAGGGAGACTGTGTGCTTGGAGAGACGAAATCTCTCATGGAAATCTGCATCTGTTAGGGACGTCAATGAATTTTGTCCTGCCCTTCAGCTGTCTTGATGACTGTAGCTGAATTATGGAGCAGCTGTTGATTACTGAAGGCACATGTGGAGATCCTGTAGGTCACACTGAGGGAAGGTAAAACGGATAGGAACACTTTATTACAATTAAGATGAACAAGGCGTTCGTGCAGAGCCTGCACTTCTCCAGGTTAAAGAGTAGCCGTACAACAGGACGGATATATACCAGCAGAAAGGGAGGGAGAAAGGGAAATAGAAAAGCAAAAACACAATCAAGCCCACTTATCTAGCTGAGGGAGCTGAAAAAACACTAAGGAAAATAAGTAAAAAGCGAAGCAGACCAAAAACTACAGCCCAGGGTCATGTGTCACAGACACATAACAGGGGAAAGTTCATAGCGCGGAGAGCCGAAAAACGCAAGACGACCCTTCCGAAGCTCCCTGTATCCGGGAGTTTCGGAGAAGGCTCAAAGTCGCTCTGCGGTCCGCAGCCGGCCGCGCTGTCGACCCCCCCCCCCCCATGGCCTGCAAACACATCCACCCCGAACATCCACACTTCCTGGATAACGGAAGGACGACCCACTTGAAGCATAATTAAAAGTTGAACAACTGTAACGGGCCAGCGTATACAGGGTGTCCGCGCTAAGTGTGAACAGATTTTTTAAAAATATATCAATCACTTTTTCCGAGATGAAATCAATTGCAATATAGCATATGCTGAAGGGCACTCCCTAGGGGGGCATTAGCAGACTCCTAAGGGAATGTCTTAATTAACTTTCAATAATTAACGTTTTAATTATAAAAGCTACGAAGTTGCTTCAATGAGAACATCTGATCTCTTCGGTCACCAGATACCAAAGCCGTTTTCAGAACAAAAATCCGTTCGATAGATCGTCCGCAAAAAATTCGTGAAGGAACGCCATTTTTTTCTTTATTTTATTCATTGCGCATCTCTAGAGACGCGTCTTTCTTTCGCCCCAATACGAGAGGATGAAAGAGCACACTATCGCCTCTTGCGTCCTGGAAAAAGATTAAAAGAAAACAGGAAATGCAGCCCAAGATAGGGCAGTCGCGATAGAGTCACCCGATAGATTTGTGTTTTTGTTTTGTTTCCGCAAGTTAAAGCTAATCTTACGCATGAGGCGGCAGTGTGCTCTTTCACTCTCTCACACTGGGGGTCAAGGAAAGCCGCTTCTTTGAAGATATACCAAATAATAAACCAAATAAAGAAAAAAAATGGCGTTCCTTCACGATTTTTTTGCGGACGATCTACCCAACGGATTTTTGTTCTGAAAACGGTTTTGGTATCTGGTCACCGAAGAGATCAGATGTTCTCATTGGAGCAACTTCGTAGCTTTTATAATTAAAAAGTTAATTATTGAAAGTTAATTAAGACATTGCCTTAGGAGTCTGTTTATGCCCCCCTAGGGAGTGCCTTTCAGCATATGCTATATTGCAATTGATTTCATCTGGGAAAAAGTGATTGATATATGTTTAAAAAATCTGTTCACACTTAGCGTGGACACCCTGTATGTTTAACCCATGTGGCTGAAGGGAGCAAAATTTAGGTAGGATTCGCGATTTTTTCACTTTATGTCATATGTATATCCGGATTCAAGGAGTACAATTGATAGATGAGTATTAAAGTCATGTTCCGATGCATTAAAGTGTACAGAGACAGGGGTGGGGCGATTATTAACTATGTCAGATTTGTGGCCATAAAATCTTTCTCGCATGGAGTTTGATGTTTCACCAATATATTGGACGTTGCATTTTTTGCACATGATCAAATAGCATAAATTAAATGGAATTGCAGTGCAAAGAGTGTCGGATCTTGAATGTAAAGGAATTAGCGTTACTAGAGATAGATGTACATGGGCTTATGAAATGACATGTTTGACAGCGTGTTTTATTGCAAGGAGAGCAACCGGGTTGCTGCCGCATTAAGCGCGAGGACGTGAGGATGTTGCGAATACTGCGAGATCTGCGGAAAGTTACAACTGGAGCAGTTGGGAAAATATCTTTAAGTTTTTCATCGCTGTGCCGTATGTTCAGATGACGTTCAAAAATGGATCTAGCGTTGTTCAACGTTTTGTTGTAGACTGTGACGAAAGCGATATCATGGCGCTGTTTAATAGGCTGATGGGAGAGCAATGTATCTCTCCGCAAAAAACTACATTTTAATAGAGCGTTCTCTATCAGTTTCGGCGGATAATTGCGTGTCTGAAAGTCAACTGACATTTCTCTAGCGCGTTCAAGAAAATCATTCTCGTTAGAACATATTCGCTTAAGGCGTGTAAATTGTCCGTACGGTATATTCCTTTTTTGGAAGTTTGGGTGGTGGCTATGGAAGTGTAGGTACTGACGTTTATCGGTTGGCTTCTTGTAGAGGTCGGTAATAAGTTTGCCAGATTGTATAGATATATTAACGCCGAGGAAATTTACCGAGGTGTTAGAATGGTTACAAGAGAATTCGATTGTATCGTGAACAGAGTTAAAATGTTCAAAAAACGAGCACAGTGAATCTTCATCGCTAGACCAAATAACAAAAATGTCATCGATGTATCTAAAAAAAACTAGAGGTTTCGTCGGTAAGGAGTCCAGTGCTTTTTGTTCGAACTGCCCCATAAAAATATTTGCATAGTTCGTGGATACACGTGATCCCATAGCTGCACCTTGCACTTGGACAAAATGGTTGTCATTAAAAGTAAATTTATTATATTGGAGAACGAGTTGAAGAAGGTGAATAATGGCGGAAGTTTGGAGGATCTCAGAAGGGAAGGAAGAGAGGTAAGATTCCACGGCGCTAAGACCTTCGTCATGTGGTATATTGGTGTATAGTGATGCAACGTCCATGGTAACGAGAGTCATGTTACTAAAATCCATAAACTGGTCATTTAACGAGTTAATTTTGGCTAGGAAATCATTGGTGTCCTTGACGTATGATGGAAGAAGCAACGGAATGTGTTTTATGCAGTGGTCAACAAGAAGGGATATGTTTTCAGTCGGTGTGTTGATGCCTGAAATTATCGGTCGGCCTGGGTTGTTCTCTTTATGTACTTTGATGAGGAGGTAGAAGGAACGAGGTGTGGAGTTCTTTGGTTTGATAAAGTCCGCAATGTTGCGTGGAATCAGGTTTTTGTCAAGGAGCTCGGTAATATCTTTGTTGATAATTTTACAAAAAGACGCCGTAGGGTCATGGTCAAGGGGTCTGTAGAACGAAGGGTTAACCAGGTGCTTGTTAGCCTCACCAATGTAGTCTGAGGTATTCATAACAACGATGCCGCCTTTGTCAGCGGGTCTAATAATGATGTCATTCCGAGATTTAAGATTTTTTAATGCGATTCTTTCTGATGTTGACAAATTGCAATTGATAGCGTTACTTGAAGACGTTAGTGTGCGTTTCATGTAATTAAAGACTGCTTTGATGTACTTATCAATTTCATGGCTAGTTTTGGAAGGGTCCGGGGCCCAAATGGAAGGTTTTTTGAAAAGAAACCTATCTGTTCGTTGCCGTGAAAGAATGTTCGTAGTGCATTCTTCTGCCTAAATTTTGTAAATCGTTAAGAATATCAAACTGGTCAATTGGTGGCGGGGTAGGGACGAAGCTTAATCCTTTAGAGAGTACATTGATTTCCGTTTGGTCTAAAGTGGAACTAGACAGATTGAACACAACATCCTTAGCGTTGGCAATAGGAGCGGATGAAGATTCAGACAAGACACTGGATATGTTAATATTGATATGTGTGATTAACGTGGTCACGTTGGGCTTTCTTATGCTTAACATGTTGTAATTCAGGCAATTTGTGAGATGCAAACAATTCAAGTGCTTCAATCTCGCTGGCTGCTAGGGAATGAGCAAGTTGTCGAAGCTGGTTGTCAATATCCTTAATTTTTAGGGAACTCTCTGATCGCAGAATTCTGATTAGGTCTATAGACGCACGTATCAGAGTATCACACCATCTTCTAGAGCTGCGAGGGGAATGGAAATCAAAAGTAGCGAACGAAAATGATATTGTCTTACGAAAAGAACCTACCATAATAAATACAAAGCTATGCGGTTGGTCACATACTTGGTATACAGTCACCGTTGTGCTACTCATCTACAAAACACGAAGTGAATGCGGCTAAGGCAACAAGCAATAGCAAATGACTTACCTGTCGACTCTCATCATCTCACAATAAAGTAGCTGTTGTCGAATGTCATTGACAGGGTATCGGAAGAACGAGGCGTTCGGAGTCTCGAATTGTTTCTCGTTTCTACACCAAGAAGCAAGTAGTAACAACAACAGCGCAAGTAGCAAGCACCGAAGTGAATCAAGTATTAAGCACTGACCACGACTATCCCGCAACACACAGGGACACCATTAAATTAGCAATTAAAACTAATTAGGACACCCCACAGTAATTGGGACCATCCAAGGAGTCACCACACTAATTGGGGAGCATCTAACTAGAGTCCACACCACCCTGCATGTTTCCAGATACCCGGTGTTAAAATAGAAAAAAAATAGATAGAAATAGAGAGGAGAGAAACAATTGAACATCAACGATGCCGTATCGGAGAAACTACTCCGGAATAGCCGAGCGATCAGCGACCGCCATGTTGCTTGTTGACGGACAGTAGTTGCAGATATCGTCGACAGGTGGCGACCTAGTTGCAAGGTATCACACCAGATTGTGCCACCGTCATACCTCTATGCAAGAAAGACAGAGAACAACAAAAGAGTAGCGTCGACTAAAAATTACAACAACAAAGACAATGCTAAACAAGTCTGAACATGTGAGAGAGCGTCCAAACACTGGGGAAAAGGCCTAGCCGCTACTGCTAAATATGTGACAGCATCGAGGAAAGGCTTAAGGGGATTGATTAGGCTTGACCGTGTTGTCACCGCACAAAAGCTGACACAAGATGGCAATGACAAAACCCTAGCCGCACACCGCTAAATATTTGACAACATGCAGAAAAGGCTTGGGACACACAACGCTACGAAACTCGATGGCGTGGAAGTCACTGCCAAACAAGTCCAGTCATGTGGGGAAAAGCCTAACTGCTAAACATGTGAATGCACAGAGAAAAGGCTTAACACGAGCGGGATAAAAAATGTGAAAACACCAGGAAAAAAGCTAGGGCAAATCCCTCACCTTTCCCCGCTGTGACAAAGCATCAACTCCCGTCGACAGCCAAGCGTCAACTGCCGCAGCGCAGCGACCCAGCACACGTCCTGACACGACGAGAGCCAGCGGCCGACTGACGCAAGCGCCGCTTTATACGTGCTACGCTTCTAGCGCCCTCTGTACCGCCGTCATTCAGTGGTCATCCTGTCGCAGGCGCTCTCCGTTTTGGTTTCGCTCTTTCCTTTTTCTGTGTGCGCGTCTACTAGCAGTAACATGTTGCTTCTCCATTTTGGCTTTACTCTTGTTTCTTTGTGAGTGATTTGAAAACGATCTATAAAGGCAGCGCTGCACTGAGCTCCCGTCATCATTCTGACCAATATTTGGAAAACGTCATGTGTGGTTTATTCTCCTCTGTTTCGTCGTCGCCAGGAAAAGACAAAAAATGAAGAATTTGGCAAATTTATTCGTGGTATTGTAGAGGAAGCCTCTCAAGTCCACTGCCTGGAATGGTTGCAGGCACGTCAAAAAATGTGCCAGGACAGGATGAAGATGCTCGACCGCATCTTAGCGGTGGATAGAGAGAGAGAGAGAGATTATGTGTTAATGGCACAAAGGCGACAAACGTCAGAGAGTGCCAGAACTATGGTGAGTGTTTGGGAGATGATCTATCTGAGTGTGTTTGGGAGAAAGCTACCTACAGGCATGAGTGATGAGCGAGTTGCATGATTAGTTGGGTGACAAAGGCTAGAAGCGGAACAATGCTGAACATCTACATCTGACAAAGTAATCCACGCATGGCCAAAACTGGATGACATTACGAAACGGTACAAGAGGAGTGTCACCCAGTAGAAGGGCTGGTTGGAGTGGGACATGATATCAGTATAGTGCTGTGAAACACTGTTGGCGTTGGTGTTGGAAGTGAGGGCACGATGCTAGTACTTGCAAGACAGTCAAGCTGTCACCGCAGTGCACGCAGCGGTGGATAGACTGACGAAAAATATGTCGAACATTCGCCTGGATAATCTGTATTGGGAACGCAGTTCGAATCTAGAGCACGACGTGTAAACAAAAGAAAGGTGTTTCTCTATGAGGTTCACTCACTTCCTTTCTTCGCGTAATGTCTACCCCCGAACCTTTTTGTTTCCACCACCTTTTTTCTTTGTATTATAAGTGGTCCCTCCATGTGGGGTAAATCCACGTTTGTTGTGAACGTGCTGAGGAACCTAAACGACGTCGTGGACAAGCCACCAACGCAAATATTCTATGTGCAGGAATATGCTTCATCGAGCATGCAGGATGAAATTTGGGACTCTAAAATTTACCGAGGAGCTACGACAAGAGTGGGACATGTGCTTTGCTCGCGTCCTATGCTCAGGCCTCAGCGTCGTCACGATCACATGACCAACGCCCATTCCTTGAAGGAGGTTACCCATTTTTTCATTCCGGGTTCAAACCATGCCAACGCATCGATCTTCTTACTCGTTCAAAACATCTTTTTCGATAGTAGCCATTTTAGAACTACATCCTACAATGCCAGTTATGTCGTCCTGTGGCGCACTCTGTGCAGCGTCCACTGGATAGAACATTTTGGGCAGGAGCTATTTAGTAGAGAAACTTACTTTTGTTACTTAAACTTATTTACTTGTGGATCTTCACAGTTATTGAAAATTCCACCAGACATCGATAGAAGAGACAGGGCGCTGACAAGCTGGTTCATGATCAAGGAGGTGAACCCGAGACAGGGATGAAGAGACGACGCAACAAATTCTCAATCAAATCATCAATCAACCAAATTGAGAATTTGTTGTGTCGTCTCTTCATCCCTGTCTCGGGTTCGCCTCTTTGACCACCAGACATATAAGCTAGTGGACCACCATCACGTAATTTGGGACGTGGGCCACCAGGAATTCTGGTGGTCCAGTGGACCACCAGCAATTTTAGTGGGCCAGGGTCTACCACTACCACCACTACTAGTCTACCAGGGTTTCTGGTAAGAAACCCTGGTAGACTAGTGGGCTACCAGTAAATCGGGTGGCACATCACTGTCGATGGTTTTATGGTGGGCCAGCAAAAATCCAAACAGCAAAGCAGTATCTGTGTGGGGTGATGTACCGTGCTTGGTGCTGCAGCGGTGACAGTTTGGGGGACAACTGTGGCAAAGCTACTTACAGCAAACAGCCGAGCGTGTGTGTGAAGCTCCTCTATAATAATAATAATAATAATAATAACTTTATTTTTGTTAAGGTACCCAAAATGCCTGTACCTCTATGCCTGGTACCTCTATGCTGGTACCTCTATGCCTGGGCGTGTGCTATAGGAAAAAAGCAACAAACCTCGTGTTTGTCCATACGCCTCTATTTCTTTCTCCCCAGATCGCATATTTTCTGGGAGAGGAAATAATTCGTCCTCCGACGCCGCTCTTTTTTTTTCTTTCTCTGTGGCAGTCTCTCCAAGGTGACTGTTGAACATGCCTGAAAAATCAGAAGTTGGGAGGTTCTACATCAAACGGAACTTGTTACAAGCTACTGTGTACCAAAACGTAACGAAGGCCCAGACGCACTGACTCATGAACCACAGCACATGCAATCGTGATTGGACAGGCATTACACAAAATGCTGTAGATTTGGGCAAGTCGAAGATCAATGACACGAAAAACTTCTGTGGTACGTCCATCATCAGTGCCTCTTATCAACAGACCACACGTGAGACCATTGCAGCATATTTTACACAACGTGCTGGTGAAAAGAAAAATGTGTTAGCCAGCCTTCCATCATGGTGTTGCCAAAAAGAACCCACATTTCTTGATAACTGTTAATAGCTTTGTTTCTTAGGCTTGCTTTCTGTGGTGGGGGTGTGGAACAAAAAGGGACAAGGGTTAATGAATTTTATTTTGCTGCAGGATATGTGCTATGTTTCTACATTGCTTTTACGTCGTTTCAATAAATCAGGTGTGAGTCGATGTGTGTCTCTCTATCTGTCCTTGTCTCTGCATTGTTTTCTTGTGTCATCGGTAGTCAAGCATTGCACTGATAGCCGTAGTAAAACGTTAGTAAAACACCTGGTAGATCGAAGAACACGCCATAGAGAGCCTCCAGCTTGTGGGGGGTCAAGGGTTCGTGTGGCTGCTGAGCCTCCTCGCATTTTGCACGATTACAGAGAGTGCCTGTGACGCTCTTTCGTGAAAGCACATGCGCGGACCATATGGCGAGCGCTGCTTGTTTGACGAACATTGAGTCTTCTTTCTAACTCTGCACCTTTTCCCAAGCAGCATTGGACATCCACACGCCTGGGCCAGCATACATCTGTACAAACAGAAAAGTGGTGATAAGGCACACGACAGGGATGTACAATAAGGACAATCACCATGTAGCCGGTGAGCAGAGCAGATGAGCAACCTAAGAGGCATAATTAAATGTGTCGTCACTGTGATTTCCTGCATCTTACAAGAGTCCTTCCTGGTAACCCAAGGACCACTGGTGAAATTGCCCAAACTGGCGGATGATTCAGAGCACGACATGCCACATTTGTGCAGTTCGAATTACTCAGAAAAATGTGCTGATGCAAAGACTCATGCATAGAGCCTCCTAATGCTGTGTTGGAAGAGGGAGAAATATGACGTTGAAACTTCATGGTGAGCAAACTGCACTTCCTCCGCCATAAATGAAAACAAAAAGCTCACATTTACTTACCAAGAACAGACATTTCTTTTTTGCAATGGTACCTAGCCCAGCTGATTTGACCATATGAATTGTCAAAAAAAAAAAGAAGAGAAAAGAAATTCAGCGCCAAGTTTGTGTAAAGCTTAATGCGCTGTTATCAAATACCTTATTATATTATATCACAAAAAGAGGGGAGTCGCGCCATTCTGTTTTATATTTTTGATGCGTCACACAGATTGGGAAGCACTGTAGCAGTGCCGTCAATGCACTCAGTACTGATCAGCAGGTTCAGCTTCATTTCCTGTCAATACCTAGCTTTTTGTTGTCATATTTAGAAACTTCAAATTTCTCATATAAAATACAACTTTACAACTGTGTCATATCTTACCGTGCCATCTGTGCACTCTGTACCCATAAAATAAGAAAGAATGTCGTGAAAGAAGAAAAACAATTAAGAAAAACAGTAAAAATGTCGTGTAACCTAAATTCAGAGTACTGGTCCACTCAGCATTATCAGAGTCCCAAAGGGCTCACCTTGATGAGGCACACTTTCACCAACAACTTCACTGTAGTGTGGCTGGGGTGACACAACAGAGTGCACAGATGATGGATGGGGAGATGCAACACAGCGTGGAGATATCAGATGGGGTGATGCAAAGGTGAGAGAAGATGCTGGCCGGGTTGTTGCAAGACATCTACCGGTTCGCTGGATTTCTACCAATCAAGAGTTTCTTGTGGGATAAAAAGTCAACTCAGCCCAACTTCCTACTTCTTTTATTAACAACTTATTAGCAACAAATTAACAGGGCAACAACATTTGGCATAATATTGGACATTCAAGGTATTTTTTGGTTGTGTGCGTAACTAACACTTCATGGCACAGAACATCTTAGAACGACAGCAGGTACGAGGAAGCACCTAGAACATACCTTGATCAGACTGCACGGTGGTGTGAATTGATTAGTTATACCTCTTACCATGCTCTGAAAAATAAACGAAGATGTCTGTATACATGTAGCTAAATGTTTTTTTTTGCGTAAAAGCTACTTAATGGCAAAATTGAAGGAAATACAAATATGCTTTACTGATGCCAGATTTCCGGTTTTTTAACCCAAAAATTCCAGTATTAAAAAGACACATTCATAGTAAGCAACCGTATCTCACATAGGTTTCCTGGTCCACACCTTTGTGAACGTGAGAGAAGAGCACTACAAATGACAGTAGAGTGGAAACATTTTGATAAGAACACCCTAAGCTGCATAATCTGAGTGTTGTGCACACCATGATTCCTGAAACCACTAGGACACCAGCATCATAACACAGAAAATCAGTACCACAAATTATTAAATGAGCCAATGGATTGAAACAAAATTAAGAAAAGCAAGGAGGGAATTACAGTTATGAACTTTCCCAATTCAAATTTTTTTTAGCATAATGCACTTCGCAGCTCCAGGTTTGCTGCCCATAGCTTCTTGTTTTCACTCAGGATCTGCTTGTACTTTCCCTTTGTCTCGTCGACCTCCTTTTTTTGACACAAGCTCATCTTCGGAAGAAGATATGTCGTCCAAAAGGCGACGCTCTTCGAGCTCCTTGACTGCCCTTCTTGTTCTTTTTTGGTTCGATCGCTTTTCCTAAGCAGGCTGGTTAATCAAAGTGAACAAGAACAACAGTGTCAGCGACACTAAAACTACATCTGGCCAGGACCTCGATATTACCGGTTGCAAAATTTTAATCTTGAAATCCTTGGCACGAAACAAAGAAAAAGCTCGATTCCTTCGTAAGATTATAAACCGTTATATCACTGATTGAATCCGTGGATGCAGTATGGGGATAAGTCGACTTATCCTCCTTGGAATTTTTCCGCGCGCGACTGTGCATTTTAGGTATCTTATATTTTCAACCAGGGGACGCGACAGACCTATTTCAACCATTTATTTGGAGGTACTTACTTTTGCCTTCCCTAGCTGTGACAGTGATCTGCCGACTAACCATCTTGGGTCTCTTCTCGACATACTTGTCCATTTCTTCTTTAGTATCTAGAAAGAAGAACCATTACGAAAATAAATTTTCCCACAAGAACAAGGAACGGCAGTTGCAAACTGAAGCGCGTGTACAACAAGAATAACGACAACTCATAAAAACAAGATCGTCCATCCATATTATGATGTGCAACTCATTATCACTGCGCGCACAGTACACAAGTACACACAAGCAGAAACAGCAATCCGTGGCCCACCTCTCATTTAGAGAATATTCGCATGGTAGTAGTCGCCGGCAGTCTTTTCGTCGCCGGCCCAATAAACAGAATCGAGAAAAGGTCTTCTGGACAGAAGTTCTTGACATATTCAGATGTAACACGGGTCCGTCTAACATCGTAAACAAAATGCGATGGTGTAGTCAATTACCTGGCTGCATTGCCTCCAGTTGCTTGGGAAGGAGCCAGACGTTGCTGGACTGAGCGATCCCGAACCCAGCGCAATAGAGGCAAGAGCATTGATTGCAGTATGTGTATTATAATAAACAGCACGTCTTCTTATCATCCCATCACAGTCGCTTGAAGAACAGTCAAGCGTGCCAGGAGTGAGCATGCCGGAACCCAGTGCACAAGAGGCAGGAAATGTGAGCATATATCATGTGAACAGTACATGCCTGCGACATGGTTGTCTCAATCTCAGTTTCATGCCCTAGCGGCTCCCCAAGAGTCCTGCACGAACTTCTGTCGGGAAAGTAGTAGCGAAAAGTTAAACTAGGTCCCACTGCCAGTGTGTACTACTTCATTCCCCATGCTGTTCACCAGGAACTGCCAAAAGGCTTCGCAGTGTAGAACCCAGATTTCGAACAACTGTGTCGCAAGCAGTACACATATGAGTATCACAGTTGTTCTCATATTACAGGTACACGAGGTCGCCGATATGCCTTCTGTGCTTGCTTCACGTGCTTTGGTAAGTGCAAAAGATCTCCTGAAAACGTATTACAGTGGTTCTAAAACCTCGTTATGGCATGGGCGACAATCTTTATGAGGAGTCGCTTCAAAAAGTCTTTTGATGAGTCTATGCCTGTAGAAAGTGTCTTATTTTGAAGTACAGAGACTCCAAATTGCTGTCCTTCACGCAGGTTCTTGAACGAGAGAGTGTCACGAAAAAAAAAATATTTGAATCTGCTACCTGAGTTACAAACAGGTTCTATGTCAGGAGTATCACCTGTTTGTTACTCAAGTAGCAGAAAAGTAGCATTCATTTTTCTTTTATTTCTCTCTTTAAATATTTTTTCCTGACACTCACTCGTTGAACACACTGCATATCTATCCTCTTCCTCCCCTCTATATATCTATATATCTAGGACATGTCGGTGGGTGACATACATGAAGACATCGGTGGGGTGAGTTATTCTCTTACCTCCGCATGCACTTTGTCATGGTGCTGTTTAGCATCTCTACTTTGGAAGTTTTCCATTACAATATTCCTTCTTTTAATCTATAGGACAGCACTGGGTTTGACTGCGCACATATTCTTACATGTGACGAGCAAAATGACACATCGGTAAGCTGTTTTTGGAGACATATCACCGACTACGCAATAAGTATTTATGCAGGCTGTTCTTAGGGCTGGCATTTAACTTGTGGGTACATGGGTTTTGACTGTTTCCTGTTTCTGTGGTTTAGGTGTCATGAATTGTGCATCTTGTTGCAGCAGTAACGTCTTTTCAGCATAATGCTACCTTTTGTATTTTGCTTCTACAGCTGCACTGATGACAGAAGTTCAATATCTGGGACACCTGGGCCATCCGTTCAGTCATCCATGTTGTCGTCCGTAGCAAGTCTTATTGCACTTTTGGAAGTATCTAAATGCTGCATGCAAGGGAGGTTAACTGCTATAATTAAAGAATAGAATAAAGAAACCTAAGGAGGGAGCGCACCATATTACCTTGGTTGGAGAAGGTGCGGTGGAAACGGAGGACAAAAATTGGCGGACTTGATGTTACTCCACATGGGCAATCAGAGGCTGTAGGCCGACAGATGCAGGCGGAAGGAAGTAGCCTGCGGTAGAAATATGCTTGTTGTGTATTGTTATTGCAGTTGGCAGACTGATGCAAACGGAAGGAAGTAGTGCGGAAAGAATAGCTTAGTATGATGTCGTCATTGCATGAGCCTGACTGACGGAGACGCAAGGAAGTAGCCTGCGGTAAGAATAGGTTAGTGTTATGTCGTCCTTGCATGCGGACGACTGATGCTGGCGGAATGAAGTGACCCGCCGTAGGAATATGCTTGTTGTTTGATCGTTATTGCAGTTGGTCGACTGATGCAAACATAAGGGAGTAGTGCGGTAGGAAGCCCATTCAGAGGATGTAGTGTGGTGCCATTGGTGTTGGTCAAACACAGGCCGAGGGGGGGAGGGAGCGGAGCGGAGCACACGAGCAGCTAGCCAAGAGAGGAGGTTTGTTCAACCAACAGCTACATGACAGCCACTCTCTCCTTTGGCTTCTTTCCTCCATGAATTAGGGTATGCGGACTCTACAAAGTCGAGCATCTTTGTGATGCACTATTCATATATGCTCCTATCTGTTTACATTTTCAGGGCACTTCCCCGCTTGCCTCCCTTACCAACCCAAGCACCAGCAGAAGCGTCCTCGTGGTAAGGGTAATACTCATTAACATAACACTTGAATATGATATTATACATTATGTCGTGAACTGGCAGTACCTGATAGGAAACAGATTCAATATCTTTAGTCAGGTTACAACTTGTGACACGGACGTCTGAAATCTCAGTTCCACGCTATGGCTATGTTCTACAATTTCTGGTGGACACAGTGAAGGGAATGAAGTATAGTAAAGAGTAGAGATGGGACGAATCGAGAATTCTGCGAATCCGAATCGCAGGAAGGTTCCGCGAATCCACGAATCTTACGAATCTCGAATCTTTCGAATCCATTTGAAGCAGAATATGACACATTTGTTTAATTAAAAAAAGTTCAGTTTCGGGTGAAAGTATACCCATATAGTATATCTAACGTATTGTTCATCGACTACAAGAAATTCATAAATTCTCGTGTCTGAATTATTTCCATAAAGCTAAAGCAACAATCAAAAGCCGAATCATATTACTTTTAAACTTGTAATGTAACAGTTCTTGCCTGAACTCTTTCAGTCCCGAGCAGTGTACACAAAAAAAGCAAGAAAACACCCGTCGGTCAATGAGGCTTTCGGCAGACTCCGGAGGCGCCAATTTATAAAAGAAACAAACAAACCTGGTTGGTGGATTCGGGAGATTCGATTCGCCGTTTTGGGCACTGGGATTCGGATTCCCGAATCTCGAATCCTTGTCTAGGATTCGTGGATTCGCGGATTCGGTTGGCACATGCCCATTAAAGAGTAATATTAGGACGCAGTCTACATGGTTACTACTACTCTTCTGCTGTTCTACTGTACTGTACACTACTGCTGTACTACTACATGCTGTTCTGTTCGGAACTTCTGGAGAGTCGCTAAGGCGTCATACAGAGATTTCATGCAACTGTGTCCATAGCTGTACATGCCTGCTGAACACACTCAGTTACATTGGCGGCTGACATATACATGTCACATCGCGCGAAACTGGCAAGACCACTTCACGAAGAGAGTGATAAAAGATACTTGAGTTACAAACATGTGGTACATCAAGAGCAGCACTTGTTTGTGCGACAAAGGTACCCTTCGGTTTCTGTGTAGCACTCTTGTTACGAAGCACTCTGGTGAGTTTCTTGTGATGTACTTGTATAGTGTGATTGGACCTCTCTATGCAACACGGGATAAGTCCAAAAATCACAAACCGAGAAAAGGGGCCTGATCTGATTGTCCGTCCCATTGACACACATGAATTTCCCGTTTTTCACCATGCTGTAGCAGGCCAGCAAATCACAATAAGGTCCTAAATTTTCATTCACAGGTGCATACTGGTATGTAGATGTCATTGCAGAAAAAACAGTAAAAAGGGGATAAGTTGACTTATCCCTTATGACTTATTGACCCTTATTGCATACAGAGGTTGAATTATTGATACGGGATAGTATTTGTTTTGTTGAGTCGGGCAAAGAATAATGCACTGTGTGTAGTGCAGTTCTAGGTTAAATATTTTTGCATTAAAGAGTACCTTCAATGGAAAAATATTAGATAAATACGTGTATTTGCAGACAGTTGGATGTCATAGGGAGCTGTCCAGTTCATTGGGGATTTGTGCATGCTGATGATTCTTACTAAACCTCATACATGTTACGATGAATTGTACTCAGTCTGAGCCAACAAAAATGGATTCTGTCGACCACAATACCATGAGGTCCTTGTGATTTGCATGCCTTTGTCACCTGTTGCGGCTGCTACGATTCAAAGCCAAATCTCTTCTTTATTCGGTAAGTATACGTTATATACAACGAAGTAAGTATTTTGTTTCACGTGCATGTTGACACGGAGAAAATATCTCAAGTTAAGTACAACTGCGCGTAAGGCAATTTATACTCCGTGCTTTATTCAAACTCCCTTCATGAAGTAGCTGCACACTCTTCTCCCTATTTTGAATCATGAGGGATTTTCTTTTAATTGTACTACTAAGCCAATATAAATCCATGTCACCAGAATCTGCAAAAGGTCGCAGTACCTGAAGTAGTACGCATGCTCCGTTTCGTGACTTGCCGGAACATCCAGTGGAGCCTATGCAATAAGGTACCTGCATGTTGTCCTAGGAAAACTCAGCTGAGGACACACGTGTGAAAGCCTTCTTCAAAAGAGAAGTAAAACGAATTGGCAATCTGAACACCATCAACAAAAAACGGATCAAGGTATTGCAGCAAGCCCAACGCCGTATAAAGGAGAAGGTTGCTAAATTGCAGCACATCATATCAGATTTGACTTCCGAAAACAATTTGCTTGAAGAACATGCAGGCTGTCTTGAAAACATTGCTGGGGCGAACAAAGATCTGCTGATACGACAAGTAGCTAAAAAGGGAGGAACCAATTTGCCACATCAGTATAGCCCTGAGTTGCGTGCATTTGCACTCACCCTTCATTTCTACTCACCGCGTGTCTACAACTACGTGCGTAAAACGTTTGACACATGTTTGCCCCATCCACGCACTATAAAAAAGTGGTACCAGTCGATCGATGGAGAAGCAGAATTTTCAAAGGAAGCACTGTCTGCATTGGAAATGAAGGCTGTCACTAACTCAAAGAAAGGAGTACAAACTGCGTGCAGCCTTACGGTTGACGAAATGGCCATTAGAAGACCCATTGAGTGGGATGGGAGGAGGACGTACGGGTATGCAACTGCTGGGCCAAATTGTGAAGATTCCAGCGTAGTTGCCAAAGAAGCTTTCGTGATGCTGCTCGTTGCACTGAGTGAACAGTGGAAGTTACCCATTGGCTACTTTCTGGTTGATGGAATTACCGGAGAACAACGAAGTAACCTTGTGCTCGAAGGGTTGTCGCTTTACCACAACGCTGCGTCACAGTTGTATTCCTAACCTGCGATGGTGCTGCAGTCAATCTATCTATGCTTCAAAACCTTGGTTGCTCACTGCAGTACGACAGCTTACGCACAAGCTTACCACACCCCAACACGGCGATGCCTATAAGTGGTTTTCTTGATGCGTGTCACATGTTGAAGTTAGTGAGGAATGCACTCTGTCACTTCAAGTCTTTTGTCGACGAAGATGGGCATGAAATATCGTGGAAGCACATTGAAGCCATTCACTCAATCCAGCAGAAAGAAGGACTTCATGCAGCAAATAGACTACGAACAGCACATGGGCATTTTCAACAACATGTCATTCAGCCTTGCTGCAGAGCTTCTCAGCACATCAGTTGCAGATGCCATAAGTGCGTGTCGATACCTGGCTGTACCTGGATTTGAAAACACTAAAGGGACTGAGAGGTTCTTGAGGATAATCAACAAAGTATTTGACGACCTAAACTCTGTAAATGCTCACCATAATGTTGGAAGAAGCCGGTGTACTGGAAATATTGAAGACGCCCGAATAATGTTCCAGATGGCTTCATCCTGCATACGTGCTCTTCCTAAAAGTGAATGTGGAAAATCTAGGCCACTTCTTGTGCAGACAAACCGAAAAACCGGATTTCTTGGCTTCCTTGTGTGCCTGCAATAGTACCATTCAGCTCTATGACTTCCTTCTTTCCAAGTCTCTTGTCAAGCATCTTCCCACACACAGGGTCAGCCAAGACTACCTTGAACTCTTCTTTGGTTTGATAAGATCACATGGTGGCTACAACAACAACCCAACCGCAAGGCAATTCGAAGCAGCCTACAAAAGGTTGATCGTTAATACCGTAGTAGAAGACTCTCAAAAGGGGAACTGCCTTCCACTTGAAAATGTCTCAATACTTCACGTTAGCAGTGTGACACAACCTCGTTCAGAAGATGTTATAAATTGGACATTGAGAGGACGAAGCAACACAGCTGAAGGAATTCACCAAGATGACCTTCCTGACCATGACTACTTCTCGGACCCAACAGAGCCAACAATTTTTGGGGACAGCATAATTGTTTTCATTGCGGGACATATAGCATGCCGCCTACAAGAATATTTGAATTGGGCAACATGTATCTCCCAGCTAACTGTGCCCATGTCTTCAATCCACCATTCTCTCATACAGCGAAAGGACGGTGAATTTCAGTACCCATCTGACGATGTTATCACAATCTGTAGGGAAGCGGAAAAGCTGTTACGAAGGGCTCTCCTCCAAAAGGGCATATGTCAAACACTCTTCTGCAAAGGGTACCCTTGGAGGTTATGGAGTCCACTCTGGACAGCAGTGTCTTTAGCCCAATACGGAGTGAGCACATGCTTGAACAGACATGCCTTGAAAATCACTTTTTTCACTTGATAACGTCTGTTGCCCACAGGTATTTAAGTATACGTATGCGTCATGCAGCCAAGACACGTACAGAGGAGCTGCATAAGCGCAGGTGTCGCCAGATTTTCACAAAGCTCACCCAATTCAAACGGCAGTAGGCAATGCTTGCAGAAGGTGTATCATTCGATACATTCTATAAGTATATATTCACCAAGATATTTTTCAATTATGTATCACGTGAGCTACTTTTCTGTCTTCCTGAGCCTTGTAGATGTTGTGTATGCCATCATGCTGTGTAAATAGTGAAGTTCGGTTTAGTCAGGTTTAGTTGTGTCACTGTGCAAATAACACAATCGCAGTTCTGTGCTATGTTCATTTTATTCTACCGTTTACACCCTGTCTATTTTTTTAGAGACCCTTGTTTGTTTATTTTCAGTTTAGACTGGTTTTGTGCATTTTTCTGTATTCCAGCAGTCATCCTTGTCCGGATTTTGTTGCACCATTCAAAGGTGGAAACGGTGTCCTTTTTTGATGTTGTTGATCATGTTACTGAAGTCTTCAATACGCAACTCTCGTAAACAACAGAAGTGATTGTGCGAAGAAGAAATCTGCATCCCCAGAAGAGGACTTCGTTGTCTTGCTTGGCGGTGTGAACGTCTTATTTTATCCGAACTGTAAGGAAACATATGGCTGTCCTCTTGTACTTGATTTGCTTCCAGAATGATGTAAACTAATTACGAAAGCCCACTAGGGGCAAACGACGTTATAAAATGACAGGCAGAGGCAGAAATCGCGTTCTTTACAGCTGGCTTGATCGCCGACCATGGGCGCCGCCATGTTTTCAGGCCACGACAAGATGGCGTCGACCAGCACGCTATCTCTATGAGTCGAATGTATCGTAGGGCACCCCTTTGCTTTTTAAAGCTTCGATACTTTAAGGGCTGTTCGTGATAGCGACTTATGCATTAGTCATAGAGGCATTAGTTGAGGAAACGTAAAATGTGCTTGCCACCTGAGAAGACGCTCCGAGGACCGCATCTGAAATGGATGGAGTCAAACACTGAAAGAAATCCCCTAGTAATGGGCGATACTATCGAAACATTCGATATGATCGACAGTATTTGACTATCGATTGTTGCACTATCGAGTGAATCTTAATTTCTATACTATCGCGATAGTTTTTGGACTATCGATAGTTTCGCGACCGTTGTGAATTATAGGTGGCGCCGCAGTTAAAACGTCGTCGGGCTTTTAAGCCAAGCCAATCTAAACAGACCCAACTGCGCTGTATTTTCCTCTTGCTCTCCCGGGCACCTTACATTTTTCTCACCATAAATTTAAGACGAATTAAATGTTTCAAGGGGTTTGTTTTTAAAAAGAGACCCTGAAAATGGGAAATTTACAAATGCAATTCACCACTGCGCTGCCCTCGTAAATTTTCGATGCTTTTTCACCCGGAATTTGGCACTGTATGATTGAAAAATATACCCTTAAAATCTGGGACGTATCAGTGCAAATCGACCGATGCGCTTTCGTGCTGAACATTATTGATACTTTTCCTCGCTCGACATCGATGTAAATAGTTCGTAGGCAACGTACATAGTTTGCAACTTTAAACTATAGTTTGAACCACGGCACCATTGAAGCGTGCATCAACTATTGTTGTTGTTCAGCGCACTTCCAGGCCAGTATGAAAGTTTTTAAAAGTCTCTGACCATGTTAAGTCGCAAATTTCGTAGTTTCGACAGTTTCAAAGACTGTCGTCGATCAATCAATAATAAGGGGGATTGACAAAATCAAAGAAATAACTCTCTTTCAAGTGTCACCTTTTGCGCAAGGGATATTTAATGTTTCGTAAATCGCATTTAGGTTGATATTTCTTCTGCTGCAATAAAAATACGCTTTTGAAAAGGGGATATGTTTATTAAAAAAAGGCGGAAAGGGGGTTAGTTCGGCGAATGTCGAATTGCTATTCTTTAAAAACAGAGAGAAAGAAGCTTTTCCATTGCTCAGAAAAGCAACGTTGTAAATTACTAGAAGCCAGCTCTCTCCGCTGTTGCAGTCAGCGCGCGCACGTGCAATATACTATCCATAGCATGTAATAGTAGGGAGGCAAAGCTGCAAAACCACTCGCGCCTAATGCAGCCGCAGACAATAATATCCAATTCAACCTCTTTACATGCAGTTTGGAAATAAGCTTTACTTCTGAGTCACATTGTTTTTTCCGTCCCGTGGCTTCATCACCACAGAGTATATCTGTGAGTGTGAGTGACATAGTGATATATTTTCACACAAGCCACTGTTACCCCTTTCGGCATCACTTCAGTTCGAGCCTTCTCGGCGCTGCATTCTAAGAAAAACCGGTAGAATTTTGTACCTTCGCGAGTAGAACTGCGTTGCAACCACAAATGTACTCTCGCGAGTACAAATGTATGAGTAGAAATGTTTCTACTGCTGCAGGCACAACTGTCAATAGAACAGTTGTACCTGTACAGTCAAGAAGTTCTACCGGTTGCAGTACAAATATTCTACCACTATGGTAGAAGAGTTTTACTCCTTGCATATTTGCCCTACTCCTGTGGTAGAACATTCTCACCGCAGAAGTCCATCTGTTCGACTCCGCGGAGCGGAACTGTTCTACTATTGAAGTATAAAAGTTCCACTCCTGTAGGTAAACAGTTATACTTGTACAGTCTAAAAGTTCTACCGGTTGCAGCACATGTTTTCTACCAGAAGAGTAGCAGACTTATACTTCAATCAGACTATTTGTTCTACTTCTGCGGTAGAACATTCTCCCCGCGGAGGTCTATATATTGCACTCAACACAGCAGAACTGTTCTACCATGGAGGTGTAACGGTTCCACACCTGTCGTTGAGCATATCTACCGTTTGGAGTACAAATGGCCATCCGCCATGTTTCGACAGTTCTACTGTTAACCGCAGAACTGTTGTGCTGCTGGGGTCCAACAGATGTATGCTCTGGGGTAACGTGGTCTACTGCTACAGGTCGAAGCGTTCAACCATTGGAGTTTAACGGTATATTGGCTGCGGTCAAAATGTGCTCTCTCCCCTTAGTGTCCAATCGGTAACTTACTGTAAAAGAACTGAAGTTCCCAAATGTCACGCCACAATTACGGGTTTTTTTAAAGGGCATGTGTAGTAATCCGTATGTTAGAAACCTTGTACTACTATGCGTGAGTAGTAATAGCCCTGGCCGAGACTACAAGGTGTCCAAACTACGGCACCCCTGCCCTGAGCCCTGCTCGTATTTTTCCCTGCGCAGCGCGTGTGCGGAGGGTTGTCCGCGCTTATCGGCGAGGGAGGGCTGCGCGTGCGCTCATCGTAGCGTATTTTTCAGCCTGGGCAGACTTCTTTGGCCATACATGGGCCGACTTCACATATTTTTCCGATACAACAGGTGAGCGGTTTACATGCAGAGACATGCAAAGAAGGGTCATACACAAAAAGTACAAGTGAAAATATATTTATTAATGCCAATCAAGTTGCCAATTGTAAAGCCAGTGCTGGGAATTGTGCCAATTGTGATGCCAATCAGGTGAAGGAGAAAAACCCAGCCGAAAAACCTTCACAACCTGTAATAGAAGAAACACAACACACATAATAAAGAACATACTTACTCATTACCAATTTCACAGATTCCATATGGATATGACTCAATGGAATTAAAGAGGTATCTCTTATCAAAGTGGGCCAACTTCTTTCGTCATTTTTCAATCTGCTCCGAATTTTTTCGCGACTTTTTCCCGTGCGCGACAGGCGGCGCTCGGGTGGAGGGCTGCTGCAGTGGGCGGAGCGTGGCCGGAGGGTTGCGTGAGCGCTTACTTGCTCACATTTTTCAGCCTGGGCCGACTTCTTTCATCATTTTTCAATCTGTGTCGACTTCAATCGCAATTTTTTCCCGCTACAGCAGGTGTGCAGTAGGCGATTTACATGCAAAGGATAGCCATACACAAAAGTACAAATGAAAATATATTTATTCAAGTCATTAGTGTCAGGAATTATGTTATGACTCCGTGTGAAGGAGAAAAACTCAGTCAAAAAATCTGATGCAATAGCATTGAAGGGGTATTTTATTAGTGATAATCACGCAAGTTTTCAATTAAGCAGAAGGAGTAGCACATTTTAAATAAAAGAAGATGATATTCTTAATCAATACGATTACAATCAAAATTACAAGTTTTATTACAAAAATTCTGAGACACGAGAACCTGATAGATGTAAGTAATTTCGAGCGCAATAGGGAAGATTATTCCAACATTACACAATTAATCAGTTTCTTATGAAGTGAATAGCGCAGACATAAGCAAATAATTAGAATCTACACGATCAACACATAGCATTAATACAGAACCAATCCTCCAACATGTAGGGAAATAATAGCTACACAATGCCACATCAAAACGAGAAACGGTCACCACATTTAATCAAAGAATATATTTTTAATCAATATGATTACAATCAAAATTAAAAGTTTTATTATAAAAAGTCTAACATTATTATACGTGACCACCATACTGGAGCTTTAATTACAAGTGCCGATATATGTATGTGAACAGCAGAGAACCTGGAAGACCATGAGACACGAACACGAGAGGAAATAAAATCTATAACAATACATTGGTTAATCAAAACAACAGAGGAGGAGAATAATCTATCATTTTAACTATCATAAAATCATCCTCGTGACTTCCCCATACAATTTTCATTCTAAGAGACACTACAAGCTTTACTTTGTTTTATGAATCCGACACAGAAAATATGTTAAAAAATGTACTTCATCACATAGCACGCTCCTAGCCAACAATCAGCTCTAATAATATCTGCCCTGATTTGTTGAAGACGGGAGGCGTACACCTGACAGTCATGAACATTTTCGAGCGCAATAGGGAAGATTATTCCAACATTACACAATTAATCATTTTCTTATTAAGTAAACAGCATAGACATACGGAAATAATGAGAAACACGATCAACAGCTAATAGAGAACCAAAACCTATCACATAAACAACAGACAGATGCAGGCAACAAATGAAAAAAGAATCTATCAAAACGATAAACATGCACGGACGAATAGCAGAGAAACACTTTGAACAGTACATGATGAATAATTTAATACAGCACAGAGCTAACGCTGAATAGCAGAGAAACAATCTAAACGGCGCATCTGCCAACGTGTAAACAACAGACAGGAAAATATTACTGAAACAAGATCAACAATTAAAGAGAGCCAAAAGGATAAATAGTTGAAGAACAATCTAACAAAACAAGAAACATGCACGGATGAATAGCAGAGAAACACTCTAAACGGTGCATCTACCAACGGTAAACAGCAGACACATGCAGGAAAATAATTGAAAAAGAATCAATCAAAACGATAAACATGCACGGATGAATAGCAGACAAACGCTTTGAACGATGCATCTACCAACATGTAAACAACACACCGGAAAATAATAGCGAAACAAACTATCAAACATTACAATTTGAAATAATATATCTTTTGAACTATCATAAAATCAACCTTGCGAGCTAACAATATAGAATTTTCACACTACTCAGGCACTATAAACATTACCTTGGCAGAGGTATCCAAACACGCACCACAGCTAAGCTTTCCATAGTACAACCACACTGCAGCCAAGAGGGGTCACTCTCTCCCTCTATGCAGCCCGGTGGGGTCACTCTCTCCATCTATACAGCCCAAAGCAAAGAATTTGTTGTCAATCTATGAAGTGGGGAAACCCTCTCTCTTTTTCACATTCTTTCCTCCGAAAGGAAATATTCTTAGGACCAGTGTACAGACGCGAAATTTTTTTTATTGATTGCAAATAGACATTGGAATTATTCGACTCTCAAGAATACAATAAGAATTCTATCAAAAACAATAGCACGCAAAAAATCTAAGAATAGACGTTTATGTCAGTGCAAACTGATTTTAGAGAAACTTTATCTAAGCAAACGAGAAAATATTATCGGTGCAAACAATACCAAACGAGAAACGATGCATTTTAATGTATTTCACATCTGACACAACTATTATGCATACACTATTCTCAACTCACAAAATATCAATCGAGTGATCATCTGAAGCAAAAAGAGAAAGTCAAATTTATTCAATGATAGAAAGAATACTCATTCGAAAACGAGAAACAAATTTAATTACATATTTTTTATGATAACTTTGCAACAGTAATTTCTACACGCAGAAGCCACAATCAACTCATGTGAAATGTAAATTATTGTGTTTGCTACAACGAAAACCAACGCGCACAACATTCTCAACTAGTAGAATATTTTTATTAATATCAATCGAGTGATCATCTGAAACAAAGTCGAAAGCAGTAATTAATTTAGGCAAACATTTTTTGTAACCATGCAGCGCAAATATACATAATGGGAACATGTCTTTTTCATTCGCGCCCCCAACTAGTGGAAAGGAAGTGAGAGAGGGAAGCTGAGTTCCCGCACACTTTCGTTAAGGTTACGCCTGCAGGGAGTAGGGGAATCCAAACAATGGTCTTGGTACCATAAACCGACTCCCGCAAGTCAAGTTAGGGAAGGAGGGACTCTAGCGCTGTCTTGTACGTAGAATCATTGAAAGCACATATTTTTTCATTACACATCACATCTTTTTTTTTTGTAAACTGACTTTCATAATTCTATCGTCAGGTGGAACATTCTAAACCTGATAACATAATAAATAAAATCAGCATCGATTAAATGTCGAGGCACACTACAAAACAGAACAGACAATTGCTATACATTGAAGAGATGGACGGATTTTGTACTCGTTACCATACGTCATGGGAGGACCTGATAAAAAGTTGCTTCGAAAAGGAGGAGACGCGAAACGATTCATTTATCGCTGCATTTCAATACGTCCTAGACATGGTCGTATTCGGAGATATGGTGCAAATTATGGAATTCAAGATGCGAGAACTTGTATGCCGAATCTACGATAGTTATAAAAATATTTGCACATCATCGTCGGAAGGACCACTTGGGCTGATGGTGGAGTTTTTGAGGTTCGCTAACGAAAAATTGAAATACACTAGACCAAACGTAATTGTAATCATTGCAATGGGCATTGCATTAATCAAGAAAGCAATCAGATCAAATTATCATATACAAGCAGTCCATATCGCACGATTCATTACGGATTTGTTGAAATTACACCTAACGGTTGAAATGGAAAGTACATAAAAAATCTTATCACGTGGTATATTCCACCCTAGAACCTCTACACATTTATTTTATTCTACCAGTCAAGGATGTCGAATGAACAGAAGTTCAATATTGTCGTGCAAGGTCTGATGTATCATCACTTATTGAAACTCGCGTTTCATTTAATTGAAACCGACGCGTTAACGCGGTACCGCACGCTAGCGTGTTGCTTTCTTCCGGAAACGGGTTCGACGACGCGGATGACGCTTTCTCCGAGTTTTAAGTAAATTTTGTTCGAAAAGTATTCGTAACTTTTACTATCCGCATCATGGAGAATTCACATTACGTTATAGAGTGTATAGAAAATATCAATACACTCGATTAAATTCTTTGTCGTCGTGAAACAGTTCTTAAAACCTTCGCGTATCAAAGTGAGCCAGCTAAAGCCGTGAAATTACACTTTCTACAACTCACTTCGTAAATTGCGGCAGCAGTTCAAGTTTTAATTAAACACTTACCGATAGTCACCACTGCTCCGGAATGTGATCTGATAAATTTTATCCATTAATGTACAAACAAATATATTCTATACAATGTGTGACTATATAGATAGCTTTTTAATCTTAAATTAAAAAATTGTAAGAAAGAGTATACAGTTTTGACTTTGAAAATTTAAACACGAACCTTTGGTGTTTGCGTTTTTTTTCATTATGAGCTAAAATCTCCTAAAATTAATGTATGCCCTTCCATTTGTAGTGCCTCATATGCCGTGACATAATGAACAGACTCATAGTTTTTCAGTATGGGTAATTAAAAACCTTGGGTACATTCTGTGAATTGGAGCTCTGTTTATGGGTGCTGCTTTGGTTAAGTTTGCAAAATGAATATTTACTTATTATAATTACATATCTTATGGATAGTGTTCATCTTCATTGTATAGTGGTTAAATATTTCTGATGACAGTGACGTGATTCGATTCTCCCCAAATCTTATTGGAATTGTGTTACCGCATGTTATGATGATTAGAATTGTAGACTCCGCTAGCGCGTCATGCATGTCCATCACTTGCATCGCGTCATTTGATAATAGATTCCTTTCAATATAGTATTGTCAAGTGTCCAATCGTTTGAGAAAATATATACACTATGCAATTTGATTCATAAAATAAGCTTTCGCGAAATATTAGTGATCCTCTTTGTAAACAAAGATTGATGTAACATGCCTCTAAATTTCTATTATCGATTCTTCTACAATTCTTTCCTTCGGGTGTCGGTGTTGTATAGAGTGTGGTCGTGTAAAAATCTCTTTGATTGCCAGCGCTGATTCCATACGAAGATCCTTGTACGTAGTGTCTCCTTAGCAATCTAATCAACGGCTGTTTTCGTTGCGCTGTGTAGAATACATTACAATGATGACAAAGAATACAATTATTATTTCAATTATACACTTGTTTATTTCGATAAATTACAATTCTATTCCAAACTCAGAAGTTTCTGTTTGTTGTCTTGATTGATGAATTCCGAAGACATCAAGTAATTTAGTCTGATTATTGGGCGCTTGAATCCAGCGTTGATTAACGTGGGTGATATGTTGTCGCCGTGTTTGTATTGCTTCAACAACTTGCACTTTGTTGCGATGAACTTGCACAGTCTCTTATTGATGCTTCCCTTCTTTGTACGAAGATTCTTGAATGTCGTACAAGAGAGTATTAGATGAAAATCGTCCGGTGGCCCACCACAATTGATATGTTTGTTGAGTTTCAATAAGTGATGATACGTCAGACCTTGCACGGCAATATTGAACTCCTGTTCATTCGACATCCTTGACTGGTAGAATAAAATAAATGTGTAGAGGTTCCAAGGTGGAATATACCACGTGATAAGAATTTTTATGTACTTTCCATTTCAACCGTTAGGTGTAATTTCAACAAATCCGTAATGAATCGCGCGATATGGACTGCTTGTATATGATAATTTGATCTGATTGCTTTCTTGATTAATGCAATGCCCATTGCAATGATTACAATTACGTTTGGTCTAGTGTATTTCAATTCTTCGTTAGCGAACCTCAAAAACTCCACCATCAGCCCAAGTGGTCCTTCCGACGATGATGTGCAAATATTTTTATAACTATCGTAGATTCGGCATACAAGTTCTCGCATCTTGAATTCCATAATTTGCACCATATCTCCGAATACGACCATGTCTAGGACGTATTGAAATGCAGCGATAAATGAATCGTTTCGCGTCTCCTCCTTTTCGAAGCAACTTTTTATCAGGTCCTCCCATGACGTATGGTAACGAGTACAAAATCCGTCCATCTCTTCAATGTATAGCAATTGTCTGTTCTGTTTTGTAGTGTGCCTCGACATTTAATCGATGCTAATTTTATTTATTATGTTATCAGGTTTAGAATGTTCCACCTGACGATAGAATTATGAAAGTCAGTTTACAAAAAAAAAAGATGTGATGTGTAATGAAAAAATATGTGCTTTCAATGATTCTACGTACAAGACAGCGCTAGAGTCCCTCCTTCCCTAACTTGACTTGCGGGAGTCGGTTTATGGTACCAAGACCATTGTTTGGATTCCCCTACTCCCTGCAGGCGTAACCTTAACGAAAGTGTGCGGGAACTCAGCTTCCCTCTCTCACTTCGTTTCCACTAGTTGGGGGCGCGAATGAAAAAGACATGTTCCCATGATGTATATTTGCGCTGCATGGTTACAAAAAATGTTTGCCTAAATTAATTACTGCTTTCGACTTTGTTTCAGATGATCACTCGATTGATATTAATAAAAATATTCTACTAGTTGGGAATGTTGTGCGCGTTGATTTTCGTTGTAGCAAACACAATAATTTACATTTCACATGAGTTGATTGTGGCTTCTGCGTGTAGAAATTACTGTTGCAAAGTTATCATAAAAATATGTAATTAAATTTGTTTCTCATTTTCGAATGAGTATTCTTTCTATCATTGAATAAATTTGACTTTCTCTTTTTGCTTCAGATGATCACTCGATTGATATTTTGTGAGTTGAGAATAGTGTATGCATAATAGTTGTGTCAGATGTGAAATACATTAAAATGCATCGTTTCTCGTTTGGTATTGTTTGCACCGATAATATTTTCTCGTTTGCTTAGATAAAGTTTCTCTAAAATCAGTTTGCACTGACATAAACGTCTATTCTCAGATTTTTTGCGTGCTATTGTTTTTGATAGAATTCTTATTGTATTCTTGAGAGTCGAATAATTCCAATGTCTATTTGCAATCAATAAAAAAAAATTCGCCTCTGTACACTGGTCCTAAGAATATTTCCTTTCGGAGGAAAGAATGTGAAAAAGAGAGAGGGTTTCCCCACTTCATAGATTGACAACAGATTCTTTGCTTTGGGCTGTATAGATGGAGAGAGTGACCCCACCGGGCTGCATAGAGGGAGAGAGTGACCCCTCTTGGCTCCAGTGTGGCTGTACTATGGAAAGCTTAGCTGTGGTGCGTGTTTGGATACCTCTGCCAAGGTAATGTTTATAGTGCCTGAGTAGTGTGAAAATTCTATATTGTTAGGTCGCAAGGTTGATTTTATGATAGTTCAAAAGATATATTATTTCAAATTGTAATGTTTGATAGTTTGTTTCGCTATTATTTTCCGGTGTGTTGTTTACATGTTGGTAGATGCATCGTTCAAAGCGTTTCTCTGCTATTCATCCGTGCATGTTTATCGTTTTGATTGATTCTTTTTCAATTATTTTCCTGCATGTGTCTGCTGTTTACCGTTGGTAGATGCACCGTTTAGAGTGTTTCTCTGCTATTCATCCGTGCATGTTTCTTGTTTTGTTAGATTGTTCTATAACTATTTATCCTTTTGGCTCTCTTTAATTGTTGATCTTGTTTCAGTAATATTTTCCTGTCTGTTGCTTACACGTTGGCAGATGCGCCGTTTAGATTGTTTCTCTGCTATTCAGCGTTAGCTCTGTGCTGTATTAAATTATTCATCATGTACTGTTCAAAGTGTTTCTCTGCTATTCGTCCGTGCATGTTTATCGTTTTGATAGATTCTTTTTTCATTTATTGCCTGCATCTGTCTGTTGTTTATGTGATAGGTTTTGGTTCTCTATTAGCTGTTGATCGTGTTTCTCATTATTTCCGTATGTCTATGCTGTTTACTTAATAATAAAATGATTAATTGTGTAATGTTGGAATAATCTTCCCTATTGCGCTCGAAAATGTTCATGACTGTCAGGTGTACGCCTCCCGTCTTCAACAAATCAGGGCAGATATTATTAGAGCTGATTGTTGGCTAGGAGCGTGCTATGTGATGAAGTTCATTTTTTAACATATTTTCTGTGTCGGATTCATGAAACAAAGTAAAGCTTGTAGTGTCTCTTAGAATGAAAATTGTATGGGGAAGTCACGAGGATGATTTTATGATAGTTAAAACGATAGATTATTCTCCTCCTCTGTTGTTTTGATTAACCAATGTATTGTTATAGATTTTATTTCCTCTCGTGTTCGTGTCTCATGGTCTTCCAGGTTCTCTGCTGTTCACATACATATATCGGCACTCGTAATTAAAGCTCCAGTATGGTGGTCACGTAGAATAATGTTAGACTTTTTATAATAAAACTTTTAATTTTGATTGTAATCATATTGATTAAAAATATATTCTTTGATTAAATGTTGTGACCGTTTCTCGTTTTGATATGGCATTGTGTAGCTATTATTTCCCTACATGTTGGAGGATTGGTTCTGTATTTATGCTATGTGTTGATCGTGTAGATTCTAATTATTTGCTGATGTCTGCGCTACTCCTTCTGCTTAATTGAAAACTTGCGTGATTATCACTAATAAAATACCCCTTCAATGCTATTGCATCAGATTTTTTGACTGAGTTTTTCTCCTTCACACGGAGTCATAACATAATTCCTGACACTAATGACTTGAATAAATATATTTTCATTTGTACTTTTGTGTATGGCTATCCTTTGCATGTAAATCGCCTACTGCACACCTGCTGTAGCGGGAAAAAATTGCGATTGAAGTCGACACAGATTGAAAAATGATGAAAGAAGTCGGCCCAGGCTGAAAAATGTGAGCAAGTAAGCGCTCACGCAACCCTCCGGCCACGCTCCGCCCACCGCAGCAGCCCTCCACCCGAGCGCCGCCTGTCGCGCACGGGAAAAAGTCGCGAAAAAATTCGGCGCAGATTGAAAAATGACGAAAGAAGTTGGCCCACTTTGATAAGAGATACCTCTTTAATTCCATTGAGTCATATCCATATGGAATCTGTGAAATTGGTAATGAGTAAGTATGATATTTATTATGTGTGTTGTGTTTCTTCTATTACAGGTTGTGAAGGTTTTTCGGCTGGGTTTTTCTCCTTCACCTGATTGGCATCACAATTGGCACAATTCCCAGCACTGGCTTTACAATTGGCAACTTGATTGGCATTAATAAATATATTTTCACTTGTACTTTTTGTGTATGATCCTTCTTTGCATGTCTCTGCATGTAAACCGCTCACCTGCTGTATCGGAAAAATATGTGAAGTCGGCCCATGTATGGCCAAAGAAGTCTGCCCAGGCTGAAAAATACGCTACGATGAGCGCACGCGCAGCCCTCCCCCGCCGATAAGCGCGCGGACAACCCTCCGCACACGCGCTGCGCAGGGAAAAATACGCGCAGGGCTCAGGGCAGGGGTGCCGTACATTGGACACCTTGTAGTCTCGGCCAGGGCTATTACTACTTGCGTGTTGCTACATGCAAAAATCGACAAAGGAGTGTGAACGAAATAGAGTAGCAAAACTATTCACAATTTATTGAGCACGCCAGGCTAAATATTGCCGCCTTCACTGACGTTGCCAATGGACCTACATCTACCTTCATCAGCGATCTAAGCAGCTGAAATGAGGACGCCGCCTCCGGAGGAAATTCCATGTTTGTCGCCCAGAAGAGAGGCAGAGTCGTGGCCAGGGCATGTCGAATGCTGAAAGCACGTATCCTCATATCTTCCAAACACAACGTGAACACGTGGCGTCCTGGAGAATGGTGCCCTCATACCCAATGAACGGGTACACGTAACGCTTTTCCGCCTGCGCCAATGAGCATGCATGTGAAATCAGAGAGAGAAAATAACTACGAATAAAGTGGGTATATAAAATAAAATAGCATATATAATCATCTATAATAATAAATAAAATATCTGTCATAGCAGTCTATGCAAAAGCGATGTTGAGAAAGATGAACGGAATTTATGGGCAGCATTCATGTTATTTTCTCTAGGAAGAAATGGTGTACTGACGTTGTTCTCATACGGCATAATCGCAAGAATTGGCATGACGTACCAGTATGTCGATGAAGGCCTCTCTTCTTTCTTTGACTAGTGCTGGTAGGCAGAGGATGGCAACATCTAGTAGCGCACCTGCGATATGTTTGAGTAGAGAAATGCAAATGTTAGCACTGGAGCAGCAGAAAGCAGAGCGCAGAGAATGCCTAACCAAAAGTAAAACCTAATCAAAAACAAAAAGTAAAATCGAGCTAACCCTCTGAGTCCTCAACCGTCTCCAGCCATTGAAGAAAACTTCCGCGCCAGACGCACGACTGTAAAAACAGGTATGAAGCGTACAGTACATTCAAGAGCCACCTCTACAGAAGGCACCCAGAAGCACTCCGAAGCCATGGGAGCAACATCGGTAATGATGACAGAAGGCATGCTGGAAGTCCCGTAGAAGGAGACGCGAGCGTCGCGGCGTCCTTGAACGACAACGCATCTGATGGAGAGGTCAATGGCCCCGCCGTTAAAGGTCAGCTATGCCGATATCCCAAATAGTCGAAACGGTTGTGATATTCTGAAAGCCCACATCCAGCTCTCCCCAAAATGCACCTTCATTTTCTCAGTTCGGTACAGTACCATGTCGAAAAAATAGATAATTCATTCCGAAACACACATGGGCGCAGCCATTTTTATGACGTAGATGCACCCGAACGGGCATTGTGACGTGTACGCGCCTTTGTACTTGTCTGTGGATTCCAGCTACGGCTTCTCGCGGCTTCACGTATCTGTGCTGGCGGACAGCCGGGTTCCACCGTTCCGCGATAAGTAAACAGTGCATCAGCGGCGAACTCATTCGCGAACCAACCTCTGTGCGATGTTGTGACTGGAATTCGTCGTTTGTGTTTTGTAAGCACGTATAATTTGTATCAAGTCGCGCCTGCGTTAGCCCCTTTATAGCACTTGCCCATTGTAGAGACTGACGTTTCGACAGCCGTTTTAGCAAGAAAATGCCGACAGCGTTTTATTCTTGCAGGAAAAAATTGTGCTATGCATTTGAGCAACCGCATACTGCAATGGGACAAGTTTTACGTACGATTTATCAATGTGCAACAACGTCGACGATGCTATGTAACGACGAGAGACGTAAAACGAAATACAAATCACATTTTAAACTTTTTGTGGGATTCTGTGCATTTTCCAGGAGCTTTCTTTGAATCACACACTCACATGTCACGCTGCGTTGTGTGGCACGCTACAAACTACTGCATTTTATGTCTGACGTCTGGATATTGTTTGTAATGAGCACCGTAGCACAAAAACATGCACACGAAAGCTCCAGAAGCCATGTGGTTGCACACTATGCAGACGCAAAAGAAGTACCAGAGCACATATTGCCACCTAGAAATTGTGTTTTTAGAAGTGTGGGGTCTGAAGAGTTAGGACATAGCATAGATCCTAGAAATCAGGTGCACCTTATCCTTCTGTAGAGTGCTATTTCAATTCTCAACTCAGCCCATGGGGTGTAAAAGTGTTAGAGGCAATTATGTGACTTGTCGTCCTGGGTGACATCACTGGCCAGCCTCGGAATTAATTCCGTGCTCAGGAATTATTGTACAAATCAGTTTGTATTTAATATTTATCATGTAGGACATGATAAGCAATATGTAAGTTGCAACCCTGTCTGCAGCATTCTCGATTGCCTCTTACCTTTACAGTTAGAGACACGTTACCAAACCATTTGCAAAGGGCACTCTTACAGGGGCCGTGTAACTTGAGTTTTTAATTTATAAAATATATAAGAAAATAAGTATGCAATAAGTAATACAGTCGACCCGCGTTTATCCGGACGGCTTCGTTTCCTGTGAAAATGTCCGGATAGCGGGGGAACCGGATAAGTGAAACACGAAAATCCAGAGTGATCCTAAAAGGACATCTTTATTGACCATTACACAGAAAACTATCCATTAGCATCTGTTTCATTCTAATATACGCATCCAGTTCTTGCAAGCCTTTGCGAATTGCATTGACTTGCGAAATATTGTTCTCTTGCTCGAAAAATAATAGCGCTGTTCTCAGTGCCGCACGCGCATTTTCTGCCGTCACAGCTGGTGCATCCACGCTTCCATCATCAGATTCTTCTTGAACACTATCGGAAGCGACGACACTGACGATGTCGTCATCTATGATTGCAGCGCAGGGGTCCTCGTTGCGGACCTTCTCAGTCTGAAATGACCAGACTGCTCAGTGGATTACTTTTGTGTAACGTGCTAAGTCGGAAAGGGAGGAAATTCTTCCGAGCAACACCTTCTTTGTGTCAGTAAAAAGAAGGCCACGATCAGGGTTCTCGACCTCGCTTGAGTAGGTGTGGGCCAAGTGTCATTCCTGGACAATGACCGGATAACTGAAGCCGATTGTTGGGTATTACTCACTTCTGTTCCCTGGAATTCTCGTCCGAGTCCGGAAGCTGAAGTCCGGATAAACGAGGGCGAAATACATGGGGAGAAATCCGTCCCCATGCTTTTTTGTCCGGATAGCGCAGGATCCGGATAAATGAAGTCCGGATAAACGCGGGTCGACTGTATAAAATTTATATAAAATAAAAATAAAATTTATAAAAAGAATTGATAATAAATAAATAAAAAGGCTTCATGGAAGCAATGCGTTAGCATACCCATTGCACATGAAGCACAATTATACATGCTTGGACATCATCTAATTAATCTTCTGAACCGTATGTATGGCTGCATACGAAATTTTTTATGCGCATGCTCTACCTTCCTATTCCTACATGTGCACACGAATAACAGTGAATATATGTGAAGTGGCAAAAAGCAATGCTAGACTCTACCATCATTGTGCCCCTTTAACTTTTCCACATTTATGTCTGGTAAACAGGGAATATCTCACTAGAAAAGAAGACGTTTGTGCATTGTTTGGCAAGCAAATAAATATATTTATTTACATTTTCCATCAATCAACAATGTTGTGACCTGGTGCAAATGTTAATGTCAACAAGGAAAGCACTTACAAATTATGCCTATGTACTCAAATGCAGATATGATCATTCTCTTTTTGTACCTCAGCACAGTATAGTTTCAAAATTAAGAAACTGCACAGCATCAGCAATCTTAAAGTATCTCAAGAGGGGAATCACATAAAGCTCGAATAATAGACTGTGCAAACAAAGCTCCAAAAACAATGTACTTCAAGAAAAATCTGAATAATCGGTTGCCATTGTGATATGTACTACTATGCACAGTTCATGAATGGAATATGTTACCTCATTGCATTGCCTCCATGTGAGCACTAGAACAGGCAGCTTTTTAGGTCGCCCTTTTCGTGTTTTTCTATGGTCTTTTTTGTTTTCTGTTTTTGCAATAGCAAGGATGGCCATAGTGAAACACAAGCAGCCAAGGACAGGATGAGACATCTACAATGCGACTGCTAGCTCTCAACTGATATATTTATTAGCAGACTCTGGAACATACACATATATGCTGCTAAGCAAATGGCAATTTAACCAATAGAATAACAGACAAGAAAAAAGGGTTATATATCTCCCCCTCTCCTCATTCTATTTCACAGGCAGCCCTAGTATCATTCTGAGTGTGCCCATGCGTCCCCATTGAGATAACGTATCTGGGACAGAAGCATATCCAACAGCGGACTGCTTACACATACAACTGTCTTGGATTTCTCTAACCACTTGTTGTTTTACTGCTGCCTTGAGCTATGTGTTCTGGAAACTTAGGCAGCATCCAGAGTCCCTGCAATGTGTTGCCATGTTTCTCGAGGGCATCAAAAGTCTGTCCTTGGGTGCCTGTGTTTCACTATGGCTCTCAGATACAAACTACCCTATTTCAACACAGTAGGAAACACAGATTTGTAAATAGCATCTGTTGATTGCACTGTACATACCCCCCATATAAAGGATTATAGTGGATACTACATCTTGTACGATAATGTCAGGAACACAAAAAAGCTAGATTTGAAACCACTCTTACGTCGTAGTAGTAGTATTTGTGTGAAGCTACGCAATTCGTGTCCTCCAAATAATTTAAACCATACGTTTCAGATGATAATGTGCAGAAAAAATGGCTAGGAAGCAAGCGAGCTGGTGAAGATGATGCATGATGTAAAACCCCGAGACTAGGGAACACAAAGGGAAGTGTTTGTGTCTGTCCCTTCGTGTTCCCTAGTCTTGGGGTTTTACTTCATGCATAATGTGCAGCTTTCCATTCACGCTTAATGGCCGTAGCAGTAATGCATGAAGGCCAGTGCTAAGTTGTGTTGAGAAACACCACTTTATGTTTGACATGTCTAAATGAAACGTACCTGACCTGATCCAAATTAACCGTTCTGAGTCTGGAACACACAAAGAGAAAAACGCAACACACGCCAGAACATGAACAGATAGGCAAATGAGCTGTGGCGAGCTCCACCTTGGGACAAAGTCAACAAATAATTCACGAAAAGTCAATGAGGGCCTGAAATGTAACATCTCCTGACTGGTAGCAGGACGGTCCACGTTCAATTGCTGGTGCTAGCACTGACTGGCTTTTTCATGAATTAACTGTTGAAGTTTCGATGCGCTTGAGAACATGAACCAGTCGTCAACCATTGCATCCTCATGAGGTGATGAGGGTTTGTCATCCCAAAGTGACTCCCTTTCTGTGTCCTTATGTTGCTCATCACTGCAGAAAAAAAAGAAAAAGCATTTAATGACAAGAGATGGATAGTCATATTTACTTTATAATGATTGTACAAACAGAAAGAAGACTTTCGCACAGAAGGCTGTACTTCTTGAGGTCTAACATCAAGTTACAAAATTCCAGAATATATAAGACATGTTGTAAGGTAGAGAACAAGTAGAGTTATTGAGTTGTCGAGTTGAGTTGTTGAGTTGAGGGGGAGTTGTAACCCCTTTTTATTTTATTATATATGATTGTATAATTATTTTTATGTCTGTACCAACCCTCGCTCTCTACATTACAACATGTTTTATATATTCTGGGATTTTGTAACTTCATGTTAGACATTAACAAGAGCAGCCTTCTGCACGAAAGTGTCGTCTCATTAAAATTTAGATGCTCTCAACAGACTTCTTTCTGTTGTGAATCTCTATCGCAGCATACCTGCACATTGCTGTTCTACATACTGTGACTTTGCAGTAAGAGTATGGACTTTGGGTAAAAAGACTACACAGCACTGCTCAGGTATTTTTGCCTATCCAACAGTATGTGTGTATGCAGTATGCACACAGTATTTGTGCACCGGACCCACTAAAAATGTAATTAATGTGGCATTGCCCACGGTAATGCACCAAGTTCAACACAATTATTGTAGAATCCAGGTATTTTAGCTTACATGTCAATCCAGTACCACATCCAGTGTGAAGTTGTGACAAATAAATAGTTTCCATTATTCTTAACTCTCAGAACACAGACAGTGAATTAACATGAATACTGGGCTATTCTTCAATTAAAGATTCACAGATAGTAAAGGCACCTTCCTCAATGGACGTTGATGACACTGAAAATTCTAAAACGTTATCAGACGCGACATCAGCTTCTGCGTGTCAGAAAGGATTGTATGTCCAACAGTAATCCAGCTAACAGTAACAAAAATGTGCAAAAGGCAAACTAACTGAACTAATGTAACGTACCTTCTATATCAGACAGTGAAGCTTGTAACACCCCATCAACAGGAACCAGTGTCCAGACAGCAAAAGTGCTTGAACTGGGAGATAGCAGCTAATCGGAATGGCGACCTTTGTTTTCCACCCTGAAAGCACAGGTTGTAACTTTGAGGGCTGATTTAAAAGTGGTGTCAAGATGTATCCATGCGAGCGCACATGAAAAGTTGAACATCGGTGAATACTCAAATTGTAAAATCACATTGCCATACCTGTTGGTGGAGGTAGACAGGCAACTAACGTGTCAGCAATTTCTTCATGCACCAGATGCAAGCCAGATCCTGCTTCATTTCCGCCTTCAGCGTGCACCTGTGATAATTCAGAACTTAGATTATCAATACTATTGTGTTGTTAATCGTGGTTATATCAGAGTAAGCGCAGTAGGACAGCTGCACAATCGATTCATTAAGCTTGCTATTTTTTATATCTGAACCTCGACTTACCTTTTTTGCTCTCGTTTTTTGCCTTGATCCTCCGTGGCACGTTCAAAATGTTGTGCGTCGGGCACCTCAGATTTTCATCAGACGATTTCATGCCGAGATTCCAAATTGCCTCTGGAGTCGCGCGTAACCTATGATAACATTCGTCGACGAAATCCTTCCAGTGGAAATTAGCATGCACCACTGTCAGCCCAGAGCTTCGCACTGCTTGGTCTTTTGGCAGCTTATAATAGGTAACACTTGAATGCTCCGATGAATTGTTCTAACAGCATAGCACCGTCGCATCTTCGACAACTTCGCTGTGGCATATCACGTTCATATCGCTCCAGCCCATAAAAGGCAAGGTCAGAACAAGGAAGTGCACTTTCCAAACGACTCCGTGCCAAAAAAAATATTCACATGCTTTGTTTCCGGCTTAGCAATAACATAACAGCTGTTCGCTTATGTACGATGCACAGAGGACGAAACGAAAGAAGCCAAGCGGCCAAGCCAAGAGTTCATGCCATGCCAAAGACAGATAAACCGAGAGCAGTGACGTCGGTGCGCCAGTGCGCAGGGTTTGCCGACGGTCTGACGGGCGGGCTTGAGAACTAAAAAAATGTTTTCTAAAAAACTACGAACAGTTGGACCAAGATATTTCGCACACATATTCAGACTTCGCTAATGAACACACAGCGCGAGTATCGCTCTGTTCTGCGGCACTTCAAAATCGGCATATCTGACCTTTAACGACGACGAAGCTACAGGACCAGGGGAGTCGGTGTCGCTCGAGAGCTTTTGCAAAAAGAGGAAGAAGTCAATATGCATGTTTTTTTTTAATGCAGCGGAAATGCACAACTTGCCTCATAGCGTGGTTAGTGATCTGTTTGAACAATTCAAATTCATGCTGAGCCACATCATCAAGTCATTTGGAAGACAGGTGTCAGGTCGACTGTCACCACTACCGCTATCAGAAAATGACCATTCAATCTTGGATTGTGACTTTCTCGTTGGCATTTTTGATGCGATTGGAACACAGCACCAACTATAGAGGTACGCCAAGAATAATCTGCCGTACGTCCCACTTCAGGAACATGAGATCCCCGGAAGCAGCGAAACATTTCAATATGTACCGCTGGTCGCTTTGCTCGAAAGGCTCCGTGAGCTTCCAGAAGTTGAGGCCAGCTTGCGTGGACATCTTCAGATATCAGGTGACAGTGAAGGCACCCTGAGAACCTTCAGAAATGGTTCCCTCTTCAAGGAACAATTCGAAGCAGTCATCCCTGACGGAAGCCAATGTACAATTCTTCTACTCCTACACTCTGACGAGGTGGAAATTGTGAACACGTTGGGAGCAAAACGCGGGAAGTACAAACTGCTGTGTGTCTACGTCACACTTTTGAATATTCATCCAAAGTACCCTTCAAAAGTGCGGTCAATGCACCTCTTGGTGCTCGCTAAGTACACCTGTGTGCGGAAGTACGGACTGTCACAAATACTGAAACCTCTCAAGACCTGGTGGAGCTGGAATCAAAAGGTATCTCTGTAGTGATAAGAGGTGACATGCAACACGTGCAAGTTCGTGCTTTTGCCTTTTGCGGTGACAACCTTTCCTTGAACAGACTTGGTGGCTTCACATGTTGCTTCAGCAAGGGAAAAGTTTGTCGGTTTTGCCTTGCCTCCAAGAACAACCTTGCAGTGCTTACCATAGATTGAGAAGTTACCTGTCAAAAAGAACTCGTTACAAGTTAAGTTACCGCGTGCTAAATGTAACTAAGTTAATAACGAAGTTCTTCAGCATGAAATCTAAGTCGCAGTTACTGAGTTACTTAACAAAAAGAACGAGTTACTTCCAAGTTACTACAGACACAAAATAGCATTACGCAGGTGCAGCGCGCGAGCAGTTGAGTTAGACCTTGAGTTGCCTGCGGAGGAGTGCAATCACACTTAGATCGTTTTCCTTTATGCCCAACAATAGACCTCTCCCTGTTTGTAAATAAATGACGTCATAGTGTTCGACAGCGCCAAAATTTGGTAGAATTGAACTACGCTCGAAGCTAGAGGTGAACAAGGTCGCGCCCGAAAGCCACAGTCTTGAGGGGATTACGACATGACCCCTTGAATGGACGAGACCCTCGGTCGTACTTTTCTTTCAGAGGGAGACAGCGAACAAGTGCCCGTTCGTGGAACCCAGCCGTCCTTCCGCTTTGTTTCGGTTTCAGTCTGTCTACCAATATGTCATGATGACGTTTCTCTGGTAGAGGTTTATTCGAACGCTTTGCACCTTACCCCCTGTGGGCGCACAATGGTTCAGCTTTATTTCAATGGCAGCAGTTCTTATTTCCTGAATAAAATACTGTCACTCATTGAATATCACGTTTTATGGCAGAATATGCCATGACGGAACCGGAGAGAAAGCAAGAAAATGTGTGGACGTGAGTGAAAAGCGAGTTAAAAATAACTTGGAACTTAACTTAAGTTACTTTGGCAAAGTTGCCAAAAAAGGAACGAGTTCCTCTGAAAGTTACCACGGCGCAAAAGTACCGAGTTACGTTATAAGTTACCAAAAAAAGGAACTTAGTTACAGTAACGTTACTTGTAACGAGTTACCTCGAACTCTGGTGCTTACAAGTGAAGAGGACTGCAAAGTGCGTACCGCAGCAATGCATCAAGAACATCTGGCTGCTATTGCTATCAACAGTGTTCCTTGTAAGCGCATGTATGGGGTCAACTGCTCATCACCTTTGCTGCAGCTTAGCTATTTTGATGTGACTTCTCAGCTTCCTCCGGACGCTATGCACGACGTTCTGGAAGGTGGCTTCGAGCACGTTCTCAGACAAGTTCTCCGAAGCCTTTGACGACATTTTGACATACAGAGATTTAGATGCCATATCCTCGTTTGACTACGGTTTCCATGACAGGAGAAATAAACCTGAACCATTGAGACGTACTTTCCTGACTGACAAAGCTGGCTTGCTGGGAACGGCATCACAAAAATGGTGTCTCCTGAGGTTACTGCCGCTCGTGGTTGGCGACAGTGTCCCCGCTGAGAATGAGGACTGGGAGCTCTTGCTACTTTTCCGTGAAATTGTGGACATCATTTTTGCACGAGAAATCCCTCACGGGTATGTTGGCTACCTGCAGGTGCAGATACAGGGGTTCCTCGTACGCTTCACGGCCAGGTACCGTGACGCTGCTGTGATCCCAAAGTTACACTTCCTTGTGCATTACCCTCGCTTTATTGCTTTGCTGGGCCCTCTCCAACAATATTGGACGATGCGATTTGAAGCAAAACATCAGTATTTTAAGCAAGTTGCGTCAAGAATTAAGAACTTTCGCAATGTGTGCAAAACCTTAACTGCAAGGCACCAGCTTGGACAGTGCTTTGAGCTGCAGAATGATATTACTGGGGAATTCACATCAACGTCAGCTGGAAGGTGTGTACAAAGTGATATGCTTCCTCCATGTGCACAAGAACTCTGCGAGGCAGCTGTGTAGGAAGTTACACAAGCCACTGTCGACACATGCTGTTACCGTCGGAATGATGTTGTCATCTTGGAGAAGGGACCTGTTCCTGTCATGGGCCGTATTAACAGCATTTTTGTGTCAAGCAGTAATACCTATATTGTTGTCAATGTTCTGCACACAGTCCAGTTCATAAGGCACAAATTTTGCTTCTCTGTCAAGGCCACACAGTTCCAAAAAATGATTTCTCCAGGAGATGAAGCACGTCACTGTCCACTTGATTGTTACCATGGCGGTGCAGTTGTAACAAAGTGGGCAGTATTTTGAGTACGACAAGTCACCACTGTTAAGTAGACGTCTATGCGGGAGCCACCTGTACACACTGCAACAGCATGCCTTGGATTCAACCAAGTGCTGTTGACAGTTTCTCGCTACAGATTTATAGTTCCTTATTGTATTTAATTTTTGCTTTTTCATTTGCTTCGGTTTTGCCTGTTTGGTTGAATGTGTGTGTAGTAGTTTAAATGTCTGGAAACTCGGCAGTATCGTTTGTAGAAAGTGCACCCCGTTCAGCCTAGTCCTTTCTCGTATTTTTGTCACGCCTGCTCAAATATTATTGTGTGAAAAAAAATGAGGTATTAAACTGCTTTGAGTTTTTATGCAATTTAGTCGTGTTGTCTGGCGCTCCACTTGTACACTGTGTGCACATTGTAGACACATAACTACGCACTTTTTGCTGTTCTCCAAAATTGTTTCTGATGTTCTATAACAGTAATTTGCGTGACAATGTCCTGCAACACATTATGTTGCTATTGATCTTCTTATTTGCTACTTTTGTGGCAGTTGGTTATAATCAGAACTATGCAAACGTGGAGAAATTTCAGGAAATATTAGATTGTGCACCTTTTCCTCCAGGACGGTGTGTCTTGAAGTAGCGAATCAGTTCATACTCTTACAGTGTTCCCACCGTTTCCATGCAAACTTTTCTACAAGATACGCAGTTGAAAAACATTATTCAGAAAAAAAAATCAAATCAATTACATTATACATGCCAGAGGAGAACACTGAACAGGGGCGCCGGAACAGGGGGAGCAGGGGGAGCGACGGCTCCCCCACATTTACGAATGGGGGAGCACGGCTCCCCCAGTGTCAGCCCAGCGTCGTATTCTTCTACGGTGTAACGGAAAGGCCCGTGCATGTGTACTTTCGGCGGCCATAAATTTAGAGAGCAATAAACAGAGAGCCTACCACTGTCACTGTGCGGAGACCGTTTGAGAAGAGCTACATACCAAAGGTGTCAGGTTCACAGGGTTCTGGAGTTGACCATGGCAAGGTTTGTGGTACGAAGTGCACTGTCGAAGTTTCGAAGTGCAATAAATCAGTCCGAAAGTGTGTACCGGGAGGCGCGAGCATTACCAGACTCAATCCACGGGGTGGGGTGGGGGGATAGAGGCGCAAACGGGAATCGCGAAAGGCACGCAAGACACAAGACATCTGGGGGAAATGAGGATACCAAGATACCGCCCGGTTGAAGGTTGTTATAGGGGCGGTTTGCCAGGTGCAGCCACAGATTTCAGTCGGTTGTGGCCAGGGTGCCCACTTCGAGCTGGCGTGTGAGACCTGTATTACGACAATAAGTGCGATTGACTGAGACGAAACGTCGCACCGGTGTTGTGTTCACGTGTCGGATTCCAACGGCAACGTCGAGGGAGCGCCATCAAGTTGTCGCCTGCAGCAGCGTTACATGATTATCAAGCGCCATAGACATCGGAGAAGCCCAGAGATAGGTATCGCAGCTTGTTTGTTGTCTTCATATTATCTATATATATGTTCACTTGTCATAGTAAAATATTCTACCTGTTAACCGGATTGCTGGCTCCTCACTTTCCACCGTACTGATGTCCAAAACTACCCGCTGTTGTCATTTACCCGGCTTTTCCTATTGAGTCGCCCTGGACTGATAACGACAGCGTGACACCCAGTCAAAGAGCTGGGTGTCAAAGGGACACATTCTTGCTGAGCTACAGACCGCCCCAGGAAATTGTGGTTTCTTCGCAGAAGGCTTGCGGATCGGACGATATTCGCTTCCAGTCGCGGCACGCGTACATGCCGCGACGACTGTTCCCGGGGACCCCGAAGTCCCCGAAGTTCCTTACACATTACTTGTCAGTAAAAAGTAAAAAAAAGCCGGACGCACTGAACTCATACCAACTAGCCCACCACCAAGCGCTATTTCATTACAATACTTCTGCAATGCTATTTTAGATCTACTGTACAAATATGCAGATGTCGTTTGCCTGGAGCACGTTTACAGTTTGTGTAGCAACCCTGTATAACGCCAGCATGAGCCCTCAAGGAAAATAAGTGATGATGATGATGATCATTATGTTTATGGTAGCACTTTTTTTCGCTCCCCCACTGGAAAAATAGTTCCGACGCCACTGACACTGAACTTGAGCAATGACAAAAGAAGACACAACATGCAGGGACTAAGCCAGCGAGTAAAATTTATTTGCTGCTTTTCAACCTTCGTGTCGTGTCGTCTTTTTGGTGTCTGGTCAGGTTCAGGGTTCTCTTCACTCACTGACGTCCACCCGGTTGAGAGAGGCGGTACCCGAGACGGGGAGGGAGAGAGACGGGTAGAGAGAGGGAGAGAGACGTCTCGGGTACCGCCTCTCTCATCATGCACCAGCTTGTGAGCGCCCTGTCACTTCTTTCGTCCACCCGGTTGCCGTCATCTTCGCTGTCTTGTCCCCTTGCGTGCATTACTGAATTTAATTAGTCAGTGATGTAGTTTAACGCCACTTGCATACAAATGTGACGCCGTCTAGCCATTTTATAGGCGACGGATGCTTAGCCGAGCTTGGAAAAGAATTACCGTTGCGTTACCATTCGGCAATGGGCGTACCGGTGAGGATGGTGTCGGTGCAATTCGCAGCGGTCACGAACAATACGGCTGCCTTTTTACCATTTACATACAATCGGACATCGGGAATCGGAACCACCAACCTGAAATTTGGTATTCTGTTTATGCTTCTTTTGTGTGTGTGTGTGTGTGTATTTATTGAAGTGGGCGCAATCCGGAAACTTGCATCGGTGGCTGTCCTTTTTTCGTTGTTTTTTTATTTGTAGCTTCTCATTATGTAATATTGTGCTGCCGCGGGTTATTAAGTCCATATTGTGGCGGATTTAGAGAGTACGAAAATTTCGGCCAATAACTGCCGTTTATATCCCATTTGAGACGAATTTGTGCTCGCAAAAATAGTATATTCGCAATTCGCAAAAATCTTTTTTACGGCATGGCAGGCAAAAAAAAAAAAGGAATCCAATAGTGCCTGAACGCATGTTGCCGCGCCCCCCTTCGTCAATTGAAAAAAAAAAAGAAAATGTTTTTACTGTCAATCTGCTTAATTTTCTCGGTGGGCGAAGCAGAGAAATTTATATCGGAGCGCAGCTTCGGGTGTCCAGATTCTGCGGCGACATTGTGTTTGAAAGGCTTCGGAAGGTTCACGAGCAACATGATCATACACAGCGGGTGCCAAGAAAAGGAGGGGGGGGGAGTGTGTGTGTGTACGTGTGAATGCTCATGCTCTGTCCAATGGCATTGCGTTGTGAATGTTTCCCCTGTTCGCACGAATATGGTGGACGTGTCGTCGACCGACTTCCTCCTCGCGAAAGGGACGAAAAAGAAGCAACCCAAGAACGAAGGTCATGAACCATCTGAAAAACTTTTTTTACATGCATTTCCCGAAACGGTAAAATTTATGCTGTTCAAGTTCCTGTTTGGGACGTAGATAATACTGTAACTCCTTTGTGTTCCCCCCTGCCTTTGTTGGGTTGTACACCATAGACCTAACCCGTCTACAAAATAGAAATCCTCTGTATTTGATGAGCTTGACATAAATTACATTTGACTTTGCATACGTTATTTTGCTTCCTGTGAGGCATAAATAATCCGTGATAGTAAGACCCACTTGAGGGACCATTTTCTATCTGGCCGTTTCACCCGAGACCAAGTTTTGGGGCCCGTCTTTTCAATTCATTGGACCTTCAGTAAACACATTGTAGCTCATCCCTAAGTATGAACAGGTAACGATATTCAGTACTCCGAATTAGTTCACGTTATTTTTATGCAATACGCAGACACAGGCCACGGCATACCTGATCAGTAGCAACATTATAATTTGTGGCTTGCACCAAACACATCGGCTTCGCATTATATTCGCTAAAAAGAAGATGAAGGTGTTTAGATAGGTAACGCACTGTCAATAAAAGTTATAGCAGCACGACCCTTACGTTATCCCGTGTGCAGTAATATCATGTGAGTCAGCTTGATAGAAATCTCCATCCGGCGTTGTTTCCAACCTCAATACACCAGTGCAATAGGAAGGGTAAAGAGGCTTTGCTTTTCTTCTTTATTTTTATTTGTTGCCAAGTGTATGCAAAGGCTAAATTTGAAAGCAGTGCAATAAACGTGTATAATCAGCTTACCGAGTGAATCTCTGGGAGACTGGGCTTTCTTTTTGTATCTTTTCCTTTTTTTGTAGTTTCGGGCTGAGAATAAGGGAGTGACAGAGTAAAAGAGACAGTGAGCATCTAACTGAATTGATGTGTCAGAGTCACAACTTTCCGTCCGTTTGCTGGTGCACCCATAAGATGCCTACCTCTAACAAACGTCAACGAAGCGAAATCTGGACTCATTTCGGTAAAGTGGGTGGCACAACGGCCAAGTGCAACATATGCTTAAAGCAGTTTTCCTCGGCTGGCAATACATCTAACCTGTGGGACCACCTGAAGAGAACTCACCATCGCCTTTACAATGTGCCCATGCTCGCCGCTTGCACGCCCAACGTCCAACATTTGCAAGTTACTATCGATGGTTAAAACTATCGATAGTTTGTAAGAAAAATATCGATAGTCAAATGAGTGGTCAGCCCAACCATCGATAGTACAATCGATAGCCTTCGGACGACTATTGCCCATCACTAAAATCCCCCAAGGCAGACGAGGCATAATTACAAAAGAAGATAGGAACACGTAACTATTCACATGCTTGCCGTGGAATAGGGTCCGCTGTAACTAGATCTACAACTTGTCAATATTTCATAGCTCAACTGCTCTTCCCTCCTCTTGCCTCCTGATTTGCCACGCGCTCTCGCGCCAACCGCACCGTTTGTTTGAAATCTTGATCCACCAGATAACGTAAATGGAGTAACGTAATACTGTTAACTGCTAACATAATACTGTTTGCTACGGTAATGATTAAATCATTCAGGTACAGACGTAGTTATACATTCCTTCGGTGACATTCCAACATATTAAAAATGATATCATAATTTTAAGAGTAAAATTATTGTTGCCATTTGAGTATGTTTGGCGATAACTACGGACGAATAAAACTTCAAAATTTCAACATTATCATCATCCTGAAACAGAAAATCCTCTCCTAAAGCAAAATTATGCTAAATAGTTGGTTATTTCTAGTTTAGGATACCGGTGCCGGTGCGTCAGTACCTCTTTTGGTGCCTGACTCAGCCTCTAATCATGCTGAGGGTGAAGTTGTCCAGCCCACCCGTTCCCAGCAGGGTGATGATAACACAGGCGTACAAGACGAATCCTTCAGTTTTCATGATTCCATGTCAGACGCTGATGAAGAAAAAAGAAGTTACACTTGTGAGAACAGGGACAGCGATGATGATGAAGCCGAGTTGTCTGAGTTTCTTCATGCCTATGGTGCAGAGATCTTACCGCACCAGAACCCTACAAAGTCACAAGCCATTCTACTGATCTTACTTGATGTTGTGCCAGCTGGTGTGTCATCTACACAACTTGACGGACTGTTAAACCTTACCAATGCATTGTTTGGTGACAACGTGTCTAAGTACATGTTTCGCAGGATTTGAAAAAAAAAAAAAAAAAAACGTCAATAGCAGCTACTTCAACTCCATTTTTACTGCGTTACCTGCTTGACCCATCTTGGAAATCGTGGAAGATACGTAAAAGGCTGCAAGTTCACATGCACTTTTTGACATGTGGACTACACCCAGGAGAAACTTATCTCATCTGGCAGCCTCTTCATCATCCTAAATGTGAAGAGACGCCTGCAGATGCAGCGGAATCATATCGGGGTGACCGTAGATAAGTCACTCTATGCACTCTCCGAACAGCCTCGTACTGAGGGAATATACATTGACATTACTGATGGCCAGCTGTATACGAACACACGTCTGAAACTCAAGATGAGATGGAGCGACCTGACTGTCTGCTTTAATACTGATGGCTCACCTACATTTGTGTCAAGCAAATGGTCAATGTTGCCAATTCAAATCGTGGTGAATGAGCTGCCGGTTATAATGAGAAGGATGAACTTCGGTGTTTGTGGGCTGTGGTTTGCGAAGGTTCGTTCAACTGTTCACCTGTTCTTAAGCGCATTCATACGGCACTTTGCCAATATGGGACCAGTAGTCTAAAAACACTCAACCAAACCACCATGTCACACGTGTACGCAATATGCTGCATTGCCGACTCTCCTGACCGAGCCTGTATTCTAAATATGAACCAGTTTAATGGGTTCTATGGCTGTTCATGCTGTCTCAAGAAAGGTGAACTTGTCAATGGTAAGCTCAATCTTTCAGCCTTAAATTGTCCTTCCTATATCTGTGCAACAGAGTGTTTGAGTGTGCAACTTAGTGTGCGGCACTTCGTACAGTGTCATGTCCGTGCATTACAATCGCAGCAACGAGCAGCACGGCCATGACAGCGTTACTAAAGCTATGAAGCTCGCCGTGCTGCGTAAAAAGGACATTGACGGGGTCAAAGGACCAAGCCCAATTGTCAAGCTGAAGTGAGTGATTGTTGTGTGAGGAGTGCCTGCCGACTATATGCACTGTGTACTGGTCGGCGTGGCAAACCATCTGGTAGAACTCTGGCTTATATCACCTGGTGAAGAGTATTATATTGGCCGCAAAGTCAACATAGTGAATAACCGTTTGTGTGCCATTCAACCACCAACATAATTCAGACGGTTAACACATTGCCTATCGGAATTGCACATTGCACTCTGGAAGGCTTCAGAATGGAAGAACTGGGTGCTCTGTTGCATATTGCCAACGCTCCAGGGTGTGCTTTCGGACGCATTATTAACGCATGCTTCACTACTTGGAGAGCGATTGTTCTTGCTTGTGTAACAGAGGCTGATGTGAAGAACGCAGAACGCCTGTTCCAAATATTTGTGTTTGACACTGCAAGCCTGTACGGCGACCATGCCGTGATATTTAACGTGCACCAGCTCCTGCACCTTGGCAAAAGTGTAACTACGATGGGACCACTTTGGGCCACATCAATGTTCCCCTTTGAGGGCAGCAATGGTAAAGTCGTAAGCAGGATATCAACGGCTAAGGGCGTTCCTCTTCAGATAACAGAGCGCATAACCATGAGCGACATGCTTCATGGTACCTAGAGACTTACCCACTCACTGTCTGCCTAAAAGCTTGTGCACAAAAGCTCCTAAAATCTAAAGAAGGAAGTGGGTCTCTTCATGGGCTTGGAGCTGCAAGGTGTGATAAGACTCTCTCAGAGGCAGCTTACTTGGCTCTGCAGAGTAGTGAGAGTGGAGCAGTTTTCAGAGCATGTGTGAACAACATTATTATACACACGTCTGAGTATGGACGCAAACAAAGAACCTGCGTCTGTTATTTAAAAATGGAGGGCGTGAGGTGAAAGAGATCTATTTGTATCAGGAACCGATTCAAAGGGTAGCACTACTTTGCAAGCGCTTACTCTTGCTTTCAAGTGGGCTGGGTCATGCTGCACACATATACAAATGTGATCATCCACCAGCTTATGAGGGACTGTGTGTGTATTTAGATGATGATGTTGAGTGTCAAGTGGTGTACGTCAGTGTGCAGCAAGAGAAATATTTGTGTACGCAGCCAAACACATGGGAGACTGATTGAATGTGTAGTTGTGTGACTGAGGAGGTAAATATCAAAGGTGCAACACAGCCTGCAGGTCGATAGGTCTGCCTTAAGAACGAAGCTGCACAGGCATTTGTCAGAGGTGTTGCTCAAACGAGTTGCTGAAGGTGCTGCTGAAGGTGACTGTTCTGGGAATAGCTTGTGTATAAGATATGACATGATAGTGATGACATTGATGATAATGTTCTTACTGTTTTCTATATCTGCATACTATCTGTATGTGGTATCAATTAATATAATGAATTGAATCGTAGTGTCTTGAATTGTGTTCTAGCCCAGTAAAACTACTATACCCACGCGTGCAACATCTGGACAAGGAAAATGATGGATGGTATTTTCAGTTAACATTAATATTACGGACCTTTTATTACATGTACAGTTGTTACTCTTATGGAGTACACCGATCATCTTGACAGAACATATTTCATTGCAACTTCTGCTCGCAAGCGAATAAATTATTCATTTATGCAGACAGAGTGACATGTAGTCAGACATATGAATCCGCGTTCTACATCTGAGGAAACTGACTAGAGAATTTTAAAAAACTGCGACGAGCAGGCGACACAAATTTTTGGACGTTATTTTACATTTATGTACTGTACCATCATGCACACGTTACTCCTTTTAGCACCCCAAATGACACAGCCAAATGTTATAAGCTTTACTTGATGTCTGTGAAAATTAAACAACTTATTTTCAGAAGGGTACAAAGTGTGCCGGATGTCAATTTATATGATGTGTGTTGTTAGCATTTGATCAGGTGATATTTGCTGCAGCTTGATGAATTGCACTTCGGTAAATATATTGGTGACTTTGGTTGATTTCTGGGGACCTAGACATGAAGCGATTAATGCTCCGGCTAGGATTTCGACCAGTGTCAGGTAGGTCCTAACTATACCTCGTCTCGACATATCTACTGAAATGTACAAATTTTCCGAGGGAAACATTTGAATAAGAAGTTTCAACCAACACTAGGCCGAGTGCCGATTTCTCTGTATACATGTTGGCTGATAGTGTGGGTGTTATTGGCTAGATGACCATGGCCAACATGGTACAACGCCGGCCCGATATCATGTGCTACTTTATTAACATGTGACAAATTGAAAGAAAAGCAGGTGGAAACTTGCTCGGTGCAGTGCTTCCTAGTGAAACACTGTAATATACAGCTCCCATGGGAAAACAGCAAACCACCAATCATGCCTACATAGTGGTCCACCAGGTGTGCATCATGGAGCCATCGCTTGGTGGCAACCGAACCCGCATCTCAGGGCCACCACATATGCCTGGTGGACCACCAGAGCTGTGTGCTAAACCACCAGGCCAGCTTGGTGGTCCACCAGACTAGCCAGGCAGACCACCAGGAGTAGCTTGGGGGACCACCAAAAACCTCTGGCAGAAATTTCAATAGTGCGTATAGTTAACAATACGCACCAGGATCACAGGTTGCGTTGCAATATCTTTCTGGGACAACGTCAATATATCTGCACTCTAAAATGAATCTCCGTCCTCACCTCACCTTACTCAAACTTCCCTCCACTCTACCACCTCCGCGCCGTCGCGACGTCTTGAGACGTTCTTCCTCGTTCGACATGAAACACTTCTCTGAAATTTGTCTCATTGTAATGAACAGAAAGGTGGCTTTGGCAGCAAACACGTTCGCGCGTTTGAGGAAGCACTAACGCTTCTTACGTCCGCTCGCATACAAAAAGATTCACAAGAATCCGAACGTTTGAAGCACAATCTGTCTCAGCAGGTCGTCCTTTCGTCGGTGGTTTCTCTCCTGCTTTCCGCCGTGCTGAACCTTTCCGAAATGGCCAAGAAAATTGAAGTGACCGGCTCCATCGTAAGTATCCTTTCCTCGAAAGACAGTGGCAATGTCAATGTGAACCTTATACTACAGGCACTCTATCGCATACTCTGCAGTACGGATTCCATCCCCAGGACAATAAAAGCTAGACGTCCAAGGCTACAAATGACTGACTATTCGCTCCTCTCTCCAGAGAGGAGAAGAGCGAGCGGAAAAGGTCGTCTTGGAATGAAAGGAGGTTATTTCCTGGGATCACTAGGGTTGTGTCTCCGCCTCGGGCAAGCCCATCAGGCAGTCCTCCCTTTACGAAAGCGTCAAGCATTTGACATGCATGCCAGAGCTTGACCTTCAGAGCGTCCTGTAGCGCCACTTTCTTGGCCTGTCCACCATTTTTCGTACATTTCTTCTTTGAGAAGCAAACTCGCTTCACACGCCCTTTGTCTGTTTCAAAAATTGCACACAACAGAGTCCGGAAAAGTGCAGTTTGCCATGCGATGCATACCTCCGCATCTGTAACAAGCGATCCTCTTATTTTTTGCTTTCTTTGCCCCCGACGATGTTGTCACTCTTGTCTTGGGCACCTTAGTGTCTAGTACATTCTCATCAAAGCTGCGTCTGGTCATGCAGTGCCGTTCCTGTCGTTAATGTGATTTGCAGTGCCCGTTGAAAGGTAACGCCTGCTTTCTCTGCCAAGAGCGGTTGTAGATGGGAACCAGCCACACCGTAAACGAATCTATCGCACAGCATTATGTCCAGTGATAAAATAGTGGAAGTCGTTGTACCGGAGCTTTATGTTGCATATGTTGTGTGTCTTCTCCACGGCTTCCAAAGCAGCAGACGCGGGCGTTGGTGCTGGAAAAGTACCAACATTGCAGTCCTTAGTTAGCGCGCGCAATGCTGCCTCATGACGTGCTATCGAGTTCGTCGGCCAGTGGTCCCGCCCGAAGAAATGTGGATCTTGCAAGCAGCTCTGATGGGCTCGGGTTGTAGTGCGCGGTAATAACTTCTCAAACTATCTCAGTGTAGGACACCTCGGAAGGACATCGCGGAACAAGGAGCGACATCAATGCACTATAGACCTCTTCACCGCATAAGCTCAGCAAGGATGCTTGGCGTTTGCCGGAATCTGATTTCTTTGGCCTCGAAGTAAAATTCGAGGCGTTCACCGATGATGAGTAGTTGCCTCCAGGTACGAACTGCGAGACATGCGAGCAGATGATTACAGGTTGAACCACACGAACGTTCCTGACGCTCGTCGGCAGTATCAATGTCGAGGGAGGAAGGAGACTGTTAGCAGGAACGGAGGTTATTCCACACCATGTTGTACAAGCGAACCATCGAACTCTGTGTCGCGCTTCCCGCGAAGCAAGTCTGGTTGCACGGACCAAGCATCATCAAGAAACAAGCATATAACAGCTAGAAAGTGCAATCAAGTTCATTCACTTGCCGCGTTTATTTTTGTGGTGCCGATAAACAAGCAATGTGTGCAGTCTGTTAGCGCGTTTTAGTGAGCTTAGTGAAGTGAATTAGTGAAGTGAATTTCTTACACATTTTGTTTATGTATGTTTCTTTTTCAGGCGGCAGAATTGTATTGCTGCTGATAATCGCACATGCCTTGAGGCATCCCTCATCAAAGCAAGCACACTGAAAGTCTTTTGAGATCTTTGCTGCTTCACCCACCAAAGAGCGTAGCGATGCCACTTTCCAAGTATCACTTGTTTACCCCTTTTTATAAAGCCTGTGAATCGGCGACCTACTATCTATGCTCTCCATCGTGCAAATACAGCCTCGGTGTAGCATCAAATGCAGACTTGATGCCCTGTCCGACATCTATAGCTGTTCACAGCCATATTGAACTACTGGACGCTGGTTCATATTTCATAATGCTGAACATAGATTCCGAATTACGAATGTTGCTTCAGCAATATGGCATCCGACAAAGAGACTTGAGCAAGCCTCAGTGGGACGTTGGTAACATAAGTGAGAGCAGTGCATGTGCCAACCTGCCACTGTCAGATCACTGTTCCTTGGAACATTGATGGTGTACCAGTCTTTGAGGCCTGAAATTATTCAATAAAGCCACTGCAGTTGCGGGTAAATGAGCTGCAGTATAAGGACCGCACATAAAACATTTTGCTCGCTGGGCTCTGATTTAGCGTGTCAAAGCCAGAAGTGAATACATTCATCGAGGCATTTGTTAAGCAGACGAATGCTTTGTCAACCAATCCTTTCATCCGGAAGGACCCTTCTGGTAGGATGTTTGCTCAAGGGTGTTCACAGGACCATGTGTTGTTGGCAGTATTGAACGTTGCACCTGACCAACATGAATCAATTTAATGAAGCGTGTCGCTGTTTGTCGTGCACTCACAAAGGCGCAGTTATTGAGACCGGGAAGCGACACACTAGGGCACACCCAATAACTGATAAAGTATAGAAGAGAAAAGAACGGACGCGTCATTCCGAAAAAAAATGCTGCAGAGGCAACGTCAGAAATACGCCCTGAAGCTGCACATGGAAGCAAAGGAGCAACAGTGTTTTCCAGTTGGCCCCCCTATCGAAAATATGGTCTTGAGGTTACCTCAGGGTCTGAGGTCTTGAGTTATTATGGGACATCTGAGGTCCTGAGGCTACCTCAGGTCCTGGGGTTCTGCGGATACCTCAGCATACCTCAGGGCTAGGGGATCTGAGGGTATGGAGGGTGTGCTAGACCCCACACATCTTTACGTCAATCCTAATCCATGCGCGCAACCCACTGATGATATGAGACCAAAGTAGGGCTTCTTCAGAGACTTTAATTTGTCATTTAAAGTCGCTCAAACTTTGGACATTTTTTTGCCGATGGCCTCTGCAGTCTCGCCCCTGGCTTCGAAGCGTTGTAGGTAGGCACCTGTCAGAGGAAGTTTACCCAGCTTAAATCCTGAGCAGACAAAACATAGCACTCGGGTTACGCACCTTTCCCAACTTCTTTGGCGTGAGCGCCGGAGCGACATGGGTGTGCCCCTTTGCCTTAGCCTTGTTGGAAAGCGTTCCTGTTACAGTCCTGTTTTTTAGGACCGCTGAGCCCCAAATAGCAACCATTCCTTCCTTCAGGAAGCCCCAAATAGCAACAATTCCTTCCTTCAGGAACATACTGTCCTCTTTTTGGGACAGAACAGTGACTCACCGGGAGTTGTCAACTAAAATGGAGCCTCCTATGTCGACCTGCAATGAGAGGTTGTCACAGGAGGGCAACACCAAGAAATGGTCATGAAACAGCTTTACCTTGTCTTCTCCCCCACTGAGAGGTTGCCCTGAAAATTTATTTGAATCGTGATCAGTCACTATAAGGGAAGTGAACAGTTGCCTCGTAAAAGAACACAGTTAGGTCAGGACAGATGTTTGGAACTGAATATAGTTTCATTTCAGCTTTGGAATCTCAGCATGCATACTACATCTGTAACAAAGAATTCTTTGGTTTGTGTATGGAAATACAACTTGCACGACAGGCCACAGCCGTGACATAGGAGATATAGTGAAACTGAATCCTGGAACTCTCCTCTGGGCCCCCAATGCACGAATGTCGTGAATGAAATTGTTGAATTGAATACAAATATTAAAAAAAATGGATTCGTTACCAAAATTTAAAACATTCGCAAACCCCCAATTTAAGAAATCGAAGCTTGTTCAGGAAGTGTTCTACCAACAAAGAATGTGTTTCTGGTTGCGTCATGTTATATGAAAATAAATAGATGAAGAAATCAGATACCGGTTGGAGAAACAATGCACTGCTTCCCAGCTGATCCACTGTGAAACCGTTCCTCCTGGCATTCCACGTTATGCCTGCTATCTGCATGGTGATAAAATAGAGCTAGTTGTCAGGAGGCAGAAGTACGTACTTAGAGGATCTCGTGAACACATCTCTAAACGCTATCAGCACCAGCCTCAGTTGATATGCATGCCAGAAGACAATGGAGTGAATTTTAAGCAGCAATTCTGTGATACTAGAGGCTTTAGAAATATCACTTATTCTTACAGAAAAGGGTTGGAGTGGCTAAAGGGCCACTTTTACAACTTCATTTATATTACTTCAGATGCCACATGAAGTACCTTTTGCTGGACTTGAGTAAATGCATGACGGCAGCACTGTGTGCATTAAAAAGAGGACTCGACAGCAAAAATTTCAGAGTTCAATTCAAGAATTAATTTTACTGCAATTAAGATTTAATAAACTATTTTTGATGCTCCCAAATGCAACTGCCATGCCAAACCCATTTACATCATGTTTCTGGGCAGCACAGTTTTAAACGTTCAAAATCTACAACACCCAGCTAATTCTGCTTTTAATGACAAGAATTCAGTCCCCTTCCTTCTCATCGTTTCTGTTTGAAAACATGCGTGTATCCCCGATGCAGAATAACTGAAGAAGTGCATTTAATGACAAGAATTCAGTCCCCTTCCTTCTCATCGTTTCTGTTTGAAAACATGCGTGTATCCCCGATAGAGAACAACTGAAGAAGTGCATTTAATGACAAGAATTCAGTCCCCTTCCTTCTCATCGTATGTCGTACGCACGGTGTGGCGGAAGTTGAATGGTGAACCTTATGCACCTGCAGAACTGATTAACTAGCATTCGACCATTAACTTTGTGATTAGCAGCCTCTAGGAGAGACTGAAATAGTAGAATTATGGCCATCGTCAGAAACATCCATACCATTCGGAAAAACCTCAAAATAGGTGCCTATGCTCAGATATCGAAAGGACAAAGATTTCACAGAAATGTAGTGGAAATGAAGGAAGTGCTGATTGAAGTGCACCAGAGCAGAGGTGAAAATACCACGCGATGAGTTACACGTTCCAAGCCGACTGATCGATTGGAAAAGATGCCTAGATAAGCCGTTCTGCTCTTTTCTGCTCCACCGCCACGATGATAGTCATTTACATAATTTTTGAAAATGAATAATTGACTGTGCAGGCACTTTTCAAGATACGTTTTGAGCAGGGCGGATGACTCTGAAGGAGGGCTACAATACAATTTCAGTTTTTTCCCAGAAGCTGCTAATACGAAGGGAATTAGCGAGTTTTAGTTGATTAGTTGCACACAGGTGCACAACATCGACCATTAAACTTCCGCCGCACTGTGTACATAATATGCAAAAACAGTATAGTCGGCTTGTCATTTTTAGGTTTTGAATGAAAAATCTGTCTTGATTAAAAAAGGCAGTGTCTAATATCTTCCAATAATACCCCTTGTGCCCATGCGGGATCAAGGATTATGTTTAATATTGAAGACTTGAGGCCTGTGGAAAACCCGTGTTTCCACAACCTCGGGGCGTCCGTTCCGTCCCCAAGGAAGACACAGCAAACGAAAAGGTTCAAACAACAAACAAGGTTTATTCCATACCTTACTGCACTTGCCGTCCCAACCGCCACAGCAAAAAAGGCCCCACCGCATCAGTCTCGATGCCTTTTATCTGATTTTCCGCATACGCCCCCTCGTGTCCATCATGTGATCTGAACCGGGGATTATCTCAAGCCCACACTCCCCCACCCTCAAAGTTTACACCATACTGTCCGACATGTCGAGGATGACATCGTCCGGGTAGTCGTCTGTCGGGGCTCTATGTCTTGAGGGGGCGACCGTTTCAGTTTCCTTCAGCAGGTCCGGCCGATGTCGACGAAGGGTGGCCAATGCAGCACTGACATCCCCGGAGGTACGAGCAGCCTCTGTTTTTTCCCTGGCGATGGGTTCGCCGATGAAGTTCTGGCACCCCACAGAGAGGGCAGAGGAGCCTGAGTTCCTCGTCGGAGTGCGGGATCGGGGGGTCACAGGGGTGGCGGTCGCTCAGAGTTAAGCCCTTGAACGGGGCAGGCACTTTGGTCGAGTCTTTTCCTCTTAGGGGACGGGGCTGGGAGGACCATTTCGATCGGGATGCCCAACTGACGGGTCGTCCGGCTGAGACAACGGTCCAGGTAGCTACAGCTCGTCGATCTGGAGTGTGCGTTGGCCCAGGTGCAGAGCAGGTCAAGCCGGAGGGTCCACCAGACTGAGAAGCGGTTCGCGCAGTGTTCGGCTGTGTCATGCGTCGACTCTTCCCACGAGGAGGCATCGTAGTCTGCGAGGAAAGAAAAGGGGAATCCGGTAAGAAAGCTATTTCAAACCGCGAGGGCCTGAAACGGCTCTCCCCCAGAAGATTTTAGTTGAAGACTGCGAAACAGAAATCACACCAAGAAAGACCAACTAGCAAAGAGCACTAGGATTTAGCGACTAGGATAGTGGCAGCTACGTGCGCCGCCTGCGGGGACGCAAACTGTAGCGACTGGAGGGTCCGGGAACGGGATCCTGGTCCAGGTCTTGAGAAGGAAGCTGACTGTCTGCTTCTTCATTCTCGGGGTCTCGGAGGTGGTAAGTCTTCAGGTCCGAGATATGTACTGGCCCAGTTTCTTCGCCCGTGTCACAACGACGAAGCCTGTAAGTGAGGCCGGAGGAGCACGCACTTACCTCGAAGGGGCCATCCCACCTATCTGCGAGTGAAGCTGCAAAGCCTCGTGACGCATCACTTAGCGGGTGAGTCCGTCGAAGGACGAGGTCACCGACGCTGTAGGTGAGGTTCCGACGTCCACGGTTGTACTGGCGAGCCTGGTCCAACCTTGCGACGTCCAGGTTCTCTCGAGCCGTCCGAGCTGCATCATTCAGTCGACTCCGGAGTTCCTCGGCGAACCTTGAATAAGGAGGCCGGGTAGCACCATCCCGGAGGCCCAGAGCATTCTCCACTGGAAAAGGTGCCTCTCGTCCCAAGTTCAGGAACGCCGGGGTGAAGCCTGTAGATCTGTTTACTGTTGTCCGTGTAGCGAACGCCAGTTCAGCCAGGCGAAGATCCCAATCACGGTGGTGCTGACTAGTAAAAGCAACCAACATCATTTTCAGGTTCCGATTAACACGTTCGGTAATGTTAGCCTGAGGGTGATATGGGGAAGTCTTCTTGTGCCGAATGCCTAAGACAGCACAAGAATCTGAGAACACCTTACTTGTAAAGTAGGTAGCGTTATCTGTGATGAGCTGAGCAGGAAACCCGAACCGGCAAAAGGTGTCGAGTAGTCTTTCCCACACTCTCTGGGAAGTCAGCGTCCTGAGAGGAAACAGCTCAACCCATTTTGTGAAATGATCAGTAACCACAAACAAATACTGGTTACCTCTAGGACTACGTGGAAACAGTCCCATCACATCACAAGCAACTATCTGCCACGGCCTATTACTCTGAATAGGCTGTAAGCGCCCAGGGGGTAAACCACCACGAGGTTTTGCTCTCTGGCATACGGGACAAGTACGAACATACTTCTTTTACATCCTGCCTCATTCCTGGTCATGTCGCAACACGACATAACTTTTCATAAGTTTTCCTGCCACTGCTGTGACCTGCCAAGGCCGAATCATGAAAGTAACGTATGAAAGACTTACGCAACTTCCGTGGCACCACGACTCTGAATTGGGATGAGCCATCATCGTCATCCGCCTGGGGTATGTATCTGAACAGGATGCCATCCTCGCCCAGCAGATAGGAGTCGTGCCGTCCGTCAGTCGTTCCGGTGCCTGCCGAGTCCTGCTCAGCAAACCATTGAGACACCCGCTGACAAAGGCCGTCCGCTCTCTGAGCGTCTAGGACCTGCTCTCTGCTCACGACCGTGCCCCAAGACGAAGATACGTCTCGTGCCACTTGTGCTGCTGCCAGGAGCTGGGAAGGCGCCTCGGTGCCTTCCTCTCCCCCCTCCGGTAGAGGCGCACGGGAAAGCGCGTCTGCTACCACGTTCGTTGAGCCCCGCCTGTACTCCACGTTGAAGGAGTAGCCTAGGAGCCTTGTAGCGTCAGGGCCCACCTGGCGAGACGTCCAGATGGGTTGCGGAGCCGCTGCAGCCAAGAAAGTGCCTGGTGGTCAGTCTGGACGGTGAAAGTGGTGCCGTCCAGGTACAGATCAAACTTCCTGAGAGCGAAGATGATCGCCAAGCATTCCTTTTCCGTGACGGAGTAATTCCGTTCTGCCGGATTCAACGTGCGACTTGCAAACGCCACTGGACAGAGAAGAGTGTCATGTTCCTGCAAGAGAACTGCGCCAACACCATAATCGCTAGCATCTGTTTGCACTACAAACGGTTTGTTCAGGTCAGGCAAATATAGCCTGGCCGTATTAGCGATCGCGTGAGAAAGAGCTCGAAATGATCGTTCGTGCTCCTCTCCGCACTGCCAGGGTGTATCGTTGCGCAACAACCGGTTAAGCGGCTGTGCTAACTCAGCGCAATTAAGAATGAATTGTCTGTAGAAACCAACCATACCCAAGAAACGCTGCAAGGCTTTTACGTTACCGGGAACCGGATACTCCATGATCGCCTTTAGCTTGTCATCGCTAGGACTGACGGTTCCTCCGTCCACCATGAAGCCGAGAAGGCTGATCCTAGGCGATGCCAGCTGCACCTTGCGGGGGTTTATGGTTAGCCCCGCCTGCTTCATCCTTGCAAGGACGATTGACAGGTGTTCCAAGCGTTCCTGAAAGTTTCTGGAAAACACTACGACATCATCCATGTACGCCATCGCGAAGTTATACTTCGCATCTCCCAATACGGTATCCATTAGCCGTTGGAAACTGGCGGGAGAGTTAGACAGACCGAAAGGCATCCGTACAAACTCAAACAAACCCCTATGACAGGTAAAGGCTGTTTCCGGGACATCCTCCGGGGCAACTTGGATTTGCAAAAACCCTCTACTACAATCAAGCGTTGAAAACACTGTAGCGTTGCCCAGGGAATACATAATAGACTCGATGGACGGAAAGGGGTAAGAGTCCCTTACAGTTACTGCGTTAAGTCGACGGTAATCGACGCATAACCTAGCCGTACCATCACGTTTCGGAGCCAGGACGACCGGAAACGCCCAAGGGCTCTGGGACCTTTCAACTGCACCGGTTTGGAGCATTTCATCAAGAGCAGCGTCTAACAAAGCACGCTTATGCACACTCAATGGTCTCGGATTACAACGCCAGGGCCCAGCGTTACCCGTGTCTATGCTATGCTGTAACACAGACGACTTACCGGGTTTTTCCGTGAAGACACCGTCAAACTGCCGCAGTACTTGTTTAAGCTGACGGCGCTCCTCCTCGGGACCATGAAATGACCCCAAGACAGTCGGGAGCGGGGACGGTTCGACGGACGTTGCTGCAGCTTGCTTAGCTGAACTGCTGTCCTGTGGCACGGCGAAAGGAAAAAATCCTGACGATCCGTGGTAGACGTATCCTCCATTGGGCAGGTCCAGCACAAATTTCTGCCGGATGATGAAGTCCCTGCCCAGGGCACTGCCAGGCCAGGAAGGTGGACGAAGCGCTGCTTTCGTCGTCTTCCATCAAAGCGAAGCCAGAGCACAACTGCAGTTTGTGCTGGAATCACGTCATTGGAAGCAAGACGTAGAGTGACATCTGTGGATTGCAATTCCACATTCCGTGATGCGCAGTGCTCGTAAACACAATCGCCGATAAGGGAGACTGTAGCTCCCGTGTCGATAAGGGCGATGTAATCTCTCCCCAAAATTCGAACAGCGATGTTTGGTTCCTTGTCCTCGATGTTATCTCGGACAGAAAAAGCAAAAGGAGCTAAAGCGTCTCCTTTTATCTTGCTGCTTGCAAAGCCAGCTTCTGAATTATCAGGGTCACGGATTGTAACCGTTCGTTCGCTCTTTCGGCAGATAGCCGACGTCGCTGAGCGATTGTTTACCGGCGTCGGCTGCGACCGTTTCCCGTTGGCACATTACGGGGGTTTGGTCTTTGCTGCGGACAGTCCCGACGAAAGTGGTCCGGGCTGCCGCACGTCCAACAGCCGGCTGGCATTCTGCGTTGCTGCCGCGGAGCATGCCGTTGCTCTTGCGGCCTCCTTGGGGTTTCGCCAGCTAAATAGCCGGGTTGCCCATGATTATGGGACAGGACGGGTCTGCCAAGGCTCGTTCCTGCGGGGATCGCCCTCTGTTCATAACGGAAGGGATCGGGTGCTCGGCGTGATGGCTCCGCATAATAATTGCGGTTCTGCTCATCCAGTCCCACTGCAGGTGGGCGCTCAACCGAGGCTGCTCCCGCTGACCACGCACAGCGCGGTTCTAACGCCAATTCAGGCGGCGGCGGGAGCCGATACTCGAGTTCCGCTAAGAGGTCTCCTTCAATTGTGCGAGCCTCTTGCGCCAGCGCTTCAAGGCTATTAAAGCGATGGGCTCGAAGATAGGGCCGGTAGCGAGGATGACACTGACGGATAGCCCGTGTCACACGCTGCTCTTCTGTAGCATTAGGTTCAGCTCTGCTATACAGGTCTTGCAAGGCCCGAACGAATTCTGCTAAGGTCTCGTCTGGATGCTGAGTACGCTTATGCAGCTCCTCCAGGATCCGATATTCGTAATCCGGTGGAAGAAATTCGCTCTTAAACCGCTTCTGAAAGTCCTGAACGGACGTAAACCTCGACTGTAGCCGAAGCCAGCGAGCGGCGTCTCCGATCAAAGCAACCTGCAGGATGCGTTGTATCAGGACTTCATCTGAGATTCCCATACCAGTCTGATAGGCTGTAAGGTCATCCAAGAAGTCTGCGACCGACTTTTTATCGGTGTAACCTGAGAAGGTAGGGACCGGTAAATTCAGTCGCAGGGGCGCTTGTGCCTGCGGCGGCGAAACCGACCCGGCATCAAGGCGTTGTGCCACCAACGAACATAACTCCGTCATGCGTGACAAGAGTTCTGTCGTTATAGCGGAGTCAAACTGCGGCACTGCAGGCACTGCAGGTACCGTAATTGACGTACCTTGGGACGGAGGCACTGCATGTGCTCCTTTGCCCTCGGCTGGTCCTTTCGGCTCCGAAGGCGCCGAGTTGTCCGAAACCAGTCTCTCCTCTGAACGAGACCGCTGATGAACAGGGCCTTTGTTCCGGAGGTTGTATCTGCCTGCCGGCGAATGGTGCATCGGCTCCGGGGCTCGGGCACCGAGTGGGAGCTCTGAAGCACTCAAAAACACACTCAAACAGAACGCTAGCTCAAAAAAAGGAAAAAAAAATGACACCCCGGGAAAAGAACACAAACAAACCGGCGGGTCCTGAATGAAAGAAAAGAAAAAAAAACGTACCAAAGGAAAAATTAACAACGCGTGCTGCGTCTTCCCCGCTGTCGAACGGACGAACTGTGACCCCAAACGTTGGGCGCCAGTTGTGGAAAACCCGTGTTTCCACAACCTCGGGGCGCCAGTCCGTCCGTTCCGTCGCCAAGGAAGACACAGCAAACGAAAAGGTTCAAACAACAAACAAGGTTTATTCCATACCTTACTGCACTTGCCGTCCCAACCGCCACAGCAAAAAAGGCCCCACCGCATCAGTCTCTTCGTCTGATTTTCCTTTTATCTGATTTTCCGCATACGCCCCCTCGTGTCCATCATGTGATCGGAACCGGGGATTATCTCAAGCCCACAGGCCTTAGGTCTGATGTGCCTTGTTGCAAGCGAAGAGGCATACCACTTGTGACGCCAAAGCCACGTTGAGCATTTCTGCGGGTATCGCATCATGCCGTCTGCACTGCAGCCACATCAGGACACTGTTAACATTGCACAATAAAATTACAACAAGACTAAATGCATTAATGAAGTCCTTACCAGGACTTCCGATGCACATCAAAGGTTCCCGCTCCATTTCTGCAGCATCTGAAATGTTCACACTTTTGTCACATACATTTGAGCAGTGCTCGAATGCATCACATTAGCCCACTGTCACTAAAATAAGCTGGAGGAGCACACCCTTGAATACATATACAGGGTTCGTTACGAAACTAGCCGTAGCGCTTCCCAAAGAACGATAAATGGAAACCGAAGGCTTTCTTTCTGGTATTTGAGGTACAGCCAAGTGCGTCATCAAAGGTAGCACCTGTTTCTAGCTCAAGTGACACAAACAAGCCTCAATTTTGCACTCATCGTTCTCCTAGCTGAATGCTCTGGTTTTTAATGACACTCTGTACACACAAAGTGTGACTTTTTCGGGTTAGATGACATCCCAGATTTGGAAGGCAAAAATCGGGTGCTTTTCTAAATTCGTGGAGAAATTCGGGTGCTGTCAATCGACGATATGTATAAATCCCAGTAACCACAGTGACATAGTGTATCCGTTCGTTCCCCTTGCACCTTCCTTCTTTCCGAGGTCGATGCCACCAGGAAGGAGGGAGAGAGCATCGGGGAACAAACGGGCTCCCATGATGCACCGTTTTGCGCTAGCTTCTGGGATTTATGCATCTTGTCAATTCACCTCGAGTGATCGGCATGCACAAGCTGGCCCACCTGAAGTGAATGAGGGCTACAAAAAATGACCAGTATTCTAAGCTGTCGTTTTGGCCTACTGCCTAATCAATAATAGGGGCTGGTGACAGCTGTGAAATATCTGCCAAAGTGACACCTCTCTCTCTCTCTCTTTCTTTACAAGTCTCACACTAGCAGAATCTTTTGAGCTCTCAAACAGCATCTCAGGGAAACGACAAAATGGATGTTGCTGACCGGCACAGGCTAGGAATCCGGAGAGGAATTTGGTTTAACACCAATCGGCAGACAGATAGAAAAGATTAGCACACCTTGAGGGATTCCGGTGCCAGTTTCCAATGCGCCTCCACTGTCAGTCTCCCAGGCCATGCCACATGTCACAGAGTCAGCCTGCCCAGGAACGTTATTGCTTGTTGTAACTCCTGGGCGAATTTTGACATCAGAACATGGGCAACGGTTCCAAAAATCAAAGTTGACCATAGGAATAACGAAATAGGGATCAGTACAGAACACAGAATTGTCTATGGTCATGAATATACACAACAGGAGAGCACCATACCTTCGAAGGCACTGATGCCGGTTGTAGGCATGGGAGCGTCATCAACCCTCAGGGCAACGGCCTTACTTGTTGCAGCTCCTGGAATAATTTTGACATTAGAAAGTGACCAAGGGTGGTCATGGCAATAGCCAAATGGGGACAAGAACATACAGAGGATTCTCTGTAGTCATTACGATCCACAACAGGGGAGCACCTTACCTTCAAAGGTACTAATGGTGGCTTCAGGGATGGTACAGTCACCACCCCACCTGAGAACGCCCTTGCCGGCTGTAGCTCCTGGGAGGATTTTGACATTAGAATCTGGCCAAAGATTACAAAACCTGTAATGGCAATGTTGCAAATAATTTTCTATACAATACAGAAGAGCACCATACCTTCAAAGGTGCTGACCACTACGGGCTGATTGTGGACCTGACCACCTGGCATCATAACACGTCGTTGGCAGCAACCACAGTGAAGTGATGTCCTCAGGAAGTCTGAAACATGAACAGACCTATGTTTGAGGTGTACACAGTCACTAATTAAGCACGCAATTACTGAAAACGAGCAAAGCATGCAAAACGAGCAAATGGTTCCATACAAAGGATGGCCTGAACAACAGCAGCAGATGTCATCTGTGCCACCCTTCAATAACTTGTAACAGTTCTATGCAGTGAACATCACAGACCTGCCTCGATCACTTTTGCAGCCAGAGCTTCCTGAAGGGCTAAGTTAGCTTTTCTGTAGCGATGAAGCTCCATTTGGCAGCGTGCCAGCTGTTTTTCCATCTTCCTTCCTTCAGATTGTAGTACAAGGCAGTCATCATCGTCTTCATCTAATTCGTCAAGAAGGCCGAGCTCCAGCCTACGGTTGCACTGCTCCATACGCTTCCGTTTTCCAGCGCTTGTCTTCTACGAAGAATTCACAACAAGGGAAAGCACAAAAGTCAACCACCCAGTATCAAGACAAAATGCAATGGAGAATGGGCAAACAATCTGGTGACAAGTCAGTTGAGCAATGGCAGATTTTTCTGAGCTCCTGCACAAACTAAAATGAAAAAAAAAAAGAAAAGAAACGGTGCAGCTAGCGGTTCCCCAAACAAAGACAAAGCTGGCTGGGAAGATGTCGAAGACAAACCACACGCTGGACATGTTAACCACCTGCAGCAGTTACGTCCACTCCTTATCATTCATTATATATTGTTTTAAAGCGGCACTTATTTGTTACAATGCTAAGGGTGTATAAAGACAAAGTTTATAGAAAATGCTAGCGGTATCAATTCTCCGTGGTGCGTCAACTTGGCGGCAAGTGGGAACGAGCAATTCAAATGCCTGAGAGGGGTGGACGGCTGCATCGGCAGACTCATGGTGACGTGTCCATGCGAATGCAGCCATCCAGCCCTCTCAGGCATTTATATAATGCAGTGGCTAATGCTACACCAGGGGTAATGCAAACATTCGTGCATATGCAGATGTCAGAAATAGTACAAACAAAAAGATTAACACAATTAGCACACCAGGCCTTTTTATCAAAAGTTCCTTAATATAACGGCAATGTGGTGATGAAAACAGGCATCAGCATCAATAGAAATACAATGAAAGCGAATCAACAAACAAACAAGCTTTTGTTGGGCGGCTGTTCGTGCTTCTCGTTCACCGTGCCTACCCTCAGCAACACCTTGTCATGAAAGACAAATTTAACTGCTATATAAATAAGTACCCTAGAGAACACAAACACTTACTTTGTCTTTCGTCGGATGTGGTTCTTTTTCCCGCCTAGGGGCTTTCCCAAGCGTTTTCGTTCTCCGCCAGTCTTAGCGTCGTCTTCATCATCTGCCAAGATACATAAAACACCTTAAGTGCACGGCAAAATCCCGGAGGTACGCGTTTCTTTCAACCCTACTGCAGCGGGTCTCATTAAACTGCCGAGTGCTAACTACCTGATATCGCGCACAAAGGAACAAACATGAAATAGCTTACGTACCTGCCAGAAAGATAATTTGTGCGTCATAGTAGCCCCCGAGAGTTTTCTTGTCGCCTCTTCAGTAAACAGGGTACACGGGGTATTCAGTGTTCCCGTTGAAATCAGTGACATCGACGTCGGATGGAAAGTTCTTGATGGTGTTCGCGGAAACAACGACGCGCATGTCGTCGTACAAGTACCTAACGTACGCAAACATGACTGCCGTGATCTTTAGAAGCGATAAATAGGGAAGAGGTAACGCCACGAATAAACTACACAGAAAGTCAAGTAAACATGTGACAAGAGCAGAGTACAACACGCTCATAAAGGCTGGGTCACCGCTGTCCCTTGGCGCCCCGCCGCTTGCCGACGCGGTGGCGCTGGCAGTTTTTCAACATTTTAAGATCCGCAAGCCTTGTTTGCCAGGAACAGGAAATGTAAGTGCATACCAGGACCTACTAAATAAAGGTCCTGGTGCATACAATCTAACGCGGGCAAAAATGTTCAATATCAGCGCGACGCAGTATTGCGCGCAGGAATCCAGAACGAGAAGGCAAGCAAATAATTCATGAAAAAATTGCTATCAAGCAAGCGAGCTGGTGAAGATGCATTACATTATGCAAACAGTTCATCTTCGAGCTGCGTGGTAAACATGAATGGTAGGAACTGTGGGCAGACTTTTCGGCCGGTGTTTTGATGCGAGTTTTGCGCAGCTTTGACGTCCATGGCTTTTCAGTGACCTAGCAAAACAAAAGCGCAGAAATGTCTGAGCGGAAAAAGCGAAAATGCTACATGGAGCCCGGGGCACCATTCGTAATACCACGGCAAACTCTTCACAATCGGAGAAAAAGAGGTAAGTATTGTGGAAGTTGCACGAATGCTTGTTGCAATTGGCGCTAAGATATGTCTGTGTTGAATAAGTGTATCAACCTGCGTCCAGGCTTTTTCGACCATGGGCGTGTGAATGCGCTAACGGAAAAGTTTTTCATGTAGTTTTAACTACATCTGTAACCAATAAAATATAATTTTAGGCATTTTTGCAGGGCATAATTTCCGGTTGAGGCAGGGACCAAGGACTAGGCCTATTTCTGGGCATTGATCAGTGCTGATGGGTTCTCTTATCACTAGTTCAATCTCCTGCATCAAAAACGCACTATTAAACTCAACCGAAAACGAGTAAGCATTGCCTAGAATTCCGGTGTCTAGACTAATAATGATCATGAAAATATGATGAAAAGTTGAAAATTTGCATTTTTCCATTTGCTTTGTAGCAATAATGTTCCATGATTTTCTGTCTTTCTCTTTAGCTGCACACAATGCTGCAAACAACAATGCGGATGCCTCCAAGGAACTACAGCAGCCTTCCTTGGTACTGGAGATGGCTGAGACCGCTTCCGAGACCGCTTCTGAGACGGGCACTGAGCAGGAACATGAGAATCATGGGACATCACCCCATTGTAGTGACCACACCCTAGATCAAGAGGAAAGTGTTGATCCTATGGACTCAGGCAGCACAGATGTCGGTGTTGCTGTTAGCAATGACACACTGAGTGAACACAGTGCTTTCGAAGATGATTGTCACATTGATGATACTGCTTCTGAGCCGTATGAGTCACCTGACCCTGACACGGACCCTGAAGATTGTTTTCACGAAAACCCTGAGAATCAGAACATCGACATGGCTGAATTTATGGAGGAGTACTCAGAGACTCTGCCACATCAAACGACGACAAAAGCGCAAGCCCTACTACTTATTTTGACCTTTGTTGTCACTGCTGGTCTCTCTTGGACTCAGGCGGATAGACTTCTTAAATTGATTAATGCACTGCTCGGAGACAAGGTGCTACCAAACAGCAAGTACATGCTGCGTAAGCTGTGGAATAAGAACAAAAGAGGCATTCTGGATCTCCATTATCTGTGTGAGGCGTGTGAAGCTGTGCTTGCACAATCAAGCAAAACAACAGATAAATCCCTGACATGTAACACATGCTGCACTAAGTATGACGTGGCAGATCTTACAGCAGCTGGTAGTGTCATTGCCATTTTGAACATAAAGGGTCAGCTGCAGTCACGGATGAAACGTTTTTCACGTTCTATCCTGGAGAACATGAGGAAAATACGTTGAAGACTGTCATCATCAGAACTGTGTGGCATCACTGATGGCAGCTACTACAAAAATGTCCAAACGAGCGTCAACTGCCACGACATGGACCTGACCGTTACTTTAAATAGTGATGGCTCCCAAGTTTTCAAGTCAACAGCGTCATCTCTGTGGCCCACCCAACTCATGCTGAATGAACTCCCGCTAGCTTGGCGCTGGCATAACATTATTGTCGCAGGCCTATGGTTTTCAAAAGCACATCCAAACATGCTACTATTCCTCAAGGCTTTCGTTGACAAATTCAACGATATGGGTCCAGTTCCATGGAGGAACTTCCACACCGGTGAAATGATTCTGTCGACTATCCGTGCAGTGGCGTGTGTCGTTGACGCACCTGCCCGGGCCATGGTGTTAAGCCGGAAACAGTATAATGGCTATGATGGGTGTACATGGTGTTACCACCCCGGGAAATATGTGGACGGTAGGTAGAGAAGTGGCTGTTCTGAACTTACATGATGCATGTTGCACATTGTACGAGGGTAATTGAAGAGAGCTTACATCAGGGGCACAGAGTAAGAGAGACATACACCTAGTAGAAGGAAGCGAGTGCGTGTGACCACAGCACACTAACTTGGAAGAGGGAGAAAACGGGAGTTGGATGCGTGATCAGACAGGTGGCAGCATCACAACGTTCTACCTGTTCTGCATCTTCCCATGTATTTCTACAGGAAAATTGATCATGTATATCAATAGATTTGTATGTTGCTGTGCTCTTGACAGCTATTTTATTTTTTATTGTTATTATCTTTTTGGCGGGCACACCTCGATTAGAAGCTGAGCCCTGCAGGCCGCGCCTTGTCCATGCTCTTAGTTGTCCAATGTAACACCCTATATCAAAAACGTGTAGAACCCCCGAATGAATTTTCAATGTGGGCCTAAGATTTAAACTCTGCCACCTGGCACTGACATGTTACCATGTGCCAGTGGCAACTCTGCCACTGGCTTTCACTGTTCATGTGTCACCGAGGTACAAAGCTTCCCTTTTTAGTTTACCAATCTATATCCTCTTATTACATTGGCCTATGACTGTTGCGGTAGAGTCAGGCTTGCACTTGCTCTTCTAAGGACAGCTGTCCGTTTCAATTGGCTAGCTAAATACATGCTAAATTAGCACTCCACAAGTTCTGGAAATGCTCATGTTTCATGCTCAGTAACATGTAAATTCTTGTTTTTCAGGAAGTGTGCGCTACCCGTACAAGGAGAGCATGAGGGTAAGAACCCACAAAGGGGTACTCCGTGATATGAAGAAGGCTACTATCCTTGGGACTACAGTAAACGTAATCAAAGGGCTCAGTCCAGTTATCCAGCTGAAGGGACTCAACCTCTACGCAGCATTGCACCTGATTACATGTACTGTGCATTAGAAGGTGTCATAAAGCAGTTCACAGAATGCTGGCTCACGGATTCCTCATCTGGGTGCTACATCGGTGGACAACTACATATTCTGAACTCTCGATTACGCACAATATGTCCTCCAATTTGCTTCTCACGTCTACCAAGGCCACTTACGGAAAGAGCAATGTGGAAGGCATCAGAATGGAAATGTTGGCTGCTCTACTATTGTGCACCATGTGTCATGGATGTCCTTTCTGAACGTTTTGTGAACCACTTTTCTTTGCTGTGTGAGGCCATTTTTCTTCTGCTCAAGCACAACATTCAACACTCTGATATTTCCAAGGCGGAACTGCTGCTTGAACGTTTTGTTAGAGAAACCGAAAGTTTGTACACACAGGGAATGTGTACATATAATGTGCATCAATTGTTGCATTTGCCTCAAACTGTAAGGGACCTAGGTCCTTTATGGGCAGTTTCAATGTTCCCATTCGAGTCTAAGAATGGGAACATCATTCAGCAAGTCACTGCAGCCAACAGTGTTCCACTTCAGATCGCTGAAAGGTGTGCAATGCGTTGGAAGCTTTTTGATTTGACCGACAGTGTACATCTCCCTAGCAACTTGCATATTTTTCGTGGACCTGTTACAAAGACAGTATGCAATATGGTTCTAGGGTGTGATCAGTCGTCACTTGCTATTCCCCATGCAGTGCAGCAGCTGTTAAGCCAACATAGTGAACACGTCAACCTCAAACGCTACCTCAGGGCCTGTGTGAAAGGTGTCATCATCCACAGTGCTCAGTACAAACGCACAAAGAGGACGTGCTCAAGAATTGTGAAGTCCTCCTTCGGGACATACTGCGAGGTCCAGATGATCTTGAAAGCAGGACACAGCAATAAGATCCTGTTCGTTTGTAGTGAACTCATCACTGGAAGCGCCCCGTTCCCAATCAGCCACATTATGAAATGCGATTTCCCACCTGAAGGCGAGAACATCTGTCTTCTTGAGGATGGGGACATAGATTGTGTTTGTGTGTTCATGAAGGCAGACTCTATGTTTGTTAGTGAGCTGCCAAATACCTTCGAAATCGAATAAGTAAGATTTCGAAGGCCACTTTTGCTCATTTGGCAAAGAAGCCACCGGCGATAACATATCTCCACTTGTCACAGAGTTTGCTACCATAGGCAGAATGCCTTATGTAATTCATATAGGGAGAACTGCATGTCCATTTGTGTGCACCGTTCCTGTTAAGCGTGCCAGTGTTCGTGTAATATACAACATATAGCATGCACAACAAACGTAAAAGCAAGCAGACAATAAGCCTCTCGGTTTTTGTCTTGCATGCTGTAATATTGCGTGACATTGTAAGAATATCATCTTTATGGTATGCCCTTGATGGGAGTGTCACATCAAGTATTCATTTTACGACGGAAGCAGCGATTGTGTGCCCAAATAAAGTCCTTGATCGCATCCTCACATAAAATACAAATATACTTGAGGTCCTGAGGTAAAACCTCAAGTGACCTCAGGATATCTACAAGCAGGCCTGAGGTCCTAAGGTTGAACCTCAGGTGGTCCTGGGGCAACCACAGCCCCTTCTGGGGTTACCTCAGGTGAACCCCAGACTGTTCTGTGGTAACCTCAGACAGACCTCAGCCCCTTCTGAGGTAACCTCAGACAGACCTCAGCCCCTTCTGAGGTAACCTCAGGTGGACCTCAGGATTTCTGAGGTAACCCCAGGTGGACCTCAGGATTCCTGAGGTAACCTCAGGACCTTTTTTCGATAGGGCCCATTTCTTGTTTGCTTAACTTTTTTTGTGTGTATCGGATGCATACTCTCTGTCTTGGATGTTTCTGTCAGGTTGTGGTTTGGGAACAATGGAAATGCGCAACCTTATCATATCGGGAACACTGTTTAGGAAGTGGACAGGCGTATGGCTGGCATCAAAGTCATCTGGAGCTAACACGGCTGCCACGGTCGTTAACAGACTTGAAGCATTGGGAGGCATCAGAGTGGAAAAGCTACTTCACCTCATTGACAATTTTTTTTTATTTCTGACAATTTCATATTTCTGTTATGAGGGCATGAATGCTCAGATGCTAAATTAATGGTATCGTGCACATTCCCATGCAAATTGTAGAAAAGTACTTGATACACCAGTCATTGCACCTTTGATTGCTTCGTCTCGTGTCAAATCATTGAAAGTCACATGCACAAAATATTTTTTTAACGATTTAGTGCGAGGATACCCGTTGCGAAAGTTCTCAAAAAACATTTTTCAGGCTAGCTTTTGGAAAGGGCAAGCTTTGTGGTTCCAAGGTGGTTGTGGTGGCTTTGTGGTTGTGGTGCAGAAGAGATATATGTATCATACATTTTCATTTCATATCTAAAACGATAAGATGACTTTTATAGTTGTCCTGTGCAGTGTAGAGCGGAGTGTGTGCACTGTTTGTTGTCATTTCCTGTACGTATGTGTTTATTGGCGTAATGCTAATAACGTTGTTTTGTTCGGAATGCCGACACACTTCTGTGACCCCCAACAGTGACGACTTATACAGTGCAGTCCAAAAAAACGTGTAGTTCTTGGACTTATTTTGTGCATCGATGTACATTTTTATGTTCTTTTTTGTACAAAAAAATGTCACAGAAGATATGAAACCCATATACGGAATGTCACTCCCCTTGTAGCCCTCGTATGTCAATTTGCCAATAAATATGTTTTATAATGTCATGTTTTCATCAATGCTCTGGAAAAATATCAGCTGACGTGCACCATGCTGAGCGCTACATATCCATAATTTGAAGCAGCAAACTTAGAGCAAGTTCAGTTATGGCAAATAATAACTTAGTAATGCATGGACCATTTGTAACACGATGGAAATTCGTAGAGTCCTGGACCGGCAATTGAGACGATGTGGGTTCGAGTTCTCCAGCTGGCTAACCTTTGAGTGACTTCCTTCTTTCACCTTCTATAACATTGGTTGTAGGGAAGGCACGTGATTGAAGGCATATACGCGCTTTCCATTCACATGTTCTGTCTGCAAACAAATTATGAAGGGTTGAAAATGTCCAAGTGGAAGTTCCCATGAGCAAATGGTGTATAAGGTAAGGTACTTGTATGCACAGTGTGTTCTGTAAACAGATAAGAGGGAAAATATATACGAGAGGTGTTCAAGTCAAACTGGGACTTTCTGTCTCGTGTACAAATGGCTCGCACTACTTCTTTTTCATCATTTTGGCACGCGACAGGCCCTCTCGTTCACCACGTGGTGGTGCAAAGTGTATGCAAAACAGAAGACACGTGCTGGACAAGATGGCCGACAACGATGCGAGCGCGCACATCGAACAGCGAATTGTCATGAAGTTTCCCGTGAATAAAGGCGTAAAGTCATTTCAAATTCATAGAAGACTTCAGGCTCAGTATGGCCACGATACACTTAGCCTCAGCAAAGCGTCTGAGTGGTGCAAACGGTTCCGAGACGGCCGTACATCCGTGCAGGACGATCCCGGCCGGGGCGGCTCAGGGCCCGGTGTCAGAGTTCCTGAGAACATCCAACTTGTGGAGCGTCTGATCCTCAAAGACCGACGGACAACATGTCTCAAACTGGCTCGAAAGACGGATCTTTCTGTCGGAACGTTGAACACTATCATTCATGAACACCTCCAGTTTAGGAAACTTAGTGCCCGTTGGGACCCGAGGCCGCTCTCCGTGTTTGACCGGCAGAGAAGACTGGAAATCTCCCAAGAGCTAAGGTACCGTTTTGACACTGAAGGAAAGCCGTTCTTCAACCGGATCATCACGTGTGATGAAACATGGGTGCACCATTTCACTCCTGAGTCTAAACGCGCATCAAAAAAGTGGAAGCATCCTTGCTCGCCAGCTCTCAAGAAGTTCCGAAGCACCCCGACTGTGGGTAAGGTCACGGCCACGGTTTTCTTGGACAAGGCTGGCGTTGTTCATGCATCTTCTGCCCAGTGGTACCACCATCAGTAGTGCATATTACTGACAGGTTCTCAGGTATTCATAAGGCGCTGAAGCAAAAGCGGCCGGGCCTCATCACCAAAGGAGTCCTCTTCCTCCTATAGGACAATGCACGCCCGCATACCTCGCATCTCACGACACGCACCTTACTGGAACATGGCTGGTAGTTGCTCCACATCCCTATTACAGTCCAGACTTCGCCCCCAGCGATTTCCATCTCTTCAGGCCACTGAAGGCGTTCCTTGGGGGCCACCACTTCAGCTGCGACGACGAGGTCAAGAATGCGGTATGACCATGGCTGCTACGCGCCGGTAAGGATTTCGACGCCGCTGGCATCCAGGCCCTCATGAAACGCTGGGACAAGTGCATTAGTGCAGCTGGAGACTACGTTGAGAAATAAAACAAATTTCCCGCCTGTAAGTTCATTTTAGTTTTGCGAAAAATGAAAAGTCCTTGTTTGACTGAACCGCAAGAGGGACAGATGCATGACTTTATAGAGGAGAAAAAGCATTACGATTCAGTTCCGTGCCTGGCTGTCGGATGGAGTAGACGCATCGTTCTGCGCTCCTTGTTACCCGTACTCTGTGTTGATTTGTTGAGTGCCTAGTCCTCTTATTAGCCATTGATGGAGTTACGTGTTAGGATATTTTGATCTTTTGCAAGTCTAATTTAGTAAGACTTTGGAATTCCTACAATCACCTCTCATGTATGGTGTTTTTATGCAGTAGTTCACTATGTAATCGTTATAGTAGAATAAAGGAAATAATCTTGGGATAGTGATTCAATAAATAGCAGGTCCCCTGTCTAGAGCGTACGCGTCCTTGAGCCACGCAGCTGCGTGATGACGTAATACCGCGACACTATTGTTTCAGGTGGACGTTGTCCAGAGGAGCATTCGTGGAAAGAAACAGTGTAGCCCTGAGGCAATAGGATGACGTCACGACCAATGAGCAATGCAAGAAGAGGGCGCAGGAATGCTCTTCTCTCCTAGGCCCTCCTCTTCTCGCAGGTGGTCGCCGCAGAGGGCGCTAAGAGCGCGCGCGTATGCGTAGCTCCCGCGGCGCGGCGTCCCAGTCAGTTGCTCGCTGGCTGCCGCGGAGAGCCGACGTGTGCTCGGTTGCTCCGCAGTCCCCGCGCCCGCTCAGTTTCTGCGAGGCTCTCGGATGGAGCAGTCGCACCGTCGCCGTAGGGGAAAAAGGTGAGTCATTTACTGATGTTTGCGCGTTGTTTTACCGTGCTCGTGTTAGGCCTTTTCTCGCCGTACGCGCATGTTTAGACTTGTTTAGCGGTGTCCCGTACCAAGCCCATTGTCGCACGTTTACCGTCGTGTGGCTAGTGGTTCCCGCCTCGTGTTAGCCGCGTAGTGTTGTGACGCTGTAGTTAGGCCTTTTCTCTCGCATGCCTAGACTTGTTGAGCAGTGCTGCCATTTTTACGTGCCGCTAGTACTTTGTTGTTCTCTGTCTTTCTCGCATAGAGCTACGATGCTGGCGCCATCTGGTGTGATGCCTTGCAACTAGGTGGTCACCTTCTTCTGCAACCGTCGTGCCCCAGTCGCCCGCACTGGCGTGATTTCTTCAAGATGGCGTCGTTGATTTTCAAATAAATTATTTCCCACTGTCTGCTTCCTTTCTATCTAGCTTTTTTTTTGCAACCCAAGTTTTACATAGAAAATCCACGTCAACTATTGCATTGAGTAAGATTTTGCACAATTTTAACATTTAAAAATTAAATTTTTTAAATTTTTAAGTAATTTTAAAATAATTTAAACTAAAAAGTGCAATACTTGCCGTGGATTTTCTGTGTAAAACTTGAGTTAAAAGATTACTACTAACCACTACCGTCATTGTTCATCAGGATCCACACACCTGCCCAGTGAGCAGACGATGGCGCTAGGTTCATGATGACGAATAGCAGCAAGAAGACAAGGACAGGGTAGAAGTAGACAGGACGACTGCAGACTCTCAACTGACGTTTAATCATGGAACACAGCACCTGAAACGCTAACATCTAGGTCAACGAGTAAAAAATGTACAGAGAAGGCAAGGTTTATGCTACCGGCTGGGAGATAGAGCTCAACATCTTATCCATACGTAGAAAATCAATTTCCACGTCTGCTAACGTGACAGAAGGGTAGCTGACACATCTGTCATTACACGTGGCTATCAGAAATGCCTCTATTATCTCCCGCACCAACTGATCATTATGAACTGCCAGCACCTCGGTCTGATCGAAAAACGGCGTGCACTTACAATCCCGGCAATGGACGCTCAAGTGATGGCGCTAGGGCCCGCCTCGTGAGCCTATCGAGCACGTCATTGCGCGGGGATCGTAATAGGGGGCCACGCTGGATTCTTCTGACCCGACACCACACATGGTGTCCACACAAGGTATCTGTACCACACAAGGTATCACAGACCGGAGCCTCTATAGAACTAGAAAAAGCTAAGAAAAGCGAAAGATATAGTACGGGTGTTAGTAACAGGAATTAGAAACGGAGCAAGAAGCAGAGGGATGATAGAGTTCGCCAGGCACAGGTTCCCGACTCGAGGTACCTAATTGTACTGGAATAGCCGCCTGTGATCCGCAACCACACTATATCCACTGGCTTGTACCAACACCTGCCTGTATACTCACTGCCGCCCCGATACTAGCTGCCCCCTCCCAACTCATGTAAACCACAGCATCGTAGCTGTTCACCCCTTCGGTGACCCGAATACTATACACCCCACCCCTAGGTCACCTGGTTCATGTAGGTACATCATCACTACAGCAGTCTCACACGTAGACGAGCCATCTATTTTCTACTACCCTACATCCTAAGGACCCCCCACCTAAGTCCACCTAGCGCGGGATGGCGGACGCCGGCCCGCGGATGAAGGCCCCTGGCAGGACTGCAGCTCACGCATAACCACCCTGCCGACCCCCCTCCCTTGCACCGCCTGCCACCATCCGCTCAAGAGGCCACCAGAATGGAGGATCCGCACAGATCGTCCGGCCGGGGCAGGACCCCTAGCCAGGCTGCAGCTCGCGCGTAACCACCCCGCCGGGATACTCCCCATGTTCACTTCTGCGCGGGCAGCCTGGAGTCTCCCGAGAGGGCTGCAGCAAACGCGTAACCACCCCCAGGAGACCCCCAACCCGACACACGCTAGAGGAGTGATGCCCCACAAAACGGACAGCTTCATTAAGCCTGAAGCACTGATGTATTATCTTAAGGTACTAGAGGAGCAGACGTGATCAACACATAACACTACGAAAAAGGGACAAACATGATTACAAGGGCGACAGCGACGGAGGAATCTACCAGGACAGGATTCTCTACCCATTCCACCATATGATAAGCTATACTAGTTAACCTTACATCAGACTCTAATTTCAACTAACCCATTTCCGACCAACTAGGCCCGCCCACTCCCCCACACCCCTAAACATCGTAGCGCTAAATCAATGCACCCCCAACCCAGCACCCCCCGACTTGTCCAAGGCAAAAAATGAGCTACCACACGCCCGATTACCATACACACCTTGAATGCAAACCCCAAAACGAAGAAGGGAGAGAACCCGACTCCTAAGCCCCAAAGTACCCTAAAGTATTTTACCAAAAACCCAAACTTAACCTAGTGTCGATGTTCCCTGAGCCCCACAACCTCTTGGTTCCTAGATTTGCAAGTACTGTACCACCCAAAACCCTCTCTAACACCCGAAAGGGACTGCCCCTCGGGAAGAAAATCCCCACCACTAATTATCAAAGTTAACCGTGAAAATGAAGTCAAAACACCAACCCGACGAAGATGGGAGGACACACACACACAAACCACCTCAGCAACTCTGCCCCCAGCACCATGCCATTATTATATGTAACTGCGCATGCAATAGTTGACGTAACCAAACGTACAACTGGATGCTACGAAAATATTAATTATCATACCCACTGCCCCCCACCATCTACAACAACAACTTTATTTTGACGTTTGAGAGTGGGGAAGTTCATTGCCAGAGGCGATACTCTACCCCATTGCTGGTGGGGATGTGGGGAATAAAATAACGAGCCCCTTCACAATAACGAACGAAGTCCGATGGTGCCCAGAAATGTCAAAAGAGTTTTGAGCGCAGATCGTTGATGGGCTGGATTGGGTCAGGGACCAAGCAATTTCGATAGGGAGAAGGGGCGAGAGTCCAGCTGACGAAGAGACTCGGAGAGTGCGGTTCGGGAAGGTTGGTAGTGGGGGCAATCAAGAAGAATGTGCTCCAGATCCTCAAGAGCACCACAATGGCAGCAGGTGGGAGAGTCAACTTGTCTCGAGCGGTAACGCCACTGAGCTGTAAAGGCCACACCGAGGCGCATTCGGTGGATTAATGCAGCATCTTGATGAGAGATGTTTCGTGGCATGTGGAAAGGGAGCGTTGGATCAACTCCGCTCCACATAGTAGGGGGGAGAATGTCGGTTGTCCATTGGCGGGAAGCCAGGGGTGTCACGAGACGTCGCAGAATGGAACGGCGGTCTCCTCTCAACAGAACAATACTGGTCCGTTTCCGATACGAGAGTGCTGCTTCTGCGGCGCTGTCTGCCTGCTCGTTCCCCACGACACCACAATGGGTTGGAACCCACTGGAGAACGAGCCTCCGGTCTGCTGCATAGACAGTGTGGTAAGCCATTAACACATCTGTGACTAGGGGTGCGGATGGGCCTCGTATGCCGGAATTTTCAGTAGCTTGAAGTGAAGATTTGGAGTCTGTGAAGACTGTCCATTCCCGCGGTGTAAAATCAGCAATGTTTTGTAAAAAGAAAAGCATGGCATAGAGTTTCGCAGCTGTGGAGAAGGTTGGATGTGAAAGGCATCGTCCGTGCACTACGCCTTCGGATGGTATGACGAATGCTGAGGCGGACTTGTTGTTTCGGGATGCGCCATCGGTATATGTTACCGTAAACGTAGAAAACTTATCGTCTACCAGAGCATGAAAATAGGCTCGGAAGACTTGAGGGGGGACCTGATCTCTTATTTCCACAATCTACCAGCCCTATACAACATACCATTAATACATACTGACAATATCATCTACATACCGCATCAAGAGATTGTGGGATCTAATGGAGAAAAAGAAGAAATAAAAATAAAATCTATCTTTCCCCTAAGTGCGCTACACACTGCCCCCCACAATCCAACCGTTCCAATAGTACGTATTGACTATGCATCTGCAAACACCGCTTCAAGAGCTGGCGTGATTGAATGTAAACCAGCAAACGAGGAAAAATGTAGCCTGAAAAAAAAAAGACCACAACGGCCAGTATCCATCCTATATAAGCCCTACCCAACACTAGATAGTATTAATGGGCACCAAACCACCCCTCACAACATCACGAACAAGGAAAAAAAAGTGCATCGGCCAGTCAGCAATATATTTCCACACCCACCACCCCAAGAGCATCCACTGCCCTCCAAAGCACGCACCACATCCTCCTTACAAAAAAAGGAAGAAAAAAAGTTGAAGAAGAGCAACTTACAGTCAGTATCAGTATAACCTTTAACCTTATATGGCCTCTGCCCAACCTACAATGATAAGTGACAGACCACCTTCTTGAGCCAAGGAGACGCTGCGTGGCACCCCCCCCCCCCCCGAACAAGGGTAGAGACCCCCTGAGGCACTGGAACGGTCCCGTGGCGCAGCCGCCTCACCCCGGTACAGGTGTACACGGCATAACTATCCTAGGGCCTTAGCCCACGGGAACCACCGTGCCCTGGAGCCCCCCAAACAGGTTAGGTAAAAAAAAAAACTTCCATACCCTCGACCTACGAGGGTGGTTCCATAAGTTTCTGGCCCGAGGTAGAAAATGCGCGCGAATTTGAAAATGCGATTAAGGACGCGTGGTGCCATCTGTTGGAAGGCCGGAGCACCACCGTCAACCCTCTCCATGCTTTTGTCGGTTGGAGAGCGGCATTTCAAACAGCCAGGGTGCACTCTTCAGTTAAAATGGAAAAAATCGAGTACCGCGTTGTGATAAAATTCTTGACAAAAGAGGGACTTTCGCCTACAGAAATTAAAGCGCGACTGGACAACGTGTACAGGGAAGCCTCTCCGTCGTACACAACGGTAAATGACTGGGCTAAGCAGTTTCGACTGAGGCGAGAGTCCATTGAAGATGATCCACGCAATGGTCGTCCAGTGGAAGTGGTGACACAAGAAAATTTGTCTCTTGTCGAGGAGGAAGTGCTGAGCGACAGGCGTCTGAAGGTGAAGGAAATCGCAGAAAGGCTGGGGCTTTCTAAAACAACCGTTTTTCGCATCATCGGCGAAGGTCTTCACATGAGAAAGGTCAGTGCGAGATGGGTGCCACGACTTCTCTTGTCAGTTGAAAAGCAACAGCGCGTCGTCTGTGCCAAAGAGTTTTTGGAGCTCTGTCAAGAGAACGAAGAAGAAATATTGAAGTCAATTGTCACAGGGGATGAGACTATGGTGTTCTACTATGATCCCCTTTCGAAAAAGGAGTCGATGGAATGGCGCAAACCAGGAGAAGCACCCCCAAGAAAAGCCAGGTCACACAATCCACAAAGAAGATCATGGCAACAATATTTTGGGATTATCACGGGATCCTCCTCATCGACTTGAAAGAGAGGAACACCACAGTGAATGAGACTTATTATGCTTCACTCCTGCACCGACTGCGAGACGCCATCAAGAAAAAAAAGATGCGGCAGGTGTAGTCGAGGTGTCCGGTTGCTCCAGAACAATGCCCTTGTCCACACGGCTTCTGTTGCCAAGGCTGCACTGAAGGAGTGCAGCTTCGAAGAAATCCACCACCCACCCTACAGTCCAGACTTGGCACCGAGTGACTACTTCCTGTTCTCAAGCTTGAAGGGGGATCTCAGAGAACGGAGATTTCAAAACGATAGTGAGGTGCAAGAGGCAGTTTTCCAGTATCTTGCGGACAAAACTTCGGACTATTTTTTCAAGGGTATAAGAATGCTGGTTGAAAGGTGTCAAAAGTGCATCGAAGTTAAGAGTGACTTTGTCGAAAAGTGATACACTTGTTTCGTCTCTATGACTATTAAAAGTTGGTCGTGCCGGAAACTTATGGAACCACCCTCGTACATTATGTTACCCACACCCGTCTTCATCACCATGTACACATTACAACTCTCACACCCTCACTCCATGAACTACCTCTATCACCCACCTCTGCTGATTTACTTTAACAATACGTATATCCTGTACCACGCAATGTCCCACCTACACCTCGCTCCTGGTGCAGACCCGACGGCCAGGACCCTCCGCCCGAGGACGCCCCCGGGGCCGGAGCAGTGAGAGGAAGGACACAAGCGTGGGAGCAAGCCCACAAGACCCCCCCCCCCCAAAAAAAAAAAAAACATGTCCGAATAGTCTAGATACAGGAAGTGCGCATCACACAGCTTCCTACCGTCCCACCCTGGTCCGCGCTCCTAATCTGCCCCGAAGTGGACTGGCGCATGTGAGATACCAGCCACACAACAGGCAACGCTCTCCTAGTTCTAAGGTATCAAACACATTCCGCCTCGGTGGGTAAACCACCATTTCCATGTAGGTGTCTGTAACTCCACACGACTGATAGACCCACAGACCTCGCTCTCGGTCCTACACAACACATCTCTACTGTCCATGGGAGTCCCGACTGATATGGGGCAGTGACCTACCCCTACTCATGAGTCGGGTTCACCTTTCCAATGACTGCCACCATGGCAACTCCCTCAAGAAAAGGCTAGTACACACGGACCATACAGCTCCAATCCGTTGAATCTGACTGTTCCTCCGCAATGTGCATAGATGGAGTCAAAACACATCCACCCACAGGCCCAGGCCCAGGCACGCCCACGCGCGCAAGGACGGAGGCACCCAGCCCCTCTCTGCCCCCAGGGCGGAAGCCCCAACCATCCCAACCGTATAGCATATCCAAAATATGCCATTACAGTCTCACATACTGCACTACCTAGACCCATACCCTCATCACGGGTGACGTGCATAATTGTCCACAACACACCATCCAAATTGGTAACATAGCGCATAATGCCCACGGTGAAGAAAGAAGCGAAAAAATAAAAATAAAAATAAAAAATCCGGACGGTGTAGAAACGCTCTATCGCTTTGCTGTGTACATGGAGCCTTGATGCCTTGCAAGTGCCTTGAAGCGAGCTACTCCCTCCTTCATGAAAAAAAAAGAAAGAAAAAGAACGGCTCTTGCGATACCATCTTATATGTTGTGTTGGTGAAGCCAAGATACCTTGAACCGAAACCGTTCGTTCGCAATGAAAGAGAGAGAGAAAAAAACGGGACGGCTGTAGCAATCCCCTCTTAATTGTTGTACGGGGGAAGCCAAGCTACATTGAACCAAGCCGTACCTTAGAAAAAGAAAGGGGGGAGGGGGAAGAAGGCACAGAGCATACAAATAAACGCACCAGAGCAACATGACAAGGGACCCCTCGTAGGAAATCCTCACAAGTGTCGTCATAAAGAAACACGACTAACCATACAGGGTGATACGTGCACTTCAACCGTACCGTGGATGCCACTGATTTTAGGGACGAAAAAAAGAGAAAATTACTACCATGCGATACACACGTACTACCCAAAACATGGCCACACCCAAGGACTGTAAATTGCACTGAAGCATTCAAAAATATGAGGAAAAAAAACACCAGTATCATACGATACCGACCATACGAATATAGTGAAGGAACCTGTAATACCACCAAAGTCACGCGTATCTAAGAGTTGTAATTGTGGAATAAAAAAAAGAAAAAAACGTCGCAGTGCCATATTACCAAGTGTTTTAGGTAAAAACAAACAAAAAACATTAGTATCATACTATACCAACTATACCGATATAGTGAAGGAACCCGTAATACCCCAAAGTCACGCGCACGTAAGAGTTGTAATTGTGAGAACGAAAAAAACAAAACAAAAAATACAGAGGAGTGCCCATATTACAACAATGTCTCGAATTAAAAAATAACACATAACATGATGTCATATAGAGTGATGAATCATATCAGGCATCACCACTTCACCCAATCATTGTGGTCAATGTACTTGGTGCTGAGGACCCCGCTGCCGCAAGAGCATATCTCTTTGAGTGACAAAGAAAGGAAAAAAAAAAACCAAATGCATAACGAGTGATGAATCATATCAGGCATCATCACTTCACCCAGTCATTGTGCTTAATATACCTGGTGCCGAGAACATCGCGTCAGCTAAAGCTATATCTTTCTGAGTAACAAAAAAAAATTGAACCGCAATACCGCACCCCCACGGACTCATGGGCGGACCCGCTGTCAGGGCTGCAGCTCTCGCGTAACCACCCCACGCTCCAGCCCGCCCACGCTACCCCTATGCAACCCTGGGAACCTCCCACCTCCGTCTACTGTGCATTGGCACCCTCACGATCTCCATCAATATCTCCACAATTCTCCTCCTAGACCGTAGGTAAGATATGTCGCATAATGTAAAAACCCCGAGACTAGGGAACACGAAGGGACAGACACAACACGAAGTCTCAATCTTGAGTCTCATCTCTTGAGACTTCGTGTTGTGTATGTCCCTTCGTGTTCCCTAGTATCGGGGGTTTTTACATTATGCATCATCTTCACCAGCTCGCTTGCTTCCTAGCCATTTTTTCTTTGAAGATGTTGTCCCGCGTCATCCTTTTGCCCAATATTCTATCTTCAATACTCTAACTGGTTCCGGTGTCCAACCAAGAGTACACATCTCAAGAGATAGTGTTCCACACTAGCTGTCTGAGTTCCACATACACAGGCACCTCGCTCCCTAGTTGCCCTGTCAACCAGATACTCAGGAAGTCCACCATGCCCCATTACAATTTGCGTTAAATGATATTTCGGGGTAAAAATGATCCCCTGGGTAAAAAAACTCCACTCTCTTCCTCACTTCTTTAATTAGTGCCTTCAAAATCTTGAACGTTCCTATTACTATGAGTCGGGTTCTCAAGTGCCTGCAGTGGGGACAAACTGTCCGTGTACACCTTTACTGAGCACCCTAAAGTTCCATTGCCAACCATGTGAATTCCATGATAAACGGCAGCCAATTCCGCCTCAAACACACTGGCACGCATGGGGAGTCCGATTCTTGCAGTACAGGTAACATTCCCATCTGTCATAACACATACTGCCGCAACGCCATCCTTGGCTTTTGAACCATCCGTAAAAACCGACACCCGCCATAATCCACCTTTAACGGCCTAGTGTAATCTACAGATATTTAATCTATCGGGCGAACCTTCTACTCCGGGAAAGGATAGTCCACCAGCCCAGTGGTTAGGACCCCTCCAACCTGTGTTATGTCAGGTCTTAACTGCCATAAACGAAAAAACAAGTACCTCCTCACTTGCCTTCAGATCAAGCGGCAAAACACCACACACCGCAGGTAATATTACATTAGGAACCGTAGAATATCCCTTTCTAGCCCGTAGGAGGGGGATGCGCTGGATTGCAACCAATTTCTTACGGATTCAACTATTTTCACTGTCTTTGTACCAAGCCCCAGCCTCATAAAGCGTAATCCTTTAAATATACCCACTGTAGAATGTCATATGTAATTGAAATGAATGACCTCCCAAGTTTCTGCATAATCTACAGATATTAAAGATTGCTTCAGTCACCTTGGTCCTAACCGACTCCAAATGTGATATGAAATTTAATTTGGCGTCAATTATTGCACAAAGAATTTTAATTTCTTTTACAAACTTAATGGAAACCCCATCCATCTTAACCACAGGTGGCCTATCAGCATACATAACCCCACGTGTAACTACCATTGCTTTAGTTTATCCCGACTCCAATCGATTAACTGCTGTAGTGCTAGACTAGCCTTTTGTTCAGCCCTGGCGCGAGAGGTACCACTTACCAATAAGTTCACATCATCAGCATATAGGTATGCCAAAACTCCTTTCCGGGAAGGGAATCCCTTCAATCTCACTAACTAGTACATTCCAAATTAAGAGCTTAGCGGTGACCCCTGAGGGCAACCCGAGCCAGATTCAACCATTACAATCCCAGAGTTAGTCTCAATGGCATACCTTCTGTTACTTAAAAACAACGCAATAGCACTAATTAGATTCTCCGGTCATCGTATACTATGTAATGCCTCAGCAACTGGAGACGGAGTTACACTCGAAAAAGCATTCTTGACATCTAATGCCCGTAAAATTCCATACTCCCCCTTTTCTCATATTGCCACGAATCATCATCGCGAAACTTCCAGGGCAGGCACGAAACGGTACATCTCATCCCGGCGCATGCTGAAGAAGAAGCAACTAGCTGAACGAGCTGAACACCTGCTCCAGAGACGGATCCAGCTGCCAAACGAAAGCGTTACAGGCTTCGTGGAAGATGTGTTGCGGCTCTTCCGGCGAGCTGACCCCAAAGCATCAGAGGACAAGAAGTTGGACAGTTGTTCATCTTGCACCACCCTGCTCCTCGTCAGCGCTCACTAGTCCAATGCGATCATGTCGCAATTTCCGAGGCTCAAATCCGTAACTATCAGGATGTTCTTCACAATACAAGCACAACCAAAACGAGCAAAGCCACACAAAGCAAAGCAATGAGCCAGCCAGACTCAACACCACAGGCAGTTTATACAGGCAACCTTTAAAGAAGATCCGCACTTTACAACTGACTGGAAAAGAAAACACAAGCACCTTACTCCCAATGAAAATTACAAAATAACTTTACACACACAAAAAAAAAATCCTGCGCAATCCAGCTTCTGCCTCGTTACATCTGCAGTAGGCCTATCTCTCAACTCACCTACGTGTACTGAAAATATTACAAAAAATATTTTCCAAAGAGTAAATAGGAGCACCCTTACCCCAAAAGCTACCTGCAAAGTTACTCTACCATCCACCCAAAACTACTCGGACAAACTACCAAATCTACGACGTGAAATTAATTTTGTAAAACCAACGTGTTGATCAAAGAGAAAACAGAAGTAAAAAAAACCCCGGAAAACAACAATAAAGTTAACTGAGAATCCCACAAAAAAAAACTATGCCAGCTTGGCCGCACCCCAGCCGCACCCGCAATTAGGCCTATCCACGAACTTACATCAACGCCGAGTGCGACATTAAATTAATAAAACTCTCCCAAAAGAAATAGAAAAGATGTACTGCTCGCGACACCGTTGTCTGAAATCTTCAGCCTGTGGCTGGGCGGTGCCCTGCACGCTGCCGCACACGAAGGAACTGTACAGGTCCCGAAAAAGGTTCACGGAACACGCGAGCGGCGTATTTTCTCCTCGGTACGACACCCTAGCAGCAAGCGGAAGCTGGCGAAATCAGGCCAGTTCACTGCCTCAGAGGGGTGGACGACTGCGCTCTTAGCGACACACAGCGGTAGTTTCGGTATGAATACTGTTGTACGTCCCCGTGAGCGCAGTCGTCCACCCCTCTGAGGCAGTGAACTGGCCTGATTTTGCAAGCTTCCGCTTGCCGCTAGGGTGTCGTACCGAGGAGAAAATACACCGCTCGCGTGTTCCGTAAACTTTTGTCGGGACCTGTACCAATACAGTATCCTAGGGGAGGCCGCTATCCCTCTCCCTAACTCTCTTGCTATCAGACGCCACCCGGGTATTCGAGGGTACTTCTCCCGACAGATGGCGACTGCGTACGGTATTCCCTGATGGTCAGTATTGGTGTAGTTCCTTCGAGCACGGCACCGCCGGTAGGGGACCGCTCCGACACGGACTGGAGATTTCAGACAACCTTGTCGCGAGCAGTACTTACTGTGCTTAGCCGAATTCAAGAAATTAAAATTTTAGTCACTCAGACTTAATCTGGTGGTAAAGGCACACAAAAAACAAGAACAGGCACAGCTGCTTCGGCGGGGAGGGGGCGTAGATGCGGGAGCCTAGCTGAGATGCGACCGCTCACAGGCAAATCAGTTCGCGAACTGATTTGGCATACTACTAATGACTCTATGGCGTACCCATACTACAGTCCCAACTGTAGTTATGGGACTGTACATACTAGTCTGGTCTCATACTACAGTTGGCAATAGGGACTGTGCGATAAACTAGTGGCGGCGCGGTGCGACCTCCAGAGACCTTGCCATACCTCCTTGCGTGATAGCCGCCGCGTTTTGTTTACGCGTTTTGTTTGCCGCGCTTTGTTTACAAGTGAAGTGCGAGCGTCTTTGTTTGCCTCACTGAACTGTTGCATCGCTAAGTGCGCAAGCACCTAAAAGAACTCTTCATTAGGGACCAGATGTTTCATATCTCGTGATTTCTGTGCTTCTAATACCACAGAGTGCACTGGACTCTCAGCGAATAGCGTTAGTGACGTGCGTTCTCCCCTTGCATGACGTGTGCACAACATCAGCGAATATATTCTAGTTCTTTTGTTCTAGTTTCGATGAAACTGAGTGAGGATCTGCAAAATGATCAATAGTTTACAGACACCACTTTCGCGACTGTGCAACGCCTCTGAATACTGTATCACTATCAAAGCACTTTATTAAAATCTGAACTTATTAAAACTTAAAAACTTATTTCGAGAGAATGATTGAGGCGTTTCATCTCCAGCGTCCAGAACCGATATTGTTCCCTGTAGTCTGGTTGACGAGTCTCATAGTGAGAATGAAAGTTCTATGTTGCCCAAAAAGTTTAGTATTTACGCACCAACCATTCCACAACTGCTTGCCGGAAGCCGACGGCGGTACCTGAGGTCAAAACTTCCTCTTTGAGGCTCTCTTTAGCGTTATTGTATATCAAGAAACTGAAAAAAAAGAAACTGCAGTACAGGTTTAGACAATAAGTTGTGACCACACGTGTTTATTTGTATGGATAAAACGGACGCACGATGTAGATTTCAGTGACGAAGCTATGTCTGTGCAAAGAGGACGAAAGGAATACAAGACTCAGTCAAAAACATGATACTACAAATTGCTGGAGTCAGAGAAATACAAGTATATAGTCTTCGCTAGCAAGCCAGCATCAAATAAACATGCTCTCGACGTATCACTTACAGGTGTTTTGACACAGACAGACGCGAGCGGCTCTTCTCCTTCCGCACTGTTAGATACATCATAAATACGATGACTGCTTCTGTGTAGTTTGTCTCTATTCTCTTCGTTCGTGCCCCAGAAAGGTAACGTAAGGAAACGCCCACGTAAGGAAAGTGGAAAATGCATTCAAAAGTACCACTAGGTGAAAAAAGCGACCTTCTGGGGAAATGGACGTTCGCGGTTCCTAAGGCAAAGGAAGGAAAGTTACTAAAGGAAAGTGACATTTAAGAATTCGGAGGTGTGGAACCATAATTTTACTGAGGAGTCCGTTTCCCAGTGCAGTAGTATAGAAGTTATGTTAAACTACGACAAGGCGAAACTACGACATGGCCACCAGGGCAGCGCCACCATCGAGCCGACTTTTTTTCTCGATTTTTTCCCGTGCGCGGCAGGCGGCGCTCAGGTGGAGGGCTGCTGCGGTGGGCGGAGCGTGGCCAGAGGGTTGCGTGCGGGCTTACCCGCTCACATTTTTCAGCCTGGGCCGACTTCTTTCATAATTTTTCAATTTGTGTCGACTTCAATCGCAATGTTTTTCCCGCTACAACAGGTGTGCAGTAGGCAGTATACATGCAAAGGATAGCCATACACAAAAGTACAAGTGAAAATACAATTACTAAAGTCATTAGTGTCAGGAATTATGTTATGACTCTGCGTGAAGGGGAAAAACCCAGCCAAAAGCATGAAGCAGAAGAAACACAATACACGTAATAAAGAATATACTTATTACAGGTATGATGCAATAGCATTGAAGGGGTATCACACATCATACACAATCTTTTTTTTATTAATGGAAGTTTTCAATTAAGCAGAAGGGTAGCACATTTAATCGAACAAGATATTTTTAATCAATATGATTACAATTAAACTTAAAAGTTTTATTATAAAAAGTCTCACGTTATTATACGTGAGCACCATAGTGGAGTTTTAATTACAAAGTTCTGATAGGATGTATGTAACTTCAAGAACAATAGCTGGGCCGACTTCTCTAGCGATTTTCTTTTATTATTTTTTTTCAGCGGGCGGTGGGTGGCGCTCGGGTGCAGGGCTGCTGTGGTGGGCGGAGCGTGGCCTGAGGGCTGCGTGCGCGCTTACTCGCTCACATTTTTCACACTGGCCCGACTTCATGCACATTTTTTTTTCAGGTGACGCGTGAGTGGTTTACATGCAAGTAGGTGCGTGAGGGGGTGTCCAAGTGCCTACCAGCGAGCCGGAGAGCAGCGCGCGCCCTTATCGCTCTGCATTTTTCAATCTGGGCAGACTTCAATCGCTAATTTTTTTCCCGCTACAACAGGTGTGGAGCAGGTGGTTTACACACAAAGGATAGTAAAGCCAAATAGTGGCAGGAATTATGTTTTAACTCTGCGTGAAGGCGGAAAACCCAGCCAAAAAAGAAAAAGCCGAAGGAATGCAATACGCATAATAAAGAATGTGGGAAGCTAAGTTGAATATTCCAACACGACACAATTAATCAATTTCTTATGATGTGAATAGCACACACGCAAAGAACTAATCAGAAACACGATCAACACCTAATAGAGAACCACAGCAATGCACAATCCAAACAATAGGTATACAAAGGATAAATAACTGAAAAACAATCTATCAAAACGAGAGGCATGCATGGATGAATAGCAGACAAACACTCTAAACGGCGCATCTGCCAACGTGTAAACAACAGACACATGCACGAAAATAATATCGAAACAAACGAGTTTGCGTTTTGTTTCATTATGAGCTCAAATCTTCTAAAATTAAAGTATGCCCTTCCCAATTGTAGTGCCTAATATGCCGTGACATAATGAAGAGACTCATAGTTTTTCAGTATGGTTAATAAAAAACCTCGGGTACATTCTGTGAATTGGAGCTACGTTAATGTGTGCTTGGTTGGTTAAGTTTGCAAAAGGAATATTTACTTATAATAATTACATATCTTCCATTGTGTTTATGCATAGTGCTCATCTTCATTGTATAGTGGTTAAACATTTCTGGTGACAGTTGTGTGATTCGATTCTCCCAAAATCTTATTCGAACTGTGTGCCACATGTTATGATGATTAGAATTGTAGACTCCGCCTGCGCGTCATGCTTGTCCATCACTTGCATCGGGTCATTTGATAATAGATTCCTTTCAATATAGTATTGTCAACTGACCAATCGTCTGAGAAAATATATACACTGTGCAATTTAGTTCATAAAATAAGCTTTCGCAAATTAGTGATCCTCTTTGTAAACAAAGATTGATGTAACATAACTCTAAATTTCAATTAGCGATTCTTCTACAATTCTTCCCTTCGGGTGTCGGTGTTGTATAGAGTGTGGTCGTGTAAAATCACTTTGATTGCCAGCGCTGATTCCATGCCAAGATCCTTGTACATGGTGTGGAATAAACGTCTCCTTAGCAATCTTCAATTTAATCATAAGCTGTTTTCGTTGTGATGTGTAGAATACATTGGAATGATGACAAAGAATACATCTATTATATCAATTATACACTTGTTTATTTCCATAAATTATAATTCTATTCTAAACACTGAAGTTTTCGTATGTTGTCTTCATTGATGAATTCCGAAGACATCAAATAGTTTATTCTGATTATTTTGCGCTTGAATCCAGTGTTGATTAATGCAGGCGATATGTTGTCGCCGTGTTTGTATTGCTTCAATAACTTGCACTTCGTCGCGATGAACTTGCACAGTCTCTTATTGATGTTTCCTTTCTATGTACGAAGATTCTTGAATGGCGTACAAATGAGTATTAGATGAAAATCGTCCGATGGTCCATCGCAACTGATATGTTTGTTGAGTCTCAATAAGTGATGATACATCAGACCTTGCACGGCAATATTGAACTTCTGTTCATTCGACGTCATTGCAAGAACTGATCGAAGAAAATAAATTTGTAGAGGCTCTAGTGGAATATATCACGTGATAAGATTTTTATGTACTTGCCATTTCAACCGTTAGGTATAATTTCAACAAATCCTTAATGAATCGCGCGATATAGACTGCTTGTATATGATAATTTGATGTGATTGCTATATTGATTAATGAAACGCCCATTGCGATGATTACAATGACATTTGGTCTAGTGTATTTCAACCCTTCGTTAGCAAACCTCAAAAGCTCCACCATCAATCCCAGTGGTCCTTCCGATGTTGACGTGCAAATATTTTTATAACTATAGTAGATTCGGCATACAAGTTCTTGCACCTTGAATTCCAAAATTTGCACCATATCTCCGAATACGACCATGTCTAGGACGTATTGAAATGCTGTGATAAGAGAATTTTGGAAATCTTTTTCGAAGCAGCTTTTTATCACATCCTCCCACGACCTATGGTAACGAGTACAAAATCCGTCCATCTCTTCGGTGTATAGCAAATGTCTGTTCTGTTTTGCAGTGTGCCTCGACACTCAATTAAATCATATCGGTGCTCATTTAATTTATTAAAAATTTATTATGTTATCGTGTTTAGAATGTTATTAATATCCACCTGTCGCGAGAATTCTGAAAGTCAATTTACAAAATGATGTGATGAGTAAGAAAAAGGCGTGCTTTAAACGCGCTAGAACTCTCAATTCCCAGCTTGAGTTGTTGAAGTCAGTTTATGACTTTCACCACGACCATTGTAAGATCCCCCTTACTCCCTGCGGGCGTAACCTTGACGAAAGTGCATGGGAGCTCAGCTTCCCTTTCTCACTCGTTTTTTTTTGTTAGTGGGTTCTGAATGAAAATGATGTGTTCCTGTGATGTATCGCCCTGCTTGATCTGAAAGTGTTTGCCTAAATTAATTACTGCTTTGAGTTTGCTTCAGATGCTTGCTCGATTGATGTTAATAAAAATATTCTACTAGTTGGGAAAGTATTTTTAATTTGTGTGCGTTAATTTTCACTGTAGCAAACTTTTACATTAAATTGCGTTGTTTGAGTATTGTTTGCACCGATAATACTTCTCGTTTGCTTAGATAATGTTTCTCTAAAATGAGTTTGCACTGACATAAAAGTCTATTCTTAGGTTTTTTGTCTTTTTTGCGTGCTATTGTTTGTTGATAGAATTCTTATTGTGTTCTTGAGAATCGAATAATTCCAATGTATACTTGCGATAGTTGATCAAGAAAAAATTTCGCCTCTGTACACCGGTCCTAAGAATATTTCCTTTTGGAGGAAAGAATGTGAAAAAATGATAAGGCTTCCCCACCCCATAGATTGACAAAGGGATGTGCGGTTTCTTTGCTTTTAGGGTGTATAGAGGGAGAGAGTGACCCCACGGGGCTCAAGTAGCGTAGATAGATTGCTTGCTTGGCTGTATGGATACCTCTGTCAAGGTAATGTTTATAGTGCCTGAGTAGGACGAAAATTGTATATTGTTAGGTCGCAAGGATGATTTTATGATAGTTCAAAAGATAGATTACTTCCATTACAATTTATTGAATTTGTGATGTTTGATCGTTTGTTTTGATATTATTTTCCTGCATGTGTCTGTTGTTTACATGTTGGCAGATTCGCCGTTTAGAGTGTTTGTCTGCTAATCATCCGTGCATGTTTGTTTTGAAAGATTGTTTTTCAAATATTTATCCTTTGTATACCTTGCTTGTGCATTGTTTTGGTTCTCTATTAGCTGTTGATCGTGTTTCTCACTATTTCCTTGCGTGTGTGCTATTCACATCATTAGAGATTGATTGTGTAGTGTTGGAATATTCAACTTACTTCCCACATTCTTTATGTGTATTGCATTCCTTCTGCTTTCTTTTTTGGATGAATTTTTCTCTGAACTTAGCTTCTCATATTCTTTATTATGTGTATTGTTTCTTCCTTTTCAAGTTTTTGGCTGGGTTTTTCGCCTTCACGCAGAGATAAAACATAATTCCTGCCACTATTTGGCTTTACTATACTTGCATATAAGCCATCCACCGCATAGCTGTTGTAGTGGGAAAAAATTATGAAAGAAGTCGGCTCAGGGCGAAAATCTTGAATAAAGGCGGGCCAGGTGTGATATATCATCGGTATCATCGCCTGGCTGGGATGACGGTGTGCATATCCCTACTTACATGTAAACCACTCACGCGCCGCCTGAAGAAATTGTGAACGAAGTCGACCCGGGCGGAAAAATCGCCAAAGAAGTCGGCACAGGTGAAAAAATGCAGAACGATAAGGACACGCGCAGCTCCCCAGGTCGCTGGTAGGCATTCGGACACCCCCTCACCCGTCTACTTGCATGTAAACCAGTCACGCACCACAAAAAAAATGTGAATGAAGTCGGCACAGGGCGAAAAATCGCAAAAGAAGTCGGCCGATGTTGTCAGTGTGCATGCCCCTACTTGTATGTAAAGTGCCCACGCGGCACCTGCCGGCACTAGCCAAAGAAGTCGGCCCAGGGTGTTCAACCATAAGTGTAAGCACAGCTCTTCGGCCTGCTGGTCAGCACACGATCAGCCCCTCACCTGCGCGCCACCCACCGTGCGCTGGAAAAAATAAAAGAATCGCTAGAGAAGTCGGCACGGGCAGAAAAATCGCCAAAGAAGTCGGCCCAGGGTGCACAACGATAAGGGCGCACCGAGCCCGTCGGCCCGCTGGTAAGCATTTGGACAGTCCCTCACCTGCGCGTTGGAAAATAAGAATCGCTAGAGAAGTCGGCCCAGCTATTGCTCTTGAAGTTGCATAAACCCTATCAGAACTTCGTAATTAAAACTCCACTATGGTGCTCACGTATAATAATGTGATACTTTTTATAATAAAACTTGTAATTTTGTATTAAAAATATCTTCTTTGATTAAATGTGCTATTCCTTTTGCTTAACTGAAAACTTGCATGATTACCATTAATAAAAAATATTGTGTATGATGTGTGACACCCCTTCAATGCTATTGCATCATACCTCTAATACGTGTATTCTTTATTACGTGTATTGTGTTTCTTCTACTTCATGTTTTTGGCTGGGTTTTTCTCCACTAATGACTTTAATAAATATATTTTCACTTGTACTTTTGTGTATGGCTATCCTTTGCATGTAAATTGCATACTGCACACCTGTTGTACCGAGAAAAAATTGCGAATCAAGTCAGCCCAGGCTGAAAAATCACGAAAGAAGTCGGCCCAGGCTGAAAATAGTGAGAGGGTAAGCGCGCACACAGCACTCCCCCGCCGGTAAGCGCGCGGACAACCCCCCGCACACGCGCGGGAAAAAAATACGCGAGTGAAGTCGGCCCAGACGCTGTGGGGGTTCGAACCAGGCACCAAGGGTGCGTACTGGACACCACCGTATACTACTTAACCTTATGTTCATTACTTACGGTGTTCATTACTGTTCATTACTTTTTGGAACTCCCAACGCCTAGAGTTCCAGTGGGATGCATTATTAACGCCGACAAGTTCTCGGTATACATAGTACCCAGCATGTCAGCTTCAATCCTTTCTGTCGCTTTATCAATAGCAGCGAGATTGTGGCTTTTCCGGTTAGTCTGTATTTTACCCTATTGTCGCGACCTACACATAGTCTGAACCCCACCTCGTTGCCCCGTGTTTGGCTCCATCTTTAAAGCAAATGACATCTTTGTATGTCACCGTTCCTGGACTAAACGGGATTCTTTTACTCCCGCTGGATGACTTCTATGTTTTTCCACGGGATAATGTACCTGTGACGGTAGAGCAATACAACTTCCTATTTTTATCGTTTCTTTTTTATCCCATATAATGTATATTTTCCACTCTAGAATCGCGTACAACTCAATAGAAAGGATATTGGTCAAAACTGGCAGTGCTCTATTGAAAAATGTTGTATGGTCTGCATTTTATGAAGCGATATCCGGTGTATGAAGATCAACCTCCTCAGTATATGGGCAGTATAACCCGTGTCACAGGGCGAAAAGCTTGTTTTGTTGATTTTTCTAGTTTAACATTTTTGGGTGAGTTAATTTAGAAGAACACACTCTGGTTCGGTGGGTTATGACATGTTGGGGATGGTCAGATTTATGGCATCCATATGCTTGGTCAGACACGGAGAAGAACAGTCGCCGTTGAGAAACCCGACACTTCGACGCGACTGTGTTTGCGCACTCCGGGTTGTTCTTGGCACCCCACGGCGCAACTAGTGCTGTTGCTTTCGAGTTATTCGGACTGTGTACATTAACCAGATACCACGTGTTGTAGTCTATAAGTACTTTTTGTTGTTTTTTTTGCGTAAAAATGGCAGCTGTGTTTTGGGACAGAAGCATGATGACATTTTCTCAGAAGAGAGGGGATGCCCCGTGAAGTGATATATAAGGAGTAACTGAGGGAAAGTGGGGCAGTCGTCGCAAGGTTAGGCAAGGTTACTGGCACCTCCTGGTACAGAGTCGTTTGTGCTCCCCTGAACAGAGCGCATTTTAGCAGCCTTCCCGTTGGTTGTTCGGTGTTCATCAGGGTAGAAGGAATACTTTCGCCTATCTTATCGCCCCTCCGAATTATCCAAATATCCTTGATCTTGTGAGCCCGTGTGCCTCTTTCGGTTCCACCAGCTGAAGACAGACCAGCAATCAGCAGCTCAGCGAAACGACACCGTCACTGGCACAACCACTAGGAAAATCCCAAATTGGCTGCGTGAAATATATGGATGCTCATTGGTCTCCGAGAACAGCTGTCACTTTTACTTCGAGCTGATTGGGCGAGAGTCACTTGATTGAGGAGCGAGAAGCCGAGTCGCCGAACGGAGGAGGAACTTTGGAGACGAGAGACGTATCCAGCGCCTGCTCTTGACTACAAGTCTTCGTTCACTGCCACTTTCACCACTTACTGATATTAAATCAATGTCGGCAGTGTGTCGGCAGTGGATCGTCCATGTCTCGCGTCGATGTCAGTGTCATGCTAGCACCTCGTCCCATCCTTGAGTGATGGTCGATTTAGTCGTTTAGTGCCAGTGTTATTCCGGCGGATTCCGAAAATAGTGGACGGAATCCGGCTGGACATATCGAGGAGTCCTTTGATAGCACCGTGAAGGCCGTCGGAATGTGTACTTCCTAGCAGTACCGGAAGAGATATCTGGTCCATGTCAAGAAGGAACCAAACACTTGATATACAGGGTGTCCACGCTAAGTGTGAACAGATTTTTTAAAAATATATCAATCACTTTTTCCGAGATGAAATCAATTGCAATATAGCATATGCTGAAGGGCACTCCCTAGGGGGCATTGACAGACTTCTAAGGCAATATCTTAATTAACTTTCAATAATTAGCTTTTTAATTATAAAAGCTACGAAGTTGCTCCAATGAGAACATCTGATCTCTTCGGTCACCAGATACCAAAGCCGTTTTCAGAACAAAAATTCGTTCGATAAATCGTCCGCAGAAAATTCGTGAAGGAACGCCATTTTTTTCTTTATTTTATTCATTGCGCATCTCTGGAGACGCGTCTTTCCTTCGCCCCAAAAATGAAAGAGCACACTATCACCTCTTGCGTCCTGGAAAGAGATGAAAAGAAAACAGAAAATGCAGCCCCAGATAAGGGCAGTCGCGATAGAGTCACCCGATAGATTTGTGTTTTTGTTTTGTTTCCGCAAGTTAAAGCTAATCTTCGACGCATGAGGCGGCACTGTGCTCTTTTACTCTCTCACACTGGGGGTAAAGGAAAGCCGCTTCTTTGAAGATGCGCAATAAACCAAATAAAGAAAAAAATGGCGTTCCTTCACGATTTTTTTGCGGACGATCTACCGAACGGATTTTTGTTCTGAAAACGGTTTTGGTATCTGGTGACCGAAGAGATCAGATGTTCTCATTGGAGCAACTTCGTAGCTTTTATAATTAAAAAGTTAATTATTGAAAGTTAATTAAGATATTGCCTTAGAAATCTGTCAATGCCCCCCTAGGGTGTGCCCTTCAGCATACGCTATATTGCAATTGATTTCATCTCGGAAAAAGTGATTGATATATTTTTAAAAAATCTGTTCACACTTAGCGTGGACACCCTGTATATGAACACTGCCATATATTTGTTGATCTGCCAATATGTTTACCGACGAGTACGTTGTGTATACAAGAAGACTGTCAATGATGTGAATCACTTACTCTAGTCAGATCGCAATATTGTAAGCTGGTGTGACACATGGCATATGGAATATAACAATTGTAAGCACAGAATGACTCGAAAAAGTCAAATATTGCCAACGGTATGCTCTGGATAACCTTCCGTTAGCAGCTGCTAGCAGGCAAAGGTATTCGTTCATTTAATTGGGGTACAGAATCCGATACTGAATACGCCTAAACTGAGCCGTTGTCCAACAGAGACTGACTTACTACTTACTTTCACATAGTTATATAGTGACATAGTTACTTTCACGTGCGCCTTGTTCTCGTAAAATCGCGCATTTGGGTAATAAAACTGTGTTCCCGGCGATTTTAATCCAAGCGCCATCGAAATTAATCCACGTGCCATGCAAACTTTATGGGGCATGTATTAATTTAGCTGGATTAAAATCGCCAGGGAAACCTGTAGTTTGGATGATCATATATGCAGTGCTATAGAACGTTGGACACATATATATTGATCGGTAACTAAACATCGTATTTATTGTACTGGGTACTGAGCCATTGACCCCATGTTAACGATACAAATATTACATTTCATGCTACGGTGTTTCCGCAGGGCGAATAAACGAGAGACTGGTTATCAGAGCCATGCGGTGCTTGGTTGGTTCCCGGCAGATTAGCAGAGTTCAGGAGAAACCAAACACCTCGAGGACGCGTATGACGAAGTCTTCAGAAGGGGCCAGCGGGTAGTTGTCGAAAGTGTCGCAATGCTCCGTGCGACCATTCGTTAAGTCACTGTCGACATAAAGCCCAAGCCCATTCCTGTAATGAAATTTAATCATTCAGAAACGCACAGCCATTTTTGTGCATGTCCAGAAAAAGCACGCACTAAGCTTTTTTACACCCTTTTTCGTGTCAGTTAGGTGCGTCACATCAGACACCCTTTTGAGTGTAGCAGCCAGAGAGTCGAATCGAACCCGAACCCGAACCGGAAACAGTTATTAACCGTCATTTTTGGCCGAGCCGGAACTGAACCGAATCGAAAGAGTCGACGCCATCTTGGAGCTGAACCCGAACTAAACCGGTAAAAAAATACCGGTTTCCGGTTCAAATAACGGCTCACACGGAATTAAATGCGAAACTTTGGATGTTGTGCATGAACACAAAAATCATTTTTCATATTTTTTCTTCATTTATTAGCTTCGTAGACAGTCTTTCTTGCCGAAAAGGTCGTGCCCTGCAACAATGATTTGGATCTTCTTCAGTCACGAAATAGCAACAAATAGTAACTGAAAACTGCCAGGACTACTAATGTCTAAAACATACACATAAATACATATAAGAATTAAAGGTCAACAGGACATAAGGGACAGTTTTGGGTAGTAGTCACTATACACAGGGTGTCCTGGCGCTACATTTCAAGATCAGTCCGTTTGCAACAAAAACCTGTCAGTTTTTCTTTGACAGCGCTATGTCTTCGAGATCATCTCTGCCGTTATCGCAAGCATCCTGTATATAAATACCAATACGCGGACCAACCGACGTATATGTAGTCGGCTGTGCGACCCTTCGGTCTTTCAAATATTCTCCCCTTCGTTTTTTCTTTTGCTTCTTCTGTTCTCTTGCACGTAATGCATTGTGAAAGCAAATACCTGAGCTCAGCTCTAGCACGTATTCGTGTATACAACGCTGCAGCATAATTCCCAACGTGTGCGCGTGTGAACTTACATAAGCCCCTTATAAGCTAGCCACACTTAATGAAACGGAATGGCGGTAAGTTCACCTCCTCATCAACTATAATCTTGTGTAGAGTCGTTCTCTCCTGGCTTGTTGAAAGCAGGGGCGTGTTGAAAAAACGCAGTCATTCGGAACGGTGATTGCTCAGGAGGTGAAGTTACTGTCATTCCGTTTAAAGCATTAAGTTTGCCGCGTGCCTAGGGTACTAGAAAGTAAAGCACCGGCCACACTCATGCTGGTCAGAATGTAAAGAACATGCCAAGTTGGCTTTCTTTGTGGATTTAAAATAAAAGAAGCAAAAACGACCATACTCACACAGTATCTAAAACTCGCCAGTGGGTCTAAAATGAGTCGAACTCTCTGTTTGCACTTGCTTTGTGTTTGTTCCACAGACAGTTCACGCTAACGCCGAGCATGGCGGCGGTCAGTGCTGACACAATAACGTGCCCTTTACACATAAAGTCCCCGAGCTCACGATCGCACCATTCCAATCCAACTACATACCATGAAGCGTCGTTATTTGATTAACGTGTATTCGCGATCCTGACTGGTAACGAATAATTTCGATTACTTAAATGACTTAGGCCAAGGTAGCAGATATTCCTTGTGAGATACCGCTAACAACCCCGCGACCTGAGCTACGTGCGGTGAAAGTCAACCCAAACCAGTAATTCATGGGTATGCTCTTCTTGTAACCGCTACTAATCTTGTCTTTCATGTCGCACAAACTCTTTCAAAATCCTGAACGATCACTGACGCCTTCCTGCCCACTTCAAACACTGTAACACACACACACGGAAGCTTCTTCTAACTTGCCTGTTGTGCTTCATTCGCAACCGTCGTCCCTGAACCGGTTCGGGAACCGAACCGTTTGGAAAGAACTGGTTTGAACCATTATAATTGCCTCCTGGACCTGAACCGGATCGGAACCCTTATCGCGGAACCTAAACCCGAACCGGACCGTTAAACGTTTGGGTTCGACTCTCTGCTAGCAGCTACACCGAACATGGTATATTTCGAACAGGGTGTATTTCACAACACCTACACTTTTACACTTAAAAGGGTGTGAGTCATGGTACGCCCACATCACCTCTTAAAGGGTGTAACGTCTACCTAGCGGTTGTGCGGCTTGTTGGTCTACACTAGTAATACTGAACTGGTATAATTTTTGGTGTTTTCTTTTTTTGTTGTTGTTATTGCTATAGTGGTGACCATGCTCACTTGAGTGCGGCAAACAAGGGCAAGCTACTTCGAACCCCGCGGGTGTAAGTCGGCACCCTTGGGCAATGGCGTAACGTGTGCAGCTTTGTTTCTTGTGTTTGGAGTATGTCATGCATACCAGCCAAAGTAAATGGAACTCCAAACTGGTGTCATATTGGGCCTATATACGGTGTGATATACAGGTAAGGGTATACGCGCTATAAATTTAGAGACACACTTCAAACATCACATAAATGGATGACGAACCAAAGGCTCACTTAGAAAGGCGTAGCCTAAATAAGAGAAAGCAGGTACTATATGCATTGACTCCCTTGGAATCGTCTGGAAATTCGATAGCCCTGCTCGCATTCCAGTCAAAAGGAAGAGTGAGGTGTCAGTTTCATTTGATTATATAGACAAACACTGAAGTGAGGAATTGCTTGCTGTATCCACTCACCATCAAGATAACGTTTGTGTTTCTTGCTCGTTTTGGCATAAGGGAAAATTAAGACTCAGTGCAGACACCACTCATATTCCTCGACAATGTTAAATATTTTACAGTGAGGCAAACACCCTGAAACCCACGCTTATGCACCCATCTTAATGCACCCTTATTAGTCCCTTAACACACCAATGTCAATGTGAACGCAATTCACACACATCTACGAGAGGGTCAGCCTTGGAGGGTTGTAATCTGCGTGTGATTTCGGTGTATATTGCAAAATACACCCCTCTTACACTAGCATAAGTGTAAAAAATTAGGCGTGCAGGCGCGACAGCTGTGTTGCATGGCCTCTATGGGAAGCATTTCAGTTGCGTGGAATAAATGCGTAGCTAATTATAAGGGTCGTTTTCTTGGTTAAATTTGCCCTCACATCCTTTTTCAAACGTTTGAGCGTCCCGCTACAGCTTACTCGATCTTGTATTTAGTAACGGTCAAGAACGCCGTAAGACGTTAAGTGCAAGCGAACATGCACCGAGATTTTCTCCTCCGATTCTATTTGACGCTTGAGTTACAGAAGGCTCGTTAGCCAGAGTCATTATGTGGCAAAAGTTGGTAGATGACGCAAACCCTTCTCTCACTCCTTTCTGCCGTCCTCTCTCCATGTGTCCATATCTTACACCGCTTATAGCCACAGCCGCAGTTGCTCCGTCTCTCCGCATACGCAACCGACATTACAACGTGAGACTGTCGCACCCCTTGTGAGGCGTGGGCGGAACCATTTTAGCGCAGGCTTTTCCCAAAGTGAGCCTGAGGCGCCCTCTGGGAGGCGCCGCCGGACGAGATTGGTGCTTCAGACACTTTTCCGCTGACTCCAGAATCACCCCTCCCCCTGTTGTACCTCCACTTTGCCGCTATCGCTGTAAACCCCCCACGCCTGTCCGCGCCACACTGTAAGAAAATATTCCGTTTCAAAACTGGACCGAATGCTGCTATCCGTTGATGCCAGCCAAGTCCCCGTAGTCTTCCGTTACGGCTCTGATGGTAGACGGCGAATGTACAGGAATGCACCCGCAACTGAGAAAAACGGTGTTGAGTCTGTTGTGCACTGCCAACGGCTACCACTCAGTAAATAGTACATCATCACGGCTGAAGCGCCGTTTGGGCAAGGTACTGCTATATATCAGTAAGTATAGGAAACTGTACTCGTGATGTGCCTCTTGATTACGGCAGCAATTCACTAATTATAATGACGGGGCTCTGTGCAGTAATGAAACAATGATTCCACTTTAAAACAGGGATAAATGCTGTCGACCATGATGCTAGCTGGTTTCCTGTTGTTTTCCTTTACAGTCCTTATGATCAATGCGAGATGTCCTGAGATTTTGTTTCATTGTTAATTGTTCAATTCTCATGTTTTGTGTGTCCAGAGAGGATAGCTTTTCAATAATAACCCTTTATTTTGGAAATTACTGAAAAGACTACAAATAACTTGTGCATGACTTTGGTGGTGGAACATATGACCGCTATGTATCACATGAGCTGAAAAGAAAAGAAAGTATTACTGAGCCTCCTTAGTCATAATACTTCCACAACAAATTAAATTATTTGATGAATAAAGAAATGTAATATGCTCGTAGGAAGCATTTACAACTTACATGTTCCCACTTCTTGCTGTATTCATCTGCGGCCCTCATTGCCTCACGCATTTATGTATGTATCCCTCTTGATTTTTTTATGCCTGCTGGCTCCCTTCGTTCTCAATGATACCAACCAGGTGCCTAAAATCACAACCAATTAATAAAATTTCCTTATGAGTATTCAAAATAATTGCATTAAATATTCTTAGTTTCACATTTATACTTAGTTTCAGGACAATCACTCCATTTCTCTACCAACTATTCCAAATAAGTTTATGAAGAACACTACACGTCCACCACTGCAAGTGGCACAACAAATTTCTGAGCACATAGATAGGATTTTTTTTCATCCGTGAAACATGCTTATGAGCATAGTTCAGCATGGCAGAGACACCACCATATGTGAAGCATATGAATGTCTCTGAAAGGTTAGCAGTTGATATGGCCTCTGCTATACGTATGTGTTACATTGCCTGCTGTATTTACTGCAGTATGTATCGTACCAGCCGAGTAAATATGTAGTATAATATAAGGAGGGTTCTTGCAAGACAGGCCCGCAGATAATCTAAGCTAGAGCACCATCTAAACTTCCAAACCAGTTTTTTGTTACTCTACTACATCACGTGAGTTTCAAGATGCTATATTTTACCAGTATGTGATATGCTCTCCTACAACATTTCAATGCATATCACAACATTTTTTTTATACCTGCTGTACTCTATCCAGGTAAGCCATGCAAACAGCAAATATACCTGTGAATAAATATCAGGAGTGCCTCCCACCTTCAATGGATATACAGGGCCATGACGCTGCCATGTGTGCCACTTCCTGTCGTTGAGAGGGAAGCAGAACATTGTCTGCTTCCAATGCATCAAGTACTGTCTTGCTGAGGCTCTCCCAAGGGTAATAAATTTGTCAGAGGAGAGGCGTTTGTGGGATTAGTGAAGGTGCACTCACACATGTTGACTGATCTGAACAGGAAAGCAAAACAAAAAATGGCACTTAAAGCCCCAAGCAAGAGGGCAAAGTGGCATCTGGAGATGTATGCACTATACCTTGTTTCCATAGTCCATTTTTAACAATGAAAAATGGCATCGAGGCATTTCTCAGCACCAGCAACCATAGAGCGAAGTGATAACTCATCCATTAAATACACCTAGAAAGAAATAACTGGTGTGACAAAGATTTTTAGAACAACAATGCAATTGAAGCTCATACGAGCGTTATAAACGTTATAACAAAAGTGGCATACCTGTATGTTGCCCTCCTGACAAATTCCATGACCCACAGCAACTCTGATTAGCTCCTCAAGACATGTTACTGACACCTAGTTTTTCGTTTTGTGATCTCTACTCCTGATCTTCAGAAACGTGTAGTAAACAAGAAAGAAAGAGAAAAAGAAGCAGCATTGAGCAAGCTCTGAAAACCACACACATATAGCAACAACTGTAGCATGCACAGGGAAAGATATGTACCTCTCATATGGAACTTTCTGTGTCAGAAAACGAAGTTATTAAGCAAAACAGAAGTAGTGTATATATTTTGCAAAAATTTGGTTAAACAGACTATATATACCTCCATAATCATGGCTGAGCAGCGATATTCTGAGGGAGACAACAACAGAGTTTATTACTTCATAAGCTGAATATGGATGACTGTCCATTAACTCTGAGGATCGCACACAACAATATACACTTGTCTCTGAGATTCAAGATGGTATAGACTGAGGTCTGGTAGAAAGCTTGATGGTGTTATGCAAAAAAGAAAAAGAAAAATTGGCATCACCTCAAGGCCAGTTTCCACAAAGATGTGTACCGGTTTCCCGAAGCGCAGGTTGTACTGGTCTCTGGAGACCACAAGATAGTGTCCTGTTGTATGTTGAGTCCCAAGAATAGTGATTGTCGAAGCACACAAGAAGGGACTGTCAACTCACAGTGCACGATGCATCTGTGATGAGGTGATGTTTTCAGCGTGCAATATCTGCTTCTTCACTGTCCACACGGCTGGCTGCAAGAAGCCACAGAACAAAACTTTCAAGACAATACTTTTTGTGTTGAATGCGTTGGCGTTTCGTCAGGATGACTCATGGAGGAATTGGTTCTACAGTTCTTGGAAGCAGCATTACGTCCCTCTATGGTACAAGGAACACCACTTGCAAAATCTTCATGTGATAGCAGATGGTCGAAAAGAGCTCGACGAGAAGAAAATTTCTGCAGCAACAAAGTGCACCCGTATATCACCTACCAAGAGAGTGCAAAAAAGGGATCCATTTATAAACAGCCTTCAGCTGTGCGAGCATGAAACCGTTACTGGTGAAAATTTTGACGCCGCTAAGACTAGTGAAAGGTACATTTGTTTGGAAAGACTGTTAAATGTGACCTCTTTGATGAATTGCAAACTGTAGAGGATCGGAATTTTGCAAACAGGATGCCCTCCTATAGTGCAAATGCAACAGATTTCAATGGAAAGTATAACAGTCCATATCGGAATGATATCCACTTTGGAGATTGGGACACTTTCAGGTGAACATTCCACAACACAGGAATTCCGTTTACTCCAGCTCCAAGGGGGGGAAAATAGAGTCACAACATTTATCAATTTTTTGTGCGCGATCACAGCAAAACACAAATTATTTCAGTAGTCTCCCCCTGCACGATTGAACGTTAGGCAACTCTTTACGTTTCTACTCATGATCTACACACAGTGACACACACAGACACTGCTTTCCTGCTGTTGCACACCGTTGCTGAGACGCGTATGCAACGAAACAATTTTTGCAGCCATGCTTACAAGTGGTGCTCGTATTTGACTTGGTATAGTGGTGGAACAACGAAACAGGTTTTGAACTCACCTTTGCTTTGCGGGGGTACAGTCGGCCAAAGACCAAACACTAGATGCACTTCCAAACACTTCACGGAGCGTCTCATGCGTCTACGAGGAAAGAATTTCGCGGGCTTCCGGTTAGCGGCTCAGGTGACAATGCTGTATTGCTCCGCGCTGCGCACTCGCTGACGGCGAGACGCCGGCGTCCTTGAGTCTGCCACATTCATCCGAGCAAAAAGTTAGGCCCGAATATTGCGATATCACTGTTGGATCGTTTAAACACGGTAAATATGTGCTTCGCTGAAGACATGTATCGTCTTCCATATTTCTGCTAGTATAATCGTGACGTGGTCTGAACAAAATATTTCATTTTCAGCGATATTGCTCTACTCATTCCAAGAAAAGACGATGGGATAGCAACGGTTCATGTGCCGCTACGGAACTGGAGCAGCAATGAAAAAGAGAAGCTCTCGTTCCGTGGGTGGCGTTCCGTAAATTTACGGTCTTTTTTAACAGTGCAGGGAGGAGGCAAATAGAGTGACAGGAAGCGGAGAGGAGTGAAACTGAAAGCGGCGCGAGGGGGCGGCAGCTGCGTGCGGAACCGGGGAACCAAAAGGAAGCACATCGGAAGCGTTCGAGTGGAACAAAGCGAACACAAAAGTAGCTTTGAAGTGAAAGATGAGCAACGTGATGCCAGCCAGTTCAAAGCAATTAAGTGCTTGGCGTACCATATTTTCGGAACCGTTACTGCAAAGTCCTTCCAATCTGGTAAATACCCTGTAAACTCTCAAGCTCCCTGCTCTACCGGCGGCGCCATATGTAAACAAACGAGGGTGAGCAGTGTGACGCCACAGGGACACAAACGCCCTCAAAGTGCCTTTTTCTCATTACCTTGATTCCCTGGCGCTTTACCATTAGGTGGGCGAAATGAGCTACACAACTGTCGAAATGAAGAGGGTCAACTCGCAGGAACACGCTAGAAGGATATCATACTCCATTACTGAAGACTTGCCAACCGCGAGGCACAGAGGCAAGCTGCCCAGTGAGAAGTGGAAAAACAAGCTCTCTGCCGACGTCCCTCGAAATCACCATTCGGACCGCCACTTCAGGTAGGGTGTCAACAAGTGGCAACTAGGTATTAAGAGAGATCCGACTCCGACCTGACAACGTTTGGCGCTTGCTCGACGTGTCTACGTTCACTGCGCGCCGGCAAGGCTGTGGCGCTCGCAACGTGCCAAGACTATATCTATCCGCCTATGGCGACCGACCTGTCGGAGCTCGACTTGGTGAGCGAATGCAGTTTATGCAGATCAGACGCCTCGATCATGTCCTCATGCACGGTGGATGTGAATACGGCATTAAGGGGTCAGCTTTAATAACTTTTGAGGAGGGATAAAATGCAGGGTAGCGGTTTGTACATGATGAGAAGGAACTCTGAGACAAGGAAATGGCGTACGAAGAGATGTTCTCCTGTGTGCGACTGTTCCTAGTGAGGGAATTCCCTTCCAGCAATTAATAACTCTTCTACAAGCATTTCGCAAACACATATGCAGAACGTCACGGAAAGTGTTGCAACATTTAACGGCAATTCGGAACGGCAGCGTCACCAAAGGTCACTCGCAGCTGCTGCTGAAAACCGCGACACCTCCCGTGATCGTCTACATTTGTTTTGTTTTTTTTACCCAAACAGTTGATTTAAGCCCCTGCAATATGCTTCCTTCGTAAACTAAACTGGCGAGAGAAATACGACTGACCCGGCTCCGACCTGTATCCTGTTCTGATTGCCCGAGAGGAAAAGTTTGGATGTATGGGGCACGTCAGTGGCCGATGCTGCTCCAACCCATGGAAAGCAACGGGCTTCTGGGACAAAGGTGAACAAGAACGTCTCGCCCGTTCCGAAGTAGGTCTGTTTCCGTTCCTGCCATGCAGTTGAACAGTATGCACCGAAACGCTGTCAGGAGATACAGAGTAAGCATTATGTGTGTCATCATAACAAGTGAACAATTCTGTCAACCGCTGCTAAAATGTCACATTCTTTAACGTGGACTATTCCAAAACAAGCGTACACCTGTCACGTCACTGATGCACCAGTGTTTTTCCCATTCCGAGCGTATTTCACTTAACCCTTTCATGCACACCAGACACAATGCACCCTGAGAACACTAATTATCTCAACTAATTATTATTCTGAACGATATAATCATCTCTCTTGATGAGTTAAAAATATATTTACGTCAAGCTGTTCACATCACTCGCCTGCCAGCGATAGTCGTGACAATGCCCACTACTGCGAGGACAACGGCGATTGCATCCAGCAACAGCAACCACATAGACATCGCCACCGCCGCTGCATGTTCATATTGTCGGTACGCGTTCGCCCTTGAAATTAAACGTTTGCTCTTTAAATTAGGAGTGGTTGGCTTTGAGCATGTTTTGCGACGAAATTCCTTTTTGGGGGCGTGATCGCGTGCAGTTTTCCGTTGGACGCACCACTATCAATTTGGGGACTTGAGCAGAGCTTCTCTATTAGTTGATCAAAAAGTTCCAGAACTGATTTTATTGCTGATCGACAGAGGGCAGCAGGGGGTGCGGTGGCCTCATCTGGAAGACGTACGTGGCCCTAACCAATCAGTGTACCGCGTGGTGTCATCCGTTCTACTCTGGGATCTGAGTTTAGCAATTTTCTGGTCCCGGGCAGGACCCTGTCTGCGATTTCGTCAGGAACATCAAACATGAGCAGAGAGCAAACTTTGTGTCATACTGCCATATATACTGCACATATACTGTCAACGGGATACGCGTCGTCTACACTGTAGAAAACGAACTGGCCAGCCTAACTAATTTCATAAGCGATTACCTCAAAGGTTGCACCGTTGAGCATTCCAAACCATTTGTTGACTGTAAACAACACATTGTGTACTCCATCCCCCTAACTTGTGGAAAATCCTATGTGGGCCAAAGCAAACGCTGTGTCAACGAACGTTTACTTGAACATTCCAGCCCTGTCAAAAATAAGAGCCAGTCCTCAGAATTGGCCAAACACGTGATCTCCTGTCAAAGTTGTGTCCCCATTTTCCCGCGGACCAAGTGTCGTTACACTGTAAGGGATGATGCTAACCGGGTCATTCTTGAAGCCGCTGTAATAGGCTCGGACAATGCTTGCGCCAGCCAGCCTTCTGTCAGTCTCCCTGAGGCCCTTTGTAACATCCTCTCTCCCTCCTGACTTTTTTCCTCCTCCTCCTCCAATAAATGCTTCCATTGCTGGTTTTGAGCCTCGTCTTGTCTACTTCTTCGTGTGTTATCGTTCCCTCAAGCTCAAGGTATGCCTTCGTCGAACGTCGTAGACGCTGTAGAGAGGTATGACTCCTATCAGCTGAGCGAGGATGGTCTTCTGGTGAGATACATCCCCCAGGAAGACGACGAGAAGGTCAGTGACTACCTTTTCAGGATCGTTGTACCACGAAAGGTATTCCTCAGATATTTCCATAACTCTGCGTTAGCAAGTCACGGTAGCGGCAGAAAGACTTATTTTAAGTTATGATTATGATTATTGGAGTTTTATGATTATGGCGCACAAGCAACTCAGGCCAAGTGCGCCTATTTAAGTTATGTCGTATCGCGACGTGGTCAGGCACGAGATAAGATGTCTTGCGGTTTAATTGCAGCTGTCCAGTGCGTCAGAAGTCTAAACCTAGGGGCGGACAGCCACCAGGATTGCTGCAACCGATTGTCAGTCTCGAGCCTTGGCAGATAGTCGCATGTGACGTAATAAGGCCAACCCAAGAAGTCCCCGTGGAGAAAGGAGGTTACATTGACACCTCATTTTTGATAAGACTTTCTTTCACAAAGTGTCTCACAACTAGTTAGCCGTTGCGAAGAAGTTTCAAATCCACATCGTTTTCAAGAACAACTTCCGTCTTGACCGCCTCACGCCTTTTGCCAAACCTGAAGTTTTTTGCAAGAATCACCGGAATAAATTTGTCTCCTGTTCTTCAAACGTTGTTTACCAGATCCCCTTAGCTTGTGGTTTCTGTTATATTGGCCAGACAAAACGTTGCTTAACTGATCGTTTGAGAGGGCATTCATTGAAAGTAAAAAATAAAGCTTCAAACTCTGAAATTGCAAAACATTTGGAAGAATGCTCAGATTGCTTCCCTCTATAGGATGAAACAACTGTAAAGGCATCCGAAGACTTTTGAGAGAGACCCTTTTCATAACTTCTTGTGGGGAACTGTGTCAGCAAACATTCCGTAATCCTCGGTCCGGCCTTGAACAGACTGCTCGTTCCCCCGAATTGACCTCCTATTTTGTTCTCAACTGGTATTCTCTTCCCTTCTGTTTGTATATATTTCTTGTTTGTGAAGTAAAATTTTCAGCTGTGTTTGAGACTTCGTGTTGTGTCTGTCCCTTCGTGTTCCCTAGTCTCGGGGTTTTTACATTATGGATCATCTTCACCAGCTCGCTTGCTTCCTAGCCATTTTTTCATTATTTTGGCAATTGCCATTGCATTACGAGTGGGATTATGTGCTATACTGAGTAAAATGACCACGGGGAACCCATTTCCGCAAAGAAAACGTTAGGTTGCCTTGGGAAATTTCGGAGTTGAATTCAAGAAATTATCTTTCCGTCAATTGAAATGAACTAAAAATGTTAACATTATGTGGCAAAAGTTATTGGCAGAAAAAAAAATCTTGACCGCATGTCTCTCTGGGGCCTACGTTTCTTACTATTAATTTCTATCATGGTTGGTGGACCACCCTGTATATATACAGGGTGTCCACCGTAACTATAGAATTTTTTTTTTAAGTAGAAAACCACATTTTCCCAGTTTTAACCAACGACGATGTACTCTACGCGCTATAACTCCCTCAATTGTTGTTCTGAAAACGGTAACGTCACCAGTGACCCCAAGGCATTCGATGTTCTCATTGGATCAATTTTCTATCATTGATAATTAACGAAATTTAATTAATGCATCGTCACAGAAGCTTGCCTGAGCCATCTGAAGGTGGGCCTTTAGGCGTAGAGCACATTGCCATTGGTTAAAACTGGGGAAAGTGATTTTTCTGTCTTTAAAAATTAGTTACGGTAGACACCCTGCATATATAAGAACTACTATAGACAGGGTGTTTCACCTAAGGTGATACAAAATTCTAGCTGGCTACGTACTCGCCGGAGGATAATCGGACTTTGGGCATTTACCTTCTGGAAAGTTTTGCCGCCATTGAGGAAGGCTTTAGAGAATTTTTGATTGCGGGAATTAATTTTTTTCAATCGAACTTTGAAAATTGCCAAGCGAACCTCTTTTTTTTTACAGAAATATGAAGCCCTCCGCGGATAACCACAAACCTAACCAAAACTATGCACAGTATCGCAACGGAAATAGTCTAAAAAAATTACGCTTTAGCCCCGCCTGCCTGATTTTCGCAGAGAAGCGCGCGCGAAATCTGCGTCTAGACGAGAGAGTTTCCCCGCCTTCATTTGCCTTGGTTTCTTTGTGAGAAGACGGTTGTTTTGTTGGTTGTCGTCAGCATCAAGGTCAAACCGGGAAAAAGAAAGGTAAAACAAGAGGCGGGAACACTTCCTCCTTTCCACGCAAATACCTTGCGTTTTTCTTTGCGACAACTGAGCAGGCGGGGCTAAAGCCGAATTTTTACTAATGTTTCTGTTGACTAGTTGTGTTGCAATATTGTGCATAGTTTTGGTTGGGGCTGTGGTTATCCGTTAAGGGCTTCATATTTCCGTAAAAAAAAGTGAGGTTCGCTTTGCAATTTTCGAAGTTCAATTGAAAAAAATAAATTTCCCGCAACTAAAAATTCCAAAGCGTTCCTCAACGGTGGCAAAAGTTTCCAGAAGGTAATTGCCGGAAGTCCGACAATGCTCCAGCGAGTACGTAGCCAGTTAGAATTTTTTATCACCTTAGGTAATCACAACAGTATAGAAGGCTGACGAAAACGTTACGCGGCCAGTACTACATGGCACTAACAGTTACTGAGAGTATACATGCTCGAATTTACAGACAATATATTTATTCATTTCTTGCGCTGATACGTTCGTATCTCACCCCGCGCTTCTGAACGTTGAAGAACGGTACTCACTCGGAACTGTGCACAATGTATTCTTTATATTACCTCGCCTTCTGTGGTGAAGATGGTAAGAACGGTAGGTTCCCATGTTTCTACCAGAGCGTAGAAGTTGGTGAGGCTGCTGCCATGCTCATTTGTGGAGTAAATAAGCTGGGGCTGCAGTATTGAAATACGAGGAGGAAGCCAGGTCCATAGAAATACCATCTGTTTCAAACCAAATTATAACACAGTGAGAGTATAAGTAGTGGTATTTGCTATAACTATAGCGCCGTGCAACCAGGAGTTTACTAAACTCCACATGGTCCTCTCGTCTCAACATTAACAGAAAACTGTCTCTGGACTTGATACTCCCTTGCAGGATAGGAATACGCGTGCTATGCTTAGAGTAGGCTTTCTTTCTGCGATGAGTTTGACGAGAAACGGCAAGCGTGGTAGCTGACGTGCAGCCCCACAACTGTTTCAGTGAAGCCAACACGGAATGAGAGCGAAACAGTTTCTCGTCTCTCTTCCATCCATGCAGTGCAGAAAATTACAATGTTGTATCGTAAAGGCATTTTAATGCGAGCATCAGTGCACTTTCTACAGCTACTAAGGAAACCACGCTTACGTGTTCGGGCTCCAGAACATCGGATGTAAAGTCGGCCATGGGTAATATGCCCAACGATAACGTCCTGAGTTTGTTGTATCTCTCCTGTGTGTAAACAAAAACATCACGCATCAAGGTTCCTGTGATACAATCCCGAGTATTTCTCGATTATTCATTTGCGAGAAATGCGAGGAATCTTCCTGACATGAACACATCACTAAATACGTAACTTCACTTAAGCGAATCACGAGCAGAAACGGTGGAGCATAATAGAAGCACAATGTTGTACTTGCTGGAGATCCTACTTAGCCTCAGTGTACGTGCATTGACAGTCGCAACAATCGAGCACGTTTTATTGTGCATAATGCGTTAGATCAAGATCAGTTTTGTGCACATTCGAAGCAATCTGAGATACGACAGCTATGCGTACCTGTTTAGGCCCTTGCAGGAATCGCGTAGCAGGCCAACTTCTTTGTTCAGGGAGGCCAATAGTGGAAGAGGATCGTGACCTGCATGGTATACTCCGGCTGCGTACGAACGTCTCAGCTTTCATCAAGTGTTTGTTGAGTACCTTGGTGCTGAAGCCCTGCATGGTAAAAAGGCTCTCAGAAATGAAACTTCCCATCGTACAGACGTACCTGGATGCCATATGCTGCCTTCAATAGGTGTTCCACATCAGCGTGCATGTTGCGAGCGTATAACACAATTCTCTCCAACACAACGCCCGGATCTGCTAGTGCACGGGCTGGAACAAATACGCGTTTACTAAATGCACATTGTACGCCGACGGCTCTCTAAATGTAGCTGGCTATAGACGTTAATTGCTTTGCTTTGCACTAGGCAATAGCAAACACTTAAGGCCCGTTCCGACATACAGCGCTATTTTCCCCTCCTCTCCCGGGTGCGACTCGATGGAAAACAGCGCTTGGCGAAGTTGAGCTTCGGTGAACTTTCCCATCGCTGTCTCCCAGCGATGGGCAAGTTCACCGCTGTCTCCCAGCGAACTCTCCCAGCGGTAGGCTCCCTGAACCAATGAGAACGCGGCGCCGCGTTCACGTGACGGGGCTGCCTTTTTTTTGTTCGATCACGTGAGATCACCAAGTACAGCGCTGGGACAAGCGCTGCAAGTGCGAACACCACAGTGGAAATACAGCGCTGTTTTGCAGTGCTGTGGTGCAGCGCTGTGGAGCAAAGCGCTGTATGTCGGAATGGGCCTTTAACCTACATAGCACGAAAACATAACCTAAGACGGTTAACACGTCTGGAATGAGGCGCCAAGGGCGTTACTGCTTTCAAGACATTCGTGGAAGACATATACGCCGTGATTGACAGCAAGGATAACCGCCAGTTACGTGGTTATACCATAAACCGTATAAAGCACTTTGCCTGGACATTAGCCTTCACTAACAGTTCAGATGGCGTCGCATACAGTATATTCCACGGCCTGAGCACATTTCTGCAATATCTTATACAGCACCTACCTCTCCTCCGTCCTGGCATAAAACGTGTGAATATGCTATCTCTGTGAAATTCGTCTGCAGAATGAAACAAACACAGCTTAGTTTTTCACATTAACTTGAGTGACGTTAGGATGAGCCCGTCACATTCGCTTTATCTAGGATAGAGCGTTCGTGCCTTGGGCGCGGCCTACAAAAACCAAGTAGTTCACTGATTGCTTACTTGCGTGATCATGTATAAAGAGAGATAGAATGGCCATCGCCACCCTGTAGAATGCCCGGACTCCCTCAAGGAGGAAGCAGTCGACCGCACGAACCTTGAGCGAAACATCTGATCAGAGGCTTTAAAGCAGTACGGACCTTTCGCTTAGTTACCGAAGTAGCACGACATAAAGTCGTTGTCAAATCTCCACCTAGTGTATCGCTGCACAAGAACACGTACCGTTGCTTCTCTTTGTCCGTGTATTCTGCGTCATTTACAGGTTGGTACAAAAGTTTACGGAACACGCGCGCGACGTACAAGGTGCGACACCCTAGCGGCTGCCGGAACAGGGTGGGTTCACATCTTCGGAGGGATGGAAGGGTGTGCTGTTAGCGACACACTATTCTAGTTCTTGTGTTACTTGGGTCTTCCTGGGAAGAGGAAGCTACTGCTGTGTGCCGCCTACAGCGTACCCTTCCACCCCTCCAAAACAGTCAACTCACCCGCCTCCGTCAGCAGCTAGGGTGTCCCACCGAAAAAAGTAGGCCACTCGCGCGTTCCGTAAACTTTTGTCCCAACCTGTACCATGTGGTGCCAAGTATTTTTTTTTACTTGCTCACCGCCCAATTGGGCCAATTTTGCTTTGATTTCTGTATTAGATAGGGCAGCACGTGGATATTGGTCCAATGTTGGTTGAATAACAATGACGCTATAAAATATAAAATATGTTGGACTGCACAAATACCAGCCATCTTGCCGATGAAAAGATGGTTTTAACAAGGTATTGCGAGGTAACTTAGAAGGCTACAACATCGTTCCAACAGAATATTGCTGCTGCCCATCATATTGCTATGGAGATGGTGTGGCTTAAAACGGGTTTCTCACGCAGGGAATTGGTATACATAACGCGCGATCTCTGAATGCGCCTGCTGTGGGGGTGTTTACATGGAGGGGAATAGGGAATCTGCTCAGCACCACAAAATTCGTACCTCATCAAATCAGAGTAATAACTTCAATCACATTTTTAGTAACATGACGTATATTTACAATTAGGTTCTTAGAACAAATCACATATGCGATATGTATATCAAGTACCTGGTTGAAGTACCATTAATGCTTCGTATTAGACTGTTCGAGGCTGTTGTGCTTTTGCGTTCTGGTTTACTGCAAAGTCTAAATTGTTAATTTAATGTAAATTTATTTCTTAAAGGTTGATCGGTTGCTACAACTTATATACTATCAAGCAAAAGTCGGTACGGCTCTTTCATTATGAAGACATAGTAGATTGCATGGGATGCTAGAAATAGAGCACAGGCAAGTGCCAATTGCAAAGACACACGCAAACTAGATCAAATGTTCTCAACGGATACCCTGAACAGCTGCCCAGCCCTGCCTATCTTGAACACCGGGACTGAGGAGTATCGTTCATGTACAGAACGAGTGAGTTGCATTCGGATCAGATATTTTCTTCGTTTTGAAAAACGATAGGTAATACGCAATAAAGATTTATCGCATAATGCGTGTCTACGGTATATGTATGTGATGGACGATTCTATATTGCACTTACAAGATGATAGAAAGGAAGGCCACGGAAGATCCATAGTAGCCACGTGCGGAAGAGCTTCTCCAGTTCATCTTCTTTGCCAACTTTGGCCAAGAGACAACCGTATGTCTTGCGCTATGGAAGGGAACGTTGGATGAGTTACTGTTAGAGCGGATGCGTTGCAGCAATATCTCGTGAACAAGGGGAAGTGGGAGGCCGGAGCAAGTGAGGTTTCGTCGATAAATTCTAACAACTTTACATCGAGATGAATAGGGAATTTCATCACCAACAGGGGCAATACTCTTCCCGATGCTGGTGGTTATATGGGGAATAAATTATAAAACGTGGACACAGCACCCTTTTCCACAGTAAGGACACCATACACTGTCCTTACTATCTACACTGGTATTTTAGCAGGTACATAGGGGTGCCGCTTGTGCCATCAGTCCACAGGAGCGAGTTCATAATCGTTAAAATTTTGCTCCTGACGGAGAGCATGCCGTAATTTTCATGCACAGTCGAACAATCACAAATGTTTGTGCCGCCTATGACAGCTCCACAACGAATCGAACAAATGAACAGAACCCTTTTGCGAAGTGCGTACATCGTCTGTTCCTCCGTTATTACCGTATATGACCAGGAATGCGAGGGAATGAGAGATTGTCGATTTTTGTTTTCTTCTTTTTTTTTTTTTTTGACAGTCCGAACTAAGTCTTTAGCAGGCAAATTCGCCAAGTTACGCTAAACCCGAACATCAGCACGAAAGCGGTCGAGTCCCTAGGCTGACAAAATGATGCCTCGAAAACTACGGCCGCGCGACAATTTTATGTGCACAACTCCATGAGATATCAACCGAGAGTGACGCTTAAGGTGGCGATCCATCGAGAGCGACAACAACGATTAACTCTTTGTTGGACACTGGGCACCGGCATGCGGGCTCCGGATGCGCCATGCAATCATTTCCCCCTGAAATTGCTTCCTCCCTTCCATGAGGGTAACAGTAACATGAGACGCAGCTTGACTCTTCCATCTGTGAAACGTGTCATACACGGCCAGCGACTTGAATCCAAAAGGCAACTTTATTGTCGTCATCCACGGCTTAAATACTGCCGGCATCGTCTTCGTCGTTATCACACTATTACTCTGCTGACATCCCCCTTTCTTCAAACAAGAAACCAAGTGAGAATAAACGTATAAAATGACACTAATAGAAATCAGTCCGGGTAGCGTTTCGGTTGTTTCTTCGCCCTTGTGCTTCTGCGTGGGGGTGCTGGCACTTCTCCAGCCGATGAGTCTTCCGCCTCCACATGATCCATGGGTGCTTGCATTCTGAGATGCTCCCTGGTCCTCGTCCTGGTAACTCCATCTTGGGTGGAAACGTCATATGATCTTGGGCTGGTTGCATGTCCTACGACGATGGCTGGAGACCACGTTTTCTTATTCGTGTCGTAGATGGTCACTCTTGACCCCTTTTCCACTTCAGGGAGCGGCCGTGTTCCTCGGTCGTAGAATTTCTTTTGCTGTTGACGTATCTCGCTGAGTCTTTCTCTCACGGTGTCCGGTGGAACCACAACAGGCTTGTAGTGCTCCGTAGCGCAGGGTACCAAGGTTCGGGTTTGGCGACTCATCAGCCGTTGTGCCGGAGACTTCAAGACACTGTCGCGTGGACTGTTACGCCACTCCAAGAGTGCGTAATAAAACTCCTCAGCCGTCGATGTCCTACGAAGAAGCTTCTTGGCCTCTTGCACGGCACGCTCCGCCATGCCGTTACTTCTCGGATGGTAGGGGCTAGCTGTAATATGACGAATCTGGAGGTGTTCCAAGAACTGCTTGAACTCATAGCTGCTGAACGGAGGACCATTGTCGCTCACCAAAGTTACCGGCAGCCCATGGGTGGCGAATACTTTCATGCAGAAGTTGTTGATTTGGCGGGCGTTTGTAGTTTGTAGTTCCTGAACCTCGAAGTAGAATGAATAAAAATCCACCATGACTATGTACATCTTGTGGCCGTGTGCGAACAGGTCCAGCCCAACACGCTCCCATGGCAACCTCGGGATCTCATGAGACAACATTGGCATTTTCTTGTTCCTCGGCTTGTTTGCTTGACACTCGGCGCAGTTGTCGCAGACCTTGTCGATGGCATCGTTCAACTTTGGCCAAAACACGGTGCATCTTGCTCTTCTTTTCATCTTTTCCTTACCGACGTGCGCGGCGTGCAGGTGCTTGAGAACAGACTTCCTCATCGAAAACGGAATGACGACCCTGTCCGAGCGCAGAACAATGCCATCTTCCATGTGGATATCTTCTCTGTGAGGCCAAAATTCCACTGCCAGGCTGGGAACCTGCCCTCGATGTACAGGCCAACCAGAGTCTGTGTACTTGGAAAGAAGCTGCAGCTGTTCATCTGTTTTTGTAGCTTCCCTTATGAGTTGCAGTCTCCTTTCTGCAATGGGAAGTTCCTGTAGGGTGTTTACTTGAAGCATCTCGTCCGTTTCGTCCATGACTTCTGTTGTTGGAAATCTTGACAGGCCGTCTGGCAGAAGCTGTTCTTTGCCAGGTCTGTACCTTACGTCCAATGAGTAGGCTTGCAAACAAAGTCTCATGCGCTGTAGGCGTTGAGGACACTCATGCAGAGATTTTGCGAAGATGGCCTGCAGCGGCTTATGATCAGTTTCTACCACGACTGTGTGTTGTCCGAATATGTAGTGGTGAAATTTCTTGCAGCCATGTACAATCGCAAGCATTTCTTTTTCGATTTGTGCATATTTTTCTTGTGCCCCTGTGAAGGATCTTGATGAATAGGCTAGGGGTTTTCCTTCTTGCATCACAACGGCCCCCATGCCGTACTGGCTGGCGTCTACAGATAGAGTGATTTGCTTTCCAGGCTGGTAGTAAGCCAGAACTGGCGTCTTGGTGAGAGCTTCCTTTAAATGCTCGAAGGCAGTTTGGTGTACTTCAGTCCATACCCATGCATTGCCTTTTTTAAGGAGCTCTCGGAGCTCTGATGTGTGGTGAGAAAGTCTCGGAATGAAGCTTGAAACGTAGGTAATCATTCCTAAAAACGTTCGGAGCTCATGTACGTTCTTTGGCGGTGCGATGGCCCTGATGTCTTCAACCCGGTTTGGGTCGACTTTCAACCCTTCCGTCGTGAGTATGTGTCCGAGGTATTTAACTTCAGTTCTTGAAAACTGACATTTCTTCAGATTTAACTTCAGGTTGACTTCTCTGCATCTTTGGAGCAGACGTTGCAAGTTTTGGTCGTGGTCTTCCTTGTCGGTACCCCACACCAGGATATCATCCATCACGACTTGAACATGAGGGAGGCCTTCCAGTACATCATTCATGGCCTTCTGGAAGACTTCAGGCGCGGTACAAATCCCGAAAGGCATTCGTGTGAAACGGTACCGCCCATATGGTGTGCTCATGGTGCATATTCTCGAGCTGTCCTCATCGAGAGGAATCTGCCAGAATCCCGACGATGCGTCCAGCGTGGAGAAAATTTTTGCTCCCGCCAGCTTGGATGCCACCTCCTCCAGAGTTTTCATGGGATAGTGCTCCCGCCGTAGGGCTTTGTTAAGGTCGACCGGATCCATGCAGATCCTCAGCTTTCCTGGTTTGGAGACGACCACCATGTAGCTGGACCAGTCGGTGGGCTCGTTGACCCTCTCAATGACTCCATCAGCCTCCATCCTTTGGAGTTCAGCTTTCACTTTATCCCTGAGTGCTAGCGGAACCTTTCGTGCCGGCCGTACTATGCCTTGTGATCCGGGTCGCAACTTCATCCGATACCTGACTCCCCTGAGTTTTCCCAGACCAATAAAGACATCTTCAAACATTTTGGCCGGGTCAAACTGAGCAGCGTTATTCTGTGTCTGTGCGCCGAGGGATCCGACTCGGTTGAGAAGACCAAGCCTTTCGCAAAGGCTTCCACTAAGCGTTGTCTGTACGTCTTCATCCACAACGAAGAAATCTTCGAGAACCCTTTTGCGCGGTGTCGACACTTCAAGGACAACCTTTCCAACAGCTCGCTTACTGAACCCGAAGAAAGTCTTCAGTGTTGCACGGCTCTTCATGACGTGCTTCGTCGTGATCATCTTCACCAGCCTCAAAGGGATCACTGAGCAATTTGCTCCTGTGTCCATCTTGCAGCGTAACTTGTCCTGCTCGATGCTTATCTCCGTCGTCCAACGGTCATCTGCTTGGACACTGCCAACCGACACGTGACAGAGCAGGTAGTCTTCGTCGCTCTCACTCTGAGATGTCTCTACGCGAACCTCGTTCAGCTTCTTCCCTTTCCTGGGATTCCTCTTCTGTGGCTTCCGGGTCCTCCGTGGCGGTCCGCGGCAGACCTTGGCGAAGTGGTTTCGAAGTCCGCACTTGCTGCATTGTTTTCCGAGTGCTGGGCAGTTCCCTGAGCGATGCTCCTTGTAGCCACAATTCCCGCAGGATGTGCAAGTTGCTAAACCGTTTACTTCTGCCCCGTCAGGCACCTTCTCTTTGCGTATTTCCATAAAGCGCTCTTTTGACATCTCCTGGGTTCGACAGCACTCGAGGACCTTCGTGAAGCTTGGATTATCGCTTATGAGTTTTCTTTGTAGTTGTTGGTCTTTGACTCCCAGTATTATACGGCTTTTCAGCATCCTTTGTTCGAAGTCGCCGAACTCACAGTTCCGAGCCAGCGTCCTGAGTTCTGTGAGCCAGTCGTCGAACCTCTCGCCTTCCTTCTGGTCCCGTTTTCCAAAGACAAATTCATGGTAGGTCAGGTTGACTGTTGGCTTCATGTAGGCCTCAAACTTCGTTCGAACGACCTCAACGTTCTGCTTGTCGGCCTCATTTTCGAATACGAACGTATCAAAGATCCGCCGCCCTACGTCACCGATGCATACCAAAAATGTTGCTGCCTGTACCTTGCTAGGTTGTTGGTTGAGGTGGGTTGCAACGGCGAAGAGATCATACTCTGCTCTCCAAGTCTTCCATGCTTGCCACATGTCACCGGAAATATCCAACGGCTTGGGCGGTGGAAGTAGACTCGTCATGACAGGAGCCACCGGCGCGGTGGACGTAGGAGTGGAGCTCGGTTCTTCAACCCGCGATGAACCTGATGCGTTCTCCATGACGTATATGTTCGAAAGGCGCTGCCACCATGTGAAACGTGTCATACACGGCCAGCGACTTGAATCCAAAAGGCAACTTTATTGTCGTCATCCACGGCTTAAATACTGCCGGCATCGTCTTCGTCGTTATCACACTATTACTCTGCTGACACCATCAAAAGGTGAGGGCATTTTAGGAAGTCTTTTCTTTTCGGAGTTTTCGGTGACTGTTGCATCGTTGCATGTCCCATTTCATAAACCTTCGCGAAACGTCAGGTAAATTTTTGCTTCCTCTACTGCGGTTATGACGCACAAAAAAAGCTTCCACGGGTATAATAGAACGTTCGTGCATTTGAAGCGTCAGAACCCGTATACCTCGCTAGGGAGGGTGTGTTTCGCATGGCTGAAGCGTTAGGCTGAGTTAATTGGCCGATGTACGCACATCGAATGCAACTGGCAGTCGTAGTATTTCTCGCCGGTCCATTTATGTGAAAACGAGGGCTAACGACCACGGTTGACGCGTTTTTCAGTCAGACGATCAGAATGGTCCCAACAATATCCGAAAATTAGGTGAAAGAATGAGTGCACGGTTCCATGCCTAAAGCAGACGCAAGAACAAAGGAAGGCCGCTCGGGTAAAAGAAAAGTGAAAATGTCGGCGGTAGTGATGATGGAACAGCTTGCCGTAGTCAGCCACGCTGACGCGGGTAACGTGCAATAATGCGTCCATGACCCACATCACAAGAAATTATACACTAATCTGTCTTGAAATGAAACCCACGGAAAACACAGGAACAGGAACGCCACCACACCACATCCAATGAGAATGAGCAATTTTTGCGCGATGACTGTCGTGCCTGAGGCTAGTAATGCCCTTTATCAAATCGTAGGAGATGTGCAGCCTGCGCATAACGGGGTACCAAGTTCCTTGTGCAAAGCATCTGTGCAGTATGTGCCTCTCTCCGTAGTGTGTTGGGAAGCCTGTTTACAGGCAGTCAAAAGGTGCCTGATGTCAAAAGGTGCCTGAAATTCCTCAGTTCCTCAGCTGCCATCATGAGACAAATTAGGTAATGAGGCGTGTCACTGATTGAAACGCGGGTGAGGTCATGTTGCTTTACAGGTCCTTACATTGAGTTTGTGGTGAGTCCCTTACGCCGTACGTCTGTTTGTTTTGCAGTTTAATGGTGCAAATTGGCCGTTGGACGTTCGAACGCTGCAAAAGGCATGCTTTCAACGAAATTGTGCACAGAAACGTCATGGTATCAATGTGTCAGGACTTGCAGTGTTCCTGTAGGTACTGTGACTTTCCCGGTTTGCATTTCTTTTTGTTGTGTATGGTGGTCGATACTGGACACTTCAATACCCAAGCCTGCTTTGGATTCGAATTTGGACGTATGTACAATATGTGTACCTGTTTCGTGTCTCTATGACTAATAAATGTGTGTAACAGTACACATTCGTTGTTCTGTGGGGCAAAACTGACGTGTTGCACTTTTCTCGTTCGGGATTTCGTATTTCACTCCTCATTTGGTATATCATGTGGGGTCGAGAACTCCATCGAAAGAACATACCTACTATAGCCCAGAAAGAGTACATGCTTACTCCTTCTATAGGTGGTAAAAAACTCCGCTGGAGGGGTTCGCTATCGGACAAGCCGTTTACTCCTCATCTGGAGTTAATATCTGCATTTTGTGTAGCTGGGTGATTCCATCTCAACTAAGGCAGGGTGGTCCGACAACCATCACCGATTTCCGTAAATATATATTGGACCGGAACACGTATACACAAAGGAGCGCAAAAAATGTTTTGGCTCTATGTGCTGTGGTCCGTCAGAAAAAAAAAAATATTTATTGCTCCTGTGTGAATGCATATTGCAGTACAACATATATTCTTTCAAAGGAAACGGTGATGGATGGTGATGTCCGCCCACCCTGCCTGGGTTGAGATGGAATCACCGAGCTATACTTTTGTGAGCGCAGCGCGAGCTGTGCATGGGCGTAAAGATGGCGGAAATTCGTAGGAGACGACGCTTCAGAAACAGACGCTTTGAAGACGAGGGTTGTCTTCACCCTATGAAGATGGAGCTAGTATTGAGGCACCCTACACGGACTTCCGTTAGAGGGTATAGTGGTATGGGTCCTTCGCACCGCCGATATGCGACAGGTAGACGATGCGCTGGAGATTCCAGAAAAGTATGTCGCAAGCACTGCATAACTAAGTCTAGTCTGTAAGCATGCTCCGTAAACTATGCAGGTATCTGTCTCTTCTCCGTAAGCATACTGTGAAAACTATTCATCCAGAGAATAAATTTTGCCCAGAACAGACTTCTTCGTGCATAATGTCCGTCCAGTAGCGAGCCACTCACCCTTCAATTCCGTGCTTCTTTGGATGGTAACTACATTCAGTACAACTCTTATATGAACTTGTTGTTGAATTAACCTAACAAGGCGCTGCCCGGCTTAAGGAGTGCAGGCCACTACCGTCATTACACGTTGATTTACACGTTAATGTTAAGAATACGTTAATGTTATAGGTTAATAGTGAGTTTTAGTGCACTGTACGGCTATCGGCCTTGCGTACGTAAGGGATAACGTTGGTGGTTCTGGGAACGCGCTAACCGTAAACAGAGCTTTGCACAATACGAACAACAGCACGCCATCCCTCACGTACGCAAATGCGATAGCGTAGGTGCATTAAAACTCACTAATTACGATTAGCGCTGTACGTTACCCTATGATTTAGGTTAATGATGGATTGATTGATTATGTGTTTAATGGCACAAAGGCAACAAAGGCTAATGAAGGTTAATGAAGTTAGCCACGTTTTAGCAAAAACGATTCCTAGTTCCTTAGGCTTATCTAATCCTGGAACTTGATTGTTCTTGTCCAAAAAAATGGTGCGAGCTCCAGCAGTTCTTTGACGCTGAAATGTCGTAAGTTATAGCTGAATAGGAGTTATACATACGCAGAGTCGCTTAGTGAGCTGCATAAGGGCGTAGGCGGACGTGTCGTACATCAACTGGGTCTGGCTCAGGTGACGCACTGTCGTGCCTTCGATGAGAGCGCACAGGCAGTCGTACGTCTGTCACAGAAAACAACACGTGAAACATGTAATCGAATCATCATGATTCGTGGAAGGAGAGCAGCTTAGTAGGAAGAGAATGGGGAAGAATTTCCTTTCCTTCGTTGGGGGTTTTAGCTGTGCTTGAACCCCGTTGACATACTAATAAATGTTACAGGGAAGGTTTTTACACTAACTAGAGGTTAGCGGTCCTGCAGGGCGGAGGAGAAAAAACACAATCGGGTGCCGGCACTTTCCGCATGTAGCACCTTATACAAGAGTATAATCAGGAACTTTTCGGAGCATGCCGAACAGGTACGGAGCATGTATTCGACGGGTACTCAAAACATTTTTCGGCAAATGCCGAAAAGGCGGAACCCTAGTTATACTCTACGCATCAACACTGAAGATATATCACAAAAGGACACTTCGTGTGCGTTCTATTTCTCGAATTTAGAAATACCGTACTTCCCGGTGTAAAACCCGCACCCCTAAAAATGGGCTGAATTTTAAAAAAAAGCTCCATGTATAACGCGCACCACAATGTTCCTACAAGCTTCTGTACTGCCACCACTATACACAATGAACGAAGGTTGTGTATAATATATATGCATACGCTTTATTTGAAACATATTTAGTTTTGTGTCCCTTCTCAATCACACCAGCCTTCTGAAATAAATTCAGTATTATTGACTGCTAAATAGCATCCTTAAGCAGCGTCATTAATTTTTATGAAGTCCAGCGCCCTTTCGCCTGCTTTGTCAACTGACCCTAAGAGATTTGTGAAAAACTCAGAGAACACCCTGGAAGAGGCTAGAATTTGTACGATACCGACCAGGAAAGGGACTCTATAGGAAAATATTTTCATGTATAACACGTACCGTTAGATAACGCGCAGGACCTCTTCAGAGCACTTTTTTTACTGTATGACGCGCGCGTTATACACCGGAAAATACGATACGATGAGCAATCTGGCAAGCACGTGTCCTCGGTGTCCGTGTGGTCAACAATCAGATGAACTGCTCATGATCATAGTTGTCTCAAGGACGTAAAGCCACAAATTATTATTCTTATTATTGTCGATAGTCACCATAGCATTGATCACGACATAGCATAAAAAGGCATAAAATAAGGGTATGTTTGGGTAGAAGGCTGAGCCCAACATCACTAGCGTGGACAGCGCTTTAGAAAAGATGTTTACGTTTAGCTTGTAAAGCTGGCTAATGTCATTACCGCAGGCGCAACAACGAAGACAGCGAAAAATGAGCGTGTCCACTGCATCTAGTAACATCATTATCCGTGTATTAACAAAAGGCAGCACTAATACACTCTCAAACAGTGACGCGGGGGTGTCCCACATGGAAGCAACGGCTTAGGTGCAGAGCTGATCTTGAACTATGTCCATCAGAGAACTGATGTTCTGAGGTTGGAACAGCATAGGACAAATACATACAAAGCCTGGTTGTTTCAGCCTCAGAACATCAGTTCTGTCATGTTCAACAGTTGCCACTTGTGTCGTCGTATGTTTGTGTGTATGAGTGAGAAAAATGTAAGAGTGAAAGGGGAGATGAGGGAGAGAGAGTGGTTGATTTTTCCCATCAGATGACGCATCCTTGGAAGTCGCTGCAAAGGTGTGACAATGAAAAAATGGCTAGGAGGGAGGTGTGTTAGCTTAGCTCAATTGGTAGAGCCCTTGCCCGGTAATCCAGAAGCTGTGGATTCGAGTCCTACAGCTGGCTAACCTTTTCAGTGACTTCCATCATTCATCGTCTATGTCCATAAGGCGCATAAGGGATTAGGTATTCCAAATACCATCAAGAATCCTCGAATCCACGGATCCTATGCAGGGATTCGTGAATCCGAATCCCAGTGTCCAAAACGGCAAATCGAATCTTTCGAATCCACCGACCACGTTTGTTCGTTCGTTTCAAATTAGCGCATCCGGAGTCCGCCGAAAACCTCGTTGACCGACGGCCGTTTTCTGGTTTCTTTGTTTACATTGCTCTGGACCGAAAGAGTTCAGGCAGGAACTCTTACTCTTAAGTAATATGGTTTTGCTTTTGATTGTTGCTTTAGCTTTATGGAAATAATTCAGACTAGAGTATCTTTTTTAAGTCTTTTTGAAAGAAACGATTCGAAAGATTCGAGATTCCTAAGATTCGTGGATTCGTAGAACCTTCCTTGGATTCGGATTCGCAAAATTCTGGAATCGTCCCATGTCTAATACATAGCTAATATATATATATAGCTAATATAATATAGCTAATATATAGTCAGAGATGGAATCATTGTTCTATTACTAAACAGGCCCTTAACAGAACCATGTGAACGCATAAGCGTAAAATTCAACAGTCTACGACAATTTGTCTGTGCTCCTTGTCTCGCGTTTATTTTGCAGTCAACGATCCGATGAGCATAGATTGAACTCTAGTCTCAGATCTGGAGCCGGCGTCATTTTGAAAAGAGACTGTTGTACCCGACAACGAGAATGTGAGGACTACTTATCGTCACCTCCGATGTTGATGCGTATAGCTATCGATGACTTAGTAGCGAGTTTTAGTACATCGTAGGAACACTGCGAAAAAGATACGATAAAGGAAGTTATCGAATCCAAAACCCCAAACACCCGCTTCGCAGAAACAGGGCGATTGGCTTATGTTTTCGGAACTGTTATCGTCAAAAGCTTCTAATCTACTGAAACTGTCTGTTGATTGCTTGCTAACGATACTACATTGAAAATGTTCTACTCACCCGGTCTTCGGTGACGTAGTGCAGGAAAAGAGTGGCTAGCGGGTGTAGGAGTGGGCAGTATGTGATGAATGGGTGGCTACTGGAGATCACGTAGACAAGTCGTTCGACGCGGCGTTGCCCCTCGGCATTCAGTAGATAGTCCTCGCAGAAGATGGGATCCGCGAAGGCCGGGATGTTAGACGGCCAACCCAAGCTACCCAAGGTGTCGCTCACAAGCGATGCGTAGTCCATATCTCCTGGACGTGGCCGGGCATGGTACATACTCAGACTGGTCCACAGTTCACCACGTCTAGGATAGTCTATTGACCAGTGCTGCGTCCGGACTATCTGTTTCGCCTGGAGAAAGAGCGCATATGTACCTTGTTTTGTTTATCGCATTAGCACCAGGAAAAAGCGGCAAATGAAATCAAAGTTACTGTGACATCAAATCAACGACAGCGACAGAGCTGTTTATGTGCCCGTGGAGTCTCCTTCCAAGTGAAGCCAAATGCACATCGATAGACCCTCTTCGTCAAAGTCCATGTGCTTTAGGATGGCGGTGGTTCCGTTTAGAGTCCCGTCGGAGATATCGAGCTTGCAAGTGATCAATGAGAAAGGAGGTAACAGCTGCCGCTGTAAAATATCTCGTCATATTTATTATATCGTTCCTCGTTTCTTCGCTCCACCTCGTTGATTTTGGGCGATGAGAGACACGGAACAGCATCTCACTGAGCACTCATCACCGAGCTGGGCAATTGAGCACTTAACAGTTGTCGCTGTAAAATAGGGTCGTGAAGTGTCCCATTGCCATCTTTAACTACTGCATGCAGTATCGTAGCAGCAATGATATATATGTGGTCATACTGTGCGGTTACCCTTATGAAAATGATTTTCTAGTTTCTATACAGGACCTATAGAGAATCAATCTATCGTGTCTAGTATTAATCTTGTGCATAGGAAATAGAGAGAAGCCATATAGGGTTTTTAACTGGTAAACTCTACACACACTCTATTACAGGATTCAGGAACTACAATGTATAAACTTTCTATACAGTCTGTATTGAGCTTATACTAGGCATGGAAATTCCTGCAACAATACTCCAAAAACCGGGAGACGACATAACTAGACAAAAAAGTTGAGAACTCCGACTTAACAAAATAACGGACATTTTTGTTCACGGACATGTGGTACTTGATGAAAGATGGAAGTCGCTCAAAACGTTAGCCAGCTGTAGGACTCGAACCCACATCTTCTGGGTTGCCGGTCCCGGGCTCTACCAATTCAGCTAAGCTTACATACCTCCCCAGAGACTTGCAAGGGTGCGTCATCTGAAGGGGCAAACCAACCACTCTCTCACTCCTCCCCTTTTAACCCATACATTTTTCTCACTCATACACACATTCGTACGACGGGATCGACGCAAGCGGCATCAGTGTAAGAAGAGACATCCAGATGATGTGGGTTCGAGTCCTCCTAGACGAGTGGGTTCGAGTTAATTTCTGAGGCACTTGAGGCTTTGTATGTAGCCTCAGAACATCAATTGTCTCTTGTTCAACTGATGCCGCTTGCGTCGGTCCCATCGCATGAATGTGTGTATGAGTGAGCAAAAATGTAAGAGTGAAAGGAGGACGAGTGAGAGAATGGTTGGTTTGTCCCTTCAGATGACGCACCCTTTGAAGTCGCTGGAGAGGTGTGTCACCTTAGCTGAATTGGTAGAGCCATGGAAGGTACCAGAAGATGTGGATTCGAGTCCTACAGCTGGCTAACCTTTTCAGTGCCTTCCATCTTTCATCATTAATTTCTGAGGCACTTGAGGCTTTGTGTCTATTTGTTCTTTCTATGTGTTCCAGCCTCAGAACATCAATTGTCTCTTCTTCAACTGATGCCGCATCCGTCGGTCCCGTCGCATGATTGTGTGTATGATGAGCAAAAATGCAAGAGTGAAAGGGGGATGAGTGAGAGAGTGGTTGGTTTGGCCCTTCAGATGACGCACCCTTGGAAGTCGCTGGAGAGGTGTGTTAGCTTAGCTGAATTGGTAGAGCCCTGGGAGGTACCAGAAGATGTGGGTTCGAGTCCTACAGCTGGCTAACCCTTTCAGTGACTTCCATCTTTCATCATTAATTTCTGAGCCACTTGAGGCTTTGTATGTATTTGTCCTTTCTATGTGTTTCAGCCTCAAAACATCAATTGTCTCTTGTTCAACTGATGCCGCATCCGTCGGTCCCGTCGCATGATTGTGTGTATGATGAGCAAAAATGCAAGAGTGAAAGGGGGATGAGTGAGAGAGTGGTTGGTTTGGCCCTTCAGATGACGCACCCTTGGAAGTCGCTGGAGAGGTGTGTTAGCTTAGCTGAACTGGTAGAGCCCTGGAATGTACCAGAAGATGTGGGTTCGAGTCCTACAGCTCGCTAACCTTTTCAGTGACATCCATCTTCCATCATTAATTTCTGAGGCACTTGAGGCCTTGTATGTATTTGTCCTTTCTATGTGTTCGAGCCTCAGAACATCAATTGTCTCTTCCTCAACTGATGCCGCTTGCGTCGGTCCCGTCGCATGATTGTGTGTATGAGTGAGAAAAATGTAAGAGTGAAAGGAGGACGAGTGAGAGAATGGTTGGTTTGTCCCTTCAGATGACGCACCCTTTGAAGTCGCTGGAGAGGTGTGTCACCTTAGCTGAATTGGTAGAGCCATGGAAGGTACCAGAAGATGTGGATTCGAGTCCTACAGCTGGCTAACCTTTTCAGTGCCTTCCATCTTTCATCATTAATTTATGAGGCACTTGAGGCTTTGTATGTATTTGTCCTTTCTATGTGTTCCACCCTCAGAACATAAATTGTCTCTTGTTCAACTGATGCCGCTTGCGTCGGTCCCGTCGCATGATTGTGTGTATGAGTGAGAAAAATGTAAGAGTGAAAGGGGGATGAGTGAGAGAGTGGTTGGTTTGTCCCTTCACATGACGCACCCTTGGAAGTCGCTGGAGAGGTGTGTTAGCTTAGCTGAAGTGGTAGAGCCCTGGAAGGTACCAGAAGATGTGGGTTCGAGTTCTACTGCTGGCTAACCTATTCAGTGACTTCCATCTTTCATCATTAATTTCTGAGGCACTTGAGGCTTTGTATGTATTTGTCCTTTCTATGTGTTTCAGCCTCAAAACATCAATTGTCTCTTGTTCAACTGATGCCGCTTGCGTCGATCCCGTCGCATGATTGTGTGTATGAGTGAGAAAAATGTAAGAGTGAAAGGGGGATGAGTGAGAGACTGGTTGGTTTGTCCCTTCAGATGACGCACCCTTGGAAGTCGCTGGAGAGGTGTGTTAGCTTAGCTGAATTGGCAGAGCCCTGGAATGTACCAGAAGATGAGGGTTCGTGTCCTACAGCTAACTAACCTTTTCAGTGACTTCCATCATACAGCAACATAGAAAGGACATACAAGGCCTAAAATTGCCTAAGAAATTAACGATGAAAGATGAAAGTCACTGAAAAGGTTAGCCAGCTGTAGGACTCGAACCCACATCTTCTGGATTATCGGTCCAAGGCTCTACCAATTGAGTCGGACTCCGGATTGTGAAGAACGTCAAGTACCAACTCACCGTCGGCCTCGATTGGCGTCGCGGAGCTCCGTACGACTATATGGAATGTTACGTTAATGATGACACTCGAATAGATACCGACATACCCCTATACAACGGAAGCTACACTTGCGCCGCCTGCTTCTCTCGCCGCGGATTCGGACTCCCCGTGGCCTACTGTATCACGACGAGTACAACGGGACAACCATTCTGATAGGGATCTACACGCTGCCACAGTCAACTTTGGTGGACCCCAGAAATTGGTTCAATCTGATGACAGCACTCAGACAAATGACAGACCACTTCCAACGCTTCCGTCTAAGGGATATGTCGCAGTGAAGATACAATGCCTCCAGAACTGCACAAACGCAACAGAGTTCCTAAACCTCAAGGACGTATTACTGGCAAATACGGGCGTCTTTACTCAACCTGGCAAAGAACTTGGCCTTCGTCCGCACGTTCAGCACGCCACTGATCTCATCGACGATAAACCAATACACATGCAGCCATACTCGGCTTCCGAAGTAAACAGAATATCTATCAAGGTCGAAACTGCGGATTTGGCTTCGCAAAGGTTTCAGAGCATCAGTATCGCCATATGCCTCACCTGTCTTGGTTGTTGACCAACCGTATCACACATCCACGCCAAAAAGGCTCGGTTACAGATACCACAACGCGAAGACAGTAAAGCATGCCACGCACCGACACTATACTCCAGAAAATAGCTGGGTCTCACGACTTTACCAAGCTCGACATCAAGAAGGCTTTCCTTAATATTCGACTCGAGGAATCCGACAAGCCTAAAGCCGCATTTGTCACTGAAAATGGACATTATACAAGCACAACTCTATGGTTTACGGCGTATGTAATGCTGCAGCGACCATGTAAAGTGTCATGAACGATGGGTTACAGCACCTCACCGACACATGGCACGTCCAAATCTACATCGACGACATCTGAGTCTTCGCAAACGACATGGATCAACGAACTTCTTAACGAAACGCGCGGGCACTGTGCGAACTTGCATTACGAATCGACATTGCCAAGTGTTCTTTTTGCTAGCCAATCAATTCAGTTTTTGGTTCTCATCGTTTCGCAGGAAGGGATTTCTATCGACCCGGAACGTACCAATGCAATTGCAGACTATCCTCGACCGCGCAGCAAGACCGAAGTACGCTCATTTCTTGGACTGACTTGGTACCATAGGAAGTACATCAACGGCTATTAAAAAACGCCCACCTTCTCACCGATCTGACCAAGAAAGACGCACCGTTCGTCTGCACCACCGATTGCGACACTGCGATGAGCAGGTTTAAAGGGTGTCTCACACAGGCACCACTACTCGCAACCTTCAGTCATGACCTACGTACCGAAGCTATATCGACGCCTCACAAAAAAGGTTTTGGAGCTGTTTAGTCCAGCGAAAGGGGCAACAATACTCATATTGTGGAATATGCGAGCAAGGAAGTTCCGGTGTCCGATGAGAACACTCGACGGAGCTTGAAGCAGTCGCCTTGGATTGGGCTATAACTGAGAAGTTTCATTGCTACCTCCATGCACTCGCACATTTTGACATTTACACCGACAACCGCATGGGCAGTCATGCACATTATGACAAAGAACACATCACACAGACGTATCACCCAAGTTATGCTCGAATACAATTTCCCCATACGTCACGCACTCGGTAAGCAAAACGCAATCGCTGACACCTTATCCAGGTTACTGGAAGGGGTTCACTCTCCGAATTAAAAACAATTAAAAAAAAACCAGTGCTGGGTAGGACAAGGACAGAGGATAAAACTGCAACCAAGTGAAGTTTATTTTTCGAGCAAACCAGTGACACCCCTCTCACCCCGCAAAAACCGACCAAAAGAGAGCTATACACTAGAAACAAGTTCTTCCAAATCTGCTTGCCTATCTGTTGTGTCGTGTGTTGATAAATTCTATTTTCTTGGTGAAATCAATGCCATGCTAACACAATTATCCCCTTCCTCTCGAATGTACCTAGCCTCCTGATAAAGAAGCTTCCCTCTTCCATGCCCGTGAAAAAGAATTTGCGTTCCGCGATAATCTGGGGGCTGTTTTTTGCAACTATCGCAATCTTTTTCGTGGTCTTTTAAAGTTGAATATTGGGAGCTCGGCCTGGCATGCTCCTGCAACCTGACGTTGACGCATCTCTGCGTTTGCCCAATGTAAAATTTCTTGCAACCTCAAGGAATTTTGTACACGACATTCCGTTTGCAACCGGTGAACCTAGTTTTGTGTTTTATTGTACATTCCGGTTCTAATGGATTATTGACTTTCCTCGGAAGTGATTTCCTCAGTGCGCTCCCTTTCCTGAAAACCACGTTGACCCCATACTTTCTCCCTAGCTTTTTCAACCTGTGTGACGCAGTATGCACATATGGGATCACAGCGAAATTCTTCTCTAATTCTGTTTATTTGGTTTTTCTCTGAACGACCTCCACCATGACACGATTACATGAATCGTAAAGTATAATATCGGGATACCCTGACTTCTCAACCCTGAATATCTGCTGACGGACGCTCTTCATGACCTCATGACAACAGGAGTTGTCTAACGCCCTTCTTATAGCATTTTTTATGATGCTGTTTTTTTACTGCTTTTGAATGGCAAGACTCATTCGACAAAACAGGCTTTTCTGTTCTTTGCTGGTATCTCCAACAGAAATGGGAATCGACCTTCTAATGTACAAATCCAAGAACTGTAGTTCCGTCCCGTTATTCCACTCAACCGTGAAACACATGGGTGCTCCGATTTGTGTTATTGTGTCAATGACCTCTTGCAAATCTACGTTCCCCTGGACACAGAAAAATTCTATTTAATTCAATATGAACTAACCCGCCCAAACGCTTGCTCTGCTACATGTGCTTTCTAGTTTATCGGGCATCTCTTTTTATATATTTCCCAATCCCCGGGAATTTTCGACGCATGCTTCTGGTGTAGCACTCCTCTACAATTTGTTACACACCTCTATGGATTTGGAATGGAAAGGAAGGGTGTTCTCCTTTCATCTTCGAAAGAAAACGTTCCCCCCGGATCTTCAGACCCCCATGGGATTCTTCATGCCTTCGGGTTCGCATCAACGAAGGATTCTTCGCATCTGTCGGGCAGAAGCCTATCATCAATCAAGACTGTTTTTCGGCGCCGCATCCAACATCGCACAGGTTGTTTACGGGGTAGGACACAAGTCATCGGTACAGTTTCAAGTACTCGCCTGACAACTTTCTCTCAACTTGCAAAAGAGGTGGGACAATTTCATCCGAAACATACCAAAGAAGAGGCGTAAACAAACCGTGCGCAACTCGGCCGTTGTGCTGGATAACGCCCAGCTCACTGACAGCACCATGGCGGTTATCAACAAGGGACCAACAAGGGAAAAGCAGACGGATAATCTGGATTTGTCAGGCATGGCATATGAACTGGCTCAAAAGGTTCCAGAAAGTGCCAGGAAGAATCTTGTGGATACCGCTGTTGACCTGTTGAAGGGTTGTCAGGTGTCTTCTCGACAGCAACATTTTACAAAACTTGCCGTAAATGAACTCAAATCTAGCAACCTCTCACTGTTAACGGCAGATAAATCCGGAACATTTGTTGTTCTGGATAAGAGTAATTACGATAGGAAGCAGGAAGAAGCATTGCAAAAGAATTTTGTAAAAGTAAAAGGCAGACCAGGTCGTACGTTAAACTCAGCAGCGAAGAAATTGTTTGAGGGCTTAGGGTTAGAAAATATTGTCACTAAGATTAAGAATTCTACTGAGGATTACCTAAGAGCTTTTTACGCCATAAAGGTACACAAGGAAGGAGCCCCGCTAAGAGCCATAATAACGGGAAAAGGGACTTGGCAGAATGATCTCAGCAAGTTTTTGCAGGAGAAGTTAGAATTGTTGGAAATTAATGACCCATTTGAACTTAAGAATTCCACGGCTGTCGTTGATTTTTTTAAAATGTTTGGAAAAGTGGGAGGGAATCAATATTTTTTCTTTGGACATCGTTGACATGTATTACAGCCTTGACAATCAAGCCATTCTTAGATGTGTGCAAGAGTCGATAGAGGCGCACAGAGTAATAAGGTTTCAGAACGGGGCAGGGCTCGGTATGGAGCAGTTCATAAAACTCCTGGAGCTTTACTTGACGCCCACCATGATGGAGGTAAAAGGTCAGGTGTACAGACAAAAAACAGGAGTATGTATCGGGTCAAGGATTGCACCAATCTTGAGCTCACTTGTCCTCGCAGAGATTGATAGAAATATTGTTACCGCCAACGTTTAAAAAGAAATTTAGGGATCTTGAAGGGCTTTCGTTATATAGACGATTATTTTTTCTGTGTCCAGGGGAACGTAGATTTGCAAGAGGTCATTGACACAATAAGACAAATCGGAGCACCCACGTGTTTCACGGTTGAGTGGAATAACGGGACGGAAGTTCTTGGATTTGGACATTAGAAGGTCGGATTCCCATTTCTGTTGGAGATACCAGCAAAGAACGGAAAACCCTGTTTTTCCGTATGAGTCTTGCCATTCAAAAACAGTAGAAAACAGCATCATAAAAAATGCTACAAGAAGGGCGTTAGACAACTCCTGTTGTCATGAGGTCATGAAGAGCGTCCGTCAGCAGATATTCAGGTTTGAGAAGTCAGGGTATCCCGATATTATGCTTTACGATTCATGTAATCGTGTCATGGCGGAGGTCGTTCAAAGAAACAGAATTAGATAAGAATTTCGTGGTGATCCCATATGTGCATACTGCATCACACAGGTTGAAAAAGCTAGGGAGAAAGTATGGGGTCAACGTGGTTTTGAGGAAAGGGGGCGCACTGGCATCACTTCCGAGGAAAGTCAATAATCCAGAAGAACCGGGATGTAAAATAAAACACAAAACTAGGTTCACCGGTTGCAAACGGAATGTCGTGTACAAAATTCCTTGAGGTTGCAAGAAATTTTACATTGGGCAAACGCAGAGATGCGTCAACGTCAGGTTGCAGGAGCATGCCATGCTGAGCTCCCAATATTCAACTTTAAAAGACCACGTAAACGCCCCCAGATTATCGCGGAACGCAAATTCTTTTTCACGGGCATGGAAGAGGGAAGCTTCTTTATCAGGAGGCTAGGTACATTCGAGAGGAAGGGGATAATTGTGTTAGCATGGCATCCATTGATTTCACCAAGAAAATAGAAGAATTTATCAACGCACGACACAACAGATAGGCAGGCAGATTTGCGCGATTGTATAGCGCTCTCTTTTGGTCGGTTTTTGCGGGGTGAGAGGGCTGTCACTGGTTTCCTCGAAAAATAAACTTCACTTGGTTGAAGCTCAGTGCCGGTCCTTGTCGTTTTATCCTCTGTCCTTGTCCTACTCAACACTCTGGGTTTTTAATTGTTTTTAATTCAATATGAACCAACCAGCCCAAACGCTTGCTCTGCTACATGTTCACTCTCTGCTGGTACTTCGCGCAGAGGACACTCGTCTAAACCAAGCATAAAGAAGCGATCCCGAGTTGAAGCTTATTATAGACGACATCGAAAATCCTACTCGTCCCGTGAATACGGATACGCAGTATGGACACGTCAACGGCACCTTTATGTCAACATCAACGCAAGGCCAGACCAATGTACCACGAGCTCTCAAGCGCGCTGTTCTCACATGCTACTACGACAAGCATGGTCACAGCGATGCTAGACGGATATTGTCTAAAATTCGCAGAAGGTACACGCTTAATTAGGTTGCTGTTGGTTAGGCCACGTTAAAAATGCTGTAACATATAATTTAAAAGTTTCAGTACTTTTGTGACAACCAGTCACACCAGAGGGTACACGTCGGTAATATAAATGACAGGCCGACTGCCAGATGGTGTAACTTGTAAAGCTTTGAAAGAACTCTTTCCTACCTACTCTCACTTGGCCTTGGTTTTCGCCCTCTCGTTCTTCATCATTCGTCCCTCGACATGCCACCATGGCTGGGCGGCCTCACTCACTAATGAGGGTGAGTGAGGCCAGGCTACGCTGAATGTTCCTCATGAGGACAGTCGTGAGGCACTGTCACTCATGAGGCCCACCGTGAGGACCTTCATGAGGCCAGTCGTCGTGAGGCCATCAATTCGTGAGGGTACAAGGTATTCCGTGAGAAGCCTCACAGATGAGGCAGTGAGGCCCTTTGTGAGGAACCTCACTGATGAGGCCGTGAGGCCCTTTGTGAGGAACCTCACGGTTGAGGCCGTGAGGTCCTTTGTGAGGAACCTCACGGATGAGGTCATGGGTCCATTCGTTCCTTTCACTGCTGTCTCCTCGTCGCTTTCCAGATCCGAAATAAAAAGGGTCGCGAAAGATGCAATTCGGAGAGCATTGCGGCAGATGGCGAACACTTCGAACACTTTTACCCATACCTGGTGCATGGTGATATTTTGCTTTCACGCCTTTCGTTTTGATTTCAACTTTCGTTTCTTTTTTTTTAAGTGAAAGTTAAAGGGAACGTATCTTGTTCTGCATTGAAAGTGTTGCTAATTATAACCTAATAAAAGTACACAGGAAGTTTGTTGAATGTGAAGAAATCTGTAGCATGTTGAAACAAACGAATTGAAAAAAGAAGAGAGCTGACAGGCGTTCGTGCATACAACTCTCTCTCTCTATCTATCTATCTCTCTCTCACACACATACACAGGTTCATGACAATAAGGTGGTGCAGAAAAACCGCGAGACCGCTATCAGCGGTCATGGTGAAAACTGCCGCGTACGCATCCAAAAGCAAACAAACACACTGAGCAAAACACGAATAAAGGAAAAAGAGCGCGACGTGGACAAAGCTGATACCTGGCAGCGGAACTGCTCTGTGTGTTGGGTTTGTAACCCTTTCCCCCTCGTATGGTGTGTCAATGTAACCTCCTTTTTCGCAGCTTTGCGCTCAAACGGTCAAAAAAGAGGCGGTGCCCAGGGCTCTCATTTCCACGGATTTTTGGCGAATTTATTTCGGAAATTGCCATTGCTTTACGAGTGGGGTTATGTGCTATACCGAGTAAACTGATGACGGGGAACCCATTTCCGCAAATAATACGTTAGATTGCCTTGGGAAATTTCGGAGTTTAATTCAAGAAATTAGGTTTCCGTCAATTTAAATGAAATAAAAATATTACAAATATGTGAGAAAAGCTATTGGCAGAAAAAAATGTCTTGACCGCATATCCCTCCGAGGCCTACGTTTTTTACAATGAATTTCTATCATGGTTGATGGACCACCCTGTATGAATGCCACCATGAAAGACCTTGGGGGCATGAGACTTTTTCATGAGGGACCTTACAGATAAGTCATGACTCTCTTAGGCGGTCACGTTATGTTGTTGCATGAGGTACAACCCCGAGAATAGGGAACACGATTTTGTTGACGTTAAGTCGTGTTTTGATCGCCACACTACCTCTTGTGGATTCGTTTTTCTGCCTGTTTACTTGAATAGCAGCGTCGTTTGAAGAGGCCCTGTACTGCGTTTTCGAAAGCGCCGTGGAGATGCTTTCCCCCGCTAATTTCAAATGATTGCAACTGGACGCACGCGTGCTGTGTCGTGCCAAAGGTGCCATGTGCGGAATTTTTGAATTTTCTTTTTAAACAAATGTTACCGCTGCTGCGGATGTAACGAGGCTTTCTTTCTATTTTGACGGCTCTTGTTCTTAACAGCATAAAGCTAAATATAAAGCAGCCTCTACCAGGCACCCCAAAGTCTGTGCGACAGCAATAATGAAGGAAGCACTAAGGAAGGAAATAACAAAGCAGAATAAACAAATATCAATCAAAAAGATCTATGATGAAAAACCCGAGACTGGGGAAGAGACGAAAAACAGGAGTTGAAATTGAGAGTTTGTGTGCGTCGTCTGTTTTTCGTCTTTTCCCCAGTCTCAGGTTTCTCAGTCTTTCTTTGTCTCCTCAAAACGAAGCCAGGAAAACTGGAATCCGCGTGACTGTAGAGGGCCTTTGAAATGTAAAAAAGGGAAGAAAAAACAACAACAAAAAGGCACGACCTGATTGCAGGTGCGATTAGTACCATCCACCGTGGTACCATCGTTGTGACCAAACACTTCAGCTGTGAGCGTATCCTCCGATTATGGCAGCAGCGTCATACGGTTCTGAGAATCGAGTACAGGATATTTTCAAGCACCCGATCATTGCGGCTGTACCTTTGTTCAATAGTCCGTGAAAAACGGATAGGAAGATGTAGTTTTTATGTAAACAATTTCATTGACGCATGAAGAGACAATAGCAGCGCGCACATGCGCGCAACGAACACGGCCGCCCAACGAACATGTCCCTCATGCCGTGTAAAAGCAACGCTTAACACCGCGTTAGTCGCAGAAGGAAGAACAGGCAGTGCTCGATGCTCGAAAAAAAAAAAAGAAAGAAGAAAAGGAACAGTAAACAAAGTAACGTTCGGAAGGCAGCGAAAGGAAATAGCAAGAGAGCAAATGACAAGTCAAAAGGGAAAAACAGAACTCTCTTTTAATACCGTACCTTGGGAAATATATGGACACACATTACGGAACACCTCGAACAGTCATTAGCGACAACGCTACGCGACAAAGTATTTCACCGACCGCCATATCGCACGACAGCCAGCAGTGCCTTACGCTTCGGAGACAAATGGAGTTGTCGAACGGGTCACCGGTAGACTTTTGCACGTGCTTCGCAAAAACATTAGCGGAGACATTGACCGCTGTGGTGCGTACCTGAAATGTTCCACTTTCCAGGTGAACATCACCGACCACGCCGCATTAGAAACATCTCCATTACTTTTACTCCGTTACTTTTCAATTACTGCCCCCGGCGATATATCGATAACGAACTGAACATAGACTGTGATGCTTTCGTCATAACAGCGACCATCATTTCAAACCGGAAATGAAGTGCTCTTCTCCAACGAAATCAGCGATCAGCGATTATGGGTTTAATGGCACAATGGCGGAATCAGAGGTGGGAAATTAGGGAGCCCTTTTCACGGACCTTATACATAGAAAGACCGCTACTGAATGGGAGTACCGAAAGCAAGACAGCGACGGCTATGCAGATGAAACACTATAGCGAACCCTCTTTTGGAACATGACTTTGACCTCACTGAGCTGTTTCAACAGCATGACCACAATCAGCCTTCACCGGAACAACCAAGCTTAACAAGTGACACACCCTGTGCAACTCCATTGCAAGACGTTTGCCATCACAATCCCAAACGAACGCGCCGACCGCCTAGACGGTTACTGGATTACGTGACCGACGAGAATTTCGATAACTACGAAGGACGCAATTTCCTCGACCGGGGCCGTGCTAGCGAGGAGGATGAGGACGAGAGTATGGCGGGCTCGGGCCACGGGCACGAATCGCGGGATATTCGACATTCACTCGCTGGTCTTCTGACTGTACGGACGTATTTTCTTGTTCCATTAAAGTTCTCCGATTAATCTGACAGGCGCCAAAAATGTAGTGAGAACAAATGCCGTTGACCACGTGATTCTAGGTGGCGTAGTTCTCTACAATTATAATTCAATGACACGATTTCTGAGACGCCCTGTATGTGTGTGCCTTGTATTCGCGTCCACTTTAAAACAACTGTTCGCACAGCCATAATACTGAAACTTCGACGAACAAACTGTCGTGCAATGCAATTAGAGATTTAACATGTGCTTCGCTGCATGTTTTCCTACATTCAATGCGATATATTTACGTGCATGGGATCGCGTACTACAAAATATATGAGATGCCGGAAACCTGAAGGCTGCTGATGTCCGTAGACATCTATGCAACAGACATTCTATCCCAGTGACAAGCATTGCAGAGTACTAAGAAACTATAACAATAAATATGTAAGGAGCTATATCTAGGGAGCTTTGCACAGGGCCTTCAGTGGTGAGTCGCACACCCTGACGGGACGAATCACGTGCTACGTGGCCTTGTGACGCCATCCACTCAAACGCTGCCTGCCTCCGCACTGCTGACGATGACCCAATAAGGCCGAAACAGCTGTCCAGTACTGGCATAGCGACGTTTGAGAACTTTCAAACATATTTCAAACATATCACAATAAACAGACACGTGAATACAGAAGGTAAAAGTAATAGGACATACTTCTTTGTCCTTGCCAGCGCGAAGCAGCTTCATGACGTCGTCGAACGTTTTGTCTACGGTAGTTGGAGGGCGTGGGAGAGGATGGGGTAACTTGGCAGCGTCCACGTAGTCCGCCACAAAACAGCTAGGTAATGACATTTTCACTTCTCTTTTGTTGAGTGCGAGACGATGGCTGCAGCAGTAAAATCAGAGTTACGGTGTGCCATGAAAATAATACTTGATTTCTGATGTCGTCGACATTGTCTGTCCCGCGCAGTAGGCTTACCGGCGCTTTAAAAAGCTGTCATCGTGCAAACGCGATGCTTCCTATGAGGTCTCATCATTACAGTGATTTAACCTTTGTTCTATGCAACTGAGAGATATTCAAGCAGAATATCAAAATTAGACTCAAGTTACAAAAATCCTTTCGAAGTGAAGGGGACACGGTTGTCTGCCTCAGTCTCATTTGTTACGCTCCAGACACAGCTGGGCAGGAGGGAAGCATATATATTGGAAAATGTTTGAAATACGCATGTTGAGAGCACCGCACATCTTCTGGTCGTTTAACCCTGCGCTCTACAAGGTTTGAAATGCAATAGCAGATAGCAGCTAAGGAGAAGTCCTGCGATCAGATAATGTGGCTAGAAGAGAACACGGAGAGACCACTTACTTCGGAGACGACCTGCTTTGGGCAGCCAGCTTCCTGTGCGTCTTGATAGCGTTAGGAGGAATGATGGAACGATAGGTGCACGCACAGTTTTGCAACAACTTCTTCATCTGCATCTGGATCTCCACAAAGGAAGATAAGCTAAACTCGTCTAGAGGCTATGGTCGATGAGGATAATGAGTACAGAAAGAGGTTAAAAAGAGGTGCAGAGATGTATACTGCGGTGTTTGTGAGAAAGTGCAGACGTTACGCGGACTATGTTACCTAGAAGCGGTGAGAGCAATGAACAAATGACGCGATGCAAGATGCCATAGACCGACTCCATCTGCCACCTTCCCTCGTGAACCGCCCCAAATGACCGCAATGGAGTTAGTGAAAAGGAACTCTTATCTTGGGCAATGTTATGACACAGCAGCATTGACGGAGGCACTTCCGCTCCCCAAGCCCCGGACGGAAGTCCTATAGGTGAACGGGCGGGGCCTGTAGCTCTCGGCCAGGCGGCGTTGCGATCAGCGGACGACAGCGCCGCATGCGGAAGCAAATAGAAACAATGGTCCGCACTCAAGAGTGTTTCGGTTTCGCTCTGGCGCAAGCAAGCAATGTATCGCATCCCGCGTGGGTTTGAAAAGCTGGAGGCCATTGACGATTTTTTTCCGAGAATCAGATCTTTCGAAGGGCCAGTTACTAGTCAAACGTGTTTTCGGCATTGGCGAAGCATCAGACGGTAACGAAATCATCCTTCAAGCGAAGTTGATTTCGGAATAAGTGAGGGACAGCGTGGTTTATAACGCTCGGTTCAACGTGAGACGGCGTGATCTTAAGTAATATATGTAAACTGTACATCAAAATGATATACCTGATCAGAAAAGCATTGAATGCACATTTTACCTGCATTGAAAATTGATTTAACTCGATTTCGGTATCTCTCCATCAGAGGTGTCCAAGTACCCGTGAACAGTTTGGGTTGCGTCGTGTACCTGTAAAGCGGGAATTGCGGGAAGATGTAAGCACGCGGCAGCAGTCTGCTGCTACCTGAACAAGGAAGAAAAGCGACATGTACGGGGCAGCCACAAAGGAGGGGCATGCCAAGTTCAAAGCTGCAGCGTGACATGACAAAGGGTATCGTCGGGGTAAAAGGGTATTTTTAGAGTTGATAAGGGTACAGTCATCTCTGCTGCATCATTGATCATTTGCCAATGACCTTTCCCTACTGAATGCTGCTGCTGCTGTACTCTACTGCATCGTTGATCGTTGGCTATTCTGTTAATGGCAATTATTCAGCATTTTATATGTTTCATGTACCAGTATTGGTAATAAACAGCTTGCATCTAATATATTTCTCCTTGTTTGGGTAATGTTTACCTGTACAGGTATATGAACCACATGCCTCCCCGCTGCAAAAAGAAAATCGCCAGGTGATATCATTCACATGTACCCAGGCATACTTTGTCCACTCGCTGAGGTCCTTGAGTCTGAACAGATGGAGGCCTTACAGTGGGACTGTTAAGAGGTTCTGAATTGCATTTTCGACAATGTAGTAGCGGGAGAGCAAACGGAGAGGCTATAAGGTCATGAGATAGACGGTGTTCCGTTATGGCATTGCAACAGAAATATCAGGAGGCTTTATCGCGGGTCTCCGGGAGAACATCCCCAAGAACGCACTGTCATCCCATTGATATACTAGGAACATCATGCACATCCGCATACACGCCGATATACCCGCAGCCCAATGCGTACGCATGTTTCAGTTATGACACATGATCGTCACAGCACAAAATGATTTATTGATGTGGGGAACAATGTCCGTTAAGGTTCAATCACACATGCGTTTCAAAAAGCGGCGCCGCCGAGAGGAGCCTGTCACACATAGCCGAGCCGCCATCCTGAAAACGCGCTTCGTTGTTGTTGCTACGTCACGATCGTACCGACACCAGTCCTCCTCAGGTAACCGAGGATGCGGCTGTAGAGTATGTACCACTGCGCCAATCTACAACGTTGCAAGGTCATTGGCCCAGTCTGTGTGCGCGCTCCATTGGTCGACAACGTTTTGAAATCGCATTTTGTACGCGCGCATGTGTGTGCAGCGTCCCGGCGGCCGTTTCAGCAGTTTCAGCATAGTTTGTGATTTCAGTTTGTGATTCTACGCGTGTTGTGCTGTTCCTGGACACGACTGTTATCCCACGAACAGTCTATCAACTCCGGAACTGGAATGGTTCGCGAGTTGGAGCGGTTGGAGAGTGAAGTGCAAGCGCAGGCCCTGTCGGATTTCGAGAGCTGTGTTCGTTTTGCTTCAAGTTCGAACTTAGTTACAGTGCGTCAGCAACGTAGTGGAGTTTGTATTCACAGTGCACCCATGTATCAGATCTTTGAATCAGTGCTTTATGTCAAATAAATATTTTTTTAGCCAAAAGAAGCTTCTGTTATTTTGAATATCGGGTAACTGCGGTAGGAGTGAAATCCGGTAGAAGTCGATCGTAGCCAGAACAGGTCGAAAGGTCAGCAAAAGTTAAGGCTCCTGATTGGCCGACTGGCATTGCATAATTTTTACAACGTTGTACTCTCATTGGTCGTGTGCTCACTGTTGTGTGAATTATCTCAAACTATGGGCTCTATGGGAAGCTCTTGGAGCCTGCCGACACTTCCAGCTCCCTTCCTCAAAATTTACATTGTGAAGCATGTAATCCATTTTATAATTATCGTGAAGCATTTCTGCTGGAATCACCAATCGTTGGAACGGCAGACGTGACACAATAGCAGAGAAAGAACGGCAGAAGGAGCGAGACACATGTTTACCTACCGACGACCAACACACGGTCACACACAAGTCGTATTTATTTTCGTCGATTCCGTGGCTTGCGCAAATTCCCAGCTCATCTTTGATACCTCAAACACCAAACAACTATTGGTGACAAGGAATTTGCTCATGCGGTAGCACCAAACACACACACAAGCACAAATGACAAAAAATCCCAGCGCAGTATCGGGAGCCCCGCCGTTGCACGCCGGTGCCAAAAGGAAGCCACCTCCACCCCTCCGAGAGCTCCGATTGGCTGGATGAAAAGCTTTCACGTTTCTGCCCTCCGAAGCTGCAGCACGGAGCGGTTCTCGAAAAGCGACTGGAAACGCTCCGCGGCTCGTGTTTCGCGGCGCCGCGAACGCGAAACGCGTTAAAAAACGCATGTGTGAATCCAGCTTTAGTGAGCCACTTTGCCAACGCGCCCGAAGCTGGCGACTGCTGACATGGTTGCCAGCTTACTGATGCGAAGGGTACCAGTCGTGGTGTCGAAAGATAGCTAAAGTTAACCATGTTGCAAACAACAACATTATTTTGAGATAGTGGTAGAGCTCAATTGGTAGAGCCCTGGACCGGAAATCCAGAAGATGTTCGAGTCCTACAGCTGGCTAACCTTTTCAGTGACTTCCATCTTTCATCCGTCAATTTCTTAGGCAATTTGAGGCTTTTTTGTATTTGTCCTTTCTATGTTGTTCCAATCTCAGAAAATCAGTTCTCTCATGCACCTTACAGCAGTCAACATGGCCACTTACACAAAACCGTTACCAGATCTTGAAGATCCGATTGTACGCCCATCCTTCTTGACGGATGCAACTGTATCAGCAGAAGTACCGTCGACACTGTTCTTCTTCGTAGTAATGACTGAAAACGATTCGTTGTCGTCTTCACACGACTATTTCAACAAATAACCGACGACACAGCTGACGGCATGACATCCGCTCCGTGTCCTGAGCCGTCGATGAGGACTGTTCCGCTGCGTGGTTGTTTGATACGAGTTCGAGGGCGGCGCTAGTGTTGAGCGCGTTTGGTGCAACGCGTGGAAACTAGAACCGAGCTCTACTAGCTCCGCGAACTCGATTCATCGTTGAGCGTCGTTGCTGCTACCGGGGGTTAGAGTAACCAAATCCCAGACCAAGAGGGATTGCACTCCTCTCCGTCCCCTGTATCACCATCGTATTTCTCTCCCCTCCATCTTTCATCCTTCCCTTCCCTTTTGTGCACCGAGCCGCCAACCTAGACCAGGCTAACCGCACTTTTTCCCAAACATTATACCCTCCCCACCCCCAAACACTCAGTTGTCTAGCGACGTATACGCCCAATTATTATTATTACCACCCTCAAACTACGCAATTCGTGATTGTTTCACTCATTTTCGCTCGCCGTGCGGTTGAAGCTTGCGGTATGTCCTCGGCAACTCGCTCGGAAATAGCAAACTACCACCATTCTATTGTTTCTGGGGACTGGACAAGGTCTCACGGGCGGGTGGTTAGGCTTGTCACTTGATATTGTGCAGGCTGCACCTGTCTGGAGTTCTTCTGCCTCTTCGTCTAACATTTAAAGAATACTCCTTGCACGATTCCCTACTAAACCGACGCAAGAGTCATCAACGATTTGCTCCACAACAGCTAGACTGAAGTAGCAATGTTCCGTTTTAGCAGTAAAACATGATGTCAAAATTACAGCTTTCCATTTATTTTATATGCCGATTCCGTACAACAAAATGGAGAAAGACGAGAACGACTTGAACAAAATCTGCCTCTTCAGAAACAGCATGCGCCACCGCGCGGCTAATCCACAAAATGAAGTGGTAGCATTCTCTCTCAATGCAAGCGGAGAAGCGATGTCCACTTACGAAAGGAGGTACACACTTGCAACAATGATGTCAGCGAGCTTCCAAATAACAGTTTTGTGCGACTCTTTAAAGCCACTTTTTATGCCTCCCACCAAACTGCATAAACCTTACGTTGCCATTCAGATGTGAAGCAATGACGTAGACGGTGCCCGACGATTTTTACGGTGCTGCTAGGATATATAGTACGATATACTGTTTATCAGCGTCGGGGGACGAGAAATGTAGTTCGACCTTCTGCAGTTGTGCATGATTGTAGTTGTGACCGGCAGTTTTCAATCCCGGGAAAAAACGGACGTAGCAGCAGGCAAACAAAGGAGCGTACGTTCCGAGTCAGTAGGCGACAAAATGTCATTTTGTCTACTTTAACGTGATATCATCTGAGATATCATAATATGCATGTACCGTCGGGGGAAAAAAAGTGAAAAAGACCGTACTGCGTTTGTGTTGCTCAATTGATGCAGGTGAGTAAGGTAGCACAGAAGTTGAACAAGATTTGTTGAAAAAACTGTTTCATGCATAAAACTTAATGTGGGTCATGTTCCCAGACTTAAATGGTTTCTGACCATTTAAGAGTCTGGACAGACTCTTCCGCAGTGGCTACCGATAGAATACACAAAAGCAACTTCACATACGAAAATGCATGCCTCAACACCTCGCAGTTTTTGTGAACTCGAATTTTGGACATCGCTGTTCATGCCGACGCTGGCACACCTAGCGTCAAACCAAGAAAACGTACGCATATATAGAGAACTCATCTGGTCATCCCATTGGGATGACGTCAATCGCCCATGCAATCAGCGCGCAGAATGCCGTCAGGTGATCGTGCACTACAACAACAACTTTCAGCAAGAACCAACATTTTTACGCCGATATACTGTTGTCACAATGTGTGGAAATAAAAGGTATGTATATACTTCGAAATCTGCGACCTGTCTTATAACTGCGATAATCCAATTAGCGACTTCCGTGGAAAGAGGAACTGGCTACGAGGCTACGAACTACGACGACCTTCGGAATCCCGTGCGCTGTTTCACAGCGTTAGTGTAGCGTGTGTATTTCCAAGTTTTCTTAAAGGGTCTCTGACCAGAAGCTGGAGAGCCTTTTCCGCAGTGGCTACCGATAGAATACACAAAAGCAACTTCATCTACGAAAATTCATGCCTCAACACCTCGTAGTTTTCGTAAACTCGAATTTTGAACATCGCGGTTCACACCGACGCTGGCACACCTAGCGTCAAACCAAGAAAACATACGCATATATAGAAAACTCATCTGGTCATCCCACCGGGATGACGTCAATCGCCCATGCAATCAGCGTGCAGAATGCCGTCACGTGATCGAGCACTACAACAACAACTTTCAGCAAGAACCAACATTTTTACGCCGATATACTGTTGTCACAATGTCTGGAAATAAAAATTATGTATATATTTCGAAATCTACTACCTGTTTTATAACTGCGGTAATCCAATTAGCGACTTCCGTGGAAAGAGGAGCTACGAGGCTACGAGCTACGACGACTTTCGGGATCCAGCGCGCTATTTCACTGCGTTAGCGTAGTGTGTGTATTTCCAAGTTTTCTTTAGTTATATCTTTTGGAACAACGACCAATTCATCGAGGTACAGCCCTTACTTCATTTGACATGCCTCGGTTGTGTCGTCAAAGCGAGATTATTCGGCGGGCATTCAGTTCCGTACGATACTGCGCGTTCAACCGCAGCGGCAGGTATGGTTGGCAGCGGATTTTGCAAATCGTATTTGAAGAATGCAGACTATGAGACGGACCCCTCAGTTTGAGTACAAAGAACCTCCGCCTACAGCAGTCCGCAGTGCTTTCCTTGAATCTATCTTCCAAGACTGTTGCATCTGGACGTGACGAGGTTAGTGTCTTCTGTATAATTTATACAGTGATTACTCTCCTTGTGAGAATTACGTTGTGGCATGCAGATGTTAGGAGACCATTTACGCAACAAAGCAAAATACGGATTAAAGAAAATTGAAGCTTACGCACTAAATCAAAAGATTACTCTACAATTGCGAGTGTTGTTGAATGCAGCCATGCCAATTGCAACATTCATGCAGTATAGCAGTATGCAGCCATGCAGTATGCAACATTCACAGTACGTAAAATGAAGCTGTGTATTCCGCATCTAGTTGTAACATTATATTTGTCACAGCAGTGTGCACCAATGTAGTTCATGACTTCCTTGGACAAGATGTGGAACCAAATGTTGGAAGTACAAGGCAGGGACCAGGTACAAGTTTTCTTCTATTTGTTTTCCTTATAATATGCAGCATACTGCACATAGTAAAGAAGGGTTCTGGATTCTAAACCAACGCAGTTGAAATCCTTAGTTTACCCCAAGCTGTACTATTGTTGTCTAATCTGGGGAAACACCACAGAGGGCAACTACGATAAAATTGCAGTGCACAAAAAAAGAAAGAAAGAAAGCCTGGTATACGACAAGTCGACAACCATGTCTACAGGTTGTCTACAGGTGCAATGTGCTGGATCCTCGTTGCAAAGAGGCCCACCAGGGGTGCCACTACAATCCATCCATCCAGCCCCTCAGTTCCTTCAACACATGCAAAATACAGTAGACAAAGCGTTCACTTGGAAATCAGATATTTACACAAAATTGCTTTGCAAATTCAGGATCTTTTAGCGCCATCCCAAACACTTGCCATTACGGTATGAAATCTATCACTGTACCACCTTACAAGGTTCCACTGCTACGGACAGACTACAGAAATCAGCAGAAACTGTTCCTCTTCCGAACAAATTTTTTCAGCTGATTGGAAATGGCCTTCCTGTGTCCAGTTTCAAAACAGAGTTACACAAACTTGTTGAAGTGTTATTAGAGACAGTCCACTTTGTTATGTATTTTTTTTTTGTGTGTGTGTGTGAAAATGTGGACAGCTCGGTGCAATTGTGTATTTTATTTATGTGGTTGTGATTTGCTGTATGCTCGTAGTGGTAATATCTCAGTTATCGCATTTATATGGCTTTTTTTTAACAATGTTAGGGTGATGACTTCATGGAAGTGGAAGGAACAGGAGAGGAAGACATCTGGCAATGGTCATGACAGTTGTCCGTCAGGTACGAGACCAATTTCTTTTATAAATGTGGCATATAGAGTGAAGTTGTTACTAACAAAAAGTTTTTTGTTCCCTTTAAAGGAATCTACAGGTGGTGAGCATGCGCAAGGAATTGACATATCTCAATACAACTCAGACCTGCCTGTTGCACATGAGGTGTGTGACTCTACTTACGCACACAAGCTTCTGCAGGTTCGATGCATATATGTTTTGAAACATGAAAGACAGAGTGCTAAAAATATATCTGAGGTGAAAAATTGAGCAGTTCATTGCAGTAATTCTATCGATTTATTTTCAGCATTTTGGGAAAAATATAGTGATGGCAAGATTACCTGTGTTGTACTGCCAGACCATCTGCTATTGGAGTTCCATGTCCCAGTTATTGTATATAATAGCTGTTTGAGGTTATTACATATTTATTATGCAAGTTTTGTGCCTGTGAGTTCCTGTAAATGTGCTCTGCGGTGATCATACTGGACAGAGAGCTATGCCTGTATGATAACAGTGACTAATGTTCTCCTGCCCATAAACCTATTCCTAGGTTACATCCGCACCCTTGGAAGTCACTGGAGAGGCGTGTCCGCTTAACTCAATTGGTAAGGGCCCTGGATCGGTAATACAGAAGATGTGGGTTCAAGTCCTACTACTGGCTAACCTTTCCAGTGACTGCCTTCTTTCATCATTCATTTCTTAGGCACTTGATGCTTTGTATGTATTTGCCTTTTCTATGTGTTCCAGTCTCAGAACATCAACTGCCATGTTCAAAAGAACTGGAATATGCCTCTGCAATCTGGAACCCACCCCAACATCTCTTAATCGACAAAGTAGAATTTGTACGGAACCGCACGGTTTGTTGCTCGTGGTTATCATCCTTTTTCCAGCGTCTCAGCCGTTAAAGCCAAACTCTTTCTTACTCCTTTGATTACCAGATGAAAGGTATCAGGCCTGGCATTCTTTCATAAGTTATATTACAGTCGCACTCCTCCCCACCCCACTTACTGTCAGTCCCCTCACAAGTTACTTCCAAGACTTGATGACTCGCACAAAGTACTTGCCCCACCTACACAAACAAAAAAATTCCTCTAGTCTCCGCACCAGCTGATGGTGTCAAACTGGAATGACGTTCCTGCCCACATAGCATCAGAACAAAATGTATCGTCATTTATTTCCAAGTGCTATGATCGTTTTCAGATCGAATGAATTTCTTTGTGGTGAGTGAACGAATTTGGTGTACATCATTTTGGTATTTGTCTTTTTTGGATAAAAAACCTCCCGCATTTATGTAAATCCCTTCACAAGGGTCTTTAAGTAAACAAATGAAATGAAGAACTTCGTGATACTTTCATAATTCACAATAATTGGAGCATTTTTAATGCATATTTTAAAACAGTGGCTGCTAAAAATGTGTCAGACATTGTTACAAAGGCTGCCGTCTGTACCAGGTGAATCATGATTTTTCCCAGAAGCCCAATAATGTATAACGCTGCATCACATATGCTATTTTGGAACAATCTCTGCAGACATATTATGAAGATATTATCTGAGTGCCACAATAAACTATATGAACCACATTTCATGTTACATCATCTTTGACTAAAACATGCCTATTTGAGTATTTGAGCAGCCCAAGATACAAAGCTTGGTTCCTCAAGGTCTACATCCTACTCGAACTGGGTGTGCACTTTGCACACAAAAGGAAGATTGAGAATGAAAAAATGGCTAGGAAGCAAGCGAACTGGGGTTTTACATCATGCATGGAAGATTGAGGTTTTCGATAGTCAACTTGTGTAGTGAGCACTTCTGGAGGACTGAGAGCAGGAACCGAGGTCACACACAGGGTAACCTGCATAACAGTCTGATTTACTTCCACATAACGATCATTAAAATACTTGAGGTGCCTAAACAATACTATTTGGGTGCTATCAGGTCATTATTATAGTTGCATCGTTAGTCTACAGGTGAAATTGCAAGGGCACCCCCTGTAGGGGGTACTTCCACCTAGTATCTTGGGTATTTAAAGCATGTAGTAGTTACTATGGGAAAGGCTTTTCGTATCCTGTTCACCGCGCAGACTGGTATAACGATTCTCTTGTTTTTTTCAAGTTTGTGCAACATCCATCCCACGAACTGTTGGTATGTAGTGTACGTATCTATTTCCTGTATGAGACACGCAAGCTTTGAACAAAACTAAAGCTAGTAGGGCGCAGAGTATTAATTCAGCTGCACTCTTCTTGAATAAGTGACGAACAATAACGAAACGTTCAGAAAAACTATTTTGAATTGAAACCAACCAGCATGATTGTGCATGAGACACGTACGCTTCTTACTTGTGAATATGAGCGCTAGGTTCGTGCTGCCCTCGAAGTTCTAAATATGCTACTTTAAGAGCAGCTCCTTGCAACATAAGCACTCGACTTCTTTCGGCATTATTATGCAATGAACCACTCCGGCCCCTTTACACGGCGCCGTCAAACATGAAATTTACACAAACTGTTCATGTGCTTCATCGTGATGGATGCTGAAAGCTCATCTAACAGTCTGTCGTTGGAACTTCCTCTTCATGCTGAAGTCGATTCGCGGCTCAACATTTCAAAAGCAAGGCCTCCAAACTCTGCTGCACGTAGCATGTGCCTCTCAGCTGCTGAAAGGTAGCTGAAAAGCTGACTTCTCGACTCCGCTGTGCTTCCGCGTCCATATTGAAAAAGCACCCAGCAATACGGAAGTTGCGGAAACCTCCCGAACTTCCGGTGTGGACTTTCCACCAATAAACGTCGCGGGCGTTTGACGTCATACACATGGGAAAACCACTGCATAATAGCTAGAGTTTTGCGCTGATCGCACGAGTTGAGGGCAGAAATCGAAACCGCTTTTCGGCTCCTTGTTTGGAATAATTGGCGGCTCCGCAGAGACGAAACGTTTCAGTTGTAACTTGGAGGCACCATGTAGGTTCGTTATCCATACAAACAAAGACATTGACCAGGTTCTGGTCAGAGACCCTTTAATGTATATCTTTTGGGACAACGACCAATTTATCGAGGTACACAGACTTCATTTGACATGTCTCGGTTGTGTCGTCAAAGCGAAATTTCTCGGCGGGCATTCAGTTCCCTACGATACTGCGCGTTCAACCGCAGCGGCACGTATGGTTGGCAGCAGATTTTGCCAATCGTGTTTGAAGAATGCAGACTATGAGACGGACCCCTCATTTTGTGTACAAAGGATCTCCGCCTACAGCAGTCCGCAGTGCTTTCCTTGAATCTATCTTCCAAGACTGTTGCATGTGGACGCGACGAGGTTAGTGTCTTCTGTATAATTTATGCAGTGTTTACTCTCCTTGTGAGAATTACGTTGTGGCATACAGATGTTAGGAGAGCATTTACGCAAAAAAAGAAAAATAAGGATTAAGGAAAATTGAAGTTTACGCACTAAATCAAAAGATATACTATACATTCCGAGTGCTGTTCAGAATGCAGCCATGCCAGTGCAGTAGGGTCATTCTATGCCAAATCACCCAGAGGTCGTGCTCCCCCCCCCCCATCAGTTTTGCTTCCAAAAATTATCATGGACTCCTTATTGCAAATAAAGACATTTTCCCGAGTTTTACTGGTCAATGTTGAACTGTTGTCGATTTAGGCGGGGTCAAAGTTCGTCAGAATCGCGAAAATCATTCTACGAAAAAAGTTACCTACTGAGCAAGGTTTTGAGTCTAGGTGGACTTTAGTGATATAGAATGAAAGAGCGTAGCCCTAACATTCTGCCAATATCAAGTTCTTCCCTCGTGTTTCATTTTCGGCCAGCGAAACAGGGCTGCTTTCTGGCGCTATTTCTTACAACTTTACGCCTTGTTAAGGGCACCTTTCGCACAAGCTGGAAGGGACAAATAAATTCAGCGTGTTCTGTACCTTCCGTACTTCAAAATCACATGTTTTGAAGCCCGGTCACACAATACTTTTTGCCCCATTTAATCCCAAATGCCGTACTTTTGGTAAAGTTGGCCGTTTTCAACGCCATTTTTGAAAATGAAGCGGTCGGCTGAGAACAACCCAAATAGACGGAGATGACAGATCAATATCTATACTAAAGCATATAAAAAAATTGAGAAGGTACTTTTTGATAAGGGCGAGAAAATAATTTTTATATCCGATCCACTCTACACATAGCTACGCTGAACGGCGCATGGGTGGGTCGCGAAGCTTGGTTCTGATAACGTTTTTCCGTGTGGTGAAGTTTTCCTATCCCTTATGGAGGACCTGAACAGACATTATATTCAGCTAAGTCGCATCTATGCTACTATGATGATCACCCAAGCAGGCTGGAATTATAAAAACAGTTTATTTGCAATTCAGACTGTCTACATATTTTATTTTCGCGATTGTAACAGTGACAGCAACAAGATGCCCACGTAAATGAATGCACAACGGTTTCATTATTATTACATATTTTCTTTTGAAACGTTAAAAAGCAAAGGCGACCATTGGTAGGGTATCTCATTAGAAGTGACCACTACAATTTCCTCTCTACGGTGAAAAGGTAGGTCTTGAACGCTGCTCCGACTGGAGTCTCCGTGCGTGCCACGCACTTTCATACCGCAGTCCTTCATGTTGCACGCGCGCATTTGCTGACGTTCCTACTTCGGCCATTGTTCAACACAACGACTTCAGCAAGAAACTTGGAGCAATAACAACCTTTTTGGTTACACTGCATGCATCACATGTGAGAAAGACGATCATAAACTAATCAGCTGAGCCGCGGATGAGCTCTCCTAAACCGATTTCAAGGCGATGTGTTAAAGGTTACGTGGATGTAGAGCGCGTTTTTGGACGCTACAATGCAGCAAAAGCTATCCGCTCACAACGTGATCTGCGTTGCTATTAATCATAAGAAAAGCGCATTTGAAGGGATAGTATGGTTTGCTCATAATGTTCCTTGTGAGTGTGAAAGCACCGCTGTCGTTTCTCATGACTACCACTTTAAAACGCCGCGAATGAAAGACTGAGAAACACCTACTAACAATACTTACCAATGCACTGATGACAATAAAAACTACACATTTTATTAACAAAAGGGCTGGCAAAAAAGAGGAAATGCTCATATCCGGCCACAGGACGCGACTTCTGAAACCTAGGCACGCGATCTGTTCGCGCGCCTGACAGCACAGGAAGCCGTCTCGTGCGGCCCTCGCGTAACCATGCGGGACATAAAAAATATTTTCTCGCCCTTATCAAAAAATACCTTCTCAATTTTTTATATGCTTTAGTATAGATATTTATCTGTCATCTCCATCTATTTGGATTGTTCTCGGCCGACCGCTTCCTTTTCAAAAACGACGTTGAAAACGGCCAACTTTACCAAACGTACGGCATTTGGGATTAAACGGGGCAAAAATATTGTGTGGTCGGCCTTCAAAACATGTGATTTTGAAGTATGGAAGGTACAGAACACGCTGAATTTATTTGTCCCTTCCAACTTGTGCGAAAAATGCCCTTAGCAAGGCGCAAAGTTGTAAGAAATAGCGCCAAAAAGCAGCTCTGTTTCGCTGGCCAGAAATGAAACAAGAAGGAAGAACTTGACATTGGTAGAATGCTAAGGCCAAGCTCTTTCATTCTATGTCACTAAAGTCCATCTAAACTCAAAACCCTGCTCAGTATGTAACTTTTTTCGTAGCTTTGATTTCGCGATTCTGACGAACTTTGGCCCCGCCTAGATCGACAACAGTTCAACATTGTCCAGTGAAACTCGGGAAAATGTATTTATTTGCAATAAGGAGTCCATGATAATTTTTAGAAGCCAAATGAGGGGGGTCGAGCACGACCTTTGGGTGATTTGGCCTGGAATGACCCAGTAAGTAACATCCACAGTACGTAAAATGAAGCTGTGTATTCCGCATCTAGGTGTAACATTTTAATTGTCACAGCAATGTGCACCAATGTAGTTCATGACTTCCTTGGACAAGATGTGGAATCAAATGTTGGAAATACAAAGGCAGGGATCAGGCACAAGTTTTCTTCTATTTGTTTTCCTTATAATATGCAGGACACCGCCCATAGTAAAGAAGGGCTCTAGATTCTAAACCAACGCAGTTGAAATCCTTAGTTTACCTCAAGCTGTGCTATTGTTGTCTAATCTGGGGGAACGCCACAGAGGGGAACTACGAGAAAATTGCACTGCACAAAAAAAAAAAAAAGAAAGAAAGCCTGGTGTAAGACAACCATGTCTACAGGTGCAATGTGCTGGACCCTCGTTGCAAAGAGGCCCACCAGGAGTGCCACTACAACCCATCCATCCATCCATCCAGCCCCTCAGCTCCTTCAAGACATGAAAAATAAGTAGACGAAGTGTTCACCTGGAATTCAGACACTTACACAAAATTGCCTTGCAAATTCAGGATCTTTTAGCGCCATCCCAAACACTGGCCATTACGTTATGAAATCCATCACTGTACCACCTTACAAGGTTCCACTGCCACCGACCAACTACGGAAATCAGCAGAAACCGTTCCTTTTCTGAACAATTTTTTTCAGCTGATTGGAAATGGCCTTCCTGTGTCCAGTTTCAAAACCGAGTTACACAAACTTGTTGAAGTCTTATTAGAGACAGGCCACTCTGTTATGTATTTGTGTGTGAAAATGTGCACAGCTCGGTGCAATTGTGTATTTTATTTATGTGATTGTGATTTGCTGTATGCTCGTAGTGGTAATATCTCAGTTATCACACACTGTATTGGTGTTAGGCACCTCATCAGGCTGACGCCTTTCGTGCCTGGTAGCCTTATTTAATTTTCTATGAAATGAGATCCTCATAAAATTACATATCGCTTTTTTTTTAAAACAATTTTAGGGTGATGACTTCATGAAAGTGGAAGAAACAGGAGAGGAAGAGATCTGGCAATGGTCATGACAGTTGTCCGTCTGGTACGGGACCAATTTCTTTTATAAATGTGGTATGTAGCATGAAGTTGTTACTAACAAAAACTTTTTTCTTCCCTTTAAAGGAATCTACAGGTGGTGAGCACACGTAAGGACTTGACTTATCTCAACACAACTTATCCTGCCTGTTGCACATGAGATGTGTGGCTCTACTTACACACACAAGCTTCTGCAGGTTCGATGCATGTATATTTTAAAACATGAATGAGAGAGTGCTAAAAATATATCTGAGGTGAAAAATTGAGCAGTTCATTACAGTAGTTCTATCGATTTATTTTCAGCATTTTGGGAAATATATAGTGATGGCAAGATTACCTGTGTTGTACTGCCAGACCATCTGCTATTAGAGTTCCATGTCCTAGTTATTATATCTAATAGCTGTTTGAGGCTATTACATATTTATTATGCAAGTTTTGTGCCTGTGAGTTCCTGCAAATGTGCTCTGCGGTGATCATACTGAACAGAGAGCTATGCCTGTATAATAACAGTAACTAATGTTCTCCTTCCCATAAACCTATTCCTAGGGTACATCCGCACCCTTGGAAGTCACTGGAGAGGCTTGTTAGCTTAGCTGAATTGGTAAGAGCCCTGGATCGGTAATAGAGAGGATGTGGGTTCAAGCCCTACTACTGGCTAACCTTTCCAGTGACTGCCTTCTTTCATCATTCATTTCTTAGGCACTTGATGCTTTGTATGTAATTGTCCTTTCTATGTGTTCCAGTCTCAGACCATCAACTGCCATGTTCAAAAGAACTGGAATATGCCCCTGCAATCTGGAACCCATCCCAACATCTCTTAATCGACAAAGTAGAATTTGTACAGAACACGGTTTGTTGCTCGTGATTATCATCCTTTTTCCAGCGTCTCAGCCATTAAAGCCCAACTGTTTGATTACCAGATGAAAGGTATCAAGCCCGGCATTCTTTCATAAGTTATATTACGGTCACCCTCCCACCCCACTTACTGTCAATCCCCTCACAAGTTACTTCCAAGACTTGATGACCCGCACAAAGTACTTGCTCCACCTACACAAACAAAAAAAAAATTTCTCTACTCTCCGCTCCAGCTGATGGTGTCAAACTGGAATGACCTTCCTACCCACATAGCATCAGAACAAAATATATCGTCATTGATTTCCAAGCGCTATGATCATTTTCAGGCCGAATGAACTTCTTTGAGGTGAGTGAACGAATTTTGTGTATTTTTGTGTACATCATTTTGTTATGTCTTTGTTGGATACAAACCTCCCCCCTTTATGTAAATCCCTTCACAAGGGTTTTTAAAGTAAACAAAAGAAGTGAAGAACTTTGTGATACTTAGGAGCATTTTTAATGTATATTTTAAAACAGTGGCTGCTAAAAATGTGTCAGACACCATTACAAAGGTTGCCGTCTGTATCAGGTGGATCGGATTTTTCCCGGAAGCCCAGTAATGTATGAAGCTGCATCACATATGCTATTTTGGAACAGTCTCTGCAGACATATTATGAAGATATTATCTGAGTGCCACAACTATATGAACCACATTTCATGTTACATCATCTTTCACTACAACATGCCTATTTGAGCAGCCCAAGATACAAAGCTTGGTTCCTCAACGTCTACATCCTACGCGAACTGGGTGCGCACTTTGAACAGAAAAGGCTGAGGTTTTCGATAGTCAACTAGTGTAGTGAGCACTTCTGGAGGACTGAGAGCAGGAACCGGAGGTCACATACAGGGTAACCTGCGTAATAGTCTGATTGACTTCCACATAACTATCATTAAAATACTTGAAGGGAGTAGCCTCAAGACAGGAGCCGCCGATATTTCGAACAGAGCGTGTTCTTCTTCTGGGCACTGTCCTTATCATTGGCATGGTATTTAAAGGGTTAGGTGTGACGTGTTAAAGCTCAGCTCCGCCGATTTTCGACTGCGACAGAATGGAGCCATGCTTGGGCTGTGCGTTCGTTTCCGCTCAGGGAGCATACATGTGAAAAATTTTCACCCATTTGTTTGTAGTTTTTAGGAAAACAATTTTTTTAAATTTCCCTGGCACGGCGGTCCTGTGGTCGGCAAACCCTGACCAATCCCGGCTTCGTCCTGGCTTAGCAGCGCTCGTGGCTTGGCTAACGCCAAATCGTCGATGCGATGGCGGAGATCTATGGGCGAAGGTGAATGTTTTGGGTGTGTTCCGTGATAATTGCTGTCGTTAATAGCCTCAAAGATAGTTTTGCCGGTCTTCTTTAACAAGCCTTACAGGATGGCCTCGTTGTGCAACGACGGCCGTCGTGAGCGGACATTCTGTGCCCGCACTGTGCTTCATGCTACCAACAAGACCTAACACCTAACGTGTGACGCACTCGTACGCATTCTCAATAGCTTTGGCAGCGCACTATGCGCGGACTTGCTGCGCGTGCAGAAAGCACCACCAAAGCTATTGAGAACGAGAACGAGTACGTGCTCGAAGACGTACGTGCTCGAAGAAGTATTTCTTATAAGAAACGTGATAAAACGGTGCGGTGGTCCCCGATAGCTCGTGACAGCTATTTCAGCACGATACAGCGGCCATGACGGAGTGTAAACACAAACTGGTTGCCAGGCAGAGCTGGCTAGGTGTGGCTATCCAATCCGCGCAGTTCCAAGTATGACGTCACAAGTGGAACCGCCGCCCGGTAGTTTTTCTCAAATTTCTCACGAAGGAGTATGGAAATTTGGAAAGCAATGTGCGTTTATGAATGAAGTTGGGACCACGGTTCTGAATATCAAACGTCTTCATACTTTCGGAACAGCAGCGGAGCTGCACTTTAAAGTTTCATGCGAATTGTGGGTCAACAGCCCGGGTCCGTATGAGCTTCTAAGGCCGGAGTGAATGACACCTTTGTTAGAGAGTTACAGAGACCGGTTACAGAAATGGGAGGTTCACGTACACGGGGACGAAACGGGACAACAGGCAGGAATTGGCAAGCATTCCGAAAGGTATGGAGGTTAGTGGTTACGTGGGGAAAAATTCCAGAGCGAGCAAAGCATTTTTTTAAAGATATATATTCTACGTCGGAAAGGGAAAGAAAAAAAGAGAAACACTGTCAAGGAGCCCGCGATGAGGGAATCACACACGTAACATGAAAAACGGTTAGGAGCAATTTGAACAAGAACTTTCGTGCAAGACACTGCACTTCTTCAGGTTACAGAACTAAGTGTGACACAAGTATATATAACCCAAGAGAACAGATACAATAAAACAGGTTTCCAGAACCAAGTAAACAGAAAACAACCAGACAGTAATACAATGCATCACGTGAGCAACCGTCACATAAGAATCAGGAAAGAGAAAGTGTACGGGTAAATGAGACATTCGGAGAATTGGGGTTCAAACGACTTGGTGATGAAAAACGGGGGCACAGGTGGATGTCTAGCCGCGTACGTAGAGAACACAGCTTTTGTTGAACTGCGTGGGAAGGTCCGAGTGACCTTATGGGCTGAAGGGAAAATGGAGCTCAGAATGCTAAGAACAGAAGGTGAATGAAGTAGCTTAGCTGGATGATGGGTTGAACAACTGCAGAGGACCGCCATGAACGTTTAGTCCCCGTGGTTTTAAAGAAGAAAACTTAGAAATGAAGAAGGACTCGCGATTTTTGCGTTTGCAATCGGTGGTGTAGCCAGATTCCAGAATTGCAACAGACAGGTGTGTATCCATGTCGTACTAGGGAAGATTAAAATGTATAGCAACGGGAGTGGGGCGATTATTGACAATGTTGGATTTATGACCGTAAAACCTCTGACGCATGGTATTGGAAGTTTCACCAATGTACTGAACATTCCATTTCATACATGTTATTAGATAACAAATGTTAACCTTCTACTACATGATCTTTTTTTTGTTTTTATTGAAAAAATATATTTGGTGCAGCATGGCCACACTAAAACGACCACAACGTTTTTTTTTTAAAAAACGATTTTTTTAATTTGTTTAAAATCAGATTGTGCCTTAGTGGCACATTATGCTTCAACGGACATTGTTCTTGAGATGAAAAATGTTTATTACAGATACATACATGGATATTGACTTCAGCTTCCATTGAGTGAAAAAAATCGCGTTATATTGTAGTCACGTGAGCTGTGCTGAGACTTTCTTGTCGTTGCTACACAAAGCATTGTCTACTTACGCACAGTGAAAGGTCAGAAAACAGTTTCTGTCTTTGTTGAGGCACAGAGTGACACGACATTTTCGACATTCTACAAACGATTTTCCTGTACAGTTAGGCAGCTTACACCGTGCCCTTTTCTCTCGCCAGGTAGCAATATGGTCCACCTTGTCCAGACGAACATCTTGCGTGGGCACCCGTGCAGTAGGATCACGCTGCTTTTTTTCTGCGAGCTCGTTCTCAATTGTATTACTGGGGCAGCCACGTTTTCTGTTTTCGACAGGCTTCACACTTCTGCACAGTCCCTCCGCCACGGACATTTTGAAGTCAACAAGTGGCATTGTGTCTCCTTCATGCGCCTCCATACCAGCCATGAGTTTACTAGTGCAAGGTCAATCACATGGAAAAATATTTTCAGATACCATTTCTTGGACCCTGATATGTATTCTGTACAGGCCCAACATGGAATCGAGAAGATCGACTCCCCCCATATAGCTGTTATAAACCTTCACTGATTGGGGGCAAGGGATAGTGACATGCTTCTTCTCTTTCCTGTCATAGTAGTATGTATATGTTGAGAAACTACGGCCATGTTAAACGCCGGCTCCCCCGCTAGGGCAGCGCCACCCTTCGCGCCGACTTTTTTCGCGTATTTTTCCTCGCGCCAGGCGGGCGGCGCTCGGGTGGAGGCTCTTACCCGTGGGCGGAGCGTGGCCGGAGGGCTGCGTGCGCGTTTACCCTCTTACATTTTTCAGCCTGGGCCGACTTCTTTCGTCATTTTTTCAATCTGTGCCGACTTCAGTCGTAATTTTTTTCATCTACAATGGGTGTGCAGTAGGCTGTTTACATGCAAAGGATAGCCATACACAAAAGTACAAGTGAAAATATCTTTATTAAAGTCATTAATGTCAGAAATTATGTTATTACTCTCGTGAAGGAGAAAAACTTAACCAGAAAACCTGATGCAGAAGAAACACAATACACCAAACAAAGATTATACTTATTACAGGCACGATGCAATACCACGAGTTTTAATTACAAAGTTCTGATAGATGTATGTAACTTCAAGAACAATAGCTGAGGCCGACTTCTCTAGCGATTTTTTATTATTTTTTAGCGCGCGGTGGGTGGCGCGCAGGTGAGGGGCTGTCCGGGTGCTCACCAGCAGGCCTACGGGCTCCGAGCGCCCTGGCCGACTTCTCTAGCGTTTTTTTTTTTTTTCTAGCGCGCGGTGGGTGGTGCGCAGGTGAGGGGCTGTCCGTGTTTTTACCAGCTGGCTGAAGAGCTGAGCGTACACTTATGGTTGTACACACTGGGCTTACTTCTTTGGCTATTTTCAGCCTGGGCCGACTTTCATTCGCATTTTGTCATGCGGCGCACAAGTAGGGACATGCACACTGTCAACATCGGGCCACATCTTTGGCGATTTTTTCACCCTGGGACGACTTCGTTCGCAATTTTTTTCAGGTGGTGCGTGTATCAAAATTAAAAGTTTTATTATAAAAGTCTAACATGCGCACTCAAGCGGAGTTTTAATTACAAAGTTCTGACAGATGTACGTAACTTCATGCACAACAACTAGTATTCCATTATGACACATTTAATCAAAAAAATATATTTTTAATCAATAAGATTACAATCAAAATTAAAAGTTTTATTATCAAAAGTCTAACATTATTATACGTGACCACCATAGTGTGGCTATAATTACAAGTGCCGATATATGTATGTGGACAGCAGAGAACCTGGAAGACCATGGGACACGAACACAAGAGGAAATCAAATCTATAACACTACAAAGAAGCTATTCTTAATAAAAAAAGCAACAGAGGAGGAGAATAATCTATAATTTTATCTATCATAAAATCATCTGCGTGACTTAATTAGTCGAACCCATACAATTTTCATTCTAAGAGACACTACAAACCTTACTTTGTTTTATGAATTCAACACAGAAAATATATTAAAAAAATAACTTCACCGCATAGCACGCTCCTATCCAACAACCAACTCTAATAATATCTGCCATGATTTGTTGAAGACGGGAGGCGTACGCCTGACAGTTATGAACATTTTCGAGCGCATTAGGGAAGATAAGTTCCAACATTACACAATTAATCAATTTCTTATTATGTAAACAGCATAGACATACGGAAATAATGAGAAACAAAACGATCAACAGCTAATAGAGAACCAAAACTCATCACATAAACAACAGACAGATGCAGGAAAATAAATGAAAAAAGAATCTATCACAACGATAAACATGCACGGATGCACATGCAGAGAAACACTTTGAACGGCACATGATGAATAATTTAGTACAGCACAGCTAACGCTGAATAGCAGAGAAACACTCAAACGGCGCATCTGCCAACGTGTAAACAACAGACAGAAAAATATTACTGAAACAAGATCAACAGCTAATAGAGAGCCAAAATCCAACACGTAAACAAGAGGTACACAAAGGATAAATAGTTGAAGAACAATCTAACATACAAGAAACATGCACGGATGAATAGCAGAGAAACACTCTAAACGTGCATCTACCAACGGTAACAACAGACACATGTAGGAAAATAATTGACAAAGAATCAATCAAAACGATAAACATGCACGGATGAATAGCAGAGAAACGCTTTGAACGATGCATCTGCCAACATGTAAACAACACACAGGAAAATAATAGCGAAACAAACTATCAAACATTACAATTTGAAATTGAAATAATATATATTTTGAACTATCATAAAATCAACCTTGCGAGCTAACAATATAGAATTTTCATCCTACTCAGGCACTATAATCATTACCTTGACAGAGCTATCCCAACACGCAGCACAGCTATGCTTTACACAGTACAACCAGACTCAAGACACCGGTGGGGTCACACTCTCCCTCTATGCAGCCCGGTGGGGTCACTCTCTCCATTTATACAGCCAAAAGCGAAGAACCTGTTGTCAATCTGCGGGGTGGGGAAATCCTCTCTCTTTTTCACATTGTTTCCTCCAAAAGGAAATATTCTTAGGACCGGTGTACAGAGACGAAATTTTTACTGACCGCAAATAGACATTGGAATTATTCGACTCTCAAGAACACAATAAGAATTCTATCAAAAAACAATAGCACACACACAAAAAAAAATCTAAGAATAGACTTTTATGTCAGTACAAACTGGTTTTAGAGAAACATTATCCAAGCAAACGAGAAAATATTATCGGCGCAAACAATATTCAACCAAAACGAGAAACGTTGCATTTAACGTATTTTAGATCAGACACAACTATTAGGCATTCATTATTCTCAACTCACAAAATATCAATCGAGTGAAAGTCAAGTTTATTCAGTGATAGAAACAATACTCATTCGAAAACGAGAATCAAATTTAATTACATCTTTTTATGATAACTTTGCAATAGTAATTCCTACATGCAGAAGCCACAAACAACTCATCGGAAATGCAAATTATTGTGTTTGCTATAGCGGAAATCAACGCACACAACTTAAAAATACATTCCCAACTAGTACAATATTTTTATTAATATCAGTCGAGTGATCATCTGAACAAAGTCAAAAGCAGTAATTAATTTAGGTAAACATTTTTTTCGTAACCACGCAGCGCAAATATACATCACAGAAACATGTCTTTTCCATTCAGGGCCCACTAGTGGAAACGAAGTGAGAGAGGAAAGCTGAGTTCCCGTACACTTTCGTTAAGGTTACGCCCGCAGGGAGTAGGGGAATCCAACAATGGTCTTGGTATACAATGTATAGTTGAACGCCATAAACCGAATCCCGCAAGTCAAGTTAGGGAAGGAGGGTCTCTAGCGCTGTCTTGTACGTAGAATCATTGAAAGCATACATTTTTCATTACACATTACATCTTTTTTTTGTAAATTGACTTTCATAATTCTAACGTCACGTGGAACATATGAACCTGATAATAAAATTTTAATAAATAAAATTAGCACCAATATGATTTAATTAAATGTTGAGGCACACTACAAAACAGAACAGACAATTGCTATACATTGAAGAGATGGACGGATTTTGTACTCGTTACCATACGTCATGGGAGGACCTGATAAAAAGTTGCTTCGAAAAGGAGGAGCTGCGAAACGATTCATTTATCGATGCATTTCAATACGTCCTAGACATGGTCTTATTCGGAGATATGGTGCAAATTATGGAATTCAAGATGCGACAACTTGTATGCCGAATCTACAATAGTTATAAAAATATTTGCACGTCAACATCGGAAGGACCACTTGGATTGATGGTGGAGTTTTTGAGGTTTGCTAACGAAGAATTGAAATACACTAGACCAAACGTAATTGTAATCATTGCAATGGGCATTGCATTAATCAAGAAAGCAATCAGATCAAATTATCATATACAAGCAGTCTATATCGCGCGATTCATTACGGATTTGTTGAAATTACACCTAACGGTTGAAATGGAAAGTACATAAAAATTCTTATCACGTGGTATATTCCACCTTAGAACCTCTACACATTTATTTTATTCTACCAGTCAAGGATGTCGAATGAACAGAAGTTCAATATTGCCGTGCAAGGTCTGAGGTATCATCCCTTATTGAAACTCAACAAACATATCAATTGTGGTGGGCCACCGGACGATTTTCATCTAATACTCTCTTGTACGACATTCAAGAATCTTCGTACAAAGAAGGGAAACATCAATAAGAGACTGTGCAAGTTCATCGCAACAAAGTGCAAGTTGTTGAAGCAATACAAACACGGCGGCAACATATCACCCGCGTTAATCAACGCTGGATTCAAGCGCCTAATAATCAGAATAAACTACTTGATGTCTTCGGAATTCATCAATCAAGACAACAAACGGAAACTTCCGAGTTTGGAATAGAATTGTAATTTATTGAAATAAACAAGTGTATAATTGAAATAATAATAGTTGTATTCTTTGTCATCATTGTAATGTATTCTACACATCGCAACGAAAACAGCTTTTGATTAGATTGAAGATTGCTAAGGAGACACTATGTACAAGGATCTTCGCACGGAATCAGCGTTGGACATCAAAGAGATTTTACACGGTCAAACTCTATACAACACCGACATCCGAAGGAAAGAATTGCACAAGATCGCTAATAGAAATTTAGAGGCATGTTACATCAATCTTTGTTTACAAAGAGGAACACTAATATTTTGCGAAAGCTTATTTTATGAGTTAAATTACACAGTGTATATATTTTCTCAGACGATTGGACAGTTGACAATACTATATTGAAAGGAATCTATTATCAAATGACGCGCAGTCTACAATTCTAATCATCATAACATGCGGCACGCAATTGCTATAAGATTTTGGGAGAATCGAATCACACAACAGTCATCAGAAATGTTTAACCAATGAAGATGAGCACTATGCATAAGATATGTAATTATAATAAGTAAATATTCCTTTTGCACAACTTAACCAAAGCAGCACACATAAACGTAGCTCCAATTCACAGAATGTACCCGAGGTTCTTCATTAGCCATACTGAAAAACAATGAGTCTGTTCGTTATGTCACGGCATATGAGGCACTACAAATGGGAAGGGCATACTTTAATTTTAGAAGATTTTAGCTCATAATGAAACAAAACGGAAACTCCAACACCAAAGGTTATTGTTTAAATTTTCAAAGTCAAAACTGTACACTCTTTCTTACAATTTTTTAATATATAGATTAAAAAGCTATCTATTTAGTCACATATTGTATATTTTTCGAACGAAATTTACTTAAAACTCGAGGAAAAAGTGATCCGAGTCGTCGAATGCGTTTCGGCAACACGCCGGGCGGCGTTTCCCGGGCACCCTTCCGAAACCGAACGCAATTCGGTGCCCGACGCGTTAACGCGGCACCCCACGCCAGCGTGTTGCTTTCTTCCGGAAACGGGTTCGACGACTCGGATGACCATTTCTTCGAGTTTTAAGTAAATTTCGTTAAAAAAATATTCGTAACTTTTACTGTCCGCATCATGGAGAATTCACATTACGTTATAGAGTATATAGAAAATATGAATACACTCGATTAAATTCTTTGTCATCGTGAAAGAGTTCTTAAAACCCTCGCGTATCAAAGTGAGCCATCTAAAGCTGTGAAATTACACTTTCTACAACTCAGTTAGTAAATTGCGGCAGCAGTTTTAATTAAATACTTACTGACAGTCACCACTGCTCCGGAATGTGATCTGATAAATTTTAGCAATTAATGTACAAACAAGTTTATTGTATACAATATGTGACTAAATAGATAGCTTTTTAATTTATGTATTAAAAATTGTAAGAAAGAGTGTACAGTTCTGACTTTGAAAATTTAAACAATAACCTTTGGTGTTGGAGTTTGCGTTTTGTTTCATTATGAGCTAAAATCTTCTAAAATTAAAGTTTGCCCTTCCCATTTGTAGTGCCTCATATGCCGTGACATAACGAATAGACTCATAGTTTTTCAGTATGGCTAATGAAGAACCTCGGGTACATTCTGTGAATTGGAGCTACGTTTATGTGTGCTGCTTTGGTTAAGTTGTGCAAAAGGAATATTTACTTATTATAATTACATATCTTATGCATAGTGCTCATATTCATTGGTTAAACATTTCTGATGACTGTTGTGTGATTCGATTCTCCCAAAATCTTATAGCAATTGCGTGCCGCATGTTATGATGATTAGAATTGTAGACTGCGCGTCATTTGATAATAGATTCCTTTCAATATAGTATTGTCAACTGTCCAATCATCTGAGAAAATATATACACTGTGTAATTTAATTCATAAAATAAGCTTTCGCAAAATATTAGTGCTCCTCTTTGTAAACAAAGATTGATGTAACATGCCTCTAAATTTTTTTTAGCAAATTTTTATTAGCGATTCTTGTGCAATTCTTTCCTTCGCATGTCGGTGTTGTATAGAGTTTGACCGTGTAAAATCTCTGATTTCCAACGCTGATTCCGTGCGAAGATCCTTGTACATAGTGTCTCCTTAGCAATCTTCAATCTAATCAAAAGCTGTTTTCGTTGCGATGTGTAGAATACATTACAATGATGACAAAGAATACAATTATTATTATTTCAATTATACACTTGTTTATTTCGATAAATTACAATTCTATTCCAAACTCTGAAGTTTCCGTTTGTTGTCTTGATTGATGAATTCCGAAGACATCAAGTAGTTTATTCTGATTATTGGGCGCTTGAATCCAGCGTTGATTAACGCGGGTGATATGTTGTCGCCGTGTTTGTATTGCTTCAACAACTTGCACTTTGTTGCGATGAACTTGCACAGTCTCTTATTGATGTTTCCCTTCTTTGTACGAAGATTCTTGAATGTTGTAGAAGAGAGTATTAGATGAAAATCGTCCGGTGGCTCACCACAATTATATGTTTGTTGAGTTTCAATAAGTGATGATACATCAGACCTTGCACGACAATATTGAACTTCTGTTCATTCGACATCCTTGACTGGTAGAATAAAATAAATGTGTAGAGGTTCTAAGGTGGAATATACTACGTGATAAGAATTTTTATGTACTTTCCATTTCAACCATTAGGTGTAATTTCAACAAATCCGTAATGAATCGCGCGATATAGACTGCTTGTATATGATAATTTGATCGGATTGCTTTCTTGATTAATGCAATGCCCATTGCAATGATTACAATTACGTTTGGTCTAGTGTATTTCAATTCTTCGTTAGCAAACCTCAAAAACTCCACCATCAATCCAAGTGGTCCTTCCGATGTTGACGTGCAAATATTTTCATAACTATTGTAGATTCGGCATACAAGTTCTCGCATCTTGAAATCCATAATTTGCACCATATCTCCGAATACGACCATGTCTAGGACGTATTGAAATGCAGCGATAAATGAATCGTTTCGCGGCTCCTCCTTTTCGAAGCAACTTTTTATCAGGTCCTCCCATGACGTATGGTAACGAGTACAAAATCCGTCCATCTCTTCAATGTATAGCAATTGTCTGTTCTGTTTTGTAGTGTGCCTCGACATTTAATTAAATCATATTGGTGCTAATTTTATTTATTAAAATTTTATTATCAGGTTCATAATGTTCCACCTGACGTTAGAATTATGAAAGTCAATTTACAAAAAAAAAGATGTAATGTGTAATGAAAAATGTATGCTTTCAATGATTCTACATACAAGACAGCGCTAGAGACCCTCCTTCCCTAACTTGACTTGTGGGATTCGGTTTATGGCGTTCAACTATAGATTGTATACCAAGACCATTGTTGGATTCCCCTACTCCCTGCGGGCGTAACCTTAACGAAAGTGTACTCAGACGGAACTCAGCTTCCCTCTCTCACTTCGTTTCCACTAGTGGGCCCTGAATGGAAAAGACATGTTTCTGTGATGTATACTTTCGCTGCGTGGTTACGAAAAAATGTTTACCTAAATTAATTACTGCTTTTGACTTTGTTTCAGATGATCACTCGACTGAAATTAATAAAAATATTCTACTAGTTGGGGATGTATTTTTAAGTTGTGTGCGTTGATTTCCGCTATAGCAAACACAATAATTTGCATTTCCGATGAGTTGTTTGTGGCTTCTGCATGTAGGAATTACTATTGCAAAGTTATCATAAAAAGATGTAATTAACTTTGATTCTCGTTTTCGAATGAGTATTGTTTCTATCACTGAATAAACTTGACTTTCACTCGATTGATATTTTGTGAGTTGAGAATAATGAATGCCTAATAGTTGTGTCTGATCTAAAATACGTTAAATGCAACGTTTCTCGTTTTGGTTGAATATTGTTTGTGCCGATAATATTTTCTCGTTTGCTTGGATAATGTTTCTCTAAAACCAGTTTGCACTGACATAAAAGTCTATTCTTAGATTTTTTTTGTGTGTGTGCTATTGTTTTTTGATAGAATTCTTATTGTGTTCTTGAGAGTCGAATAATTCCAATGTCTATTTGCGATCAGTAAAAATTTCGTCTCTGTACACCGGTCCTAAGAATATTTCCTTTTGGAGGAAACAATGTGACAAAGAGAGAGGATTTCCCCACCCCGCAGATTGACAACAGGTTCTTCGCTTTTGGCTGTATAGATGGAGAGAGTGACCCCACCGGGCTGCATAGAGGGAGAGTGTAGTAGTATAGAGCCGTTACGCACAACGACATCCTTTTTCTAATCCAGTTCTAGGAATTTCTAATCCACCACCCATTTCTAATCCAGGTCAAGCCAGGTCTAATCCAGGCTCCACCACTTCATGGTGATCCATCCTATTTCTATGTGATTGGCTACCCTTCATTGCCACATTTGCTCACTCGCTCATAGACACCAAAATTATCCATTCTATTCAATTCTAATTTGGCTCATAGGCTTCCAAATCGCTCTTTTTTCTAATCCATTTCAAGGAATTTCTAATCCACCACCCAATTCTAATCCAGGTCAAGCCACTTCTAAGTCCTCTGGTTGGTTGGTCACAGCTCCACCCCTTCATCCATCTAATTTCTATGTGATTGGCTACCATTAATTGCCACAACATCTGGTCACCCGCTCGTAGACACCAAAATGATCTTTCTATTCAATTCTAAGTCGGCTCATAAACTTCCAAATCGCTCACCTGTCTATTGGTCCGGGGGTGGTCACTTCCATTCATTTCTAAAATCTAGTGATTCGCCTATTGGCTGCCTCTCATACATGCTCGATAGACTCATTTGTCATTTCCACTCTCTAGTTACTCAGTCACACTCTTTCAACTGCGTATTGCTTCATAATTTCAACCGCAGCATAGACAACCGCTCATTGATCAATTCCATTCATTTCTGGGCCAGCTCACAGGCCCACCAAATTGCACATTGGCTTGGGATGCTTTCTAGTTAAGCCAGGACAACGCTTCGGAACCGTAGGGACGTAGAAAAACACAGGGAAATAGTTTTCAATGTTTATTGAGTACATCATGGCAGTCTCAGAGAGATTGTAGTTCTCTCTGGGGCACTTCCAGGCACACTGGACATTTCCGTTAACATCCATGGCGTTTTTCGCATAAGTACCATGTGGATCACCCAGGCGTTCGTCCTTCTCCATCCACGGCTCAGTCCCAGACCGCACGCGAGAACAGCATGTCACAGAAGTATCAGTTCTCTTCCTGCACATCTTCTGGAGTGAAAAAAGAATGTTATGAACTTCACTATTTGCATCATCCATTTAAACTTACCATATTCACAGCTTCCGTAAGGGTAGGATTCGATGTCATTGCAGAGGTATCGCTTGTCGTCATATGCCATCAGACTTCTTTTGACATTTCTGATGGTGTACATGCACTGTTTCTTTCCAACTATTGACACTTGCTCATTCGATACGCTCGTGTGATTGAACAAGGTATCGTAGTATGTCTCATGGAGGAGGTGCTTGCGTACAATATTTTTCTTTACCCCTTTAGCTCTTGCAATTTGCTTTTCTCCAGATAGTTTGATAGAGTACATTTTAGCTTTCAAGCATATTACTTCTTCAATAGGTACACTACCAGTTTCGCTTTTGAATGCCCCAAGTCTTCCACGATTCTTTTCACTGTACAGTGGATGATCCCGATCAAAGGAAGACAAATCTAAGTGGTCGTCGGCGATCGCTCGTAACTGATCTTCGTAGTCCTTGCAGAATAGGCCAAGGATCAGAGAATCCGTGTCAAAGTAACAGGTAATCACCGGACAAGTGAGCTTGCTCAGCAAGGTTTCATAGTAGAATGAGTACATGGTTAATTTACTGAGTTCTAAAATCGTAAACCCAATCTGGAGCGGGAAATCGCATCGCACTTTTCTTTTGCGCATTTCGTACATGACACAATCCGGGGACAAAATTTCCATCCTCACGCATTCTGCCCGACTCCCGAGGCGACTCGCCGTCTCCTCATCGAAGGCTACTCGAATGTCCCGCATGTTAAATTTATTTAAAAGCGTTCTCCCGAATACCGCATTGTTTGAGAGTTTATAGAAATTTTTTTCGAACGTTGTGCTCGAGGCAACGCGCCTGGCAACATTGTCCTCAATATAGGAACGCAGGAATGGTGCCTGAGGTGCAGGAGGTGCTTTATCATACTAAATCCATAAAGATTGTTGCAATCTATGTATGATATGTACACCTCCTCTTTATCGGGATCATAGCCACTACACAGAGAGTTGTTAGCCTGCAAATGACGCATGCTCGCCTGACAGAGCCCACCTCTAACGCCTGATTCGATGGTTCTGTACATGTCCTCTTCGGTGATCAATTCCAATTTTGCCTGCGTGTAATTTAGGGCGCATTGCCACGAATAGGATGCCAGAGAAACACAATGAAGCAATTCCAATCCGCGCGCGCTGTAGCACAGACGTCGGAAGTGCTGCATCACGTCCGCATGTAATATGGCATCCGTTTTCAGGTACAATGCATTATAATCCCTCAAATTTTGAGCACCCAAAATGTTCAAATACGAGCAATGCATACTGATAGTCCTTCTCACTTATATCCTCCCCCGTGAGATCGTTTCGAAAGAAGGATTTTTCTGGCAAGGTCAATTCATCGTAAACTGCGAAAAAACTGACATAGCTGTACGGGAATACACCTTTACGAAGTAAAATTTCGTAGTCCTTTCCAAATATCCGCTTCAAGCATTGAAATGCCTCGGCTCCCCCCATGAATTTGACGGTTACCACGAGGTCCCCCAACGACGAATTTAGGTACTGCATGGTATCTCTGAAGAGGAAGGTACCAATTTCGAACGAACGAATTTTTTCCATGGAGCTGGCCACAATGAAGGGAGGTCGCTTCCACCCGAGAACGTGAAATTCCCGTAACAGTCCAGCCAGATCATAAGACAAATTGTGGACCATGATCGGTAATTTTTCTCTGGTAGTGCACGCGACGTTACAGGGGTTGCACAGTGTCGCGATATAATTTGTCTCACCCGCAGTACAATGCTTCGAATGATCATGATGCCGGACACGAGGTAGGTCTTTCGCGAATTCCCGTTTACAATATGCACAGTGGGTAGCAGCTCTGTGCTGGGCCTGTTGTTCATCATTCAGCACCATTGCGGCGGGGCAAGCGTTCAGGGCGATCATCTCATCCCGCATTTCCATCAATGCTTTCACGCACTGCCTCGCAGCATCTTCCCCATGGTGCGTCCTAATGCGCGACACCTTCGAATCATGGGTACGCACGAGCACGACACAAAAGCTAGAGGTGATGTGACGCTGCATGCCATCACCACTGGGCGCAAGTACGCTCTCCGTGTCCAACGCGACAACGTAGTTGTACTGTTGCATGTACTGTATTTTAGTAAATTCTACAAAATTTTCTCCGGGTTCACAAAATTCTAATAGGATTTCGTTCACGTCTGCGCAAAGGCGTCGATGTTTCGCCATGCTCTTTTCCTCATTAAAAGAGCGAGTGCAAAATGGTTACTTCTTGTTGTCAACAGGCGTTCGAGGGACTTTATTCCAAAAAAATGCTCATCAACCTCCAAAAGATGAATTTTCTTTTCGAATTCCAGTTTTGCGGGTCGCGACACGTGCACTCCCTGATCGACATAGGCGTAAACATACACGGATATCTCGTTTTGGACTTCAAATTCATCCAGATCAGAGAATGAAACAGGGAAGCGGCTTGGCCACCAGTAATCTGCTGCATAATTTTCACATTTTTTCCACGAATTCCTTTCCTGTGGATGCAGGAGAGCGAGTGTATTGTATTTAAAGCACTCGCCCTCCTTACGCTCTGGTAAAGGGACATTCGTTAGGACATTCCTACGATTAGCCAAATTAGTGGGAAGTACCCCATTGCACCCGAATTTTTTAGTTTTCACAGAGGAAATACACATTTGAACTTTTTGGACGTCAGTGGATACAAACCCACTACCCTCGCGTTGGTAATTTTCAATGCGCCCAGTGGACTCCTGAATCACATCCATCAAAGTATTTGCGATAGCTCCATCGCTGTGGACTTCGCGAGCAAGCGCCATAAAATGAGCTATGTGCGCGGTTACATCCCCTCGATTTTCTTTCATCATTAGAACGTCAGAACAAATGCAAAACCTAAAGGGTATTCTTTGCGCTCACAAAATAGCAATTATATTGTGGAGGTGGTTCATTAAATATTGTCGCAAGTCCTCTACCCCTTGATCGTGAACAGATGCCAATAGCACAAACGCTTTGACGATACCTCGAAATGCACTATCAGTTTGAAAGAAAGGCAGGAAGGAAATGTCCACATAGGGATGTGATCGCTCGACGTGAGCATGCAACGTGGCAGGCGAAATGTCTGGAGAAGATGGTGAATTCTCTTCCGATGGCTCAACATCCCCGATATCATGAGGATCAAAAAAGCAGAACACGCATCTAGGCACTGAAAAAAAGAAGAAACACTAAGAAAACGTGCACCACAAAGCGTGGATGAAAAATACTTCAAATTACTTCAAATAAATTCATCTCAGACAGGAATTTCTACCCTCAGCGTTAAACCCTCAGATACCATCATTTCTGGTCAAATAGCAAAATAGCTATGACTACAAAAATTAAACACATGCTAACAAACTACCATCAACTGCTGTCAGATAATTATTGCATAATGCTAAATACTCAACTGCATTGCCCCTGCGTGAAGAAAGCATAGGACAAGGGTAGACAAATTCACTTAAGCCATGAGGGAAAAGGCTTAAGACCTCAGGAATAAGCGCAGAGTCACCACACATCGCTACGCAGCTAACACAAGATAACAACAAGATACTAGCGGCGGGTAAGGTTGTAACACTGCTAAACAAGCCCCAACATGCCATGATGACGTCACAAACCAGGAAAAAAAGCACACACAGCAGCTCAGGAATGCACAAGGAGAGGTGCTTTATTGGAATCTCTACTCCTGGCTCACACACCAACATTTCTGCTCAAATACCCATAACTGCAAGATTAAGCACTGCTTACTTTATCAAGATATCAAACACCCAACAAAATCAAACAAACAACCCCACTTCCACTGACAGAACACTATTCAGCTTTTACGCAGGAGGCTTTCTTGTACATAAAAGTAGAGAAAATAAGAAAAGAGCAGCGAAAAATTACACGCACTTTTGCTCGCATAGCTATAAGAGAAAAAAAATAAATAAAATAACGACGTACACGCTAATAAACTGTGACAAAGACACCCATTTCTGCTATCAGATAATTATTGCATTATGCTAAATACTCAATTGCATTGCCCCCCTAGTAGCACAAAATGTTTTGTAAACGTCGAGGAAAGGTCTAGCCACAACCACATTTTCATCTAGGAGACGTCTTCAATCTGATCTACATAACGTCTTCTATCCCCGGATAAGTTGACGCTTTCCCGAGTCTTGAAGACGTGTTTGTGGCCGTCTTGAAGACGTTCAAAAAATGTTTAGAACACTAATTTGAATGTGAGAAAATTTATCCCTGTGGATATCCACCGGGTACAGTTTTCCGGAGATCTGCCTTTATTTTTCATTTTTCAGCCTCAGTCACCGTCGCCACACGTTCCATTTTCTGTTTCTCCAAGCAGAACTGCAAGCAGCACTGCCACGTGGCATTTTGGCTAAAATCGAAGACGCGGTTCACCAAGGTGGACCGCGTTAGCAGAGGTCCTCCCCCCTTAAGAACAGCAGGCTCCCTCCACGGCGTTACACGTAGGGGAACCACAGCGTAGAGGTGGTCTATTCCCCTGCAAAGGGAAAACAGATACTATACATTGATCGTCTTAGAAACTCCCGTAAACTCGACAGCCGTCCTCGCCTCTGAGTCAGAATGGAGGGTGAGGTGTAGTTTATTTCAATTACGCATACAAACAACACTGAAGTGGGAAATTTCTGGGAGTATTAACTCACTGTCAACTCAACGCCTGTGTTTCCTACTGCTTTTGGTTTGAGACAGTCAGTAGGTCCACCGAAAGTAAACTTATTCAGTGCACACAAATCGTCCTCGTCTAAGATACGTCTTGAACACAGTTGGCGAAGACGTATTATAAACGGAAACTCGGTACTTCTTGCAAACGTGAACGGAAGACGTTTACGGGAGGTCTTCCTTTAAGATATCTCTTCAACAGAGATGCCGAAGACGTATTATAAACGTTGAATCGGCGCGTCTTATAAACATACTATAAATTACGGCTTCTAGACGTCGCGTTGACGTCCTGATCGTCTTCTACCCTAATTTGACCAAATAAAGACGTTTCCGCGACGTTTTGTGCTACTAGGGCCATGCGTGAAGAAAGCACAGGACAAGGGTACACAAATTCACTTAAGCGATGAGGGAAAAGGCTTAAGACCTCAGGAATAAGCGCAGAGTCACCACACATCACTACGCAGCTAACACAAGATAACAACAAGATACTAGCGGTGGGTAGGATTGTAACACTGCTAAACAAGCCCCAACATGCCATGATGACGTCACAAACCAGGAAAGAAACACGCGCGCGCGCACACAGCAGCTCAGGAATGCACAAGGAGAGGTGCTTTATTGAAATCTCTACTCCTGGCTCAGACACCAACACTTCTGCTCAAATACCCATAACTGCAAGATTAAGCACTGCTTACTTTATCAATATATCGAGCACTCAACAAAATCTAACAAACAAACAAACAAACAAACAAACAAAAACAAAACAAACCCACTTTCCGTGATAGAACGCTATTCAGCTTTACCAAGTGATTTTCTTCTGCTTTAGCAGTGAAAGAAAAAAAAGAGCCATGAAAAATTACACGTACTTTTGCTTTAATAGCTATAACTGCAAAAAAAACAAAAAAACAACAACAAAAAAACGAAGCACAGGAAAAAAGGCACTAAACGAAGAAAAAGGCACTCATTTCTGCTATCAGACAATTATTGCATAATGCTACATACACAGTCGCGTTGTCCCCGTGTAAAGAAAGCACAGGACAACGGTACACAAATCGAATTGGGAAAATCACTTCTACTCGCGCAGCATAATAAGATATACGCTGATTTCTTTTGTTTTGTTTTTTTACGGTCGAAAATTGCAATAAGAAGCCACTGCTATGCAAGTGCAACAACCCTTATTTTTAAACCAACATTTCATGCAATACCACATAAATTTATCACTCGAGTCACACGCAAAGGCAAACACTTACTGGTTAAGTGAGGTCACAGTTGCACACACACACAACACAGACACAACCAACGACAGTGAAAAATAAGAAATTACACGCACGTCTGCTCGAACAGCCAAGTGTCAAGCATGACAAAACACATTTTCTACCACCAGAAAATTATTAAACAGAATAATACAATATTCGCAAAAATTAAGCTTGTGTGACAAACACACAACCTGAGGAACACACCCATTCACATCTGCTTTCTGAATTTGTTATACAGGCGTGAGCGATTCGATAAGAACATAAAGCACGCTGCTTGGAGAAAGCATATATCATGTGTAGCTCAGTCTACTCTATTGAAAATGCGATAAACCTTATTTTTCAAACAAAAAAAAAATCACAGCCAGCATAATATACGGCAATATCGGCAATATCACTGAAGTCAAACACATTGAACTTACTTGTCAAGTGGGGTCCCAGCTGCACAAACGCGCACGCACACTCACACATTTTTAGTGCCTCACAACGAGCAAAAACCCAAGGTCTATTCACAGCCACATAAATTCATATTATTCCTCACGTCAATAATTATCCAACCATCGCCAAAACGGGGAACACGCATATGCGCATGCGAAACAATAGGCCTTCACGCCGGATGTAATACGATATCGCCAGTCGACCGTCCCAAAGCAAAAAAGAAACACAGCATCTCAGGAATGCATGCCGCCTATACATCCAAGAACAGCGTGCAGCAATTATAATACAGAATGGGATTCATTTCTTTGTACTTTTGTTTGCTTGCATATAAATATTTCACAAGAAATATTACAGAGTGTAAAAGGAGAACAGCATTCACTACACCCTGTAGCTCTTATCATTTTTAAACAAACCAGTTTTCATATGTTCATAACCACACTACCATTCACTAAATAGGGGAGTCACTAATGATCCAAATAAGATAAAATATCATTCCATCATCATTGATTGCAAACTTCACGCAAGAATAAGCAACTGCTGCGCGTCGTATTTTTCTTATAAGAAACTCCAAATAGACTCAATCTCGCCGTGTTAAACACCAGCAGCAACGAAGACTAGGCAATTTTGTATTTATTTTTGTCGTTTCCAGCAGCTCATTACTTTGTGCGAGTCATCAAAAATTAAAAATTTCTGATCTGCTGCTGTTAAAGTGATAAAACAGAGTGCCCCCACGTGTGCCGCATCTGGCCTATTCACGCAGTTACGACACGCTTGACGCAATGACGCGCGCTCCGTTATCGTTTCCCCGTGCGGGCACACTGTTTTATCACTTTAACAGCAGCAGATCAGAAATTTTTAATTTTTGATGACTCGCACAAAGTAATGAGCTGCTGGAAACGACAAAAATAAATACAAAATTGCCTAGTCTTCGTTGCTGCTGGTGTTTAACACGGCGAGATTGAGTCTATTTGGAGTTTCTTATAAGAAAAATACGACGCGCAGCAGTTGCTTATTCTTGCGTGAAGTTTGCAATCAATGATGATGGAATGATATTTTATCTTATTTGGATCATTAGTGACTCCCCTATTTAGTGAATGGTAGTGTGGTTATGAACATATGAAAACTGGTTTGTTTAAAAATGATAAGAGCTACAGGGTGTAGTGAATGCTGTTCTCCTTTTACACTCTGTAATATTTCTTGTGAAATATTTATATGCAAGCAAACAAAAGTACAAAGAAATGAATCCCATTCTGTATTATAATTGCTGCACGCTGTTCTTGGATGTATAGGCGGCATGCATTCCTGAGATGCTGTGTTTCTTTTTTGCTTTGGGACGGTCGACTGGCGATATCGTATTACATCCGGCGTGAAGGCCTATTGTTTCGCATGCGCATATGCGTGTTCCCCGTTTTGGCGATGGTTGGATAATTATTGACGTGAGGAATAATATGAATTTATGTGGCTGTGAATAGACCTTGGGTTTTTGCTCGTTGTGAGGCACTAAAAATGTGTGAGTGTGCGTGCGCGTTTGTGCAGCTGGGACCCCACTTGACAAGTAAGTTCAATGTGTTTGACTTCAGTGATATTGCCGATATTGCCGTATATTATGCTGGCTGTGATTTTTTTTGTTTGAAAAATAAGGTTTATCGCATTTTCAATAGAGTAGACTGAGCTACACATGATATATGCTTTCTCCAAGCAGCGTGCTTTATGTTCTTATCGAATCGCTCACGCCTGTATAACAAATTCAGAAAGCAGATGTGAATGGGTGTGTTCCTCAGGTTGTGTGTTTGTCACACAAGCTTAATTTTTGCGAATATTGTATTATTCTGTTTAATAATTTTCTGGTGGTAGAAAATGTGTTTTGTCATGCTTGACACTTTGCTGCTCGAGCAGAAGTGCGTGTAATTTCTTATTTTTCACTGTCGCTCGTTGTGTCTGTGTTGTGTGTGTGTGCAACTGTGACCTCACTTAACCAGTAAGTGTTTGCCTTTGCGTGTGACTCGAGTGATAAATTTATGTGGTATTGCATGAAATGTTGGTTTAAAAATAAGGGTTGTTGCACTTGCATAGCAGTGGCTTCTTATTGCAATTTTCGACCGTAAAAAAACAAACAAAAGAAATCAGCGTATATCTTATTATGCTGCGCGAGTAGAAGTGATTTTCCCAATTCGATTTGTGTACCGTTGTCCTGTGCTTTCTTTACACGGGGACAACGCGACTGTGTATGTAGCATTATGCAATAATTGTCTGATAGCAGAAGTGAGTGCCTTTTTCTTCGTTTAGTGCCTTTTTTCCTGTGCTTCGTTTTTTGTTTTTTTGTTTTTTTTTTTTTGTAGTTATAGCTATTAAAGCAAAAGTACATGTAATTTTTCATGGCTCTTTTTTTTTCTTTCACTGCTAAAGCAGAAGAAAATCACTTGGTAAAGCTGAATAGCGTTCTATCACGGAAAGTGGGTTTGTTTTGTTTTTGTTTGTTTGTTTGTTTGTTAGATTTTGTTGAGTGCTCGATATATTGATAAAGTAAGCAGTGCTTAATCTTGCAGTTATGGGTATTTGAGCAGAAGTGTTGGTGTCTGAGCCAGGAGTAGAGATTCCAATAAAGCACCTCTCCTTGTGCATTCCTGAGCTGCTGTGTGCGCGCGCGCGTGTTTTTTTCCTGGTTTGTGACGTCATCATGGCATGTTGGGGCTTGTTTAGCAGTGTTACAATCTTACCCATCGCTAGTATCTTGTTGTTATCTTGTGTTAGCTGCGTAGCGATGTGTGGTGACTCTGCGCTTATTCCTGAGGTCTTAAGCCTTTTCCCTCATCGCTTAAGTGAATTTGTGTACCCTTGTCCTGTGCTTTCTTCACGCATGGGCAATGCAATTGAGTATTTAGCATTATGCAATTATTATCTGATAGCAGAAATGGGTGTCTTTGTCAGAGTTTATTAGCGTGTGCGTCGTTATTTTTTTTTTTTTTCTCTTATAGCTATGCGAGCAAAAGTGCGTGTAATTTTTCGCTGCTCTTTTCTTATTTTCTCTACTTTTATGTAGAAGAAAGCCTCCTGCGTAAAAGCTGAATAGTGTTCTGTCAGTGGAAGTGGGGTTGTTTGTTTGATTTTGTTGGGTGTTTGATATCTTGATAAAGTAAGCAGTGCTTAATCTTGCAGTTATGGGTATTTGAGCAGAAATGTTGGTGTCTGAGCCAGGAATAGAGATTCCAATAAAGCACCTCTCCTTGTGCATTGCTGAGCTGCTGTGTGTGCTTTTTTTCCTGGTTTGTGACGTCATCATGGCATGTTGGGGCTTGTTTAGCAGTGTTACAATCTTACCCGCCGCTAGTATCTTGTTGTTATCTTTGGTTAGCTGCGTAGCGATGTGTGGTGACTCTGCGCTTATTCCTGAGGTCTTAAGCCTTTTCCCTCATGGCTTAAGTGAATTTGTGTACCCTTGTCCTATGCTTTCTTCACGCAGGGGCAATGCAGTTGAGTATTTAGCATTATGCAATAATTATCTGACAGCAGTTGATGGTAGTTTGTTAGCATGTGTTTAATTTTTGTAGTCATAGCTATTTTGCTATTTGACCAGAAATGATGGTATCTGAGGGTTTAACGCTGAGGGTAGAAATTCCTGTCTGAGATGAATCTGCATTTCACTGCAATTTGTTTCTTTTAAGTAATATTATTGAAATTCCACAGCCAAAAAGGGATGGTTGTGTGCCTGCTCATGAAAGCAACTTGCATATCGGAATGACATGTGATGAGAGCGAACTTTGCGCTCAGGTGCGGCAATGGTGTAGGCGGACGGAGCATTACGTGAAGCCAAGGGCAAGCTGCGACCTTGAACATGCAGAGCAGGTTATTTTTAGGCTATGACGGCACGCCGCACCCGTGCATGTTGGGGCATGCAGCGAGGTCGCCGCTATATAAATGGGGAGGATGTGTAAAGAGGCAGCAGTCTTCGCGTCACTTCGGGAGTGTGCGGAGCTCGCTTCAAGAGTAAGTATTTTTCATCCACGCTTTGTGGTGCACGTTTTCTTAGTGTTTCTTCTTTTTTTCAGTGCCTAGATGCGTGTTCTGCTTTTTTTATCCTCATGATATAGGGGATGTTGAGCCATCGGAAGAGAATTCACCATCTTCTCCAGACATTTCACCTGCCACATTGCATGCTCACGTCGAGCGATCACATCCCTATGTGGACATTTCCTTCCTGCCTTTCTTTCAAACTGATAGCGCATTTCGAGGTACCGTCAAAGCGTTTGTGCTATTGGCATCTGTTCACAATCAGGGAGTAGAGGACTTGCGACAATATTTAATGAACCACCTCCACAATATAATTGCTATTTTGCGAGCGCAAAGAATACCCTTTAGATTTTGCATTTGTTCTGACGTTCTAATGATGAAAGAAAATCGAGGGGATATAACCGCACACATAGCTCATTTTATGGCGCTTGCTCGCGAAGTCCACAGCGACGGAGCTATTGCAAATACTTTGATGGACGTGATTCAGGAGTCCACCGGGCGCATTGAAAATTACCAGCGTGAGGGTAGTGGGTTTGTATCCACCAACGTCCAAAAAGTTCAAATGTGTATTTCCGCTGTGAAAACTAAAAAGTTTGGATGCGAGGGGGTACTTCCCACAAATTTGGCTAAACGCAGGAACGTGTTAACGAATATCCATTTACCAGCACGCAAGGAGGGTGAATGTTTTAAATACAATACACTAGCTCTCCTGCATCCACAGGAAAGGAATTCGTGGAAAAAATGTGAAAACTATGCAACAGAGTACTGGTGGCCAAGCCGCTTCCCTGTTTCATTCTCTGATCTGGATGAATTTGAAGTCCAAAACGAGATATCCGTGTATGTTTACGCCTATGTCGATCAGGGAGTGCACGTGTCGCGACCCGCAAAACTGTAATTCGAAAAGAAAATTCATCTTTTGGAGGTTGATGAGCATTTTTTTGGAATAAAGTCCCTCGAACGCCTGTTGACAACAAGAAGTAACCATTTTGTATGCGAACGCTGCACACGCTCTTTCGTGAAGGAAGAGAGCATGGCGAAACATCGACGCCTTTGCATGGACATAAACGAAATCCTGTTGGAATTTTGCGAGCCGGGAAAAAATTTTGTAGAGTTTACTAAAATACAGTACATGCAACAGTGCAACTATGTCGTTGCGTTGGACACTGAGAGCGTACTCGCACCCAGTGGTGTTGGCATGCAACGTCACATTACCTCTAGCTTCTGTGCTGTGCTCGTGCGTACCCATGACTCAAAGGTGATGCGCATTAGAACACACCATGGGGAAGATGCGGCAAAGCAGTGTGTGAAGGCACTCATGGAAATGCGTGATGAAATGATTGCCTTGAACGCCTGCCCCGCTGCAATGGTGTTGAGCGATGAACAACAGGCCAAGCACAGAGCTGCTACCCACTGTGCATATTGTAAACGGGAATTCGCGAAAGACCTACCTCGTGTCCGGCATCATGATCATTCGAAGCATTGTACTGCGGATGAGACAAATTATATCGCGACACTGTGCAACCCCTGTAACGTCGCGTGCACTACCAGAGAAAAATTACCGATCATGGTCCACAATTTGTCTTATGATCTGGCTGGACTGTTACGGGAATTTCACGTTCTCGGGTGGAAGCGACCTCCCTTCATTGTGGCCAGCTCCATGGAAAAAATTCGTTCGTTCGAAATTGGTACCTTCCTCTTCAGAGATACCATGCAGTACCTAAATTCGTCGTTGGGGGACCTCGTGGTAACCGTCAAATTCATGGGGGGAGCCGAGGCATTTCAATGCTTGAAGCGGATATTTGGAAAGGACTACGAAATTTTACTTCGTAAAGGTGTATTCCCGTACAGCTATGTCAGTTTTTTCGCAGTTTACGATGAATTGACCTTGCCAGAAAAATCCTTCTTTCGAAACGATCTCACGGGGGAGGATATAAGTGAGAAGGACTATCAGTATGCATTGCTCGTATTTGAACATTTTGGGTGCTCAAAATTTGAGGGATTATAATGCATTGTACCTGAAAACGGATGCCATATTACATGCGGACGTGATGCAGCACTTCCGACGTCTGTGCTACAGCGCGCGCGGATTGGAATTGCTTCATTGTGTTTCTCTGGCATCCTATTCGTGGCAATGCGCCCTAAATTACACGCAGGCAAAATTGGAATTGATCACCGAAGAGGACATGTACAGAACCATCGAATCAGGCGTTAGAGGTGGGCTCTGTCAGGCGAGCATGCGTCATTTGCAGGCTAACAACCCTCTGTGTAGTGGCTATGATCCCGATAAAGAGGAGGTGTACATATCATACATAGATTGCAACAATCTTTATGGATTTAGTATGATAAAGCACCTCCCCATCGGTGATTTCGAATGGGTCGAGGATTTTAGCTCCGTGGATTTTATGCATCACCCCACGGATTCTGATGTAAGGTTCGTGTATGTGTGCGACTTGGAGTATCCAAAATCTATCCATGCTCTAACGCGATACTTCCCCCTGGCTCCCGAGAAGGCGGTGGTCCCGGTGGAATGGCTCTCGCCATTCCAGCGAGGGCTTCTAGAAGAATTAATGTATCAGCCAGCTAACAGCAAAAAGCTGCTGCTCACGTGCAAGGACAAGGTCGAGTACGTCGTTCATTACGCACTGCTCACACTCTACTGTAGATTGGGCATTATGGTGACAAAAATTCACCGAATCCTAAAATTTCGCCACACACCATTCCTGCGTCCCTATATTGAGGACAATGTTGCCAGGCGTGTTGCCTCGAGCACAACGTTCGAAAAAAATTTCTATAAACTCTCAAATAATGCGGTATTCAGGAGAACGCTTTTAAATAAATTTAACATGAGGGACATTCGAGTAGCCTTCGATGAGGAGACGGCGAGTCGCCTCGGGAGTCGGGCAGAATGCGTGAGGATGGAAATTTTGTACCCGGATTGTGTCATGTACTAAATGCGCAAAAGAAAAGTGCGATGCGATTTCCCGCTCCAGATTGGGTTTACGATTTTAGAACTCAGTAAATTAACCATGTACTCATTCTACTATGAAACCTTGCTGAGCAAGCTCACTTGTCCGGTGATTACCTGTTACTTTGACACGGATTCTCTGATCCTTGGCCTATTCTGCAAGGACTACGAAGATCAGTTACGAGCGATCGCCGACGACCACTTAGATTTGTCTTCCTTTGATCGGGATCATCCACTGTACAGTGAAGAGAATCGTGGAAGACTTGGGGCATTCAAAAGCGAAACTGGTAGTGTACCTATTGAAGAAGTAATATGCTTGAAAGCTAAAATGTACTCTATCAAACTAGCTGGAGAAAAGCAAATTGCAAGAGCTAAAGGGGTAAAGAAAAATATTGTACGCAAGCACCTCCTCCATGAGACATACTACGATACCTTGTTCAATCACACGAGCGTATCGAATGAGCAAGTGTCAATAGTTGGAAAGAAACAGTGCATGTACACCATCAGAAATGTCAAAAGAAGTCTGATGGCATATGACGACAAGCGATACCTCTGCAATGACATCGAATCCTACCCTTACGGAAGCTGTGAATATGGTAAGTTTAAATGGATGATGCAAATAGTGAAGTTCATAACATTCTTTTTTCACTCCAGAAGATGTGCAGGAAGAGAACTGATACTTCTGTGACATGCTGTTCTCGCGTGCGGTCTGGGACTGAGCCGTGGATGGAGAAGGACGAACGCCTGGGTGATCCACATGGTACTTATGCGAAAAACGCCATGGATGTTAACGGAAATGTCCAGTGTGCCTGGAAGCCCCAGAGAGAACTACAATCTCTCTGAGACTGCCATGATGTACTCAATAAACATTGAAAACTATTTCCCTGTGTTTTTCTACGTCCCTACGGTTCCGAAGCGTTGTCCTGGCTTAACTAGAAAGCATCCCAAGCCAATGTGCAATTTGGTGGGCCTGTGAGCTGGCCCAGAAATGAATGAAATTGATCAATGAGCGGTTGTCTATGCTGCGGTTGAAATTATGAAGCAATACGCAGTTGAAAGAGTGTGACTGAGTAACTAGAGAGTGGAAATGACAAATGAGTCTATCGAGCATGTATGAGAGGCAGCCAATAGGCCAATCACTAGATTTTAGAAATGAATGGAAGTGACCACCCCCGGACCAATAGACAGGTGAGCGATTTGGAAGTTTATGAGCCGACTTAGAATTGAATAGAAAGATCATTTTGGTGTCTACGAGCGAGTGACCAGATGTTGTGGCAATTAATGGTAGCCAATCACATAGAAATTAGATGGATGAAGGGGTGGAGCTGTGACCAACCAACCAGAGGACTTAGAAGTGGCTTGACCTGGATTAGAATTGGGTGGTGGATTAGAAATTCCTTGAAATGGATTAGAAAAAAGAGCGATTTGGAAGCCTATGAGTCAAATTAGAATTGAATAGAATGGATAATTTTGGTGTCTATGAGCGAGTGAGCAAATGTGGCAATGAAGGGTAGCCAATCACATAGAAATAGGATGGATCACCATGAAGTGGTGGAGCCTGGATTAGACCTGGCTTGACCTGGATTAGAAATGGGTGGTGGATTAGAAATTCCTAGAACTGGATTAGAAAAAGGATGTCGTTGTACGTAACGGCTCTATACTACTGAGTGTGACCCCACCGTGTCTTGAGTCTGGTTGTACTGTGTAAAGCATAGCTGTGCTGCGTGTTTGGATAGCTCTGTCAAGGTAATGGTTATAGTGCCTGAGTAGGATGAAAATTCTATATTGTTAGCTCGCATGCTTGATTTTATGATAGTTCAAAAGATATATTATTTCAATTTCAAATTGTAATGTTTGATAGTTTGTTTCGCTATTATTTTCCTGTGTGTTGTTTACATGTTGGCAGATGCACCGTTTAGAGTGTTTCTCTGCTATTCATCCGCGCATGTTTCTTGTTTTGTTAGATTGTTCTTCAACTATTTATCCTTTGTGTACCTCTTGTTTACGTGTTGGATTTTGCCTCTCTATTAGCTGTTGATCTTGTTTCAGTAATATTTTCCTGTCTGTTATTTACACGTTGGCAGATGCGCCGTTTAGAGTGTTTCTCTGCTATTCAGCGTTAGCTCTGTGCTGTATTAAATTATTCATCATGTGCCGTTCAAAGTGTTTCTCTGCTACTCGTCCGTGCATGTTTATCGTTTTGATAGATTCTTTTTTCATTTATTTTCCTGCATCTGTCTGTTGTTTATGTGATGAGTTTTGGTTCTCTATTAGCTGTTGATCGTTTTGTTTCTCATTATTTCCGTATGTCTATGCTGTTTACTTAATAAGAAATTGATTAATTGTGTAATGTTGGAACTTATCTTCCCTAATGCGCTCGAAAATGTTCATAACTGTCAGGCGTACGCCTCCCGTCTTCAACAAATCATGGCAGATATTATTAGAGTTGGTTGTTGGATAGGAGCATGCTATGCGGTGAAGTTATTTTTTTAATATATTTTCTGTGTTGAATTCATAAAACAAAGTAAGGTTTGTAGTGTCTCTTAGAATGAAAATTGTATGGGTTCGACTAGATTAAGTCACGCAGATGATTTTATGATAGATAAAATTATAGATTATTCTCCTCCTCTGTTGCTTTTTTATTAAGAATATCTTCTTTGTAGTGTTATAGATTTGATTTCCTCTTGTGTTCGTGTCCCATGGTCTTCCAGGTTCTCTGCTGTCCACATACATATATCGGCACTTGTAATTATAGCCACACTATGGTGGTCACGTATAATAATGTTAGACTTTTGATAATAAAACTTTTAATTTTGATTGTAATCATATTGATTAAAAATATCTTTTTTGATTAAATGTGTCATAATGGAATGAAGTTGCGTACATCTGTCAGAACTTTGTAATTAAAACTCCGCTAGAGTGCGCATGTTAGACTTTTATAATAAAACTTTTATTTTGATACACGCACCACCTGAAAAAAAATTGGGAACAAAGTCGTCCCAGGGTGAAAAAATCGCCAAAGATGTGGCCTGATGCTGACAGTGTGCATGTCCCTAGTTGTGCGCCGCATGACAAAATGCGAATGAAGTCGGCCCAGGCTGAAAAATAGCCAAAGAAGTCAGCCCAGTGTGTACAACCATAAGTGTACGCTCAGCTCTTCAGCCAGCTGGTAAAAACACGGACAGCCCCTCACCTGCGCACCGCCCACCGCGCGCTGAAAGAAAAAAAACGCTAGAGAAGTCGGCCAGTGCGCACCGAGCCCGTAGGCCTGCTGTTAAGCACCCGGACAGCCCCTCACCTGCGCGCCACCCACCGCGCGCTAAAAAAGAATCAAAAATCGCTAGAGAAGTCGGCTCAGCTATTGTTCTTGAAGTTACATACATCTATCAGAATTTTGTAATTAAAACTCATGGTATTGCATCATGCCTGTAATAAGTATAATCTTTGTTTGGTGTATGGTGTTTCTTCTGCAGCAGGTTTTTTGGTTAAGTTTCTCTCCTTCACGGAGAGTCATAACATAATTTCTGACATAAATGACTTTAATAAATATATTTTCACTTGTACTTTTGTGTATGGCTATCCTTTGCATGTAAACAGCCTACTCCACACCCATTGTAGGTGAAAAAAATTACGACTGAAGTCGGCACAGATTGAAAAAATGACGAAAGAAGTCGGCCCAGGCTGAAAAATGTAAGAGGGTAAACGCGCACGCAGCCCTCCGGCAACGCTCCGCCCACGGGTAAGAGCCTACACCCGAGCGCCGCCAGCCTGGCGCGAGGAAAAATACGCGAAAAAAGTCGACGCGACGGTGGCGCTGCCCTGGCGGGGGATCCGGCGTTTAACATGGCCGTAGTTTCTCAACATATACATACTACTTGTCATACCTCTTTGCTTCTGCCCACTGCCCACTGCCCACTGCCAACGTATGTAGATGCTGTTGTTACGATTTTGTTATCGTACCATGCCACAACACAGACATCCACACCATCAACAGTGGTATTTTTTTCGGTCATGGCACCGCGCCCGCGCTTTCTCATTTCGGCTTCTTTCGGCAGAGTACATCCAGGAAGCCTATTTCCTCTTACAGTACCCAGTGGAAGCAGGCCTTTCTTTCCAAGGTGAACCATGAGTGGCAAGCTCGTGAACCAATTGTCAAAAAAGATTTTGTAGTTCTTGAGCTCAGGAACAGTTTTGCAGAGACGCAAGACTACGTTGCCGCTTGCACCCAAGTCCGGACACCCTGACGGTACGGTGTTGTTTTGTGCTCCAGCGAACACTTCAAAGTCATAGCTGAAGCCGGATATGCCATTCAGCACAAAAGCTTTGTACCCCCACTTGTGGGTTTTTTTTTTTGAGTTGTACTGTTTGATCGAGGACCTTGATTTCGCCAGAATGATCCGTTCATCCACGGCAAGAAATTCCTCCCGCGGGATCAAATGCAGCCGTTCATTCAGCATATCCAATAGTGATCTCACTTTATGAAGTTTGTCGTGGCCCGGGTTTCCAGCAGTGACAAACATGGTATTGCCGTTGAAGTGGATAAATCACTTCAGCTGCTCCCATTTGTTACAGATGAGTACCTCCATTATAGTGTGCTGCCCAAGAAGAGTACTCCAATACATTCTTGTTGCTGGTAGCTTCACACTGGACATGTAGAGAATAGTCCCCCAAAACTGCTCCAGTTCTACTTCAGAAAACCTCACAGACTTATTTGGATCAGACTGTACCGAAAACAAGTTTGTTTGTTCCGTTATGTACTGTACAATTTCAGGAGTGATGAAATATCTAAAGCACTGGAGAGGCGTATCTAGCTGTGTAACTTCTTCGGGCAGGGTATCATCCCCAGATAATTTGACAGCATCAGGATTATAGACAGAATTATTGGTTCTTAATCTTGGGGCTGATGACTTCGACGCTCTTTTGGAGGTTGTGGAAGTTGATGGCGGCGGCGCCTTATCATCTGAATCACTTTCAGATGACGACATATCGTGTCTGAATCCATCTGCATTCTGTGGTGGCACATAAAGTTCGTCATCGTCGTCAGACATCTCGTCGTCCTCACTTTCGACCCCATTACCGGGGGGCGGTTTACCATAAAACTTTCGGGCATCCATCGGCCTGAAATACAAACATAAGGATCCCATTTTTTCTTTTTCGAAATAGTGTGCAAACAGTATGTTGTGCGATATCGGGCACATACAAGAAACCATCGCTTCCCAACAAACTATACGACAAAAATGCGCAACAAACACTTCCAGCGTGCCTTAGAAGGTTCTCCTACACTGTCAAATTTTATTGAGGTGATAACGGAAACATAACTCACCTTTTTCGACGTGAAAAGTTGACAAAAGAAGCCACGTGCTTCGCACGTTTGAAAGCGGAGGGGTTTTTGACGCTTACCTGCCCATGCTGAAGCGAGATGGCGCGAGGAGCACGCTCGAGAGGAGGGCAAATATGTGCCATATCTGGGCCCGCATGCAGTTTCGCATAAAAATAGCAATTGTAACTTTTATGCGCGTTCAACTGGTATGTCCCACATATGACACCGGATGCGGTAAGGGGTGAATGATTGTTTAATTTGAAAGGTGTAGTTGTTTATGGTACTGGAGACCGAGGTGCAGGTAGAAATAAGATTACAAATTTGGCAGCGTATGCCATTGCAGGGACCCGCACCAGGTGTTGTAGTACGGCGCAAACGCGAAGAAGTAAGGATATTCCGGATATTCCTTGACCTGCGGAATGTGACAATGGGGGCAGAAGGAAATAATTCTTTCAATTTTTCGTCACTGTGTAGAATGTTAAGATGGCGTTGAAAAATAGTTTTCGTGTTGCGAAGGGCTTTGTTGTAGGTGGTCACGAAGTAATGTTTCTGTGTTCCTCGTTAGGTTGGCTGGAAAGAAGTGCCTCTCTGTCCAGCGAGCATGATTTGGTGAAAGCATTTTCAATTAGATTGCTGGGGTAGTCACGCTTCCTGAAATCAACAACAATTGCCCAAAAGGAATATTTCTTTTCTGGACATTGGGGTGATAACTATTAAAATGAAGATACTGACGTCTGTCGGTTGGTTTCTTATACAGGTCGGTGACTAGTTTTCCAGACCGAATGGAGACAGTGACATCAAGAAAATTGATTGAAACATTGGAATGATTGCAGGTGAATTGGATAGTGCTACGCAAGATGTTGAAGTGTTCAAAGAAAGACAACGAGGAAGAGTTGTCACCTGGCCACACAACAAAAATGTCGTCGGTGTATCTTGTGAAAATGAGCGGCTGTACGGGGAAGGATTCAAGGGCCCTCTTTTCAAATTGACCCATGAAGAGGTTTGCATAGTTAGATGACACGCGGGACCCCATCGCTGCGCCATGTACTTGGACAAAATGTCTGCCATTAAACTCACAGTTATTATACTTCAGGACCAATTCAAGTAGTGGGATGACCGCAGAAGTGTGGAGGATGTCGGAGGGAAAAGAAAGGAGAAAGGATTCCACTGCGTTCAGGCCCTCATCGTGGGGGATGTTAGTATGCAATGATTTTACGTCCATGGTTACCAGTGTCATATTGGTCAGATCTGAGAACTGGTTGTTGATAGAATTATTTTTAAGAAGAAAATCATTTGTGTCTTTGACGTACGAAGGAAGTAGCGGGGGTACATGTTTTGTACAATGGTCTATCAGAAGGGAAATCTTTTCAGTTCGTGTGTGGATGCCTGATATTATAGGTCTGCCTACAATATTTTCTACAATACAAAGTTGTGGCATGCAGTAAAGTAAGCAAAAAAGAGTGGCCATGCAGAACATAACAGATGATAAAGGGGATAGAAGGGAAAGATCTGAGCATATTTTATTTGTGAGGTATTTCTAGGGTGCCTTGTGATTTGTTGATACCGAACGGGTGAAGAGCGTTGAACTTTAAGACTCCCTATCACGTCTGTCACGTGTGGATCTGAACCCTGTTTCTAGAATATACAGTTTAATGTTGTCAAAGTTGTGACCAGGAACGTTAAAGCGTTCAGCGACTGCTTTGGCGAGTTTGTTGGACGTGTCGGTTCTGTGTCCGGTAAGGCTGTTGTTCATTTGTTGGCCGGTTTCACCAATATATTGCATAGAGCAGTTGCCGCATTCAATGCAGTATATGGTATTGGAGCTTGTGCATGTGAATGCGTGGTTAACGGGGTGGGTGTAATTGCTCGCAGTGCTTTTGATGGAGTTAGCGTGTTGAACGGGCTTGCATGTTTTGCAGCGCGGGAGGTTACAGGGGCGTGTTCAAGTGTACTGGGTGTTCGTTTTGCTGATTTTGGCATTGACCAAGGAATCTGCTAGGTTTTTTTGCGCGTCAGTATATTACTTGTATTGGATGAGTGAATATATTGCTAAGTAGGTCACTGCTTTGGAGGAGGGGCTCGTGCTTCCGTAGAATGGCTTTGATGTTTGGAAATGCGTTTGAATATCTTGTGATGAAGCTTATTTGGAACGTGTCAGGATCTTTTCGGTGTTCCAGAACCTCGTTTCGATCAAGTGTGAGTGCCTTGAGACGAAATTTGGTTAGGAGGGAGTCTGGATAGTCCCTTTGGGCAAGTGTGCTGCAGAGTTCGTCAAGCTTCTCGGCATAATCTGTGTCGACTGAACAAATACTGCACAGTCTTACACTCCGCCCATTAGGAATCCCAACCTTACAGTGACGCGGGTGGTGACTCTTGAAGTGAAGGTATTGTTGTTTGTCAGTTGGCTTTTTGTACAGGGTTGTGGTGAGGTTGCCGTTGTCTAGTGATATTGTGGTGTCGAGAAAGTTGATTGAGTGAGTTGAGTGTTGTGATATAGTGCTATGCGCGGTATTCAGTGGATCTACAAATTTTTCAAATTTATGTTCCCCGTGTTCCCATATTATAAGTATATCATCGATGTATCGAAGGTACATAGTGGGTCTCAATGCGAGGGCGCTAAGAAGTTTGTTCTCTAGGAACCCCATGAAGATATTTGCGTACGTGGGTGCAACTGGTGTGTCCATACTGGTACCGTGTACTTGTATGTAGTGTTCCCCATTGAACACGAAGTAGTTTAGTTTAAGGACCAAGTCCATTAGAGCGAGGATGGCTTCCGTATATTTTCTGGTGTTTGTTGTAGAAAGGGTATTGGCAGAGGGCTGTGATTCCGTCGTTGTGTAGGATATTAGTATACAGTGATGTCACATCTAGCGTGGCGAGTATTTTGTCCCTACCAAATGTACGCGTGCTGTTTATATCTGATTATTCTGAGGTGGTGTGGTGTGTCTTGAGGTATTTCTACCCGTCTACATTAAAATACTTGAGGTGCTTAAGCAATACTATTTGGGTGCTATCAGACAGACTTCGAATGACATACATGACACTTATGACATACTGACTGAATGGGTGGACAAAAGGATGCGTCAGAACAGGATTGGATTTGTGTCGGCGGTGGAATTGAGAGCCTAGCGTAATTCTTATCAGGCGGAACAGGCTGATGAGATGGTGCTTTGTGCCAGGGATGAGCACAGTGGTTTATCCAGAATCCCAAGCATAAAGGGGTGTTGAAAAAAGTTGGGGGGAAGGGTGTCATTAATCATTACCGACATGTGTCTACAGCTGAAATTACAAGGGCACCCCCTGTAGGGGTACTAACACCTAGTGTCTTCGGTATTTAAAGCATGTAGTAGTTACTATGTGAAAGACTGGGTATCCTGTTCACCGCGCAGACTGGTATAAGGATTCTCTTTTTTTTTCAAGTTTGTGCAACACCCATATCACGAACTGTTGGTATGTAGTGTATCTATTTCCTGTATGAGACACGCGAGCTTTGAACAAAGCTAAAGCTAGTAGGACGCCGAGTATTAATTCAGCTGCACTCTTTCTGAATAAGTGACGAACAATAACGAAAAGTTCAGAATAATTATTCTGTATTGAAACCAACCAGCATGATTGTGCATGAGACACGCTTCTTACTTGTGAATATCAGTGCTAGGTTCGTGCTGCCCTCGAAGTTCTAAATATGCTACTTTAAGAGCAGCTCTTTGCAACATAACCACTCGACTTCTTTCGGCATTATTATGCATGTACCACACTCCGGCCCCTTTGCACGTCGCCGTCAAACACGATATTCACACAAACTGTTCATGTGCTCCATCATGATCGATGCTGATCTAACAGAATGTCGTTGGAACTTGCTCATCATGCTGAAGTCGATTCGCGGCTGAACATTTCAAAAGCAAGGCATCGAAACACTGCTGCACGTAGTAAGTCGTGTGCAGAGCGACCTCATTGGGCTATTCAGGCAACGTGGCACTCGCGCGGCTCAAAAAAAGCTACAGCTCATGTCCTATCCTCACCGTCACTTGCCCCACGCTTCTCTCTTCATTAGAAGACAGAGCCGTTTATGTTTCCAAGAGTTGGGTCACTGGGAGGAGCTTAATATGCATGACGCAAAATGAGTCACCCCGCCCTCGCCCCCTTTTTACACGGTCATCGTCGGCGCCTATGTTTACACACTTGCATGGGGCATCATCGGCATCTGCCGATTTATTACCTATATGCTTTATTTGGATGAAAATGGCAGAGTAGGGCTGTTGGTACATGACTGAATTAAAACCGGAGCACGAAACACGGACAAGAACACACAGACGACACTTGCTCCCTGCAAGTGTCGTCTGTGTGTTCTTTCTCGTTTCGTTTCGTGCTCCGGTTTTAATTCAGTTTATTTGGATGGCTATTTTCATTACACGCATGAGACTGCTTTCTTCGTTTATATTAAAGTTTGTGAGGGAGAACCATAGCCATGCTCATCGCCATCAGCCCTTTAGCGCGAGTTTTTCATATCACCCCCATTCTTTCGTTTGGCTGCCATAAAACCACAGCTAAGCTGTCTCTCCCGTCTTATTCGCCTCTTAACATTTGGTGGAGGTGCGACTTCGTCATCCCCCTTTCGTTACCCGACCGTCACAAACCCCCGCTTTGATCTCTCGACTTCGTACTGGAGTTGCGTTCTGGGCGTTCACTTCGCGCGATGGCTTGCCCCAATGCCTCAACCGGCGACGCTTCGCCAACGCCCGCGGGACAACGCAACGCTCCCGCAGCACAGCAACGTGATCTGCCCGTATTCTCCGGCACGGGCACTGAGGACATTGATGATTGGTTGGCCGCCTACGAACGAGTAAGCAAGTTCAATGCCTGGGACGACTCCTCGAAACTAAATAATGTGGCGTTCTATCTGGTGGACCTCGCAAGAACATGGTTTCTGAACCACGAAAGCGAAATCAGCTCTTGGTTTGTGTTCCGCTCACGCCTCAGTGATCTCTTTGGAGGACCGGCGCTGAGAAAAGCCGACGCAGAGCATAAGCTGTCACAGAGACTTCAACTGGCAAACGAGACGTTTACGTCATACATTGAGGAGATTCTGTCTTTGTGCAATCGCGTCGACTCCACCATGTCCGATCCCGCGAAGGTCAAGCACATTCTAAAGGGGATCGCGCCTGATGCGTTTCACCTTCTCTTTCTGAAGACCCCTTCCACTGTCCAAGATGTCATCGCCCTCTGCAAGGAACTCCAAGAAGCGAAAAATCTTCGGCTATTTTCCTCTATCTCATCAGCCGCACACATGGACTCTACAACCCGAGAGGCTCTTCACGCCTTCATTTGCCAGGTTGTCCTAGAAGAAATCGCTAGGACGTACCCAGGGCCCCATTGCTCTCCGCTGCCTCCGGAACCACCCACGCACAGTGTGCTCGCACTTGTGCGACAGGAAGTATCCGCTGCCTTGGGTGCCAGTGCCCCAGCTAAGACGAATAACGGTATCTACGCAGACGTTGTCCGTTCACCCGCTATGGCCCAACCTCCGCCACCTCTACCCGAGCCGCCGTTCCGCACCTACGCCGATGTCGTTCGCATGCCTGCAACATACGACGCCCCAGGGGCCCGAGCACATACCTACGAGGCTGTTGCCCCTATCGCGCCCCTATATTCTCAAGCAGGCAGATATTTCACTAATCGGCGTCCGACCACATTTTCCCCTTGACGAAAATGCGAACGTGCTTTTACTGTGGTATCCGAGGGCATATTTCGCGCGAATGTCGCCACCGCCGCAGAAACCTCGAGTATGGTCAGACGGGCTCGGACTCTTATGATTCCTACGTGGCCGCGGGACAGAATCGTTCCATTCCCTACGGCATACCTGACGGGCCGTTTCGGTCAGGTCCAAGTGACCGTCGCATGTCACCTGATGCTCGCCGCTCTCGCTCACCGTCCCCACGGTTTCGGGACCCGCTTCCGTCACCTACACGCAATCGCGGCCCGTCAGCTGTTCCAGGGGGAAACCAATAGCCGCAGTCCGAGGAGGGCGGGCTGCGACAAGGATCACTACTCACAAACCTCCCCGTAATCTCATCACCATCGTTGTTGAAGGTCTCAGGATGACTGCTCTCATTGATACAGGTGCGGCCACGTCGGTAATCAGTGCGGACATTTGTAAGAAGCTACGTAAAGTTACGACACCATACGACGGTCCTGTACTCAAAAGTGCAGCAAATGCCACTCTTCTGCCAGCCGCGAGATGTACGGCACGCGTAGGGATTCAAGATTCCTGGTACCCAGTTCAGTTCGTCGTGCTCACTTCCTGCCCACATGACGCCATATTAGGCTGGGACTTTCTGAAGGACCACGGTGCGTTCATCGACTGTTCTGCCGACGAAATCTTTTTCTCTGATATGCCCTCCTATCAGGTTGAGCACGTCACGATCTCCTCCTGCAAATTACATGGCCTCCACGATGTCCTAATCCCATCTCGCTCTACCGTCTTCGCCAGCCTGAAGCCAGTCTTCTGACTGGCTTCAGGCTGCTGGCTGGAAAGACTGCCTTCACCACACCAGACGGCTTATTTGAATTCAACGTAATGCCGTTCGGTCTGTGTAATGCTCCAGCCACTTTCGAACGCATGATGGACTCTGTGCTCCGTGGCCTTCGGTGGAAAACTTGTCTCTGCTATCTAGACGACATCGTCGTGTTTGCATCCACTTTTGACCAACATATCCAACGGCTCGAAACAATATTCAGCTGTCTCTCTCGCGCCGGCCTGCAGCTCAATAGCAAGAAGTGCAAGCTTGGATATGATACAATCAAAGTACTCGGTCACGTGGTTTCTAGGGACGGCGTCGCGCCGGACCCCGACAAAATCAAGGCGGTATCCTCATTTCCCCTTCCTACTAGACTCAAAGATCTGTGCAGCTTCATCGGTCTCTGCTCCTATTTTCGACGGTTTATCAGAGGTTTCGCGGGCACCGCCGCTCCTCTTACGTCTCTCTTCAAGCGAAACGGCAAGTTTGCCTGGGCCGCCGAACAAACCGATGCTTTCATGCGCCTGAACACAGCCTTAACGTCTGCGCCAATTCTTTCGCACTTCGACCCGTCCGCAATAACTGAATTACATACTGACGCAAGTGGAGTGGGCATCGGAGCTGTTCTTGCCCAGCGTTTACCCAATGCGCCGATGGAGTCCGCTGTCGCATTTGCCAGTCGCACCCTTTCGCACCCTGAGCAGAACTATTCGACAACGGAGAAGGAGTGCCTCGCTGTTGTCTGGGCCGTTAAAAAGTTCCGTCCTTACCTCTATGGGCGCCACTTCATCATCATCACCGACCACCATGCTTTATGTTGGCTGACCACTCTGAAAGACCCTTCTGGTCGCTTAGGCCGTTGGGTCCTGAGCCTCCAGCCATTCGACTATGCCATCAAGTACAAGTCCGGCCGGAAACATCGCGATGCCGACGCGCTATCGCGCTGCCCATTGCCCGCTATGCAACCTGCCGAAGGCGAAACAGATGGCACGATAAGCGCCCTGTCCTCACCTCCTATCGATCTGCCCGTCCTCCAAGAACACCAGATTCTCGACTCAGACTTCTCGAAGATTGTCCGCCATGTGAACGGCTCCTCCCCTTCCCCTGACCGCAAATTCCAGCGGCGGTGCAAAAACTTCATACTAATGGACGGAACACTCTACAAGCGCAACTACGATCCGGAAGGTCAGCGTTTGTTGCTCGCCGTACCACGAAACCTCCGTCAGCTAATCCTAAAGAGCCTGCATGACGACCCTACGGCGGGCCACTTGGGGTTGTTCAAAACATACGAACGTATTCGGAAACGGTATTTCTGGCCAAGGATGTGCACAACGGTCCACAAATACGTTTCATCGTGCCTCTCATGTCAACGGCGGAAGGCGTCCCCTACGCCCTCGGCTGGCTTCCTACAGCCATTGCCCCCGCCCCATGCACCATTTGATCGTGTCGGCGTCGACTTACTCGGCCCCTTGCCTGTTTCGCCAGCTGGAAACAAGTAGGTTGTCGTCGCCATCGACCACCTTACACGTTACGTTGAGACCGCCCCGCTCCGTAGTGGTTCTTCAGAAGGACTCGCAAACTTTTTCATCCACAGCCTCCCCCTCCGCCATGGTGCACCTCGTGTGCTGCTCAGCGACGGAGGCCGCCCGTTCCTTGCCCGTCTGCTTCAGGATATTCTGCGTGCGTGCTCCGTTGCGCATCACTTCACTTCTGCATACCATCCGCAAACTAATGGCCTTACAGAGAGGTTCAACCATACTCTTGGTGATATGCTGTCCCTCTACGTGTCTTCTGACCAAACGAACTGGGACACCCTCTTGCCCTATGTCACATATGCCTATAACACCGCCATTCAATCCACGACAAACTTCAGTCCATTCCGGCTCGTATACGGCAGAGAACCAGTCTCTAACGTTGACACCATCTTTCCATATCATCCTTCCACCGACCACAACCTCACATTGGCCGAAGCAACATCACGAAGTGAGGAGTGTCGCCAGCTCGCACGGTGCCGCACATTCGGTCAGCAGGCCGTCGCCAAGCTGCGTTACGACGAGCGTCACAGACATGTATCCTACGACGTCGGCGACCTCGTCTGGCTCTGGGTACCCGTTCGCAAACCAGGCCTCGGCGAAAAGCTCATTTGCCGCTACCTTGGTCCCTACCGTACACTCCAAACACTCTGACGTTAATTACTCCGTGGAACCTGTTGATTTACCTTCCGACCGCTGTTGCCGTTCCCGAGAAAATGCTCACGTATCCCGCCTCAAGCTCTACAAACACCCTTCATCCTCTCAGGACATCCCAGCCAGGATGGCTTCGTCTTCGGCCAGGGGGAAGATGTGAGGGAGAACCATAGCCATGCTCATCGCCATCAGCCCTTTAGCGCGAGTTTTTCATATCACCCGCATTCTTTCGTTTGGCTGCCATAAAACCACACGCTAAGCTTCCTGTCTCTCCCGTCTTATTCGCCTCTTAACAAGTTATTTGGATGCAAAACGTCATTGCAGAGCGAAAATAACCACATTACGCGACGAGAATAATCCAACACATTTCAGTGAGAGCGGTACGGCACATATTGATAGTTTACAATATACCACATACCGTTCATTTCGAAGAATGGCGGAACCAAAAATATTGTATTATTCCTCGGTTGCCCAATTAGCTGCCAAGTATCTAAACGTTTTTTTTATATATATTTATAGTTTCCTTTAATTTTTCTCTCATACTTTGCAACTCTAAAAATCGCAGCATTTTCGAAATTTCATGTGCTGGGCTCTCGGTAAAGCTCACATTAGTACCAATCAAATGAAGAAAACATACAAAATTTAGGTGCGTTGGATTTGTTACCCCAGTCTATTTTTGCCCCTTCTTACCGTCGACACTGGCAATCTTTCATGGCAAGGGCGCTTTATCATTTTTCTGTTGTACTCGGTATTTGGGAGTCACCCATGCGGCTGCGCATCTTCGTGTATGCGCACGTGGCGCGCGAGAGAATGGACCACGCGATTTCTACGCGGACCGACGCTCGGGAGGCCAGCGTCCTCCCGATAGCAACAGGGAGGAAGTAGTCTCCAAGGCTCAAACAGCGAATGAAACCGCTCTCGCCCTGGAACTTCCTACCATTTTGCTCCGCCCTCGTGGCCTCCTTTCCACCTCATCATCGCTCCCAGCAACAACAGATGCCCCAACACTTGGAAACATAAACGACTCTACTCCAACAGCCGTTGGGGCGCCTCCTTTTCTTGTTTCCTCCACAGCGGATTGTGAGATCTCGTTCGTGTCGTCTTTCTGTTGTGTTTGCTGCCCTAGTTCAGGATGTGTTCTTCATGGATCTCACCTACCAGCTTACCCGTGTTTATGCCATCCGTTTTTGTTTTTTTTTTTCGATGAGGCACTATATGGTGTCATCACAAGGATGTCCTGTCGGTTTAGTACACCTGTAATGAGTGAATGGTGACGTAGAAATTAAAAATTTTAACATAGTCTGTTTCTATTGACTATTCTATCTCTGACTCGGGTCTGGGATATTTCGATACAGACGTTCTGGTACAGATATTCTGGTACGGACATCTCAGTAAACGGAGGTTTCGGTGCACGGACGTCTTGCTACACTACGGAGATCTTAGTACACGGGCATTTCGGTACAAGAACCGTCCCATAAGGAAGTTATTCGCACGCCAGTTCGTCGCTATTAGAAGTTTTAGCCTGTGTGATAAATTAACGGACATGCCAAGCTGGCAAAGAGGATGATACGCATTGAAATTTTTTCGACATTGTGAATTCGATACTGAGGCATGAGCGTAAGGAGGTCACAGTTAGACTGTCTTCGGAAAATTTACTTCAAAAAGTAACTGAGTTAGGCTTACAGTTAGCACGGGAATAAAGTACCTAAGTTACAAGCGCAGTTGCTGTCCACAAATAGTATACCTGGTGAAGTTACATGACAAGTAACTCAGTTACCGTACAGAACTATCAAAAGTGGCAAAATTGAGTCCAATAACTTTTATTCAAAATTATTCACTAGTGCAATGTCAACTCCTTGTGTCGGTTATACGACAGCTACTACCCGAAGTTTGCCTCTGTAAGTCTGCCCCGACTTATTCCTAAGCACCCCTACCATAGCCGAACAGCCCCTCAACTGGTGCACTAGACGGAACCAACGCTTCTTCCAATTGAAAGATCACTCTAGCACACCTCTCATCAACAGTGTGCCTCCGTCACATCAGTATCGGTCATCCTGCTATGCCTCACCTTGAAATCCTCAACTCCCCTCTCCCCCCCTTTTTGGCTATAGCCGTGACGATGCCCACTTGCGTGCGGCCAACAACGGCAAGCTACCTCGACCCCCCCCCCCCCCCCCGAATTCAACATGGGAACGCTGACCACGGAACCGTTTTCTTATAATCAGAGTAATAGATCCGCTGCACAATGTACAATACCAAAGTCAAATTTGATTTTAGCCCTTGGGCTACAGTGTAAGCGGTGCACGTACAAGTTTGGAACTTATCCTGGCATAATGAGCTGTCACAATGGGTTCAACAACAACAAGTTGACGGCCACCTCCGAATGCGGTGATAGCTGCACCGAATTTATGTACCTTTTCCATTGAAGCCCGTGGCACCCACGTGGAACCCACAGCGTTTTACTTTGCATTAAACATATCCCTCCCCCCCCCCCCCCGGGCAGTTGCGTGAGTCATGAATAACACGCGGGGAGGGATGCAGAAAGAAAATGCGAAAAGGAATAAAGATTTTGCAGGTAACGAGTTGCCATAGCGAGTTACTGAAAGAAAGGTATCTAGTTACAGATGACAGTTACTTTTAGGAAGAGTAACGAGCTGCAATTACTAGTTACTTTTCTACTAAGTAGTTAGAGTAACTAGTTACCTCTAAGTTACTGCCTGAGGATGCACTTAGAGAATAAAAATCCTGCAGTATCACTATGGTACTCTACTAAAGACACAACAATGAAAAATTATGAACCTGCCAAATCTCCGCCTTAACTGCTTTGAACGTCACGAAACTGAATACAATCCTGAATTATTTCAAATTTCACTTCAGAGCTATAAATCCACAATACATTTCATTCGACAACGCACTTCGCCATTCCCACGTGTGCATTCGCATCGTTATGCAATGCGTTGCAATGGGAGCAGTAAGAGTATATACTGAAAGCCTCAGTGTGTGTGAAAGCCAGTGGTGAGTTAGCGGCAAGTCTTTGCACACCTTGACGGAAGGAATCACGTGCTACATGACCTTCTGACGCCACCCGCTCAAGCGTTGCCTGCCTGCTTACTGCTGACGATGGCCCAATAAGGCCGAAACAGCTGTCCAGTACTGGCATGGCCACGTTTGAGCAGTTACAAACATTATGCGATACGTGCAGTCAAAGAGCTCCGGCTATTTTTCCCCTTAGATACCTCACTGGCTTTGCACTGGCTTTCAGTGATGAGTTAGTACAATCCGACGGGAGGAATCACGTGCTACGTGACCTTCTGACGCTCAAACATTGCCAGCCTGCGTACTGTTCGCGATGGCTCAATAACGCCTAACAGCGAGGCCTAACTCAATAAAGAAATAATGGAACATCTTTCGAAACCCCCTGATCCTGGAGGCACACATGATGGCAGCCCTGCGTCTCTTGCAAAACAAGATACGTCGAACGTTGCTCCTCGGCGTGCTTCGACGCTAATTCTTAGTCTCAGGAAAGGGTGTCTGTGTCCCGCTTTCCTCCCAAGGACCAATGCCTCAGTGTTGGTTTACCACCTGAGGTGTCCTTTGACGATCTCTCCGACGGCGTCTTTGACATCGTTGGCTCTGGAAGGCTCATCGGTATCCAACAACGAGGTTGATATCTGTTACACGTGGGCATCAGTACGCGGGCTGCCGTAGAATGTATCGTTCGTCAGGGCAACATCGGTACACGAAATCATATCATTCCTTTCGAAATGCTTGGACGCAGACTAGTAACCGTCACAGTCTTGATGATGCCTTTGCTCTTATCGGATTATCCTCTCGTTCAAGCACTGAGCAAGCACGGCAAGATCGTCGACATTGAACGTGTGCATTATCAAGACAAAAAAAAAGGTCGCGGTGTTATTCTAACCGGAATACGTCTTGTCAAAATGGAGATATCAGAAAGTTCCCTTCCGCCTAATTATCTTCGTGTGCGTGAGCAAGTGGTATATTGCAACTATCCTCGAGTACGCCGAGTGTGTCGACGTTGCAAGTTGGAGGGCATTATCAGGGTGAATTGTTCCACCCACTCCCATGAACGTTGTTCTACGTTTCGTCATATCTTGACCGAGTGCAGCTCACGGTGCAGGTGCTGCCGTACGGCGCATCCTCCAGGGGAATGTTCGGGCCCTCGACCTTATGCTGTCGTGGCGAATGACTTTCATCCCATAGAAGCTCAGAGCATCCAAACTATGAGGGCGGTTGCTGATCAGCTGCAGAACATTCAACAGGACGACGCAGCACAAGAACTCGAAAATGTCACGTCCACATACGAACCCCATAGGTATAACGAGCTTCCCACACTGATGCTGGCGTTGATGTGAAGGAAGCTCAAACAGCATCTAAAGAGTCCCCGCATCCACCTAAAGTTATCATTCCACCGATAGGTGTAACGTCTGCACCTCCAGAGTCTAAAAGCGATGACGAGACTCCCGCTGACTCAGGGTAAGCCCGTATCAGATGCGCAAAATTCAGTCTAGCAGACAACGATGACGATGTTGACCTAGGTATGGATAGAAATAACCATAGCGAAGCATTTCGAGGAGTTTGCATCGACTGCTTCAGGCGTACGTACAGCTCGAAGCAGAGTTAACTGGAACGCCGTGTCGACCAGCGGAGCACGGTGGGAGCCACCCTGGCGGCGTCTAGTAGAAATATATGGCGAGGGGGTTTTGACATTTCCATTCTAGTCGGAGGGGTGCCCGCTGTGGCGTGCCGAAGAGTGCGCAATCGGACGGGCTTATCAAACGCTGCGCTCGTTTGTTTTGGGCGACCCTGTCTGAGGGATTGCGAAGAATCAATGATATCCCGATGGCGCGCGGCAGGTTAGCACGTGCGAACCTGTCGTCTCTCACCTCTCCTGAACTTCCAAAATTAAAACTAAGGTGAAGTGATCCAGATGAAGAAAATTTTCAGAAAAATAATTGATGTGCGATTTACGAAAGGTGGGAGAGGCAAATTTGGGGAACGTGCAGTCGAGGTAGGGGCGAACCTCTGCTGACGAAAATTGAAGTGAGGACAAAGGTCATGGTGAATTTGTCTAGCTCTGATCATCATTCACTACACAAATAATAGAAAACCTTCACGGTGACTCCCTGCACTCTGTGCCAGGATGCAAAAAAAAAAAAAAATTGTGTGTACATATTGGTTGTTCTTCCGAGAAACTCCCGAGAAACGCGATATGCTACACCATAGCATTGATTTGTTGTTATTTAAAAACCCATTACGATGGTTTCGCGATTACCACCGTTAATTATTTCAAGCCTCTTCGCATCCTCCATTCTGAGCACAGTAATTTTCCGAAAGAGAGAAGTTGTTATTCATTTCATTCTATCACGCAATGAGCGTTTCGGATGACGCTTGCCCATGCGCCATCCTGTTTCCAGGCGCGTGCCATGACATCGATTCTCCGCACTATCTCAGACACAATCGCCCAAAACAAAACACAAACAGTCGCAGCGTTGATAACGCCAGCTTGATTGGGCAGTGTTCGGAACACCACAGCGAACACCCCTCCGACTGGAATGGAAATGTCGAAACGCCCTCTCCCGTTTTTTTCTGCTAAAGGCCGCCAGGGTGGCTCCCCTCTTGCTTCGCCGGTCGAAGCGGCGTTCCAGTTAACTCTGCTTCGCGCTGTACGAGGAACAGTTGTGCGCATACCCCCATCACCAGCTCAAACAGTGACGACCTACCGACGGTGCGGAAACAGTCGAAGTTTGTGCTGTGTGAGGTACTCTTTGGTACGGAGAGTGACGAGTCGCTCGATAGTCTTCTATATGTAGATGCAAGCATTTACGTGACATTTTCAGTTCCTTTCGCTTTTGCGTTTCATTGTCATGATACATCTGAACATGTTAACGTCGAATATTAGGGGATTTCATGATCTCTCAAAGAAGTTGACTGTTATCGACCTCGCGTCAGAAATGCGACATTCTATTGTTACAAGAAACTTCATTTTATTCTGGTGTTGAAGTTAACCGATTCAAGCGCGCATTTGGACTACTCTTGGAGAACCCCGCTCTAAAAGAGGCGGTATAGTTGTGTTTAACCGAGATGTTTTAAATATATTTTGCACTTCCATGATGTACGCGGGTGTGTAATGTATATAGATTTTTCCGAATATAGTCCAATTGCCGGGAGTAGACATCTTTACTAGTTTGAACAGCACCGGCTTTCAACAAACATAACAAAATACAGTTAACGTTTCGGTAACAGTTCGCTATCAATCGACAACCAGGCCCCCCTCCCAGAATGCTACGCTCCTCTTCTACGTAAATACCCGGTGACGACCAGGACAGCGTCATTCTGATGATGGGACTCGAATGGGACCCGAAACGTTAACTGTATTTTGTTATGTTTGTTGAAAGCCGGTGCGGTTCAAACAAGTAAAGATAAATTTTTCCATAGGTTCACTTGGATTTTGTGTGACGAATGTTTACGCACCTGTGTTATCAGCCGAACGTACGGAATTCTTCCGTTCGCTGGACGCTTTTCTGTACACATCTCGACATCTAATTCTAGTCGGTGACTTCTATTGCGCGGAGTCACCGATATAGGACACAGCGAGGCCTGAGCGCCGCGCGAACTCGTCTCGTGTCGTGACAAGTGTGTCCAACCTAGTTTGGCAGAATGATTTGATAGATGCATGGCCTACCCTACATCCTTGTAGGTACCGCATGATATGGCATACGTCTACATCGGCATCACGACTATACCGTTTTTACCTCAGTTCAGTGCTTACGCCTCAGCTTTTACAGAGTGAAGTGTTTAACTTGCATCTTCCTCATCTTTCTCATCATTCCCCCGTGCTTCTGACAATTGAAGTTCCGGGTAACCACACAACTCTAAGCCACGCTGACGACTCTACACTACATTGCCGACCTCACCAGATGTGAGACAGGTGATAGCTGATTTCGTCAACGTCCATCTTGACTGAGGTAACACGTTACTATCGCATTGGCTGGGCTGAAAACTTGAGCTACTGCGACTCTTCGTTCATTGGGGAAAGGTACATGCTCGGGAACGTACTTCACAACTTAACTGTGTCGCCGAGAAAGCCCAGGTGGTAAGACGCTGTGCTCATTTGGCTCCCTTTATGACAGAATATTTTCGTTCGCTAGAGACCAGACATCTTGAAATTATGCGTCGTTCGTCGTTGGCCTCTCAAATGCATTTTTGCATTCAAATACAGTAGCTGGGCCAGAAACACAGAAGTTGGACAAAATCAGCAGGTTATGTCTCACGGTTTTTTACCCGATGGGACTTTAACGTCAGAACCGTCGTGAATTCGCCAGATAATGCAGCAACACGTTTTCCCCCAGGAGGATGCGCGTTTTCAACCACTGCCCAATGCTCAGTTTTCCACCCAACCACTGTTTTCAACCACTGCCCAATGCTCAGTACACCTGAGATTTCGGCCCTTCAAAGCGATCTTACACCCGAAGAACTTGTTTCGTGCGTTAAGAAGCTCAAGCGGGGAAAATGCAGGACGGTCTCCCAACCGAATTTTATGCGGCGTTTTGGCCACAGTTAAGTACGTACTTTGCGAGCCTTCACAATCTGCTTTTCGGTGGTGCAGTTGAGCCAGAATTTACAATGGGGCATAGTACTGATACCCAAACCGCGGTCAGATCCACAACGTCCTGATTAATGGCGCCCCATTACCTTGTTTAATCACGACTATAAGCCTTTGGCCTCTGTCACTGCAGTGAGCGTAAAGGGACTATCGCATCCGGAGACATGGGTAGGGAATGGTTACGAGAATGCTTGACATCATTCGACAATTCATTTCAGCAATTATCTCGGCTAGAAAATGTTCCGGTAATAAATAAACGAGTTTTTTTTCGATCAGCGAAACATCGGATGACGTCATTGTGACGAAGGCTTCAACAGGACCAATGCCGGCGCCGCTCGCCCATTTTCTCTCGGAGATATAGTGTGCTTTGTACATATGGCGTCGTGCATGTCCCTGTGTATGAAACAACCAATTTCCTCGAAAATGCTGTGAGTTTCGCTCAGTGGTGAAATTGCAACATGTCTTCGAGTTCGGGAACGCGTTGTAATGTTCCTGGCTGTAAAAAATCGTCTGGTGCGAACCCAGAATTGACATTTCACGGGGCCAAGGACAGGGACACTAAACGAAAGTGGGAAGCAGCAATCGCCGGCGGTCTTCCTGTCGTGGCAGAGGAACTGCACGTTCGGCACGTTTGTTCATCGCATTTTGCCGACGAGGCGTACGTGGAGTCGGACTTATTACAATTCCGTATGGGACTGTCAGCCAAACGAAAGAGACTAAAGCCCGATGCTGTGCCCACATTGTTCGATGAGCAAATGGAAACCACCGACGTGCCGGATGAGCAGGTAAGCATTTGTTTTCAATTCATTTCGAATGAAGCCATACAAAAGTGTGGTGTACTGATATAATAGGTCACGAAGTGGCTCCAGGTAGGCGATCGAGATCTAGGTGACTCAATGTAGACACACTACACTCGGAGTGCAATCACGTACAATAAAGGGGAGAGTATATCCTACCAGATGTCGGTTGTGCTGTGCGGCGTATATAACAAAAAATACGTACGGAAGTACCTTTTTTCACGCTCTAGCCGCCGATTTCAGCCATTTGTTTCTGCAAATGCGCGCCAGAAAAAGTACACATGAAATACCGCGACCGGCAGTGATGTACCAGACACTCCTAGCCCCCACCAGCACCATACGTATTTTTTTGGCGACATCCCTCTATAACTTGCATTATTCAAATTCACTAGTTTCTCCTGTGTCTTTCTTTGCTCATGTAACCCAGCATTCTTGTGAACTAGCAACGTCATTTTTGTGAGCTGGTGAGAGCAAAGGAGGCAGCTTTCCAACAGAAAAACAATTAGGCATTACAGTTTTATGCATCATGTCTCACATCAGGTGCTCAATTGCTGTCACAGGTGGAGAGAAGCAGCTTGATGGAATCTGCTTCAAGTGGTGATTACAAGAAACTTTCATTAGGAAAGCCCGTGTTGTACGGTTAACGAAATGTGAATTCTGATTTACACTGAATGTTCACGTTGTGAAACCGGCAGCTTACGCAGGAGTATCAGCCTCTACAAGTGGGAGTTCAGTTCTGCAGGACATGACAGCCACATCATCAGAGGATGGTATGCTTTCCAGTTCACCTATCACAGCTCAAACAATAAGACTGTAAATTATGTACCAAAAAAGAACTGTAAAAGCAGACATGGTGGTGGCAGAGTTTTGCCTGAGGGTGACACTCTAGCATCTTACAATATAGGGTACACATATTTTGAAAGGTGGATGCAAATAGTCCACCACCCATCTAGAATGTGCCGCACCTGTGTTCTATAAACTTTTGTCCAGCACTAAAGTGCTGCTGAGCCTACAGCTATGCAGCTTGTCTCATGAAAATACAGTAATCAATAATGACGACAATATTCATACTATACAATACATATACGGACAATATATATATATATATATACTGTGTGTTTGCTTATTTTTTCAAGTTGTCGTCCTGGATGATCTGCCCCTTCAGCCTTTGGTTCCATACCAGACTGTCAGCCAATATGGCTTTTTGTACACTTTGGTGTCACAGAAACAACACTTGAAGGGCGGAAAGACGGCAAATAAGAAAACACAGACAGCTGTTCCCACTTCAACACTTGGTAATTATGCTTCAAAACGTATTGTGCTTCACAAATATGTTGGTGTTTGTTATGCAGTGCAACTATACGCAATGATTACTTTGGTTGCTTGCGTCATATTGCCTAACTGGTCAAGTGGAGAATTCCGTCATTAGGATAGGAAGTTATAAGCCAAAACACTGTTGCACTTATTATAAAGAAGCAGTAGTGACATTGCACCAAATTCACTGCTGTGTAAGCTTTCAAATAACTTTGTGAGAAACATGAGCTCAACATGCATTCGTTTCATCCTTTTTTAACCATGTATGTTTTTCACTTGTGTGTATGCAGCCACTCAAACAGGCATCCTCATGCCAAGCAGGGGAACTCGGACAGCTATAACCTTCCCACCCACTGGAGCACTCTCCTTTACATCTTCAGAAGTTGCAGCAGACTGCCCAGAAAGCAGTGGAGACAAAAGCGCAGCTGTTTCTCTAGCAGAGGCTTTGCTGCCACATGATGACGCAGCACAGCTTTGTGTTGTCCCACTGAAACATGCTAGCCTTTCGACGTCACTGCCTGGTGGCCGTACCCCTACTACAGTGCCTGTGGACTTAGACACGACGGATGTGTCCACATGGTATAGGCAGTATTTTCTTTTTCAACATGTATTCAGCTTTGTTGTTATTTCTGGGAATTTTGTGTGGATTGGTAAACAATAAAATGACACTGTGGCATTGTTTCAGCAGAGATGAAAAGCACTTGTGATGAAGGCAAATTAATCTGTTTCTCTTGTGCGTACAGCCCACCCGACCCAAAGGATGTGACATTCCAGTTGTCTGAAACCGCAGAAAGCTCAGACACTGAAGAGTAAGCTTGTGATCATGAGGTAAATAGAAACCTTGTTTAAATAGAAATAGAGAATTTGTTTTCTTTTCTTGCAGTCATGGAGACAAGATGTTGCAACGACAAGGGCTTTCAAAATCTCGTAGGCATCAAACGTAAGTGAAATATTTTGAAATATTTCTCAAAGCTTGTTCAAGACGCTGGTTGCATAATGATGTAAGAATTAAAAATCTGGGTTGGCCTTCCAGACCAAATCCAGATGAGCGATTTTTCCTGGTGGCACAATCCAGTTTGCAAGAGCTGCTATCCCAGTGCCCCTACTGTGGGAACGATGGTGTTGACATCAACATCACAACAAGGGGGGCATGCTTGAAAGCTGTCATGCGTTGCAAGTGTGGGAGGGAACGGTCTTGGCACAGCCAACCTTGGCTGAGGGGCCGACCACTAAGGAACGTCCTCGTCTGCTCTGCAATCCTCTTCTCAGCTGTGAACATGTCAAAAGCTTTTAGGATGTTTGAGCCTATGAAGATGGCAACACTTACAATGTCTCAGTACTTTCGAACGCAGAAGGAGCACCTCTTTCCTGCTGTGAATGATGTGAGTCCTGTGACGTGACGTATGACTTTGCTGTGACATGCCCCACAGAGTGGGATAAAAGGGGCACGTGATATGTTTGCGCTGAGTGTATGGCCCTGATTTTTCCTGCTGCTTAGATTATTGGCTGTGCCTTGAGTTCCCTCAGCAAATAGCCAAAGTAAAAGGTAGAAAGAACAACTATTTTTCTGTGATTGTGCTATGATCGTATAGTAAGAACCTCCTTTGGAGGTGCTTCAATCAATTGCAAATGCAATGCTGTAGGGCAGGCAGTCTAGTACCGTGTTGGCTTTACCACTAGTTCTCTGACATGTGTACCCAGGGTTCCTCAATTTACACTTATCCGAAAATGATTTTAGGTCTACCTCATGAGACAAGCAGAGATCCTTGACCAGCTTCGGCCACTGCCCCTGACGCTTGCCGGGGATGGCAGGTGCGACTCACCCGGCCACACTGCATTGTATGGCACCTACACGCTTCTGGAGACTGCAGCCAACCGTATCGTGCACTGCGAGTTGGTTAAGGTACCTCAAGTTCGTTTGTGGACACCACAATAGTTTTGTGAAAAAAGTTATCATGGATAAAAAAGCACCTACAATAGAAGAGCTTGGTCATGTTACATTCTAATTTGGGAATTGAATTCAAAAGTGACTCGCTTTTGCCTACTTGACTGTCTAATGTGAAGTGTGGATACATCAGGCTGTAGTAGGACGAGACTAAAGTGCCCCCAGGCAAAACTTAGAATGCACATATGAAATGCTACATTCAGTGACCATCACTTATTGTAGTGCAATAGCATGGACGACAGGAAAGACTGTCTATAAATCAAGCTTAGTCAAAACGATTAATTACTATCCATTACAGAGTATTCACTCGTAATGAAATTACTCACAAATTGCTTGGAAAAATTAATAAATTACTTACCACATTACTCACAAAAGTATTTGATTAATAGTATGGCAATTCGTTGTAGTGCCTTGCATACAATGTCTGACCCTGACCTTTCCTCTTATGCAGTCTACTGAGGTCAGCAGTAGCAAAGCAATGGAAGCCTATGGTCTACAGAAATGCCTCGCCTTTCTCGGGGTACATGACATGACTGTGGACACCCTGGTCAGTGACCGCCTTTCTGGCATGAAAGCCATGCTAAGGCGACTGTGCCCACACATAATGCACATATTTGATGTGTGGCATGTTGTCAAAGGTGAGTGGTGATTTTCTGGAGGGAGTTTTATATGTCACACGTGATAACATCCAACAGGAGCCAAGAAAAAGCTCTTGGCTCTCAGTCGCTCAACGAAACACCAAGTTGTGCAGCTCTGGATTGAGAGCTTGACGAGACATGCGTATTGGTGTCCGCGTACAAGAGGGGATGATGGGGACCTATGTCTTGCAAAGTGGGTGTCAGCAGTTAACAACATCGTTGACATCCATGAGCACGACAACCCGTTGTACCCGATTTGCTACCACGGCGCACTTTCTGAACCACGACAATGGCTCAGAGAAGGTAAACACTGACATTTTGCAGTTTGTAAAATATTATATACAGAGTAGCGAAGTAAGTAAAAGTTTTCCTTACTGTCACTTATGGGTGAAATACACAACACAAATTCCAAAATCTTAAAACAAATTAACACAATTGAAAACAGAAAAAAAAGCATGTTGCACACCTTATACTGCAGCCTCATTCCCATTCTCTGATCCACGATCTGGGTGGTGGTAAGATCTTGAGTATTATTTATCTATTTTATTCTTTATGCAGTAAATTCTTTCTTTTGCCTTCAGCAAGGGGTCGAGAGAGACCACTTGGTTTACAATTTACTAAAATGAAATGTGAACATAGGCAGACACAATGATCCTTCCTTGCATCAAGTAATTATTGTGAGTACTGCGTGCCAACAAGGATAAACTTTTATATGTGGCTCTCCTGTATTCATATTAATGTATCGGTGGTTGTTATTGAAAGCACTTAACTTTACACGATTCACAGAAATCTCGCAGAAGTGATGATTTTTTGCAGACCACAGGCGAATTTCCCCATTCATTATCATTAACTTATTTGTTGTTGTTGCCGACCACATGTTTTGTTGTGGTATTGCAAATAATTTTACTTTTTTTTAAATTATGTAACCTAGAATTATTTGCTGTGCCCTATGGAATGTGTTCTTCTCACCAAACAATTAAAGAGAAAGCAGTTGCAACAGAGCAAGTAGAGATGATCTACAACCCCTGCCCATGCCTGCAAGAGCACCTCATATGCATGGCACTATGCCTGGTACTATGCCTCAGATGCATGGCACTATGCCTGGAGAATAGGGCCAAGGACTTTTAGTATCTGAGAGATAACTAGATTCTTTTCTGTTAAGAAAAACAAACTGTTTGTCTATCAGTTGTGAACTTTTATACACACTAAGAAATCCAGCACATGCCCCTTTTTTTTCATTTCTTTTTTGCAGATTATCAGTCTGTCGTTAGCAGTATATTTGAAATTATCACTGCAGAAACGTAGGGGCTGTAACCTTTCAGTGTGTATGGTGAACATTTCAAGCACCTGACAACACACAATTGTAGACACAGAGACGTACAGGCGAGTCCAGGACATCCTGTTGTCACCTGCACTCCTGAAGGATATCCCATTCCTGTCCTCACAAGAACAGACATATGGATTGGAGGCCTTTCACAGTGTCCTCATCCACTTCCTGCCGAAGTCCTACGCATTTTCTGACGAGGGGATGGTGGCTAGGTATGAAGCGTATGGACCCACGAGCTAGGAGCCAAGTCCAGCACGGTGACAAAGGGTATCATAAGAATGTAATGTACTCCACTTGTAGGACACAGTTGGCGATCATCCACTTCAACGAGAATGCAGACCGTGTCTAGTTGGAGAGGGAAGGCACGAAGAAGTACCGTCTCAAGGCATTGAAGGTGAAGTAGACGTGGGTGGCTGTACTTCTGAAGGAGAGTGCTAGCTATGGTATGTGCTTGTTGCATGCAGCATGAATTAATCTATGTTACAGACGTTGAGTTTTAGTTTTATTTATTTGCCAAAAAATTACCACACTGCCCAGTTGCACCAACGCTGGGTAACTTTGAACCGAGACCAAGGGTTGCTAAAACGTAAAGTTAACACACAATTCTTTCTTTACAAATGCTAGATGGTCATGTGATGAACGTTTCAGTGACAATGACTCTTTTTAGTGAAGAACAGTTATGTGTTAAATTCAAGTTAAGGGACCAGAGATCTCGGTTAAAATGTAAATTGACGTTGGTGAAACTGGGCCTTCGCAACTTTCAGACAAGTGAGATATGAGTAATATGGGAAAGGAACCTTGCTGAAATCCACTGCACATGTTACAAATATTGAGTCCCACAGTGAGATCAAATATTCTAATCTAGTATTAATGTCAGATCATTGGGCAAGGAATATCCCTCTGTCCATAAACACTTTGCTTCCATTACCTATTTTTGAATTATTCAGCTGTGAGTGTCTCATCAAACATCCTGTTCAATGGGGAGCAGGGCAATTTTGAGTGCATTGATCAGATAGTTTCCGTGCCAACTCCAATCTTCTTATTGGATAGATTATGCATCAGCCTTGATTGCTGAGGTGCTGACACGCATTCAGGAGCGCAGAAGGGAGTCTGGAGCTGTGGCAACTCTGCCAACGCTGTCATCAACATATGGTGAGAGGCCAAGCCTTACAGAAGCAGTCCTGAAGCATCAGACAAGGTTTGTGCACACTTTTCCTACCATATATTGCTCACATACTGTCATGGCTTGATATTGTTATATATTGTGAATTTTTATTTTTAGGTTCCAGAAATGAGGCTCCCACGTGCATCACACACTGAACGTTGCACTGAAACTAAGCTAAAAAAAGGCCCTTTTCGGGGCCACCACAAGGTTTAAGCACTGCTCGTATGGAAGAAAAGAACATGTTACCACCCTGTCAACATGAACCATAACGCCAGCTCCCTACATAGCAACTGAAAATATAGCAAGAATGAGGAAATAAAATGTACTAAATATAATCAGTTCTTGTTTGAAATGTTTAATATATGTATCAGGTTCAGAAAGCTTCCATATACACACCTGTGGCAATACACACACCGGCAATAACTCTACCCTCCATTTAGAAATAAAGCATATATCCAGGCTAAAGGGAAAAAAAGCATGTTTTCTTTCTTTGTAAACATAGGTGAAAAACATCGTACAAAAGAAACCTCGCTATGGTGAAGCTGGATAGACTATTCAAAATGTGTATTGTACCAGTACTTGTCCTCATTGTGATTTGTACTTCCAAATGATTCTCAATGAAAATTGTTTACACATTCCAGTATGCCACCTAAGTCTGTACACTGCTCTCGAAGTGAAACAAAGGGTCCAAACTTTCGGAACTGTGCATGCACATATATGACGTATAGTATGACCTGCTCAATAATTTGTGACTTCGCTCTGCAACATTTCTTCACCATATGTGGTTATGGGAAGCAAACATCATGGAGGTGAAAGATGGAAGTCACTGAAAAGGTTAGCCAGCTGTAGGACCCAAACCCACATCTTCTGGATTACTGTGACTGGTTTGTCCCTTCAGATGACGCACCCAGGAAGTCGCTGAGAAGGCGTGTTAGCTTAGCTCAATTGGTAGGGCCCTGGACCGGTAATCCAGAAGATGTGGGTTCGAATCCTACAGCTGGCTAACCTTTTCAGTGACTTCCATGTTTCATCGTTAATTTCTTAGGCAACTTGAGGCCTTGTATGTGATAGTCCCTTCTATATTGTTCCAGCCTCAGAACATCAGTTCTCTCTTGATAAACGAGGTTTTGATTGTGTACACAGTTACATCTTCTAATAGCAAAGCACCTTTCATGAACATGCGCAAACAACAATGACATTGATGAGTCCTAAAATGCAAGCGTATATAATTAAAGCTCTTAAGTGTCCAGAAATTATATTTAAAGCGAGCGATAAAAGAGAAACAAGCGCTACTTTTAAGCTACTTCACTAAGAAACAGGTGCTGTTAGTGAAGCAGTACCTGTTTCTTCAGTAAGAAACAGCTAATGCTTCACTAGTACCACTAGCAGCTCCAGTTGCTTAGTGAGGTAGCTGAAAAGTAGCACTCGTTTTAGATAAAACCTCTGGACACGTTGGAGCAAGCACCCTGCCGCACGAGTTGAATTTGAAAGGTGTTATGAAAAGTGAAGTATGTTACAATATATGCCACATGGGAGATATGCATGGTGTTACTCGTAGTATCCTGTATATGAAGTTGACGGGAACAACGTCCTGATTCTTCGAACAGCACATCCTGGAATCTGCCTTCGGTTTCTTATCCCAAGGTATCCATGAATCCAAGTTGTGAACGAGCAATACGCGGTGTATCGGAGACGTCTGTGTGAAACAATAATAAACCCAGGGAATACATGGTGGGCTAGTAGACGTCTAAATGATGCCTAAAAAAAGAGATAAGAAATGTCTATAGAATGTCTAGGCACTAGACCAAATGTCAAGTATCCGTCCACGAGACGTCAAATAACACGTTACGCCACCTAGCCATCTATCCCTAGACATCCAATGTCTATGTACCTAGCCGAGATTTAGACATTCTTTTGACCTGGATGTCTGGAACAGGGTCAGACACTTAACCATGTATTAGACGTGAAGTCTACAGCTAGACCAGTTTTATCCCTCCATTCAGGCAACAGGTCTAGGGTTGTACATTTCCTGTACCTTACTTTAGCCACCCTTAGACGTACTTTAGACCATGACTAGTCCTGCTACCGTCCTGGCATGCATTCATAGAGAAATGTAATATAACTGATAGCAACATGGATCTCAGCATGAACATTTATTCACAGTAAACCACACACGAAGTCTATGGTACAAAACTCAGTCTAAAACTGGATGACTTTGCCGCCAAGCAGGCGTCTTGTGTTTTGACTGACGAGTGTTGAACTGGCAGCAGGGTGTTGAAGGCCACCTCCTTCCTTTCTTCCAATGAGTGATTGTTGGTGCTGCAGCACTGCCTCCAATGATTCAATGTGGCTAGGAAATAGAACAAAACATGTGAGAAAGCATTATGTAGCCTGCTAGTTCTATCTAGTTCGTTTAGTGGCTGTGCACACTCTTTCACGGGATGCTTGTCTGGCCACATAAGAGCAAAAACTGTATCAGCACTGATCTGAGAGACACATAAAGAAAATAAGCTGCACGTACAAAAATCACAGGACTGTTACAGCTACACAACACGAATTCCAGCAACAGCTTAAAATCTGTTTGTGCGTGACTACCTGATGTGGACGCTGCCAGAATCTCAGGGAAACGAGGATGTAACAGCTGTCGCTGTGAAAGACACCTGGTGAAAGTACATCAATGTGACAAGCGTTTTCTCATGATGCACGACCTTACCTGGTCGAGCAGGCGACTGCTAAGCACTCCATGATTGGCGCAGCACTTCCATCACTGCATTACGCTAAGACAACTACTGTGCTGCTCTCATAACTTTGGTGCAAAAATTCTGCACAGGATAAAAATAAAGACTGTGTATATTATAGTAGCCTGTATCACCACGTCAAATATTATAAGGTTTATTCACATGACGTCATCTGCAGGAGACCGCCACTGTCGCTAGCAGGCAGATGTGCTGATCATCGGCCCCCTTATTGTAGCTTCCATCCAAGCCGGTGCCCATATTGTGCTCACCGAACATCAGTTGTGTGAAACTTGTTGCTCTGTGATTTGTAGAATATCTAAGCAATTTCCATGTTTTCGGTGTTAATAGTGACCTAAAAAGCATAATGCAGCGAACAAATGCAAGGACGTAACATTGGGGGACCTACAGTATGGTGCTGAGGTGACTTCAGTGAATAAACCCTTTAGGAACTCAAATCTTGCACTACTGCCAGATAGCTGTTTGGGTGAAGTAAGATGGAATGACATTGTCACGCTGTTCTCCATACAATACCAAGGATGTTTCGAAACGATTAAGCACAGAAATGCTAGTTTTGTACCGTTTGATAAATATTTTGTCTGCTGCCCGTACATGCTGTGCGGTTCTTTAGCAAGCTTCTAGCAGTCCTTTCTTCTACATCGCACTTCCCTACTGACTTTCACAGCATCTGAAAAAAAGTTCGATTTTGTTAACCACACAACAACCATGTAAATGGAAAGCTGTTAGAGCCTTCCACCAACTGTATTTGCACTACTTTGTTTACAAAAATTTAAAGAGGCTCCCTCTAGTGTAAGATTGGGGGCACATCGAGCATCAGGAACATTGGAGGCCAACGCAGTCACACGTCCGAGACAACTGCTTCCCCTTACCTCACAGGGAATTGTTAAGCTTATGTGCAAATAGATGTTTTGTAGGGTAGGTTACCACTATTTTCATACCTACCGATGCAAGGTAGTACAAGCACCTATAAAAATATGCAGTTGCTATGAAACCATGATATGCAAACAAAGGTACTTGCGCAAAATTTTCAGAGTGTGGTTTCACTACCAGGGAAAAATGCAACAATCGAACTCGGGCTGACATGACAATGAACTAACCAGCATTTATGTTCCAGCGTGTCCGCCCTGCAAACCGTAACTGTCGACTTTCGTTTACTCAAGACTTCAACAGTCATGAATCTGGAAGGTTAATTAGTGATACCGTATTTGTTTTAGCACCAAGACGAACCAATGCACTTACTGAAACATTGTGCTGCCGAACATACAACGTTAATCACTACTCTGAATGCAAGTGCAGTCAGGTCAACCCACACTTCCAGTGTGCTTCAATCGGTGATACGAAGCCGAAATAGATAAAGGAAACGATATTCCGATATTATGCCACGCATCTCTACTACATGCGATTTGGTACACAGAAACAGGCACATACTTTTAAGTGAACTCACCACTAAACTTGAAAGCCAGAGAACAAGGAAACGCTGTCCACCACAGTGTAGGGGAGCTCTGCTGCGCTCAACAGTTTTTATCACTGGACAGCACGGCGTACGTTCTCGCTATGCTCAAAAATTGCAAGACAAAACGTGCGGGAGATTGGAACTTAGAAAGATTTTCGTATAACAACCAGTGGAGTGCTGCCGTCAAGACCCAACTTCTACCCGTTGCGCGTCCGGAAAGTTTGAAGTTTCAACGGTTGAAACGGAACAGGTTCGGACTGGTTGGATGGATGGATGATGGGTGGTGATTGGGTAGAAGGGGCAGACGATATTGACATTGCTTTTGGTCGTGCTTATTGAGTACTTATTTTTTGTAATGTTCTTTAATGTCCGTGGCCGTTCATTATAATTGGGTCGCGGAGGTTAAATGTTAAATAACACATATGCCAATCCAGCGGAAGTGACACCGACATCATCATCATTATGCTATCGCCATCGTCGTTGCAGCGACGAGTGTCGTATTTTGGTGCTGTGTGTGTTGAAAATCGCTGTTCCTTTTGCAAACAATTTATCAGTGCCTTTCTACTGGGCTGCAGGTGTGCCTAATATGTACCGTACTGCCTGTTCAGCGGTTTCAAAGAGGTACCATGGGCAGTTTCAAGATTTTTTGAAGGGTCCTGAAATCCCTGAGTCACGTCAGATTCCATTTTACTGCTGCAGCTGTGTAGCTTGTGGGAAAATGTTATGTGCAGTAAACAAACATCTGCCATCTGCTTCCCACATTACGTGCAAAGTGCTTCTGTGTTTATGGAGCAATGTTTTATAGTGCTGCGCTGAATGATCCGTCGGAGTCGTCGACTTTTTTATTGACATTTAAGTGATTCCATAATTTAGTTGCTGAAATTGATGTAGCGTAGTATTCTGCAGGGGAGTTACTGACGCACAACATTTACATTTACCAGCAACAGTAACGCCATCAGGAATGCTAGTTCAAGAAATATTGCCCCGAACAAATGCGCGCTTTCGTTAAGAAAAAAGATATGTATTCAGTAAAATAAAATATTACTTCACAGCACTTAGATTCTGGTAATGTCTTCTAGTTGTGGACGATATATATGTATATGTCAGTGAGCCAAAAAAACTCGGATCATCTATGTATGGACATTATTTAAATTATCTATGTACCTCAGTCACACTGCCTTCATCTGACTGATCTTTTGTTACAATATATGGGCATACAACTCACACAGCATGAAAGGCTACATAGTATCCATCTGGTCATAATATAATTGGACAAAGTTAATGTGGTCCATTCGTGCATAGTTTCTGAAAGTTGTTGCAGAGTCCAGTTTTATTACCTCAGTATGATCATTTGCAAACAGATTGTACTTGCTGCTTCACACATGTGTGATGGAAAGTAACAGAATAAGGAATTTCCTTCACAAAAGTTCGTCTGCTGTGAACAAAATAATAAATCTATAGCATAACATTGAAAAAAAATATGTACAGATTAGAGCTCAACATTACTGCCTAATATAGTCACTTTATTTAACTGAACATTTGATATCAATTATTCAATACGGTATTCTCTGTGCCATGCTATGTCCTGTGTACAAAGTGATGCATTTCACCTGATCAATTTGTTTCATGATCACTTGCGAATTGCTGACTGCCGAAGGGCGCTTTGAGAGGAAGATGAAACAGCAAATTGGGCAAATTTTCGTTGTAGTAGGAATCATCACCTTGAGCATGAGGAGAACTAAGTATACAGGAAGCTCACGAAAAGGAAACTCACGTTTGTGTGTCTCCCGTATACTTCATTCTCCTCATGCTCAAGGTGATGCTTCCTACTTCAATGTTGTACCAGCTCGCTTGTGTACTTTTTCTCTCTCTGGCAAATCTCCAGATGAATTTCTGGAACAAATCCCGAGTTTTTCAAGACGAGTGCAGACAGCGTTGACGTGGTTGTACTACACCCTTGCAAGTCCTGTGCGTTTTTGTTTCATTGTAGTTTGAAGCTTTCCCAGGATCTCGCAGTACATCTGCATTTACTGTGATTGTGCGTATGAGATAATCTAGAAGTTGCACACAACGATAGTCTTAAAACATTCTCGGCATAGCCTTTCAAGACGAAAACGCGAGTTTGACCTCCTTCAGAATGCTTTCACCGGGCACCCACCATGACTTCCTATGGTATTTTGTCTCAGCACTTGCATAATGCACCCACGTTTCATTAATAATAATTGTTCCAAGAAATTCATCTTGACCGTCTTGATACCATTGAAGGAAAATGCAAGCTGCATTCATTTGTTGCTCTTTGCGAAAGTTACCGAGCAAATGTGGCTCCCATCTCGCATAACTTTCGTTGGTCAAGCTGAAGGAAATTTGTTCCCATTAATATCAGAGTGTAGTACCAGTGACCTGCCAGTCTCCGTTAACAATTATCTGAATTTCAGAAAAGAAACGTTGTTTCGTGGTGTTATAGCTGATCTCCCGCTGTACTGTTCATAGTGCAGATTTTCACGATCCTGTATAGAGGACACACCATTTCAATGCATGTAAAGTGATTTGTATAAACAGGTGTTAACTGTCAGTGGATATTCTCTAAAGCACTCTTCTTTCCTTAACGAAAGGTAGGATAACTCTTAGTTACTAGGATAATCAGACGTACTCAGAAATATGACATCCATGCTTGAATGTCTGACACATAGGTGAACGGCAATCCATTAACCAACATCTGCAGTGCCGGGATGTTACACCCAACTACTACACCATTCAGTTTGTCCTAGTGGTGTTTCCTTTGAATAACAAATATCGGGCAACTTATTTTTGGATGACCCTCCTAATTCCAGTTCTCTTTCTGCATTTGGCTACGTTTTTTAGATTTCTTGTGACGACTCTTGTGGACAGGTACCAGCATGGAAGACTTAATAATAATAGAGGTTTACATAGCGAGACAACTGAGATCATGAGCGACACCACAGCAGTCGGTCTGTGGATTGCCCACCTGAATGTCCTTAAATGTGCAATGAAAGCTCACCACACAACACACCGTATTTAATGTCCCTTGTGGAAGATGGCATGTCTAAGCAACTTGTATCCTGGCACTAATTTGCTGGTGTTTTTGGCCAGGTTCGAACCAGCGATCTCGGGATCAAAAGGCGAACACACTACAGACTCAGCCGCCAAGGCCGGTTCACGGACAACTTGAACAACACAATTATGTTAACTCTGCCATCAAGTAATTCAGTTTCCTGCATATGTTTTGTAACAATTGAGCTGCAGTTTTGTAAGCCTGAAAGCTAAGCTTAGAACCACCTCTTATAATTTAGTGACTCTACTTGTGAGAGGTACTCTGTGCAATAGGTGTGAATGTGTTCACACCTCTTAAAAACCTAATAAGACAAAATCTTGATGATTTCTAATATGTGGTATATACAAGGTCAGCTACAAGACGTCTACAATTAGAAGTCAATTACTAAATGTCTACCAGATGTCTAGTAGATCACTAATTTTAGACGTCTAAATAATGGTAAGACTTTTACACGTCTAGTCAACGTCTAGTTTGGGCACTATCCCTAAAGTCTAGGGTTAGAACAGGTCTGGACGTCTAGTAGACTACCATGTGTTCCCTGGGAAGGAGACAAAATATATTGATTTGCTTGACTAAGAGCAGCAAACTTTTAGTAACACGCACCCATGTGCTCGAAACGAAAGTGGCACGAAATCACGACATTTACGACGTATGAGAAGTTTTAGACACAGTACCTATTGTCAGATGGCTCGAGAACACGCATGCGACGGTCATCACGGCAAAACACTGGTGCATAAACAACCAGGAGCTCCCCACACAACCATTAACGTCCCCAGGACATCCCAGTTTGGTCATAACGTCCAGGTCCATGATGGATGTCCACTGGATATCCCCTGGATGTCCCAAAATGTCCATAAATATCCTGGATTTATCCAGTGCTGACGTTGCGAGCTGGACGTCCCTTGGACGTCCTGTGGGTGTATAATATAGGACGTGTTGTGATACAGCCAATTAGGCTAACAGCTTTCATAGCAACGAAGGTGTGGTGCACTCTGGTCGCAACCAATAACTACATGCGTAAAATAACATAGCGCAATATTTTGATGCGGGATCTTAGCAGCTATATTTTGATTGGCATCCTGCGAGTAATATTACACCAGTTTCATTTACTCAATAGCTCCATAAAATAACGTGCATAGAACTACGACAGTACCAACCGTATGCGAGCTAGATTCCCTGGGATCAAAATCAAAGAAACATTCCCCGCCGTTCACTGCTGAGCGTCGTCTGCTGCATTAACTTGCACCGCCGCGCAAAAGCAGAAAGCGCCATGAGCATCGACAATAACGCACGTCATCATCATAATCATCCGCTCGCCAAACGTTCACATTCCGTTGTGCAGTTTTAAGTTTCAATGTGAGCCTATGATATGTGCAGTGACGCCGAAAGTTAAGGGTAAAAATATGTGTGCATGAAGGACCGTCGGGCTCCAGAAAAAACTCTACGACTCTGGGTACGCAACGTGATCAACACGAGTGTCGTGCGTCTTGATCCCGGAATCAAGATGAGGTCCTTATAGTAAACATGCTGAGTGGAAGTGATGATAATTGTGAGTCCTCAGTAGTTCTCCAATCATCCGTCGCAGGGGAGGTTGTGGAAACTTATTGTTCAACGTCAGAGAGTGCTGAACAGTTTGAAACAAAAAGTACTCAACGTGATTTCCAACACAGAAGAGAACCGAGCACGGTTTTACATGGTTCGTTCACGAGCCATGTAATGAAGTAAGTAATGATGTAAGTGATGTAAAGCATACTCCTACCAATGCCGTCATCTCGAATGACATCGTTCACGCCCGTGCGATGTTGAACAAGGGAGGCGTACGCCTTTTTTGTACCACTTATGAATTTCATAATGGGTACAAAAAAGGCAGCGCCTCCGGTTTTCAACAAATCAGGGGCGAGAACTTTGTCATTCGGGATTGTGGTTGTCTAGGAGCGGGCTATCAGGTAAAGACCGTTTTTAAGAAAAAAAAAACATTGTCAAAAGCTGCACAAGTGTGCCTAGGAGGAAACAAGACTACCAAGAGGTACCAAACAGAAAATGAATAAGAGTGTCAGCCCTGTGCTCCTTTCTACTGTGTTTTTTGTGAAATTTTTGATTTGGTGTATTGTTACGTATGCGACATCTTCTGAACTTGCGAACTTCTGTCACGTTTACAGGGTGTAGCTCTTTTAGCTTAACTTATGCCTACTGTTTGCTGTGTTCTACAGTTCACGACAAAAGTTAACGGAACACGTGAGCTGCATACTTTTTCTCGCGCGGCACGGTCTTCGGGAGCGGTAGAGTTCTTTGCTGAGAGAGGCCTGGATGAGTGTGCTGCGAGGAACTCGCTACAGTAATTTCGGTATTGCTTCTCTTGAACGTGCCCACGACGCCCGTTGGATTTCACTGCAGTGCTCTCCCTCAACATGTGACTGAAATACTGTGTATGTAAGCTATCATCTGGTCACGTCAGATATTTAATATGATCACAGCTATGTTCCCTAACGATTAATGTGTTTAGAACATATGTAATGCTTCTTCGCTTTTTAATTTGGGAAACACACTATCGTGTTTTCACAATGACTTATTTTTATGTCCCCAGTAATACCTGGGAGCTCCCAGTCTTCACAAACTTTCAGTGACGTGGTGTTGCAGAACACTACAGTGGTTTCGAACTCACTTCGCAGGCACTATAGTGAGAAGCAATACCGAAACTACCGCAATATGTAGCTTGCAGCCCGCTCATCTACGCCTCTCAAACAATGACCGCGCTCAAACTCACCTGCTTCCGTCTGCCTCTTGGGTGTCTTGGCGGAGAAAAAAATGCGCAGCTCGCTTATTTCGTACACTTCTGTCAGGACCTGTACCATTTTTGGAAAAATTTAATGCTGTTGGTTAGCACGTACATACTTTGTTTCTAGCATTCGATATGCAACGGCCAAGACAGCTATGCAAGGTGTGCCGGGGATATTCTTTCACATGAAGTGTTGGCAGTGTGTAACTGTGATATACCTGTACCCTATTTCTTTGAGTCTAGGCATTCAACTCCCTCCTCAGTCATAAGAAAGTAGCTGCAATTATTGTTTTGCTAAAAGCACCAAGAGTGGCTGTGATAAATTATGTGTCGATATGAATAGTTCAAGTACGGTATGTGTACAGAGGATGTTGCACGAGAGAGTGACCATCAATTGTTGCAAGAAAACAACGAGAGATAAAAATTGAAAACATTCTACATTACACTTGTGAAGGTTTTTGCTCCCAAACAGTGGTTTTCTATGGGTGTCCCTCGTTAATTAATGTGATTAGCGCAATGGAACTAAAAAATTTGCCAAGAAAAGGTAACCTTTTTGCATTAGTTAGAAGACCCATAGCCACAACACACCATTTCAGTCACAAATACAGGATGTTTTGCAAACATTTCTACAAAAATTTGGCACCCAAAAACACCCAACAACCGCCTGAAAAACCTTTCCGTGACAAAATATTGAGTTCAAGATAATTACTCTAATTATTGAGGTACACTGATGCAAACCTCCTGTTTGGGTGGCAAAAAGCTTCATAAGTGTTGTGCAATAGGTTTCCAATTTTTATCTCACGTAAATTTTTTAAAAATAATGAAGGGTGACTCTCTCGTGCAACACCCTATATATATGACGACAAACGTTTCATAAATGTTGCTCCACTGTGATTTGCTGCGTACCTTGCAAACTCCTCAATAAATTGTTTTTCAATATATATTTAAACTCTCTTTCCATTTGTATTGTTACACATGCAAGCACCAGAAACTGTCAGGGAACAGATTAACGCGTGCCATTATTTCTCTGTACGTTGCAGTAGATTATAGCAGTTTGGGATGCTGCCTCTGCACGCATAGGTGCAGGAGCATTAATGAAATACACGAAATATAGGTCCCATATAGCGTAGGTAGCAACATCCTGGTTCAGTCCTACAAATGTCATATATGACGTCTTGTGGACAAACAGGGGACATCCATGGATGCACCTTTGACCGTCCAGCAGACGTCCACAGGACGTCCTGAGGAGTTTTGTGGATGTCCTCAGGACATCCATATGTCCAGAGATGGATGTCCAGAGGATGTCCTAAAGACATATATGGTTGTCTGGATCCCTCCGCAGACAAATGTCATTGAAGAGTGGGTGATCGGTGATACAATTGACCCCGACATCCTCACAGACAGCCGACACCCGATCAACAGAACTGCAGCACCGGCGTTCATCGGGTTCCACTGGACTGCAGCGAGTGCAGAGGCATCTGTCATTTCCAAGTGGATAAACGTCAAAATGCTTAACAGTGCACAATCATCATAAGATATATATGAACGGGATATGGCGTACCTGAAAGTGTCGTCGCTATCGGACGGCTCGTTTTCACTGGCTGCACCTTCACCTGCAGCACGACCTGCAGCAGGGTCAAGTGGTAGAGGGTCTGTGGAATAAGGGTCGTCATCGAGCACAATTTCTTCGGAGCTGTAGTCCTCAGAATCGCTTGGAAGCGACGCGACGTCACTTTCGTATTCCGACGATTCCGACATTACGCTTGGTGTCTGCTGGCCGCCTCGCATCCAGATGCCCCGCGGCCCCACTGATCAGCTGTGCGGGGTGAAGCGCTCTCATTGGCGATGTTGAGCGTGACGTTATCAAGGCGTTGTGGAGAGACGGTGGAGAGGGACCTCATTATGCGTCGTCTGCTCTCTCGATGTATTTCATTAGATTGCTCAGCATATACGCGACCTATTCACTTGGGGTTTTCGCTGCCCTTGTATGCCCTAGCCCTCGCTGCCCTAGCACTTCTGGGCATCACTCAGCATATTGCCTACACAACCAAACGGTGCCTAAGGTTATGTCGTATCTCTTGACCAGAAGGCGGTTGATCCTGTGCGTCACGATTTTCTGTTCTCCCTACTTCGACATTATTGTGTACCTGATAATGTCATTGCTTTGTTGAGCAACATATACAAAGTCCAATCAAGTTGTCCCTTCTTAATGGAGAAGTTGGGTCAGCACTCCCCATTCTAAAGGGTGTGAGGCAAGGCTGCGCGCTCTCACTGATGCTTTTCACGCAGGCCACAGATTCCTTTCTTCGTGTGGTGGAGAATGACCGTTTAATTGGGTGCCTACTTGTGCCGGGCACAAGTCGATGCAGGATCTCTGCGTATGCGGACGATCTTACGTTGTTCCTTGAGCCACCTGAGGAGCTTAACGCTGTCTTAGAAGACGTTGCCGCTGTAGCAGCCGACAGGCTCTCTGTATTATTTCCCGAAAACCGACTTCCTTCGCAGCCCCGACATCTTCACAGACACACGCCACCTCTTCAACAGGTTGTGCCAGTGTCCGATTCCATCGCAGCACTTACGACCCACGTTGAGCAACTACAGAGCACTGTGGCATACTTGACAAATAAAATCGCCAATATGCAAGGATTCAGCCGTACGACACGCCAACGCGGTCGAACACCATCGCGGTCCCGTCGCACTCGCTCAGCTTCACCGATCGCCAACAGTACCATGTGCTGGTACCACCGCACGTTTGGTGACGCTGCCGCCCACCCTGTGGAAGATCGGGAAATGCCACTCCCATGGGAGTGGCATTTCCCGTTTCCCATGGGAGTGGCATTTCTGTTTTATGCTTCATAGTTTCCTCCTTTCCCGGTCGTTTCCCCCTCCCCGCGTGCTACTGCTTCCCCTCTCCCCCGGCGAAGGCTTCCAGGCAGGCTTGCAGTCAAAAGAATTTGTTTCAAGGGGATTGAAGACTTTGTTTCGGCAAAGTTGTGAAATTGTGGCAGTGATACAGTGAATATTGACTAGACTTGCAAGCTATGCAAAATACCCTGTTCACAAAGAAATGACTCAGAGAAAATAAAAATGAATAAGAACCACACATAGTCAAAATATCACAGATTGCACAAAACAGCGCGGCTCGCCGCAGCTGCTGCGAAACTATTTGCAAGCTTGAAACTCGCTACGAAACAAGTTTCGCTGGGATGCAGACCTGTTTGTTGCTCAGGGCATATGATCACCATATTTCAGCGGCTCTACATCTCTTTGTGGGGGCTATTGATATGGCAGTTGTCACCCGTTGTGCAGCGTTTCCTCCATGCTTCCCATCCTGGACTCGAATCGGAATTCTGCTTCAAGGCGTAACTGTGACAAAGTAAACGACGACAAGAACGCATTACAAAGTGGATAGGAATAACATTAAGTGTAATAAAAGTCACTATCGACAACAGTGAAAGGGTACGAACTATAGCTTATACTAAAACGATGATAGGTAAGTCAGCGAGGAGAGAAAAATGGTACATTGGTACCACATCAGTACCAAGTATGTAGGAGGAGAGATCAAAGAGATATCTTGCTGAATGCGGTCATGGTCGACAGGTGAGTGTTAGCATTGGACGCATGTTCCGGGTAACACTTGTGCAGTGTACCGGCTAATATCTGTCAGTTTCGGTATGAATCGCACGCACATTTCCTCCAGGCGGCACGTTGAACACCAGTGAAGTCTCGTTGGTGGCGTCCATACCCACTGCGGCTAGCTGAGACAGAGAATGGTTACTCAAACCACGGTCGGAACGAGCCCCCGAACGACAAAAACATCCTGCGCCATACACAAACGTTAGCGCTCGTGAAGTCAACGTTTAGAGGCAGTTCTAACAGAGCTACAAACCGGATGCAGCCGGAATACGTTCACTACTCAACTCCTCAAGCATCACTACATAACTTTCGTTGACGTTCTGTCACGACCGCCATGACACTTCCATTCGCACCTGCACCTTCCAAATGCTCGTTAGAAGCGTGGGGAAGTAACAGGTTGCCACTACAATAGTAGTGCTGCTAGCATAGTTATCCCAATCAAATTTGTTAAACGGAGGTGTCTTACTCGTACCTGTAAAAGAATCCCAGAATCAGCAAAGCGAAGAAACGCTGGCGGCAAGGCATCGAAGAAGAGGTGTGACCAGTGCCGCGCCACCAGCATGTCTGCCCCGTCGCATAGTTCACGTGACTCCGGTCCTCGACGCCGGTCTGGTGATCACCCCGAGCGCATAGAAACCACGGCAGAAATTTAGACAACACGACGTCCGATTCCTGGTCACGTGATAAACGTGTCTTCTACACGGCGTACGCGCCAAAAAAAGCAAGACCATTTTTTATGGTATTTTCTTTTATCCCGGGTCACGTGGGCATCTGTCATCTAAAACTTCGGCCTTGAGCGCGAATCTAGAAGACACGGCAGCTCTTGACAGCACGATAGAATACCTATTTCTAAGAGTGCAGCCACTAACGACGGCTCGTGCTGCCGGGGAATGTGGAAGCCGTCTTTTCTTCGTTGCTGGTAAGTGCTACGGTACTTGGTTCCTTGTGGACACTTGTGCTGACGTAAGCATCATCCCACCGACCCCACAAGACCGTCGTTTGCGCTCTCCAGAGTACAAGTTGCGCGCAGTCAACCACTCTGCCATCGCCACTTATGGAGAACGTTCACTGACTCTGAACCTATGGCTTCGCAGAACATTTCAGTGGATATTCATCTTTGCTTATCTTCCCCACGCCATTCACGGAGCAAACTTTCTGAAGTTCTTCGATCTCCTCGTTGACGTACGCCGGAAGAGGCTCGTGGACAATTCCACTACCTTGAGCATCCGCGGCGTGCCATCTTCCTACTCCTCCATCGGAGGTACGTTTCTCCTCCCTTCGACATCTACTCTATTCTCACCTCATCTGCGAAACTTTCCTGATATTGTGCGTGCTACACCATCTCCTACGCCAGCGCGTCACAACTTCACTCACCACATCGTGACGAGCGGTCCGCCTGTACACGCTCGCCCAAGACGCCTCCCTTCTGAACCCCGCGTCGGGAACTTGGCGCCCCCATCGCCCGGCAGCAGCCGCAGTAGCCCCCCCCCCCCCCCCACTACACTCACTGTTGGGTCGCCGCATGAGCGAGACGCCCACGTATAGCTGTGCGTGGCTGTCCCGTGTCTGGGGAATGGGGGATCCTGGTGGTTGAGTGGACCCAGAGGTTGTTTTAGACCCTTCCGGGCCCCTCTGGGAAAGCAATACACCACTTTGGCCCCTGCTTCCCATAGACGGGTGGTCCTGGAAGGCCCGGCCAGGACTGTTCAGCAAGTCGCCATCTCCCACGCTCATTGCTTTCTCCTTTGTCTTCTTCTCTTGCTTCTTATCCTTCCTTTTGACCTTCTTTGGCGGCGAGGGTCAAGCGTGTGCAGTCTTTTCTCTCTTCTGAAACCTGCACTAAGGTATAGTGGAGAGGTACGTGTTAGCGTGCAGGACACGTTCCCATGGTTGGGATCGGTGGTGGGCGACACCCCTACTGCACTGAACCTTGACACTTGAATGGAAACGTCACAATCAAATAAATCTGATCGGCGCCTGAAAAGGAGCCGCACCGAGCGACAAACACTGAATATCACTGACTTATCGCCAGAACCCTGGTTCCTCAAGTTTTTGATTGTTCAGCCAAATGATGAAAACACGTCCTTGGCAAAAGTGTCACCATTTCTTGTAGCAAAAGCTCTTGAACAGATTTTAAACAAATCACTCATTACATAATCCATGAATTTTTTCATCAGTGACTTGGCTCTCTTTTTGGTGACTTGGCACTTGGCCTAAGTAGCCCTTGCGCCAAAAATCACCTAGTTGTCTCGCGACGTAAACTCCCAAATGTAAATTATATAAAAAAACTCTAACTACATACATGCATACATCCCTCCTGAACGTTACGTAGAAACAACGCAGAGACGGGACACGAAGAAGAAACAATTGCACACAGTCTTCTTGCACACACTTCTTCGTGTCCCGTCTGTGCGCTGTTTCTACGTAGTTATGTACCAACTTGCCCAAATCGACGCCTAAACTCCTGAACGTCTTGCGGATGCTAAGCGTAAATTCAACCATATGTTAGAGATGGGTATCGTTCGCCCGTCTTCCAGCCCATGGGCATTCCCCTTGCATATGGTCCCCAAAAAGCACTCTTGCGACTGCAGACCGTGTGAAGACTATCGTGCGTTGAACAACATCACTGTTCCGGACAGATATCCAGTCCCACATATCCAAGACTTCACGGCTCATCTACATGGCGCCACAGTCTTTTCCAACATTGACTTCATAATCCCGGTAGAGCCTGCGGATATTCCCACAACGGTCATCATAACACCTTTCGGTCTCTTGGAGTATGCCCGTATGCCATTCAGCCTCCGTAACGCTGTTCAGACCTTCCAGAGATTCATCGACGATGTGTTACGCGGACTCGATGTTACGATGACATCCTAGTCGCCAGCGCGTCAGAGGAAGAGCATGAACATCACCTTCGCTTGCTTTTCCAACGACTGCAGGACAACGGCGTGCTGATCAACGCCGCTAAATGCATCTTCGGCGTACATGCATAGGAACTCCTTGATCATCGCATTGATCGACACGGCATAACACCGCCGCCAGAGAAAGTCGACGTTATCATAGACTTCCCCCACCACCGACCCGTCGAAAGCTGAGAGAATTCTTGGGACTTCTGAACTTCTCTCGACGGTTCATTCCTCATTGGGCCCAAATTATCGAGCCTCTTCACAACCTCTTGAGGGGCTCTCGCAATGCAACCAGTGCCGTGGAATGGAACCTTCAAGCGAAAAATGGGTTCGACCAAGCAAAACAAGCCCCTTCTGACGCCGCACGCTTGGCACACCGTTGTCATGGTGCTCCAACCTGTCTCATGGTTGACGCTTCGGACAAAGCTGTCGTAGCCGCACTTCACCAACGAGATGACTATCGACTATGGATGACTATGATTTGCAACCACTCGGACTCTTCTCCAGGAAGATTATACCTGCTGAAACCAGATAGAGAACATTTGACCGCGAATTGCTCGCAGCGTATCTGGCTGTCAAGCACTAACGTCATTTCTTGGAGGGACGTCAGTAGTGGTATATATAAGATCTTATAACAATGGGCCGCTCAGGTTACATGCGACACGCACACGCACGATAAGATATATCAGAAAACAATGGAAATCATGTATCGATAGTGTGAACAATGGGTTCCCAGGTTTCAATAACATGCGCCGCCAGGATAAGGTAACGGTTAACTCGGGTAAACAATGGGAACTCACGTGTCGATAGTGTTTGATGGGCACCTGGATGCACGTTTAATGACATTTAATAACACGCAATGACATGTAATAACACGCACATGACATGTAATAACACGCAAATTACATGTAATAACACACAAATGACATTTAATAACAGGCAATAACATCTGATGACATTTAATAGTATTTTTCCGATCGGGTTGACGTCAGTCCGTCACCTAGTTTGGTTGCCGCGTCAGAGCGCCAGTTAGTTTCGGTTCCCACCAAGCGCCCTCTAGTTTTCAAGCTTTGGCCGTCTGTAGTTTCGGTTTCGGTTGTAAATGAATGGACGCCAAGCTTGGTTGCTCCACGTGTAGTTCTGGTTTCAGTTTCGAATTCCTAGGTGTTGCCAGATGCCCTCTGGTTTCAAGCTATTGACCGACTGTAATTTCGGTTTCAAACCGCAGCACGCTAGTTTCGCTGTGACAACGTCAACGCAGGTTTTTGAATGGTTACCAGATGTCCCTCTAGTTTCAAGCTTTTGACCGTCTGTACTTACGGTTTCATTTGACAAAAAAATAAATGCCGCGTCACAGCATGATTTTTTCCTCCCATTTGATAAGTACACTCAAATAATGATGTATATCAGAGACCAGACAACACTGTATATATTCCTTTTTTATTTCAGCACATTATTTTACTACTCTTTTATTCAACTAACGAAAGATATGTTACAAATTACCAGAGTCTTGCTTGACTTCATCCTTGTACAGAAGCAATCTGCAAAAACAAAGGGAAAACGAAACATCCTGTGAATGATCTTCTCAATCAGGACAAAGTCTAGGATGACTCAAATCTCGATCAGGTGTCACGCAACAACAACAGGCAGCATTATCAAAGAATCGGTTAACGTTTTCCACTTTCCGATATGTCTCTGTTACTGTGTCATGCATTTGCATAGGAGTACGACGTTTGGAAGTAAATAACCCAGTGACAACAATCACAATAAAATAGAGGTGTTCTATACACACACATTTCCAAACTTGTGTTGCGCATTGCGACAACAGCATACAACGAATCGAGAAGCATTTCATGACTACGTATTGCGGTTACCAGCTGTGATGGTTTCGAAATAAAAATAACAAAAAAAAAGGCATAAAGACAAGAGGTATACTCACATCCTTTCAAAGTTGCGTCGTCGATGAAGGTCTGATCGGTCTCAGTCGTCGACAGCTAGCTTATAAGACCCTTCATTTTTGTTTTATTTCAAGGGAAGGAAGGATCACGTGAATGCATCGTGGACAGCTTCTCCTTTCGCAGGAGCAGCATGTGAAATGCGATACCTCTTGCCGACGCGCTCTTTTTTCTTCTTCTTTTGGTATGATAACACAACCGCGAAACACCCGTCTGGCTTTTTCCACACGCTCTTTGGGAACACCAACCACACACACACAAAAAAGAAACCGTTATCGCCCTCGCAAGATGAATTTTCGACTGGTGGTATACGCTGTCTGCCACGTACGAGCTTCCAGCAGTGAGTGTGCCACGTAAGAGCCAAGTGATGTGAGTATTTCAAACCATTTCTTGTGTTACAGTGTATCTTATAGCTAAATGAAATGCGGGCATGTATTTGTTTTAAATTCTTTTTATTGTTTCGCTCAGATGAGACAGCAGAGACATGGTAGCCGATTTCGAAAGAGTGATACCGTAACCGCTGTGCTTTCCATTCCCAATGAGTCTTGCAATATTGTACACATTGCCGGGACATCGTTCTATTACTTGCCTGGGTTCTAAGCTTATTTCACATAGCTTCGAGCACTCGAAGTTATAATAATTGTGCGCGACATTTGCTTCTTTCAAGCAATGCCATAGTTGACGTGTATCATTTTGCGACAGATTTACTCCGTATCTCGTCGGATGACCATTGCTGAGCCAAAGGCGTACGGCAGTTACTGCAGCTGGACATCGGTGGACGTAGATGTTATGGTCAATCTGAGTCACGGTAGTGCATTTTCCCTGTTTCAGTGTTGGTTTTGTAAATTCTGTTGTAGCTACGAAAACGAACAGGGAAACAGCACTCAGAAAGGACAAGGTGTAGCAGAACATCTCCGGACATCTATTTACCATGACGACCTACAGTAAAATGAGACAACTCGTCATGGATTTCAATATTTATTGGTAAGCGTCTTTGGGTGACAACCTATTTTGCAACAGGTCAATTGTCATGTCGTTTATGTACACAGCCAGGTAATGGTAGCCAGTCTTCATTGCGTAGTACATGATACATAGACTTTCGGCCACCAGTTGCATTACGTCGACGTCACGATCACCGTAATAGCTGAATATTGAGCTCATCTGTTTTCCCCATTCGGAGACCAGGTCGAACGGGTGGTCGGATAGGTGCTCACACTTCCTGTGCACCCGGGCATACATTGTTTTTGAAGACTCCCACACAGTCTTTTTCGCGGGAAGGTTCAGAGGCAGGGACTGGAACAGGAAAATGTCTCTGGTTATCTTAAATGCTGCGACGAGCACTGTGTCGTCCGTTGACTTCGATGAACCGCATTCTAACACGTCATTCCAACAGGTATGAGGACGGCGACATTTTCCTTGGAGTTGATGATCCTGGGTAACGTCCCGCATGCCGCACACATCATCACCCGATTGGGACCAGGAATCGCCAGCGTTGGCTGGCTGTTCGACATCGGACCAGTGATCGCCAGTCATTTCGTCGTCGGTGGTGGCAGGTAGTTCTCCGGAACCCAAGTCCTTCTACGACTTCCAGAAGGTTGCAACAGGTACTGCACCTTTCCATTCCGAACTCGTCTTTTTATAATGCGGTGGCCCTTTCCAGGCTGCACACGTGTTAATTCGCTTGCATAAAATTGACCTTCAATAGGTTCTTCCTGCTGGTCACGTAAGAGATAGGTATTCGGGTAACCAATCTTGACTGCTCTCACCACAAAAATTTCACGCGTAAACGAACCAAGATAACTTTTGACTAACTGGTGTCTAGACTTTGCTATTCTGACAAGCTGGCCAACGCGAAAACGTGGCTTCTCTGGGGGTTTGCTCGGAGTAGGATAGAGCTTTTGTCTAAATAAATGTTCATTTTCTTTGTTGACATCCACAGGTCGTGCCGACAGAGTTCTATGAACACGATGATTATATGCTTTGACCAGAGGCTGTAAAATTTTCAAGTACGATTTATGTCCCTGATATTCAAAAGCACGATAAAGTGGCGTCATAAGACTTCGAATAGATCGTTCTGCAATACTTGCTTTCGTATATGAATTAGAGTGGTAGAGAGATATCCCTTTTGATTTTAAAAATGCTCCGACTGACTTATTGGTGAACTCTGTACCTCTGTCTGAATGAATCAGTCTCGGAGTCCCAATACGTCTAAAAGCGAGTCTCAGTCCACGTATAATTTCCGCTGCTCGTTTATTCTGCACAGGCACTACAGCAAGCATACGAGAAAATGCGTCGATACAAAACAAAAGATAGCGAAAACCCTTGTTGTATCTCGACAGTTTATGAAGGTCTTTCAAATCTATTTGGAATATATCCTTCACACCCAAAACGATGGTCTTCCGGAACTGACGTGGTCGCTTAAGTTCTCTGAAGAGAGAGTACACATCACTGGTTTCCAGGAACTTGGCAACCTTCGCCGGCTTTTCACCGATCGCTCGTGCGAGTCGTTGAACACCACCTAGAGCACCGGGATGGTATACGTCCACGTAAGCAGCCATTAGCACAATTTTCTTCCACGAACACGAAGTCCGTCGAATGACAAGTAGGCATTTATAACGGCTGCCACGTCACCTTTGTACCAAGAGGGCGATCGATTGTGCAGTTCGTATTTTATAAGCTCGATGACGGAACTACTTGGAACAACGCGAGAATGACAGATAATCCTTCCCTCTTCATCTATCGCAAATACGGTCTTTAGCATCTGCAGAATGGCGAGGGCCTTCTTCCTGTGTCGTGCGGGAAAATGCGCCAGAATGTTTTCGTCCCGAAGGTAACCACAGTGTTCCTGTTGCGTTTCCAACGTGCTCAATACCGGTTCCATTCTCGAAGTCTCTTAGCCGCTCTTGTGATAACCGGAGAAATGCGTCGACGAGGTGTCTCAGGTGTGAACGTAGGACTACCGGCTGATGGCTCTGCAGTCTCCTTTTCAAGTCGAGATGGATGTACGATAAGTGTCGGTATATTTAGCTTGACCAATAGTGGTAGGATCCTCTCGAGATACGCGGGTCGCCACACATTTCGCGCTCTTGTGACCAAATAATAAACAAGGTCTACAACGTTGGTATTTGGTATTTGTTCACCATTGACAATGAGCTCAAACGTTTTACTATTCCAGCCGAGCACGGGTTTTAGTAAACGCAGTAATTGGCTTGCTCTCATCTTGTAGCCGCTGCTCATAAAATTAACGATGGCATCTTCCTCCTCGTCCGCTTGAATCTGTGTCTGCTCTCTTGTCGATGCCACATGATTTGTCTCCTCACCTGCTGCACTAGGCTGTCTTAATGTGTTCGCGGGAGGATGCAATAGCTTGTACAAGTACTGGATGATCTCCTTGGCTTTGATATCATCAGGCTCCTGTTTATTCAGTATCGACGGAATAGTGCTTTCCCGATAGGGAACAAGCTCGTATTTCTGTATTATTCAAATGCCGATTGCTTTTGCGATGCTTTTGCCCGCTAAACTTGAAACGAGACCTAACAAGGGGGGCAACAAAAATTGCAAAAACCCGCCGGACTGATGAAGAATCCGTTTAATTTTCTTCACATCTGCACGGTCTTGCCTGGAAGCCAGTGTCCTAATGGGTGTTGCAAAAGGCTGCAATTGCTTTTTAACTTTCGCCGGTACGTCGATGTTTCCTTTGCAGAGGTTCATACAAATCTCCCTGATTGTTCGTAGCTGTTCCCTGCTGGCATGTTGAATCAGGTTGTAACGATCTTCCCCTGTCTTTGCTTCAGCGATCATACGAAGGAAACGAATGTGTTTGTTAAGCCTTTTCATGACCTGTATACGATCTGTCTGTGATCATCCGGGAAAATGTTGGTCCACACCTTATAGTGATCGTTGCTCTGTTGAGACAAATCGATAACTAAGTATGAGTATGGTTTCTGACAGGCATCTTTATATATCGTGGGCAACAAATCATTTCGCCCGAAAATCTGCCTGGACAGCATACGCAGCTGGTCTGTAGTGCGTGGTGAACGAAATAAAACGAGAGCCGTGCTATTGAATTGTATTGTGCGATACAAAGGGTCGTTGACGAACAGGTATTGCGAGATGAACACAGCCGTGATTGACAGGTGGTGACACCCAGCGATATAAAATTTGCAGATTTCTTTGAGTCTTTGCCGGTCGGCTAAACAGTCGTCAAATATAAATAACGAGTGGCTATAATTCTCCGGATCTGCAGGGATGTCTTGACTGAAATTTACTTCAGGAAGAGTATCGAATACCGGCTGCTTATAAAGATAGATATACCATATTTGCTTGAACGGTTTGTCAAAGAGGACAGCTCTGTGTTTAATTAATCGTGCCACGAAGGTGGATTTCCCACTTTGACTAGCCCCTGAAATTGACACCGAGGCAGGCGTCACGAACCTAAAAGGTGCTATCACTGTCATTTCGTGCAAGGGAATGAAGTCTGGTCAAGATACGTTTCGTTAGATAAACAAGTCCGTGCTTGCAAACTGCAGGGAAAAAAAGCAAACTGCAAAGGTAGGTTCGACTGCAGAGTTGACGATGTAAAAAAAAAAGAAGACTCCTCAAGGTTGCCATGCTGGCAACTTCTTATATAAGAACTGTCTGACGCTCAGCTCCTTCACTCTCGAACCTCCTTCTGAGGAGGTATGGTGTTCAGAATGATGAAATATTTTGCAGTGTTCTAACATGTGCTCCTTTTGTTTTCAGTCGGTCCAACGTGTCCGAAGTATCATCGTCGTCATCATTGCATCAGTGTACAAGTAAGCATCATGTCTTCGTCGATCTTGCATAAACTTGACAAGTTAAAGAAATGTGGAGAGTTTCAAAAAATGGCGACAATTCCTAAAAACATCAAGTATGATGTGGTTGATGTTAACAAAATTGAAACGAGGTATGGCGAGGCGGTCTACGTAGAAATTATGAAGGATCACGAGCACGTAAAGGTGTTCCTTCCAGCTCGGTTTCATAAACTAAGCACTCAAGACATCGAAGACATGAGGAACACGAGCGGACTCTGGATGGAGAAGAAAGAGCGAGTTGGAAAAGAGGGGAAACGTCTTCTTTCGCCAGACATCGTGTTCGGTCAATCCGAGTAAAAAAATAAATAAAAAGAAATGGTGACATGCCACCTTTGTCCTCCGGCCGATCGGCAGCACTACACAACAGCGCTGGGACTTCAAGTTCATCTGGCTAACGTTCATAACCTTGCAACACCCTGTATCCCATTTTGTGAGACACTCTGTACGCTCCGCAACTATACCAACCGCTATGAGCTTCATCTACATGACAGAGACGACGACGGGCAGGATGTCAGCACATTCTTTCATGAAAACGGACGCTACCTTGCCGGTGTACTTCGACATTTCGGATTTCCGTTACGCTTTTATGTTTTGCTGAAGGCGGAACTCGGTCGACATACGCCTGAGGATGAGATCATATTTGTCACTCAATTTATTCCTTCGAGTGTGCATACGCTGTGGTCGGAACGAGACGTAGAACGTGCTGTCATTGAAGTAGGCACTGAAGTCACCAACAATTTAGAAAAGCTTGAAATGCAAGGGTCGGGATTTTTCTTATTTCGAATTCACGCCTGCATTCTTCATGTCGGTCGTCTCGCGCCACAGCTCATTGGTTGTACCGACTTTGAATTGCCAAACGAATTGAAAAAAAAGTGTCGGTGTCTTCTGAGTGTCGACCTTCACGAGGATAGTGAACAGAACATGTGTTTCGCATTTTGCGTACTTGCCGGTCTACATCCTGCAAAGGGTTCTTACAGACGCAGAGCTTCATCCTACAGGTCATACCTGTCTCAATATGTATTTCCAGAGACGTTTCCTGTAGTGTTCCCGAAAGATGTAGAAATGTTTGAGAAGCAGAACGATGTGAGCATTAACGTGTACGGTTATGACAAAGATGAAAAATATGTTTACCCGATTAAGGTTGTTGACGACCAGTGCAAGAAGCATGTCGATCTACTGCTGATTGACTTCCATTTTGTACTCATTACTAATTTCAATGCTTTGTTCACACCACCTGGTTATTTTCACTGCAAACGGTGTACGATGGGTTTCACCACCCCGGGTGTACTCGCCGATCATCTACTAATGTGTAAACAACAAAAAGTGTCCAAGACTATTTTTCCAAAGAAGGGTGAGACACTGTCGTTTGCCGGAGAGCATTTGATGTCGGAAGTTCCCTTCTACTGTGTATACGACTTTGAGAGTGTACTATCACCGTGTTCGGGAGGCGGGAATGTCTACGAGGAACACATCCCTTCATCCTTCTGTCTCCTCGTCATACGCTCGTGCGATTCGTATGTCTTGAAGAAACATATTTACCGTGGTGCAGACTGCGTTTCCGTTTTCATGGAACTATTGCGTAATTTGCATGATGAGCTGTATGCGATGTTGCACGAGACTGTGCCCTTGCAAATGACCCCAGGAGACGAACTCGAACATTCTGAAGCCACTCACTGTAACATCTGTAAAGAACCATTCACTAAGAAGCAGAAAGTGCGAGACCATGATCACGTAAGTGGAGAATTTCGCCAATCATTGTGTCAGGGATGTAATCTGAAACTGCGGATACCACGGAAAGTGCCCATCATTGCACATAATGCCAATTATGACCTCGGATTCATAGTAGCTCATCTGCACCTGCTTCGGAAGACAGATATCAGAGTGATAGCCTCCAGTTGTCAAAAGTTTAAGGCTATAGACATTGGTGTGTTCCGCTTCATAGACTCGTTAAGCTTCCTCAATGCTAGTCTCGACACATTGACGAAAAATCTATGTGACAAAGGTGAATCTAACTTCAGGTGTCTGCGTCAGTTTTTCGTAGAGGAGGACTACTTCAGGTTGGTTGTACGTAAAGGGGTTTTCTGTTATAACTACGTTACCTCTTTTGAACGTTACGACGAGCCCTGTTTGCCATCACGTGACCAGTTCTTTAACCAACTGAACGGATCAGAAGTGAGCGAGGAAGATTACCGCCATGCGCAAAATGTGTTTGAAAAATTTCAACTGAAGAGCCTGGGCGAGTACTCGGATTTGTACCTTCTGACGGACGCATTGCTTCTGGCAGACGTGTTTCAAAACTTCCGAATATGGGCGTTGGAGACGCACAAAATTGAACCACTTCATTTCGTGTCACTCCCGGGACTAAGCATGTCTTGCGCACTAAAAATGAGCCGGATTAATCTGGATTTAATCCACGATCCCGATGCCTACCTGTTAATTGAACGGGGCCTGCGTGGTGGTATGACCCAGTGTTCAACGCGAATGGCCACTGCAAATGTCCCAGGGACAGATCAGTACGATCCCGAAAAACCAAAGACCATAATTCATTACATGGACATAAATGGACTCTATGGCACAGTGATGCGTGAACCACTCCCATTCGGAGACTTTGAATGGCTGTCACCCGAAGAGGTTGCAGGTTTAGATGTAACCCTTGTTGCAGATTATGCAGACGTTGGTTATTTTTTAGAGGTAGACCTGGCCTACGTACAAGAGCTCCACGAACGACATAAAGATTTACCGCTCGCGCCCGAAAAAATGAGCGTCCCGTATGAGTTGCTTTCGGATTATCAGAAAGACCTGATGAAAAAATTTAACCTCCCACAGCATGATATAGAACCGAAATTACTCCTTACACTGCTTGACAAGAAGAAGTATTTTCTTCATTATCGCAGTCTAAAGTTGTACCTACAGTTGGGTCTTCGGCTCGAGAAAATTCACCGGGTGCTCAGGTTCAAACAAAAACCATTCCTGCGATCCTATGTTGACTTCCATCATGAACTACGCAAGCAGGCAACCAATACCTTCGAACGTAACCTGTACAAGTGTTTAATTAACTCCGTATATGGGAAAACATGTATGAATGTACGAAAGTTCGTCGACTGTCGCTTAGCAACTTCCGAGGAGCAAGTGTTGAGGTTCTTGCGTAAACCGAACCTCAAACAATTCAGGGCTCTAAGCTCTAACGTAGTCTTGTTTCAGTTCGCTCAATCGATAGTCCGTATGCGACAGCCTCTGTACCTGGGGTTCACTATTCTCGAGCTGTCTAAAGTCATGATGTATGACTTTTATTATAACAACTTGCTTCGGGTAGCCCCGGACACAAGGCTCTTGTATATGGACACAGATTCTTATATCGTGATGCTGAGCGATGAGAAGGCCCTTGCGGAGCTCGCCGATACCCACCTTGATACATCTGGTCATTCTTGTGATGACTCGATGTATTCTACGAAAAACAAGATGGTGCTAGCAAAATTTAAGAACGAAATGCCCCACGACCACATCCTAGGGTTCTGTTGCCTGAAACCAAAGCTCTATGCACTAGACCTCCATAGTAAAAGACGATACAATCGTGCTAAGGGGGTAAAACAATGTGAAGCCCAGAAGTTGCATTATTCAATGTACATAGACTCTCTTAAGCTTGGTGAAGTGTACAAAGTTTGTCAGAACCTCATTGTGCGCAAGGAAAATATAAATAAAAGTGTATGTGTTACGAAAGTAGCTTTAAATCCCCTAGACACAAAGCGTTTCATTTGTGAGGATGGTATCCACACGTTACCCTTTGGGTACGCATCCAATGGAAAGATGTAGACAGTTTTTATGCATATGTTGCCCTACCTGGCTGTTGTTGTTGTAATGCTGTTTTTTATATATATATATAAGATTGTGCCTGTAACGACATGGAAATAAATACAATTTTATTGTGTCAAAGTACACTGCAACATGACATGTTGTCTGTCTTTCTTGGGAATTGCTTCCGTACAAGGACGGGTACCAGCTTGTCGTTCAGTGTGAAGTTCGTTGACGAAAATCTCTGAGTGCACTCTCGGAGCGAGAATCCACAAGCGAGCATGCTGCCTACATACAGGCAGTAGAGGCCACATGTAGCTGATCCATAGCCCTGAAGTCTTTTCTTGTTATAGTAAAATGACCTGGTAGGATGAATGAATTGGTAGAATTCTTTGTAGACGGGCTGAATGCCGTAACTATCAAAATACGTAACCACATTGTCACCGGAAACATAAGTCATGGTCCAGTGTTCACCGTTACTGCTCCTTGGAGCTGTGTTAATCACATAAATCCCGGGTATGGCTTCCTGTCTTGCGATTTCATTGCATGCAAAGGTTCCCCGAAACAGTTCTCTGGTGCAGTAGTGTCTACTGAATGCTGCATAGAACTGCCACTCCTCCATGTTTATTTTTCAGACAAATTTCACTCGTCTGTCTTTGTTGATTTCTAGCACACGTGGTGTTTCGGATACAAACAACACCGTAACTGCTTCTGTTAGATTGGCAGCAAACGTTAGGGTCAGACGAACGTTGGCTTGAACAACAGGACAAAGAGCATTCACTTCTGCATCTGGAGTCAGATGGTAATAAAGCATAAAGGTCTCTTTTGCATACGCAGCTGGAGCTATTGGTATATCCTTGCGTTTTAGTTTGTGAAGCAGGTGTATATAGGCTTTGGAATAGATGTCTCGTTGGAAGTCGAACTCATCCGTGTACTGTTGTCCACCAACGTCCAGTAGTGCTCGTTTTAGTTTGAAGTTCTCAAGCTTGAATGGGTTTCGTGGTCTGCTACCTTGGTAGGCATCGCTCCTGACCATCAATACTGTTAACTTGGAGGGAACTCGCTCGCTGTACAAGTCGTCAAATATCACCTGAGATTGGTTAGGGGCGATGGTTCTGTACTTAATTTCCAGTCCTCGGAGAAGGTATACTGCAGGTGTTGTTTGAAGTCTTCGTTCTATACCAACAAGTATACTCGGCGATAACTGAACACGTCGGAGATAGAGCACGATACGTGAAAATTCCACAGTGTGCTTTTCTGTTGCACCATCAGCTTGTAAGAGACGAAAATCATCCGACGCTTGACGTAGCACAACTCGAATGTCGGTTCCGTTAAGAATGAGCTTCTGTTGTTGACATATGTCGCTGAAGATTGGGCTGTACATGTCACACAGTGCCGATCCTTTGGTTCGCTTGTAACGAGCGAAAACTCCTTTTGAATCAGATGTGGGAGCATATACCTCACTCGTGCCTAAAGGGTCTGGCTCGTATAACATTGCTGAAAGGGTGTGTGTCTGAGTTACATTGTTGGCATTCGTAATGATGTCCAAGTAGGAACGGTAGCCATAATGTTCGAAACTCGAAACCAAGGTTGAATTCAGGTAGATATGTACGTGTTGAAACAATGATGAACCAAACGCTTGGACAGGTATGACTGCATCAGGTGTTGTTGAAGTGCTTGTTGTAGTTACCGCTGGATCTCCATTCTTTCGAATGATCTTGCACACTTTTTTTTTTTCTGTCAAGTAAAGAAGTCAGATTTCCTCCGCTTCTCCGCAGGTCGAGCTTTTTTAACGGCCTTGCGTTTTCTTCCTTTCCCTGTGAGTCTCTGAAGTAACTCGTCACGAGTTTTATGCACTGTGCGGTCTACTCCTTTCTTGACGGCTTCTCGAAATGATGCTCCTTGCTGGACTTCCTCGGCTATATGTCTTCCAGTATCAAGGAGCTTTCTCCCAACGTATGGCGCTACCTTCTTGGTCAGTATGGGCAAGAAACCCCTCAATACGTCACCAAATATGCCTCCTCCAATCTGATAAAGCTCGGGAGCAGTATAGTGTGGTAGATGCTCTCGCTTTCCTGCACCAAAATGTGCTATGCAACATGGTGGGTTTGTTATATATACATTTACGTAGGTGGATCGTCAACCCGACACGTCCAGAGCCAGAAATGAATGGAATGAAATCACCTATCTCGTTTGCCAACTCGATTTGAATGGTTGTCAATTCCTTCGCAGATACATATTTATAGTACAGGTTTGTGAATAAATAAGACATCACATCATTCCTACCCTGGACCCTGAATGGTATCGATCGAAGAAGTGGTGCTGTCACGTCACCCACAAATTCGTTCTCGATGACATCGCAGTATATGAAAATATAGTTTTGAGCAGGGAATAGACAAACGTCTCGTTCGGCGACTGCATAACTTGAGAAAGTTGTCCTCTTTCCGAAGCCCAACATCAAAGCCAAATAAGGATGAAAGGTCACATAGCCATCGTTCATGCGTTCCAGGTGACAAATTCCGTGGTATGGGTTACATACGAGGAGACGAGCATCTTGCGACAAATGAAGTTTTGTTCGATAGGCATGGTTAATGGAATTAACGAGGTCCTTCCCCGATTCGTAGTAGCCTTCTGGAACTTCATACTTTACTGTTCGTGAACGATAGGTAACTATGTTAATCGTTTCTTCCGTATCCACCTGGCATTTGAGTAGCTTCACGGGTGACCCTCTGTCCAACTCTCCACAGCCGATTATCTTTTCAGCCATGCCAAGCTTAGCGGCAAGAGTTGCGCTAATTTCCAAACCATAGTTCAGAGGAAGTTGTATCTCATAATGACCGCTACCACGTATAATTCTTGTCTTATGCTGCAAATGTTTTGCTAAAAATTGTCTCAAAGACAAGAGAATGTTTTCATTAGCGTTGAACTTGACCTTTTCTGTTGCTTCAATCGTAGAACCAAGGAATGTCGTTTCCAATATACTATTGACTGTGTCAGTTACATTTTTAATCGCAAAAGGGATGTTGATTTCTGTTAAAGCGGCCTCCCACCTACCCTCCAACGTCTGTGGATGGGCTAGCTTTACTCGGAACTTGCTCATTGTGTTGTCGGGAAACACATCCAAAGATGCATTTGAGAGCAGGTTCACATAGAACTGGTCAACCATGTTTTTTTTCTCTTTTTCTGATGAAATTTCTACGCGTACGCTTAATTTATATCGCCAGAAAATGCGTTGACGTTGTCACAGCGAAACTAGCGTGCTGCGGTTTGAAACCGAAATTACAGTCGGTCAATAGCTTGAAACCAGAGGGCATCTGGCAACACCTAGGAATTCGAAACTGAAACCAGAACTACACGTGGAGCAACCAAGCTTGGCGTCCATTCATTTAAAACCGAAACCGAAACTACAGACGGCCAAAGCTTGAAAACTAGAGGGCGCTTGGTGGGAACCGAAACTACCTGGCGCTCTGACGCGGCAACCAAACTAGGTGACGGACTGACGTCAACCCGATCGGAAAAATACTATTAAATGTCATCAGATGTTATTGCCTGTTATTAAATGTCATTTGTGTGTTATTACATGTCATTTGCGTGTTATTACATGTCATTTGCGTGTTATTACATGTCATTGCGTGTTATTAAATGTCATTAAACGTGCATCCAGGTGCCCATCAAACACTATTGACACGTGAGTACCCATTGTTTACCCGAGTTAACCGTTACCTTATCCTGGCGGCGCATGTTATTGAAACCTGGGAACCCATTGTTCACACTATCGATACATGATTTCCATTGTTTTCTGATATATCTTATCGTGCGTGTGCGTGTCGCATGTAACCTGAGCGGCCCATTGTTATAAGATCTTATATATACCACTACTGACGTCAGTTTAGCGTCTTTACTGACCACAAGCCCCTCACATTTGCCATCAAGTCCAGCAGTTCGAATCATTCACCACGAGTACTTCGTCACATGTCCTTCGTGGGTGAATTCCGCACAGACATCCAGCATATCGACGGAAGTAGCAACGTCATTGCCGACGCGTTATCACGCCTCGACGTCAACGCCATCGCTGCTTCCCCGTCTCCCGCTGTCGATTTCACTGCTATGGCTACAGCGCAACGTGAGGACGCCGAGTTGGAAGCCTTTCGAAATTCGCTTTCCACCAACTACCAGGAAGTCGCCCTACCTGTGTCCGCACAAACCCTCATTTGTGACATGTCGACAGGAACACCACGTCCATTCGTACCTGCTGCATTCCGACAGCAAGTGCTCGACTCGCTGCATTCTCTTTCACATCCCGGGATTCGTGCAACGCAGCGTTTAGTCACAACACGCTACAGCTGGCCGGGTATCAACACCGATGTTCGCAGCTGGACACGTGCGTGTATTTCTTGTCAGAAGTCCAAAGTGCAAAGACACACCTTCACACCCTTGTCACGCTTTCTGCCACCAGACAAACGATTTGACCAAGTCCATATCAATATCGTTGGACATCTACCGTCATCTGGCGGACGCAGTTACCTGCTCACGATGGTCGATCGTTTCACCCGCTAGTTGGAAGCTGTGCCCATATGTGACGTCAGTGCCGACACTGTAGCACAAGCCTTCGTCTCGGGGTGTATATCGCGCTTTGGCGTGTCCTCCACACCATAGATTGAGAAGTTACCCGTCAAAAAGAACTAGTTACAAGTTAAGTTACCGTGTGCAAAATGTAACTAAGTTAATAACGAAGTTCTTCACCTGAAATGTAACTTGCAGTTACTGAGTTACTTAAAAAAAAGAACGTGTTACTTCCAAGTTACTTTGGACATCAAATAGCATTACGCAAGTGCAGCGAGCGTGAGCAATTGAGCAACGGCAGCGTTTCTTACTTCCTGAATAAAATACTGTCATTGATTGAATATCTCGTTTTATGGCAAAAAATGTCACGAAGGAACCGGAGAGAAAGCAAGAAAATATGTGGACGTGAGTGAAAAGGGAGATAAAAGTAACTCGGAACTTCACTCATGTTACTTTGGCAAAGTTACCTGAAAAAGAAACGAGTTCCTCTGAGAGTTACAGCGGCGCAAAAGTACTGAGTTAAGTTAAAAGTTACAAAAAAAAGGAACTTAGTTACAGTAACGAGTTACTTGTAACGAGTTACCTCGAACTCTGCTCCACAGTTACGACGGACCGTGGACGCCAATTTGAATCCTGTCTGTTCCAAGTACTTTGCAGGACGCTAGGAACGAAGCATAATCACACGACAGCCTACCACCCTTCTGCCAATGGGATGGTGGAAGGATTTCACCGGCAACTCAAGGCGTCCCTTCGATCTACTGAGGATCAATCCCACTGGCTGGAACGATTGTCGCTCGTGCTGCTCGGTCTCCGTTCGGCTCTGAAGCAAGATCTTGGCTGCAGCGTGCCGAACTCGTCTATGGAACGCCACTTCGCTTACCTGGCGAATTTTTCGTTCCCGTATCATCAGAAGCCGTTCCCACCCCACCTCCTACGTCGCACGATTGCAGTCCGCTCTACAAAATCTTCGACCGAAACCCCCACGACAACCAGACGGTCGCACCGTGTTCGTCGATGAAAACTTGAACACGTGTATACACGGCAGGAGCAACCCGCAAACCATTGCAACAACCGTACGACGGACCATATCACGTCATACACCGACGATACAATCATTTTGTCATTTTCATCAAGGGTCACAAAGATGCAGTCTCCGTCGATGGGCTAAAACCAGCGCACATAGTGATAGTGGCACCTAATCCCTTTTGATGCAGGGCAGACTTCCAGGATGGAGTCACAGGTGTAAAAATAAAAATAAAAGAAAATAGTTCTCGATTAGTTCAATTCGTTTCTGTTTGTCACTTAGGTCACTTCTGTGGTTGTCTCGTGAGTCTGTGTTTGATTTTCTCCCAGTGCACTAGGCGGCTCTGTGTCTGCTTGAAAGGCTCGTTTGATGGTGGGTCTTCCACTTCGCTTTTAGTTTCTGTTTCAGCTTCTTTGAACAAGCACTGCATGCTCTCATCCATTTTTTGGATCTTGGGAGCATACTCTTGGATTTTCTCGCACTCGGTTAAAATGTATCGTATGGTTTCCTCCGCTTTTCCGCATAGCTGGCACGTAGGACCAACGTTCTCAAATAATTCACTCCTTCTCTGGTTCGTTAAAAGGCATCCGGTGCGTGCTTGAAAGAGAAGTGAGAAGTGCCCTGTCTCCTTTGTATTCCTTGCAGGTCTCTGGCTTCTGCTTGTGTTTGCTGTACTACTTGAGGCTCTGTTTTTTAGTTACTTTCTTCCGCCAGTCGTCCATTTCGATCGCATTTATCTCTTCAGTGGTGATTCTTGTCTACTGTGCCTCGTTGCGTGCTGTCTGTCGCCTCGTATTTCTACTAAATTTTCTGTCATATTGGTTGATCTTATTTATCCATCCAGATTTCAGTCCGCAGTACCTCATATGGTGGAATACTCTCTTTGCTATTGATGTTTCTGGAAGGTGAATCAATCGGCCCAGGTAGTGAGTCTTGGATTTTGCATCTCCTGCCGCGAAAGTAGACCATGCCATTTCCCCTTGTATTGCTGCGTTTGCCGTGGCAAAGTTTCCTCCAAGAATCCATCTTCCGAGCTCCCGTTGGTTTTGATCTATGCATTTAATTGTAGGTGCCGAGAATAATATGGCGTCATTTGCGAAAGTGAGGGCTGGGACTGCAGTTGACTTCCAGAGTAACCTCCCCACGGTGTATTCATTATATGAGCGTCTTGCTAGGTTCCAGATATGACCTTTGAGGCGATTTGATTTTTTTATGACATTTAGTTCGTGTTTCTTAAGATAATTTTCTTCGCACGTGATGGTTATTCCTAGGTACCTGTATTCTTTTGTGCGTGCTATTTGATGGTCTTGAAGTTTGAATGTTTGTTCACGCTGTTCCTCTTTTCCGAGAGACATCCATAGTGCTTTTGAGTAATTGAATTTAAATCCATCTTTGTCGGCCTCTTCAGAGCAGATGTTTAGCATGTGTTGTAGGGCTTCTTTTGTTGGCGCTAAAATCACATTACGCCATGGACATTACGCCGCATGGGAGTCCTCCGCCCGCGACAATTATGACACGCTCAGCTGCCTGTTGATCATATTTTATTGCAATGTGTCGTTGCCAGGGGACAGCACTTGCCGTTTTAGTTTTTGTGCTCGCGGATCTCGAGACATGCCATCTCGTTTTTCTATTCTCGGCTCACTTTCGTTCGTGGCCTGTCTCATTAAACGAGCCTGATCCCCTCGACTCCGAGTCTGCGTCCCTGTTTGCTTCTACCGTCTTACGGCTCCTGCACAACACTGCCCGCCGTCAGACTCTTCGTCGTGTGCACTAGTCACCACAACTGACAACTTCATGCTGACACCTTCGCATCATGACTCTCAGCTATTCGTAATGAAGTGCAATTATCAAATTATTTCAAATTGTATGTCAAATTATTTTGCCTGTCATATTTGATCCTGTTATTTCTCGAACATTCGTAAGAATTTACGATATAGTGTATTTATTCGTAACGCACCATGTTCTCTCCGCAGTTAAGGAGGCGCACACTATAAGGGACCGAAAGTCTTCCCCTTCTAGTTTGAACAAGGACCCTTTTGTTTATCGTTCACTTGTTCACTAGGAGGGGGACCCTTGCATCATTCGACAGGCTCTATGTATTATTTCCCGAAAACCGACTTCCTCCGCAGCCCCCACATCTTCACAGACACAAGCCGTGCCAGACCGCTCACGTGAACCCGCGACACTGTCAATTTCTTCGAACTCGCGGGGTCGCCTAGCATGTGTGGTCTGGCTCTCGGACGCGGTGTAACCTGACACCCGGTTTGCGCGTCCCGTGGGGGCAGTCTGGACTGGCTTTCTCAATGAAGCGGACGCTTCAATAAACCCGGCTCATAATGTAAAGAAGTTGTCTTTCTTCTGTGACTCCAAATTCTGTATCTTACAAGTGGTGACCCTCTACACTTCGCAACAGCGCGTATGGCGCTAGCTGAGGTGCGTCCCTTAATTTGACGGAAAGCGCGTCTATGAACCTGGGTTTTTCGGCCAAGGCCTCCGTGTCTCAAATACCCCTAAAGTCCTCTACCACTATCTTCGGAATTTCTTTCAGAGAGCAAGGAGCTCTTCGTTCAGCGTGGAGGACACGTTAAGGTAATATACCAGACGCTCAACCTCCTCAAAAACTTCCTTCGTATCTTGGACGACACCTCGGGCCCTTTTTTCCTCTTTGTTGTTTACTGGTTTAGCGTCATCTTACATGAGATTTGCATAGCATGAGCGATGCACAGCACAGGCTACGTCGTAGCAGAGAATCCTCATCACATTTGTGTGACAGCAGTATACGGCTGTTCCGAAGACTCGCTGAGCTGTAAGGTGTGGTGGAGATCCCCCAGGTGTCTCCAATTCGTGTTAGCGAAGCCTTTGCTTGACGCGAAGACGTTCAGAACATGTGGGTTTCCGATTTACTCGTTAGACCCATGGATGGCTCCCAGAGGGACCACGAGACCTCGGCTGGAAAATCGCAAGGGGGTGATTTGCCTTCACGCGATCGACGTGTTTGGGGTATACAAGGACCTACCGTGTACAACATGTGTGACTATCCTGATATAACTCGGCATATTTTTGGAACGTGCCGTGTGGCACGATTGTTCTAACTGCACATCAGTCGTAGTCTAGGCGTTCTTGTGGCATCCCTTCTTGATGGTGACTACAATAGAATTAACATACCGCGTGACCGTATTCACTGACTAGCGGCTACTGTGGGCAACATCATTTATGGCGGGCTAGATGTCATGCGATATTTTGCGGCCGAACCTTTGCGCCGTTGCATGCTCTCGTTTTTAGAACTCGTGAAGATATTGTTGCCAACCTTACTATGTTATATTGTGGCCTACGTGAACGGGAGTTTAGCTCTGATTGGCTTGATTGTGGCATCATTCATGTAAGTAATGGCACAGTCACACTTGTAAAGTAAGCTATGTGAATCATCACATTCTGCATTAACAGCCAGATGGTGTCACTCTGTTGTGTTTAATGTAAACTTGCTGCATGTGCAATAAGCTTTCTTTAAACGGCTGTCCAGTACTGGCATTGCGGCGTATGTTGGGTCCCTCAGGGATCCAACCTAGGTCCCCTGCTTTTCAATATCTTTGTGAATGACATGTCATCCTGCCTCAAACATTCTACTCTACTTCAGTATGCGGATGATTTCAAATTAATGAAAGTCATCTCTTAGGTTTCCGACTGCTTACAGCTACAGGCAGATGTATCCAATATACTGTCATGGTGCAGTGCTAACGGTCTCCAAATTAACAGCGCAAAGACGAAGGTTGTCTCGTTCACACGCAAGACAAATATCTCTGTGTTTCGATACTTCTACGATATTGAAATATGTCGTGTTGACAGTATCCGAGATTTAGGAGTTATTTTTGATGCCAAGCTGCTATTCCATGAACATGTCACAGCGGTTCATTCTTCCGCTCTTCGCACGCTGGGCCTCCTGTCATATACATGTGTAGAGGACGATGGTCTTTCTCTACATGAGCCCCGACCGGCGATGATGGTATGCCACGGAGAGGCGATGACGGTGGCCTATCTCCATGGCCGCGCCGGTGGAACTGAGGACGGTGCTCCAGGCGCGTGGCCATCTTCGTCGTTGTCCACGGCCCGCTACACATGCGAGGAGTTTCAGACTCCTGCTCTCTTCGTTAAACTTTACAAGTCCTATGTTCTTCCCAGGCTTGAATATGCCTCTGTTGCTTGGAACGCACTTTCAGGTACTGATACAAAGCGTCTCGAAGCTGTACAAAAACGAGCACTCCATATCATACACATTTGCTTTTTACGAAAAAAGTTATTGTATGACTATGACACACTATTGCAATATTTTCACCTTCACCCACTGGCCACACGTCGCTCTATCGCCGACGCCCTATTTCTGTACAAATGTGTCCATGCTCGTGTTGATTCCACACTCCTGCTGAGCCGCCTAAACTTTTGTATTCCTCGTGCGGCTTTTCGTAATCCACCAGTCTTCTACGCTAAACGCTTCTGCCCCAGCGATCCAATTACCCGATGCCAAATTCTTCTGAACTCGCTTCCTCCCACATGTGATATTTTCCACACCTCCAGCGCATCCCTTAAACGCGACGTTATTTATTTCCTTCATCAGTGAATTTTCAATCGTGATATTCTTTCCTTTGTTTTGTACAGTATATCGTCTCATTCCATCTTATAACTTATGTGCTGCGCGTAATCTATGTATTGTAGTTTTGTTGCTGATATTTCATTGCGTGTACTGCGGGTACTGCGTGGTATACTTGTCTGTAAATATGTAAGTACGTATGCGTGTTATGTAGTTTTGTTGCTGATGTATTATCGCAAAACGCCGTGGTACATTTGTTTGTAATATTTAAGTACGTATGCCTGTTATGTTTGTAATGTACCTCTGGTAGTATCCCACTGTATATGCATTATATATATGTCTGTACATAATTATTTGTGCGTTTATGTCTGTATTGAATCCACTGTGAGTTATGTGTATTGTGTGCGCAAACACCATGGCCTTAGCGGCCGTTCTTGGCCACTAATAAAAATTATTATTATTATTATTATTATTATTATTATTATTATTATTATTACATTGCTGTGCTGGCAAAAGAAAGTTGGACTGTTGAACCGCTACCTCTCTCCACGTCAAGCATGGAATGTCTCGCGTACACTTTTTCAGATGACCTTCTAACCTACACCCTGCTGGCAATCTATCGCCCTCCCAACCTTAGTATTAATAGCTTCTTGTGTGAACTGAAAACAATTTGTAGATCTTTCGACCATGTGAATGACGTATACATGCTGGGAGACATGAATATCGACCTGTTAAGACCTGAGAGAGTGATTGTAATGGACTACTTAAACACGCTGGCGGAATTTGGATTAAATGCCGTCGTACAGTCTCCCACACGAGAAGATTACGTCTTCCTGTTTAGACCATATCAATATTCGAACTTCTCACGAGATTGCTTTGGCTGGCGTGATTCAGCACAAAATAGCGGACCACTATATCTCGTTCTTGTTTTTAGAGCATAAATCAACGCCCCGAACTTATGCTGTAGATAAGTACATAGAGTGCATTAACATAAAAGTATTAGATGATCATCTCGCACGGTGCGACTGGGCCGCCGTTGAAAACTGTGTGGACCACCTTGAGGCATACGCCAAGTTTACTAGTTACGTCTGTGACAGTTACCGCGCTGCTACATCAGTAAAGAAAATTCGAAAGCGGCGTGCAGAGCCCTGGTTAAATACCGACGTGTTAACCATGATAAGGCAAAAGGAGGTCCTGTGGAGGAGATGTCGCTGGTACCCAGGTGACGACTATCTGAAAATGCAGTATAAAGCTATGAGGAACAAGGTTACTGCTATGATACGACTGGCAAAGAAATCTTATTACGTTAACGCATTTAATGTTAACAGGCAGAACCCTAAGGCCACCTGGCACCTAATAGATGAGCTCAGAGGACACCCGCATGGAGGCAACCTAGATGACTCTATACGCCGGAACTTCTCCTCCACCCGAGGGTTGGCCGAACATTTCAGCTCTTATTTCGCAACTGTCTATCGTAATAATAATGACTCGTTGCCATATGTTTGCGCGTCCGGTTCTGTGCCCGATACATGTGCATTACCAGACATGATCGAACCAGAGCTTCGGACTATCGTTAAGGGTTTGCCTTGCCGATCAGCTGGTTGTGACCAGATCCGAATAGCTGATATAAAACGGAATTACGATTTGATTGGTAATAGCCTTCTTTATATCTTAAACGGGACCTTTACTACGGGCGTTATCCCCGACGCATTAAAACGGGCCATTATCAGACCCATTTATAAAAAGGGTAACAGGAGTTCCGTGGAAAATTACCGCCCGATTTCCTTACTCCCAACCTTAGCTGCAATCATGGAAAAATACGTTTCAATAATTATGTCCGATTTTCTGCAGATAAACGGTACAATTGCTCCCCCTCAATACGGATTCATAGCAGGGCGAGGCACGAACCTCTTACTCGATGACTTTGCTGATTTAATTTACTCTTCCTTCGAAAAGAATATGTTTGTCACATGTTTATTACTTGACCTCGCTAAAGCTTTTGATACGGTATCCCACTCTATCCTCCTACAAAAAGTCGAAGCTTACGGTTTCCGTGGTCGAATATTTCAGTGGCTTGAAAATTTTTTAAAAGACAGAACGCAGTACGTGTTGGTCTGTGGAGAACATAGTACAACCTTACCGGTCAATAGTGGTGTCCCTCAAGGGTCTGTGCTTGCTCCCTTATTATTCAACCTCTATATTAATGATCTCGCGACCGTAATCACAGGTTGCCGACTCTATCAATACGCAGACGACACCGTACTGGCATCAGTACATGTGGACTACGCTACCGGCGTTAGCCTACTGCAAAAAGACACCTGCGCTGTTTGGGACTGGTTCTCGAAAAGCCAAATCGGCATTAACCGGGAAAAGACTCAACTGATCGTCTTCCATAACCCTTTGAAACGATTGCCAGCTCTGATCCCTCTAACTTTACATAGCTCACATTGTATCAGATGCGAATGCGATCGATTAGCTTACAGTGACGCCGTGAAATACTTAGGCATCACCTTTAACTCGGACATGTCGTGGAACCAACATTTGGCCTACGTATGTGCAAGGTTAAGACAGGTGTCCTGCGTTCTATACCGTTTACGCTATATCACTCCGCAGAAGATCAGAAGAACGGTCTTGGACAGCCTGGGCTATAGTGTTCTGCGCTACGGCATCACTCTTTTCAGCCATTGTAGCGAGACGTGGAAATCTAAAATTAACTCTATTCTTCGTAACTGCTTAAAAAATATTGTGCGGGCTTCGGATTCCGTAGCCTCTTCCGACATCTTTGCAACGGCTAGACTTCCCTGTCTCAATAATCTTTTTGTCTATTCGGTAGCTTTGAAGTATTTCTGGATGGATCAATTTAAGATACCTGTAGTTCGAACCAGGCAACTCAGGATCGAACCGGTCCGTTTCTTCACACCGACCACTGTCACACGATATGGAACTTATTGTAGAAACTACTATGTGCCAGCAGTCTTTAACCGCCTCCCAAGTGAAATACTGCATATAAATTCGAAACGTCAGCTAAAGCAATCATTGAGGGATTTATTCTATAAACATCACCTTGACACCATATCACTCAGTGCACCCCGTTAAGTGTCCCCTACGGAATGCTCTCTAAAAAACAAGAATTGAACTGTTCGTAAACTGAACTGTCTACCTACTTGGAATGTAACCACCAGTCAGTTCCCATTACGTGCCATGCTCTTGTCAAGCTAATCTTACTAGGCATTACGTATTATATATCAACCATGCTTCCAATGCATGTTTAACCTTATAAACACGAGTAGTGTTTGTCGCTGCTGCCGGGCCCCGCGTAACAAGCCTTCGGGCTTAGGCGGACCCGTCTGATTTGTATTGTCCACTCTCGGTTCGGTTCGGTTCGGTTCGGTTCGGTTCGGTTCGGTTCGGTTCGGTTCGGTTCGGTTCGGTTCGGTTCGGTTCGGTTCGGTTCGGTTCGGTTCGGTTCGGTTCGGTTCGGTTCGGTTCGGTTCGGTTCGGTTCGGTTCGGTTCGGTTCGGTTCGGTTCGGTTCGGTTCGGTTCGGTTCGGCTCGGTTCGGCTCGGCTCGGCTCGGCTCGGCTCGGTTTGGTTTGGTTATTATTATTATTATTATTATTATTATTATTATTATTATTATCAAATCCATTGAAATGGATCTCAAGAGTAATCCTAAACAATTTTGGAAACAAGTGCTTTCTAAGTCTTTCTAAAAACGAAAACAGTCTATGCGCTTTGAACAGTAACGGTGGGGTATCTTCTAACCCAACCCTGATGTCTCAGCTCTTCGCTACACATTTTTGTTCAATATATAAACGCGGTAACGCACAGCCAATTGCGAATTCGAGCTCCGTGTCGAACGCATCTTATCACCTTCCTTGTATAGCAGTGTCCTACGAGGAGGTCATCGCAGCTATTCGGAAGCTAAAACCTACTTTGACCCCAGGGGCCGACAAAATTCCTGCAGTATTCGTTAAAGCCTACGGTGACCTCCTTGCACCCGTCCTCCTTCATGTACTCAACCTGTCTCTACGAGACTCTGTGTTCCCCACCTGCTGGAAAACTTCGGTTGTCGTACCAGTCCACAAGTCTGGCGATCCTTTAAATGTGTCAAACTATCGTCCTGTCAGTCTACTGTGCGCGTTTTCAAAGGTGTTTGAGCAGGTAATCTATGATCGCGCGTTTTCTTTTCTCAAGTCGCAGATATGTGAACAACAACATGGTTTTATGCCAGGCAGATCCACTGTCACCAATCTTGTATCGTTTATGTCCGTTGTGGCTCCTTGCGTCTCAGCACGAGGACAAGTAGATTCAATTTATTTCGACATTTCAAAAGCATTTGACATGATGGACCATAGTATTTTCCCAGAGAGAACACTATCTCCCACGGAAGTCCAAAAAATGTCCGAACGTCCATGTCCAGACAAAGACATTCCGACGGACGTCCTCACACATGATGTCCACGGGATCTTCGCGCACGGAACTTTCTGGGACATACGCGATGTTTCCAGAAAAAACAGTGCTGTGGCGCTGCGACCGCAGTAACTACGAAACTTCCAATCGTCGTGATGGTTGATCGAAAATGCCTTCTGTATCTGTGCGAAGTATTAATATTGGCAGTGTACATAATATTGTCTATCAAACTAAGCTGTTGCAATGTTTTATTAAAAATGCTTAGAGATTGCGCTTCGGTTCGCATCGGCGGTTGAGCTCCAGCGGCCGAATCCTCCGCCATTCCTCTTTGTTTGTGAGCGGCTGTGTTTGGCGTGTGCGTCGGCGTGGCTCCGTCGCCACTACAGTTTTTTGAAATGGGAGACGTAAATGTCGGTGAGTTTTAATTTGAGAACTATAACGATGCCGAAGATATCTCACAGAAGCTTTCGACGACACGTGAGGCAACGTATGTTAGCTAGCTGGGAGCAAATTCAAGGAGTATCGCAGCACGTTGTGATCCAAAGTGGAAGTCAGAACAATGAGCTTGTGGGATGTAGTGATGACCCGGGGGATAGAAATTCACATGATGTAGTGAGCGAGGACAGTAGTACCAGTTTTGTACCGTCGGCCACGGAGGGCACGGGGACAGGCAATAACAGTTTGTGCTGGAGTGACAGGGTGAGCGCGGGAGAAGTCTGTGAGAGTTCGTGTTGTAGTGACACGGCGAACGCGGGAGAAGACAATGACAGTTCGTGCTGGAGTGACACAGATAACTCTTTTGAAGGCGAGGAAACGGTCGCTGTTTGTCCTGGTACATCGAGTGTTGGTGACAGTGGTATACCGGAACAGTACTCTTCTCTTGAACAACAAAGTGCGCACGATGGCGAACAAAACTTAACAAGTGACCTCGCTGAGTGGGCTCAGGAATTCTTTGTTACCCATAAATGCTTGACTGGCCTGCTACATAAACTGCGTAACCAACCTAGCTTGTCGTATCTCCCACGCTGTGCAAAAACAATTCTCAAGACCCCACGACGCTGCACTGTTATTGCAGAAATCGGCGGCGGGAAATACTGCCATTTTGGGGTTGCTTCTGGGCTTCAGCATGTGTTGAAGAACAGTGAAACACCTGACATCATCAGTGTAGCCATTAATATCGATAATAATAATAATAATTGGGTGTTTACGTCGCGAGACAACTGAGATCATGAGCGACGCCACAGCGGTCGGTCTGTGGATTGCTTTTGCCCACCTGAGGGTTCTTTAACGTGCGATGAAAGCTCATCACACGGCGCCCCGTATTTAACGTCCCTCGCGGAAGACGGCGTGTCTAAGCAACTTGTACCCTGCCACCAAGTTGCTGGCGTCCTCGGCCGGGTTCGAACCCGCGATCTCGGGATCAGAAGGCGAACACGCTACCGACTGAGCCACCGAGGCTGGTCATTAATATCGATGGGTTACCTTTAACAAAAAGTACGAAAGCACAGCTGTGGCCAATTTTGTGTCACATAATCAACTGCAAAAGTGCACCATTTCCTGTTGGTTAGTTCTTTGGACACTCGAAGCCGCACGATTCAAATGAATACTTAAGACCCTTCGTTGACGACATGAACTCTGTGCTCGCTTCAGGAGTTCAAATTCACGGTGTGCAAGTCCCTGTTAAGTTAGCTGCATTTATATGTGATGCTCCAGCTCGAGCCTACATACTTCACATTAAAGGTCATAATGCCAGGGCAGGTTGCAGTAAGTGTTGCACGGAAGGGGAGTACAAGGAGGGAAGGATGTGTTACCCAAGCATGAATGCAGCACCAAGAACCGATGAGAGTTTCCGCAGCTACTCCGACGACGAGCACCATACTGGTACTACCATCCTGACTGAACTTCCCATAGATATGGTCAAAGATGTTCCACTGGAATATATGCATCTCGTGTGCATTGGTGTTGTCCATAAAGTAATCAAGTTATGGTTTCAGGGACCCAAAAAATGTCGAATGTCCTCACGTGTCAAGAACAACTTATCAGCCCAAAACGAAGCACTGGCCCCCTTCGTTCCTTCGGATTTTAATCGTCGACCACGGAGTTTCTGGGAGATGGAACGCTGGAAGGCCACCGAATTTCGCTTCCTACTGCTGTACTCCGGCCCAGTCATATTTCAATCAGAGGTCCGTCCTGAGTTATACGCCAACTTTGTCACCCTTCATTGTGCCATAACAATCTTGGACTCCCCAACACAGTCAGTCCAGTCTGTTGACTACGCGGGCTCGCTATTACGGCACTTTGTAAGCGTATTCAAGTCGCTGTTCGGAGAACATTTGGTGTCCCACAACGTTCATGGTATTTTGCACTTAGCAGATGATGTTCGACGTCATGGTCATGTTCAGAAGTGGAGTGCGTTCCCTTTTGAGGGCTACATGCAGTACTTTAAAAAACTCCAGCGAAAACCTGAAAGGATCCTTGAACAAATGTGTAAAAGGTTTGGAGAGAATCGTTCTGTGCTTTGGAAGGCCGCTGCTTCATCTTCGGAAGACTCAGTGAAATTCGTCATGAGCCATCATAATGGTCCACTTCCGAATGACTGTGTAGGGCCGCAGTACAGGAAAGTGATTATACCATACATATGTTCTCTTGTGGCTGACTACAGGGATGGAACCTGCACTTTGAAAGATGGAAGCATAGTCATGGTGGAGAACATTGCATACTCGAGGAGCTCTCGGACACCAGTCCTCATCGGACGCAAGTTTCTGGAACTAGAGGACTTGTACAAGTATCCATGCTGTTCTTCACTTCTAAAAATCTATGTTGCTTCGCAGCCGTCTGCACTTATGGCATGGCCACTCGATACGCTTGCACACAAATGTGTAAGATTCCCACTGCAGGAGAAATTTGCAGTTTTTCCGCTTGTCCATACGCGTTAACGAAGGGCTCATATGGTCAACATCCACATTGTAAATATCCCCATTGGACATTTTTCCTGCAGCACAGGACCGCTACCTCATTGTGAAGTTTCCCGAAGAAAATGATGCTGTTGCTGTAGTTCCTGCCGCCTGGGTCGTAAACGGACTTTGTGCGTGGCCGCCTGAGAAAGATAGTGTGAAGATACAGCACATGGTCAATACATGTCAGACGCCAGTGAACGGTTGGAAACTCTGCCAGTGCAAGAGACTCAGGGGATATTGTAAGTTCAGAGCTTTGTCACTTCTGTGAGCTTGTTCAACACTACGACACACAGGTGCTGTTTAATAGTTCATACTTCGATAGACGAAACAAAGTCAAAGCTGAAGTTCTAACAGTTCTTTTGCATAAATATCAAATACAGTTACTGCCTTTCAGTGGTGGGCAATACTTTAACTATGTGTTGTTCAACTACTAATACTAATAAATACTAATAACATTATTTAATCCATAATTGTGCAGTAATTACATCTACTAAACAAAAAGTAATTGGAACGGGATAGTAAAATTACTGTTTTCAGTAGTTAACTACAGTAGTTCAGCTACGTGCCAAGTTGCGGTTTATTTGTCACGGTGTCAGCAAAGGTTGTGCATTTCACAGGTGAAAATAAAAAGGTGACATTTTCTGGCACTGTTAAGTAAAATGCTTGCTCGTCATGTTTATCCTGCAACACATCTAGACAGTGTGCAGACATTCAGCAACACAGTTGGTGAAATATAAGTGCTTTGTATCTGCATTGTGTTTCACATTGCATGAAAATGTAATTGCAGGTGTCGCTGAAACTACTGGCAGTAGTAGCAGATGTAGTTTAATTCCGTTATGGAAAATGTAGTTGCTTTGTGGCTATAACAGTAATCTGCACAAGTAACTAGTAGTTGTAGTTAAGCTACTTTCAGAGTAGTAGAATGCTTTGCATATGCCTGCATTCGTCTGTGCTTTTAAAATTATCTGTGTGCTGCTGCAGGCACCTACGAAGAGGCCAGGACAAGGCTAGCTCAAGCGGAAGAAACATCAGATCTTCAAAGTGAAGTGGAGGGTCCACGAAAAAGAAAGAAGAAGGCACCACGTGACTCTGACGTCAGTGACTATGAGGAATGGGACGAGACTGTACAGTTACCAGCTCCACCCACACCACCTGCATTTGCAGACATACAGGATGACGTCAGCGATACACAAGGTGAGATTATGTTCTTGAGGTATATAATGGGCCCAACTGCTGCTAGTAACTAGAATGCTGCTAGCTCATGGTTATCTAGGTTAACTGTAGATAGTGTGTTCCTGTATTAGTGTCCTATGCGCGGAGGAATAGAATGCTTCATGCCAAAGTCTACCGCAGAAAGTGCCTGCGAGGTTCAAGGGCTACATACGGTATACAACTACGCATCTGCTATTTACAGAAGTCTGGACACAGCACGTAGCTGATGCGAGCAAAGAGCAGACGGCGTCCAAAGTAACAAAGAACAGGATGGGGAGAAGCTACGGTGTGAGCATAGCTCACCAAAGAAAGCAAAACAAAAAATCGCATGCCAGCGAGAAAAAGCAACACAAGAGTCACATGGCGGATCGACCTCAAGTCCCTGGCACTCCTCTTTTTTTTGCTGTTAGTACTGTCGACTTAATTTCATAGTCATTGGTGCATCTCTGATGCTATGGCTACCATGCCCTTTTGTGGCCTCACACCTTAGCAACTTTATCCCTTATATCCCACAGGAACGAAGACCTCATGAGCCGACAGCTAGAAGAAGCCCTTCTATCAACACGTCTCTCGGTACGTAACAGCATTAAGGGTGGAACTCTCAGTATGTCTCTGCTTTGTGAAGTGACATTATTAAACCTCGTATTTCAGCCAGTACATCCTGGAGTGATGAAGTCGAGGACATCTCCAGATCAACAGTTTGCTCAGTTGTAAATGACAGTGAGTACAGTTTGTCTTTAACTCCCTTGTGATAGATTGTCACATATACATGCTTTAAGTAGGAGAGCAGTGGGAGGTATTGGACATGTTCTGTATTTCATTATTTTATCCCTCTTACTATATATGTGCAGAAAAATGTTATAATTGTAGTGCGATCATGAACAGCATGTCAGTAGCACAGTATGCCAACTCTTGTAGGAAGCAAAGGAAAAATATTTTACAAGGCGCTACATTTGAGCGACAGCACCCCACAAGTATGGACGAGCAAGACAAGTGATCAGTGGGATATCACGTACTGAAGGCATGCTGGTGTGCATGCCCACACGAAAGCATGAAACATGACCACATTCGCTTCTGATTCATGAAATGTTTGTAGTTTCAGCAAATTTGGTATAATATCAACTTGCAGTAATTCTGTAGTAATTCTTTCCTGTACCAGTTGTCCATATACAACATCATGCTTGCCTGTGTGTTAAATGCATGGAAGAGACTCTCTTCCTTTTTTTGGCAGTGAAGAGGGGCAATTTCCCTCCTGCATACACTACTTTGTATTTAGCATGTACGTGTTCTTAACGCGATACGTATGCTTCTATCGTGCCTTGTGACCTTATATCATCATTCACCTGATTCCATTAACAATTTTGTGGGTGAATGTCTCTGGCTTTCTTTGTCTTTTTGTCTAGAGTTTCATCTAGAGATACTGAGGCTTCTGCATGCCATCAAGATGAAACAAGAACAACATACGACCCAACTTGACACTCTGGTGTCATTAGCTACAAACTAGGGAGTGGCCGTGCCCGAGACAGATGATGTGACTGAAGGCCCCTACAGCAGTTTGGATGACTTCCTGAAGTTCGATTCATCCCTGACCTCCAGCACAACAAGAGGAAAAATAGTACGTACTTGTCACATTAAGATATGTCTTATAAGAAAAGTCCAGTTGTGTGATAATTTTTACTTCTCTGCTTGTACTTCAGAAGCGTTTCTGGTCAAGTTTTGGAGGAGCAACAGTCCACGACACAGCCACAAGGATCCTGAGGCTGCTCTGCACAGATAATGTGGCCGCTAACTTTAGCTGGCAGGGTGCGAAAGGGAAGCTCAAGTTCTGCGAACTAGAGTCTTGGGCAGTGCTGCGAGGTATGCATCAGGTTTCATGTTGTGAAGTATTTCGAAAATGCTTTATACGTGGCATTTCCCTTGATAGGCACCTGCTGTTGCCTGCTTTTCAATTTCATTGCTCTGAGTAGATAGACCTATAGATAGGCAATGTATAGGTCTCTATCTGTGTTGTGCCATTAATACGTGGTGCCTCCTATTTCAACACCAAGTACAGGGTACTGCTTGAACAGCCATCCCTAGCTTATAAACCCACCGGCAGAGGAGCATGATACCACACTTGGTGTGTACGCGTGACTATTTCAGGAGAGGAACACCTTCGTTTATGCATATCACAGTATTATTATCGGAAAGAAAAATGTAGTAAATTAATATGTTCAGTCACATGGCAAGAAATATATAAGGTGATCATGTCAACTGGTGCAAGAATGTTGGATGATGTCCAGTACTGCTTCCTCTAACACTGTTGTGAACTGAACTTCGAGTGCAGCCCGCAGTAGAACACAGCAAATGGTACACTGCGTGAAGTGCAAAGAACAAGGCGTTATAATTGTCTCCAAACATTTTCCATACTAGACCATGTGCAATTCACTCATTTTCTTTTCACAGATGCTGTCAGGTCTAACAAGCGGCTGAAGGAAACAACAGACTTTGACATCGAAAAGGTTGTCAAGTCTTGGCTTCGTCATGCTAAAGAACGGGACCACAAGAGAACAAGGGAGGAGCCTTCATAGTCTTGTCAACAAAACAACTAACAAGTAACCTTTCCACCCATTAAGCTAAGACAAGTCTTGCAAGATGAATAGAAGGCTCAGCAGACATCTACTACATTGGCTTACAAGCTAGCTTTTTATGTACCGCCTTTTGCGAACAAATGTGTATGGATAGCATTGATAGGAGAACTGCAAATATGGTCGTCAAGCCCTATCAGGAAAGCAAGCGCACAGTATCAAATTTGTAAAAGCGATAAAAATACACACGACGTACACAACGAATTAAAATTTTAACAACAGTCATTGACGTTTCGGAGCCTATGCAGACCCCCCCCCCCTCGGAATGAAGCAGGAGGCGGTTACCCGGTACTATTTATGTAGCAAGGGGGCGTAGCAGTCGGGTAGTGGTCCTGGGTGCTTGTTCAAAGCATTATTTGTTCTTTTGATGAACCAGGATTCAAGTTGTTTGCGCACTCCCCAACGACTTTCACATGCCAAAATAACAGGGTTATCTAAATGCACGTGGTGGCCTGTCTTGTGGGCATGTTCACACAGTTCTGTGTGCTTATCTGTGCTCTTGTAGATATCAGCGTAGTATTCCTTCATCCTTGTGCCCTTCTTCCTCCCCGTCTCGCCTACATACACGTCCTCATGCAGCGATTGCCAGAACGTGTATGTAAAGGCGAGACGGGGAGGAAGACGGGCACGATGATGAAGGAACACTACGAGAGCACAGATATCTACAAGAGCACAGATAAGCACACAGAACTGTGTGAACATGCCCACAAGACAGGCCACCACGTGGATTTAGATAACCCTGTTATTTTGGCACGTGAAAATCGTTGGGGAGTGCGCAAACAACTTGGATCCTGGTTCATCAAAAGAACAAATAATGCTTTGAACAAGCACCCAGGACCACTACCAGTCTGCTACGCCCCCTTGCTACATAAATAGTACCGGGTAACCGCCTCCTGCTTCATTCCGATGAGGGGGTCTGCATAGGCTCCGAAACGTCAATGTCTGTTGTTAAAATTTTAATTTGTTGTGTATGTCGTGTGTATTTTTATCGCTTTTGTAAACAGTATCAAATTTCTGCAATTTTATTTAGAAGTGAAGTAGATGTCTGCTTATATCTGTCTTCATCACACACATGATGATATTGATAGCTGCAGTAGAAATGTGCAGTGGTCTCCCTGTACCTCAGAGTCAGAATTGCGTTACGTGATGTCTGCTGGCCATATACAGGGCGGCCCACCAACCGTGATAAGTATTTACAATAAAAAAATGTAGGCAGCAGAAAAACATGCAGTCGAAAGTATTTTTCTCCCAAGAACTTTTTCCACGTGTTTGTAATAGGTTTGTTTAATTTCAATTCACAGAAATCAAATTTCTTGAATTGTACTTCAAAACTTGTCAAGTCAGTAGCTTTTTTTTTATGGAAATAGGTTTCTCGTGGTCATTTTACTCAACATTGCACGAAGTCTGTCCCCTAATGCAACATCATTTGCAGAAATAAATTTGCTGAAAATTTGAGGAAATAAGCCTTCGGCACCACCCACTTTATTTCAGGAGTCATAGCTGTCTTATCAGGGCTGGGCTTCTTACCCTCTTCCTCCCATTTGGCGTGTCGATTCACCTTCTTCCGTCACGCTTTGACGCTCAGACTAGTGCTGAAAAATAGTGGGTGGTGCCGAGGGCTTATTTCTACCAGTTTGAGGCAAATTTATTTCAGCTATTGCTGGTGCATTACGGGACAGAATTCAGAGAGTCACCACGAGTAACCTATTTCCATAAAAAAAGAAGGTTACGTTGTCTTGGTAAATTTTGAAGTTCAATTTAAAAAAATCAATTTCCATTAATTAAAATTAAATCAAACTTACAAACACATGGGAGGATGAGACAATTGATGTTCTGAGGCTGGAACACATATAAGGGACAAATTCATACATAGCTTCAAGTGCCTATTTCATGTGCATCTTTCACCATCTTTCAACGCATGGGAAAAGTTCTTGGGAGAAAAATGATTTTGACCGCATATCTTTCCATTGCCTATATTTCTTATTGTGAATAGTTATCATGTTTGAGGACTGTCCTGTATATCACGTGCAAAACCGGCATCCATAGTGTGTGTAGCTTGCCTGCTTATGTTTAATTAAAAGACAAACTGTTTGTGTGTCTTTCTCTAAAAAGGGTGAGTATGCGTTTTTCCTGCCTACATTAACAGTCTGCTTGTAAGAGCAGTTTAACTCTGCTAAATGAACACGTTAGCCAAATATAAATTGTTTGCAGTAGCAACGGGCTACGTGGTCATTAGATCTGACTTTTACAGCATGTAACACATGTAAAAGTTTTCAGTTTTCTAGAACTATTGCTATTTTTGTGATACTCATTTCTGTGCATATTACTACCTCTTAGTTAACTTTCTGTGACTCTTGTAGTGTAAAGAATTTTAGAACTGCCAAGTGGTTAGGCTGTACCATCAATTTTTACTTTTTTAATTGCACAAGAATAACGTGCATATATCTTGACTGTGATATAATGTGCACATGGTTTTGTACTGCGAAAAATTTTTGAAAGTCCTAAACTCATAAGTCGTACTTTATCATTTTTTCAGTGCACAAATGCTGTGCACATATCTTGACTGTGATATTATGAGTGGCCGCTTTTGTATTGTTAAGAATTTTACTCAAAAGTCCAGAAGCTGCAAAGTGTGCCGTTCGCTATCTTGACTGTGATACAGTGAGCTTTTATTTATTTTTTTAATGCACAAACGTGCACTGATCTCGACTGTCATATATGACGAGTGCCTGTACTTTTTTGTGGGCTTTCGCCTTTTAATTGCACAAGTATGTTGTGCAGATATATAATGTTCTATAAAGTAAGTAGCGACTTTTGTGCTTTGAAGAATTTGTGAGCCTGGTAAACATTGAAAATGAACACTGCATTCTACTGCATGAATATCTGCATTTGTAGCGTTTAAAAAGATATTGTCCTTAGTCCCTACGGTGTTTTTCCATGTTACATGCTGTTACATTAAATTGCAATAAAAAATTTGAATGTGTCTCTGTTAAGGCTGATAATCTTGCTAAAACAGCTGTGGGTGCATGTGCTGTAACAGTCCCATACATGTCCCTGCTATGACCTCTGAGGATCATAGTAGGACTTCCACAGGATACCAAAACTGCGGCCACGCGGAGCTCCGCAGGACATCCTGTACACGTCAACTACCCAAAATGGTCATATCCTGTGGACGTCCGGATCTCCACCTCAGGTTTTCCATGGGACATCCGTAGGAAAGCATTGTTCCCTCTGGGTTACTTCACAAACTTCATATGACTGGTCTCGGAAACGCCCTCATTGCTTTCTTCCTTTCGTTTCTGAGTAGCAGATGCTGTATCGTAAAGGTGCACGGTGCCTTTTCTTCTCCTTACTTTCCTCCTTCAGGTGTTCCTCAAGGCTCAATTTTGGGGCCGCTTCTTTTCAATGTCTTTATCAATGACTTAGCTGGGCATATTCGTCATTCTCATGTTCTTCAGTACGCCGGTGACGTGAAAATATTTAAAGTTATCCACGACCCAAATGACGTTCATAAGCTACAAACTGACGTTTCCTCTGTGGTTGAATGGTGCTCTAAAAATGGGATGACTATTAATCCATTGAAGACGAAACATGTGACTTACTCAAGAAAAACTAACATAATATGCAATACATACATGTGTTCTGATGCCATCAAGCGTGTCGATGTACTGAAGGATTTGGGGGTCGTTTTCGACTCCCAGCTGCGTTTTCATGATCATGTCTCTTACGTTCGGTCTTCAGCTCTCAAAATTCTTGGCTTGCTCACATATACATGCAAAATCTTTTCCACACACTCTGTATTTCTTCACCTGTATCGTTCCTTAATTTTACCGCGACTAGAATACGCGTCTCCAGTGTGGAACTCTCTTTCCTGCACTGACTCGTCACGGATTGAATCTGTCCAGAGGAAATTTCTACACATTGTACATAGCGTATTCTTAAGAAAAGGCCCTCACTTTAGAATGTATGTGTATACTGAGATAATGTCATTTCTTAACCTCCAACCACTCTCAACGCGACGCCGTTTTCATGATATGATGCTCTGTTATAAGATCTTACACAGTTTTGTCGATACACCATCTCTATTACATCAGCTTCATATCGCCGTACCTGTCAATGTAACCCGACACACGAATATATTGTACTTAACCCACCATATGCCTGCAAATCCGATCGTACGTATTCAACAAATGACAAACGTAATTCACCCCTCTGTTGATATCTTTACCTCCCATTCAAACGTTTTTAAAACTCTCCTCTTGCGTTCACTCACTAACACATGAAGTTGTACAGTTTTTTCCCCTTTTAGTACTATGTACTGTATATCTCCATGTCTGTATTATATGTATCACTGTGAATGTCTTCCCGTTACGCTCCTCTTCCTGAATACTTCTGTTATGTTATGTTTCACCTAATCTGTATATGTATGTATGTATATATGTGTGTATATATTTGTAAATACTACATTGCCTGCGTGCGCCAACACCAAGGCTTCGGCTGTTCTTGGGCACATTAATAAAGTTATTATTATTACTATTATTACTGTTATTATTACTATTATAAATAAACATTGAATTGAATTGAATTGAATTATTATTATTATTATTATTATTAACCGACCAATATCGTTGCTCTCAATTGTGGCCGTCATCATGGAAAAATATGTTCACACAGTCATGTCTCATTTCTTGGAAAAAAACAACATCATAAGCTTAACACAATATGGCTTCACACAAGGCAGAGGGACTCAGCAGCTTCTTGAGGACTTTGTAGACTTGATCTACCACTCGTTCGACACAAACAAATTTGTTACCTGCTTATTCCTTGATCTATCCAAGGCATTTGACACTGTTTCCCACTCAATACTACTTCAGAAATTATATGCATACGGATTTCGCGGTCCAATTTATAAATGGTTGTGCAACTTCCTTCAAAGGAGGACCCAGTATGTGTCTGTGTGTGGTCAACATAGCCGGTCTGTTGAGATTCAATCTGGGGTGCCTCAGGGATCTGTTTTGGCTCCTTTGCTATTTAATTTATACATTAATGACCTCAACGGTGTGATTTCTAACTGCCAATTATTTCAATATGCAGATGATACCCTCATTGCCTCTGTTCATGTTAATGACGCGGAATCCATCAGAATCTTGCAGACGGATGCCTCTTCCGTTTATGATTGGTTTCACGAAAATCAAATTTATATTAATCAAAGAAAGACACAGCTAATCTGTTTTCATAATCCACTTAAACGTGCGACCTCCTATCTCCCAGTAGTTCTGCATTCATCTACATGTAACAACTGTGTCTGTAATCCCATTGAGTACAGTACCTCTGTTAGATACCTGGGAATCATATTCACTAATGATATGTCCTGGAACGATCACCTGTCTTACGTTTGCGCAAGGGTCAGAAAAGTATCTTGCATTCTGTTTCGCCTACGCTGTACTGTCCCAGTGAAGGTCAAGAGAACTATCCTCGAAAGCTTGGGCTACAGTGTATTACGATATGGCATTACTGCCTTCAGTCATTGCAGTGAATCTTGGAAGTGTAAAATTAACTCCATTCTGAATAGCTGTTTAAAGAGCGTAAACTATGGCTCACCAATTTCCACTGATACAGATCTTTTTCGTACCACTAAACTTCCTCGTTTCGACAATATCTTCAGGTACACGGTAGTCTTGAAATATTTCTGGTCTAATGTGTATAAGCAGGCCAATATTGCACGGCGCGAACTTAGGCATCCAAAGAGCCCATACATAGTGCCGTCGAGCTTCACTCGTTATGGAACATTTTGTCGATGCTACTACGTCCCATATATTTTTAATCACCTACCTCCAGAGACTGTAACAATTAGTACAAAATCACAGCTAAAGCGTCTGTTAAAAAAATACTATTACTGTTAAAGTTGTAATTTACTGTGCCTTTTCTCTCTGTATTTTTTTCTCCATGACTCCGTTTAGCACCTTTTCCCGTTATCTTGTGGGTATTTACGCGTATCAACCTTTTAAATTTACTGTACATTTTTCCTTTACGAAATACGGATTTTGCCGAAGAATGTGTTACGTTCCGCGTCTCTTTAACCAACTCACTCCCGTATTTTTGCTAATCAATTCAAGGTTCAGGCTGAAAAAACAATTACGTAAGCAGTATTATTGCCAGTAGTGGATGAACAGAATTGTTTTCTTTACTGGCTGTTTAAACTTCCCTTGAATTATTCTGTGAATGTCTGTGAATGAATTATTCTGTGACTGTCGCTAGACTGCCTCAGGCCCAGTGTCACAAGTCTTTCGGCTTAGACGGGCCTGTAGTAGTTTGCAACTGTATTTAGAGTGGAAAAATAAATTATTATTATTATTATTATTATTATTATTATTATTATTATTATTATTATTATTATTATTATTATTATTATTATTATTATTATTATTATTATTATTATTATTATTATTATTATTATTATTATTATTATTATTATTATTATTATTATTATTATTGTGACATCTTGATGTTAGGTGATTTCAATTTACCTCATTTCGAAGCTCAACAACTTTCCCCTGCCATTTCTCAACCGTCTTCCGGTTTAAACGGTGTAAACTGTCTTCGTGACTTTGCCGATTTCATGTCGCTCTCCCAAGTTAACACTGTCCCCAACCATAGGGGACAATTCCTTGATCTTTGTTTCGTCCGCTCGGCCAACTTTACGTCTGTTAGGCCTGCTTCCCCGTTGATTCCGCCAGACAAATATCACCCCCCTTTTGCAATGTCCCTGCCTACTCCTTTCCGTAATCATCATGTAGCATCTGATACTTTCGATCTTCGTCGAGGTGATTACGTTGGTCTATATCATCATCTCGCAGCTGCTAATTTTGAACCCGTATTCAATGCCACTGATGCAAACAGTGCTGCTGTTTTATTTACGGATATTGTTCATTCAGGTATAAGTTCCTTTGTCCCCACTCGGGCCATACATAAAGTTCATAGATACCCTACTTGGTTCTCGAAGGAGACCAGGTCTTACCTAAACAAGAAAAAATTCCACCACCGGCAATTCAAAAAGCATAACTCCATAACACACTACATACTATTTGCTCACTACCGGACACTTTTTAAGCAGGCACAATCACGTGACTATGCTAATCGCATCAAATCCATTGAAATGGATCTCAAGAGTAATCTTAAACAATTTTGGAAACACATGCGTCTTTCCAAAAACGAAAACAGTCTATGCGCTTTAAACACTAACGATGGGGTATCTTCTAACCCAACCTCGATGTCTCAGCTCTTCGCTACACATTTTTCTTGAATATATAAACGCGGTAATGCACAGCCAATTGCGAATTCGAGCTCCGTGTCGAACGCATCTTATCACCTTCCTTGTATAGCAGTGTCCCACGAGGAGGTCATCGCAGCTATTCGGAAGCTAAAACCTACTTTGACCCCAGGGGCCGACAAAATTCCTGCAGTATTCGTTAAGGCTTACGGTGACCTCCTTGCACCCGTCCTCCTTCATGTATTCAACCTGTCTCTACGTGACTCTGTGTTCCCCACCTGCTGGAAAACTTCGGTTGTCGTACCAGTCCACAAGTCTGGCGATCCTTTAAATGTGTCAAACTATCGTCCTGTCAGTCTACTGTGCGCGTTTTCAAAAGTGTTTGAGCAGGTAATCTATGATCGCACGTTTTCTTTTCTCAAGTCGCAGATATGTGAACAACAACATGGTTTTATGCCAGGCAGATCCACTGTCACCAATCTTGTATCGTTTATGTCCGTTGTGGCTCCTTGCGTCTCAGCACGAGGACAAGTAGATTCAATTTATTTCGACATTTCAAAAGCATTTGACATGATGGACCATAGTATTTTACTTCATAAACTTCATATGACTGGTCTCGGAAACGCACTCATTGCTTTCTTGCTTTCGTTTCTGAGTAGCAGATGCTGTATCGTAAAGGTGCACGGTGCCTTTTCTTCTCCTTACTTTCCTCGTTCAGGTGTTCCTCAAGGCTCAATTTTGGGGCCGCTTCTTTTCAATGTCTTTATCAATGACTTAGCTGGGCATATTCGTCATTCTCATGTTCTTCAGTACGCCGATGACGTGAAAATATTTAAAGTTATCCACGACCCAAATGACGTTCATGAGCTACAAACTGACGTTTCCTCTGTGGTTGAATGGTGCTCTAAAAATGGGATGACTATTAATCCATTGAAGACGAAACATGTGACTTACTCAAGAAAAACTAACATAATATGCAACACATACATGTGTTCTGATGCCATCAAGCGAGTCGATGTACTGAAGGATCTGGGGGTCGTTTTCGACTCCCAGCTGCGTTTTCATGATCACGTCTCTTACGTTCGGTCTTCAGCCCTCAAAATTCTTGGCTTGCTCACATATACATGCAAAATCTTTTCCACACACTCTGTATTTCTTCACCTGTATCGTTCCTTAATTTTACCGCGACTAGAATACGCGTCTCCAGTGTGGAACTCTCTTTCCTGCACTGACTCGTCACGGATTGAATCTGTCCAGAAGAAATTTCTACACATTGTACATAGCGTATTCTTAAGAAAAAGCCCTCACTTTAGAATGTATGTGTATACTGAGATAATGTCATTTCTTAACCTCCAACCACTCTCAACGCGACGCCGTTTTCATGATATTATGCTCTGTTATAAGATCTTACACAGTTTTCTCGATACACCATCTCTATTACATCAGCTTCATATCGCCGTACCTGTCAATGTAACCCGACACACGAATATATTGTACTTATCCCATCATATGCCTGCAAATCCGATCGTACGTATTCAACAAATGACAAACGTAATTCACCCCTCTGTTGATATCTTTACCTCCCATTCAAACGTTTTTAAAACTCTCCTCTTGCGTTCACTCACTAACACATGAAGTTGTACAGTTTTTTCCCCTTTTAGTACTATGTACTGTATATCTCCATGTCTGTATTATATGTATCACTGTGAATGTCTTCCCGTTACGCTCCTCTTCCTGAATACTTCTGTTATGTTATGTTTCGCCTAATCTGTATATGTATGTATATATATGTGTGTGTATATATTTGTAAATACTACATTGTCTGCGTGCGCCAACACCAAGGCTTCGGCTGTTCTTGGGCACATTAATAAAGTTATTATTATTAAAGTTATTATTATTATTATTATTATTATTATTATTATTATTATTATTATTATTATTATTATTATTATTATTATTATTATTATTATTATCATCATCAAGGCTCAATTCTGGGGCCGCTCCTTTTCAATGTATTTATTAATGATTTAGCTGGGCATATTCGTCATTCTAATGTTCTTCAGTACGCCGATGACGTGAAGATATTCAAAATTATCCACGACCCAAATGACGTTCACAAGCTACAAACTGACGTTTATTCTGTAATTGAATGGTGCTCTAAAATTGGGATGACTATTAATCCATTGAAGACGAAACATGTGACTTACTCCAGAAAAACTAACATAATATGCAATACATACATGTGTTCCGATGCCATCAAGCGTGTCGATGTACTGAAGGATTTGGGGGTCATTTTCGACTCCCAGCTGCGTTTTCATGATCATGTCTCTTACGTTCGGTCTTCAGCCCTCAAAATTCTTGGCTTGCTCACATATACATGCAAAATCTTTTCCACACACTCTGTATTTCTTCACCTGTATCGTTCCTTAATTTTACCGCGACTGGAATACGCGTCTCCAGTGTGGAACTCTCTTTCCTGCACTGACTCGTCACGGATTGAATCTGTCCAGAAGAAATTTCTACACATTGTACATAGCGTATTCTTAAGAAAAAGCCCTCACTTTAGATTGTATGTGTATACTGAGATAATGTCATTTCTTAACCTCCAACCACTCTCAACGCGACGCCGTTTTCATGATATTATGCTCTGTTATAAGATCTTACACAGTTTTCTCGATACACCATCTCTATTACATCAGCTTCATATCGCCGTACCTGTCAATGTAACCCGACACACGAATATATTGTACTTATCCCACTATATGCCTGCAAATCCGATCGTACGTATTCAACTAATGACAAACGTAATTCACCCCTCTGTTGATATCTTTACCTCGCATTCAAACGTTTTTAAAACTCTCCTCTTGCGTTCACTCACTAATACATGAAGTTGCACAGTTTTTTTTTTTTTTTGTATTATGTACTGTATATATCCATGTCTGTATTGCATGTATCACTGTGAATATCTTCCCTTTACGCTCCTCTTCCTTAATTTTTTTATGTTATGTTTCGCCTAATCTGTATATGTATGTATGTATATATTTGTAAATACTGCATTATCTGCGTGCGCCAACACCAAGGCTTCGGCTGTTCTTGGGCACATTAATAAAGGTATTATTATTATTATTATTATTATTATTATTATTATTATTATTATTATTATTATCATTATCATCCCACCATGCGCTGCATGGGAAAGGCAGATGTTGAGCAAAGGGCGAGCCTGTACACAGATGCAACGTAAGTTTTCTCTTAGCTGCTCGAATTGATGTTTTGCGTTGTTTGTGTTCACTTTTATGCAGGCGTAGTCGCAAAGAAAGAAGACAGCATGTATACCGAAACGACGTTGCTTCCCGCGAGGTTCTAGTGCCTTTGAACAAGTAGAACGGTCGGTTAACTGTCCTTATTGTTCACAAGAGAGAGGATGGAAAAATCTATCAGTACGTGCTAATAAAATGTAAGGAGAATAAAACTTTACGGCAAGCATATTCTTGTGTCCTTATTTATGACTATTATGAGGACATTATGCTTATTTGTGAAATAAAAGCATCGAGAAATAACATGTAGTCAATAATAATTAAAAATGTAGTTACGTGTAATTTGCATTTTCGTCGCATGTTAATTATGCGTTGTCAGTTTGCTGTTAATTATTCCACTTTTTCAACATTGCTATACGTTGAATTAACGCTAAACTGGACTATGTGTTCTGGTCGCTGTTAATTTAACCGGTTTCTGGCTGTGACATTATCGAGGTTGAATTAACGTTAATTGTCAATGTTGATTCTACATTCACGTGGTTGATTTTCAACGTGTTTTCAGCGTTGAATTTGCAATGTTGTGTTGACAGGAAAGATATGATCAGTTTTTGTTTACCCGGATGAGCCGACACTGAAAAAACGCGCATCAAGAGAGCATCAACGACGCCGACGGAGGATTATCTGGGCTGCAAAGCGGATTACCTGGCCGCAGCAGATAGGCACCAACTCCAGGCATCTCCATAGCTTCAAATCACGTGGCCCTGTGACGTGGAATATTAGCTGTGCTCCCTGCGTTCGCAGGCACCGCGGTTTCGACATATTTGCATATCAAAATGCGGGGATGGATATTTTAAAGGAGCAGTCTAGAGGCGCACACAACTTTGTTTCTGTTTTTGGTCGGTATGGAATGTTAGGCACCCGAAAACAGTTTTCCCACAATTACTGCAACCGTAGCGAAATTGGGACGCCTGCAATAGCCCAGGGAATCCCCAGTGCGAGAAACACCCTCTTTCGCCTTCACGATAGACACGTGATGAGCGCCGCCACGCGCGTCACTATGTGATGCGAGTGGTAGGGACGTTCCTCATCGGACCTGGTGATCGAGGTGAGGAACACCGCGCAGACCGGAGCGTCTGCTACCGCTTCGGAGACGCTAGGCGTTCTCAGGCTGTGTGATGTCCGAAACGGAGGATTTGAAGGCTGTCAACGACACGACCTCGATGTTTTGGGACCGCCGATACCACGGGAAGAACGAGTGGTGCAGCCCGAAATTAACTGTGTGCTGTACAGCGATACGAGTGTGCAGCCTATCTGACCGTTTTCACCTCACAGTTGGTTCAGTGGCTAACAGGTGGCGCCACAATACCGCAGTCATCGCTTGCTTTCTGCTACTGTGAGTTCTGAGATCGCGAAGAAGCCACGGATATAATACTCTTGTGATTTCAACCTTATATTGTCAGGGTGCATATATGCTTTGTTTTCTTTTTCTTTTTTTAGAATACGTGATATAAATCATATAAAGAATAGAAGTCAAAAAGAAACAGCTCGCAATGCTCGTAGCAGAAGGTTTTTCCTATCAACGAATGAGGGGGCTCTCTTCCACAACGTCACACTGGAGTGGGTGATTTGAGAGAGTGGGTGGGCGATTTTGCAAATTAATTGCGCCGCGGTGAAACAACTTTGGACAAAAATATTTTGTTGCCATGCTTTTCACATACTGCCTTACCAGATGGCAGCAGTTTTTGGCAGACACCACGTTAATGCTCGTTTAACGCACATGTGTGTCTCAGGATTCGTTCTTTTTCCTTTTTTGCTTTCGACGAGTGGGTACAGTGTCCGATTCTGGTATCTCGCTTTTGCCCGAATTCCCCTAATTATAGAGTTCCTTAATGAAATTACGTAAGTAGTCATCTTGTAGTTGCATGATTTCTTCGAGAGGACGACCACCTGGCCGTATAACTCAATCGCAAAATCCATATCTGACCTGCTCTCACAGATTTTTATTAAACAATCTGTGACACCTAACAAAAGACACCCTGTATAAAGAACACACAAGAAGAGCTGTGCACAGCTGTTTATCTGTCTGTTACTTTGTCATGTGACTCTAGTATTATTCTTTTTTTTATTGTCAGTACCAAACAGGTTGTGTGCGGACCCAACCTGGAGTTATACGATATTGTGGTAAGCTAGGTTGGCGCAACTCACGACTGCCGCATCCTCCAGAACAGCAGATTTGGCGCCTTGTTGGAGAGTTCAATAACCAGGTATCATCCTTGGAGACGCTGGCTATGCCTGGAAGCCTTACCTTCTCACACCTTTGTTGAATGTACATGCTGCCACTGAAGGAAGGTAATTGCGAATATGAAGGTACTTGTATTGGTTTTGAGACTCTTTTGTGGTACTTGATAACGGGAAAAGCCTGATACTTGCACGTAAAAAACATTCACAATGAGGACCTTCAGTTCGACGAAACATGACAATTCTGGACACAAACTGACTAAACTGCTATGTCACTCTATTCTTGCTCTACTCATTCATAGGGTCAGCATTATAAATTATGGTGTCTGTTCTGGAACCTCACACGATACATGCAAAACTCGCAGACATCGGGTGATGTATTGTGATAAGATATTCCATAGCGTGCTTCTCTTTAAATGACACCTACTGTTTCGCAGGTATGATAAAGCTCAAATGACGACGACCAACTCGATTGAAAGAGCTTTCGGAAGGGGATGTTCCCTTGCCTTACAAGGAAGCTGTCGACAAGGTTAGAGACGACAGTTGTCATAATAACTACCACCGCTGTCCACTACAACATATGCGGAAAGAGAAACCTGCTCACCATGCCGGATGAAACAGAAGAGGTTGACGGTGAGGCTGTGGAGAGTACTGCAGATGATAGGTTAGGATTGGCAGCAAGACGTGCATTCATCAAGCGAGATTTCAGCAGCGAGAATTATGTTTTTATTTGACAAAATCGATATTGACAAAAATGTTTTATGCGTAGGACCGCTAGTACTTTGCCCGTGTAGCTGCTTGAGGAGCACTGCTGTTTCAGTTCCGCAACTCTTAGCTTCTTCCTGTAAATTACCAGTTTTGCACATATCGCTTTGTTGATGAGTGACCTTCTTCAATGGATAAAGTCCCAGGGCGCTACTTTCTCTGTTTCAACCTTTTCCACACTGGCTGTGACCTGTTCTGGGGCCTTTTTCTCGTTGTGCGCTGTGACACTGCGGCTTCCACATGGGAACTTACAGTGCGGAAGATTGCATTTAGTACATGACATACGCAAATACTTTGCTGTCGGGTGACATTAACCTCACGACTAGTACCAGCCATCACGACTAGTCATCGGAGAAGGTCATGGTATCGGAGAAAGACACTGTCATGGTAATTTTATTTGAGATTGAGCTAGGTCTGTTTGAGGACAAGTGTTGTGTTGATACAGTATGTGATAGCTACGTTGCTGTTATATATGTAGATATTTTGTGTGGAGGGGGGGGGGGGGCAGCCCGTCCCGTCTGTAGACCACGAAACGCAGTGTAAATCAGAATCGTTTGAGAGCGCGAAGCTGCTTTGAATAATAACAGTAATGATAACGAAGAACACGAGTTGAAACAAAGTAAAAGAAACCACTAGGCTATCCAATCTTTTACGGTAATTCGTGCAAACAAATGGAGCAACAAAGGGAAACAGCTTCCATATATCACAGTCGCACTTCACAACGCACTTGCTTTGTTGTCAGATTGCCAACACATAAATATAACTGACGTAAATATAATTACAACGCCAACCACCAGACACTTTCATTGGTGACGGAGACACAACCAATACAACGTTGCGGTGAATCGCTAGAGGCTCACGTAACTCGTCAGCAAAACCTCATAGCCACGGAGATGCATGGGTTCCTTGTTGTGACGGCCGCCGAGCAGAAGTCGGTTACATTCGATGAAAATGTACAGCTCACATATGTCATACCTGTGAGGGCAAGTGTAGCAAACGATTCACACACAAGAAGCTGTTCATTGTAGCGTGTTATGTGAACGCCTGCAACGAAGAGAAACGTAACGCTTCAGCCTTCAGACGCGACCAGAGACCTTGTGATCTTCTAGGTGCGACTGGCAGGCGCCAACGCCAACGGGCTCGTAGCTGGCTATGGCGAGCATTACCTGGCATTGCGCAACACCGGTGACGTAACGGGGGACAGAGCACAGTCCGTATAGTTACCCGATCTACAGGAAAATGCGCGAGGGAGAGGAGAAATGCGGAAGAGACACTTCAACGCGCCCTTCTCACAGAGTGGAGCGACTTCGCCGAGAAAAAACTCTGGCAGATAAGTTGCTCGGCGGGAAGAACAGTTTCCAGCAAAAAAAAAAAAAAAATGGCGGTTCGGGAAATTTTATAGTTCCTTTAATAATGCCATGCGAATAATACACAGGGGTGGCCACGGTACTTGCGACATTCCTGAAAAGACACAACGAGGGATGACAAGCGGAAACTGTTCTTTATTGAGTTCATTTCCGTTTTGAATGGATGGCTTTGATTCCATTTCATTATCTGTCCTGTGACGCTGTTTGACTTCACCATTTCTAAGGCTAACCTAAACAGACTCCGAAAATCGTACAGATGATGTCAAAAATGCCTCGTGATTGCAACTCCTGTGCCAGTGCTGCTCCTGCAACAGAACGTGCATATTTGAAATTAAGGATACACAAGCGAAATGGACGCAACACTCTTCCCTCGTTCTCTCAATCCTCGTTCAGATCTAATTTGAGACGGTGCGGTTCCAATATGCTGAAAGCGCAGATTATATGGGCTTTAAACAAACACTGCAAAGTGAGGCTACTTGTAGACATGGGAAAGTTTCAGTTTGGTCATATTTTTTTTTGTAAGAGTGGGATAGGAATGACGTCTGGGAAAAGTGCAGTCAACCTGCTCGGGGATGGCGGCTCGGATCATCCAGGGAGAGAGAAGGGGCAAGGGAGAAAGAGGGAGAGGAGATATGACGGTGGCGCAGGATAGGGAGGCGCGAGCAGTCCCTCTTGCTCTGCGGTTTGGATAGGGCAATAGAACTACCCACCGCAGACAACTTGCGAGCATCCATCAGTAGTATTCACTGGGATGCTTCCTGCACCACGGACACCACTAGGATGATCGGCCAAGTTGCCCCATGACATGATTCCTGAGGGTTTCGTTTCTTCTTCTGTTTTTTGTATTCATTTTCGAGGTGCGTGTGGGGGGGGGGGGGCGGACAGTAGGCGTCTAGGTCTCAAAGTGGCGTCTTTATTTCACGAGCATGACACGTCACCTTTCACAAGTGCTCAAGGTGAGGAGATGGCTGCTTGTATCAGTTACAACTTTTACAAAGTCTAATTTCCTAGTTATTCAATCCTACTGCTGGGCGGGAAACAAATTCAGGGTTATCGTTACGAAGTTGAATCGCTGCTGCGTAGAAATCGGTTCATCACTCAGGCATTCGTTTCTTTCACCGGTAACAAAACATCGTCAACTGAGGCGCGTTGTTCCTTGCCAAGTGGATGGCAACTGAGTGTGTATAGCACGAGCTGCAAAAAGGAAAGCCCGTTGCACATGACGTCAACGCCTCGAAGTGTCCCTGCTGACAAAATTGTGTGTCCTTAGAGTCCTGCCGAATATAGAGTAGAGTCTTTGCAGTCTGCGTGCCTCACGCCGAATTCTCCATTTTTTTTCTTTTTTATATATTCGGCGTTAGTGGCACGTAGGAGTATTGCCTATGTGAGGCGTACAGACCTGCAGAGATGGAGAGCGAAAAGCAGGAAGGTGTGGGGCGTTATTATGCGTCCTGAACCGATTTGACGGGAAACTGCTCCGACAGTCATCTGGAAAGTCTGCAGCAAATCCCAAGGGAAATCCTCATATGGCGCAGCCGGTGCGGGATCTCGTCACTTGGGACTCTCGGCGTGGAAGGCAATCATCCTATCCACCACACCACGCGAGCTGGGGTATCATGAAATCCGTTTCTAGTTTTTGGGACGAATGATGTCCCCCAATCTGACACGCGTAGGCCAATTCCACGTCGGCACTCCGAGCGTTCCTTCAAAGGCGAATTTCCGTCTCTTCACCACACCTAATGACAGTCTTCCAATGCGAAGCGTAAAATGGAGAAGAGCGCCATTCTTAGCAGACAAGCGGCACAGTTCTCGGTGACCGAATACGAAACGATGAAATTTTGAGGGTTCTTCGTAAAATTCGTGGGAGCGCGCAATGTTCACCCTGAGAATTAATCTACCTTGAGTCCCCGAGCCAGATTGATGAATAACATTTAACAGCATAAATATCCATTTTTAAAGTATAGTTTCGCTTTACAGCGCAGTGACGCGCTTAGTCACTTTTATTCCATTTTGTACTTTGTATTTCGCGGTCCGGGCGGATGCAAAATGGTAAAGGGAACCTAAAATGAAATAACTGTTGACTGCTAAAAAGGACATAGGATCGAATAGGATCTGGCACTGGCTATGTCGCCTGGGTGTTTTCCGGGGGCTTTCCTGAGACGTTTTAGGGGAAATGTCGGCACAGTTTCCTGTCGCCTGATCCCACCAAGCAACATGCTGCCATACTGGCAAGTGTGCTGAGCGGCCGTCAATAAAACGCAGCCAACAAGATACCCAGACAAAGGAAACGCTTACTCAGAGCGCGGCCTTTGCCCGCTCATTCGGATAGGATAGTTCGGTTAGTTGTGCCAAAGCTACCTATATAGAAGACTGTTAATGCCTTCCCTCACTCCTTCGCACGTCGGCGTATAAAGCCGGGATCACAGCCAGTCGCCGTAGACGATCTCAAACTGAGGCTTGCCAGTTGCAACAGGTGGCAACACATGTGGCACGTCTCCATTCCAAAGGCTACCGAAGCGAGGTTGTGACTAGCGGACATTCATTGTTACACCACGTAAATCAAGGGATTATGCTTTGGTTCTAGGTGATGTTGATTGTGCTGATTTTTGTGATTGTAGTTCCGGCCATGGATGACGATTTGTCATACAACTTTGACTGTTTAAGTATCGCTTCTAGAGTTAATTTGACAGCGTCAGAGGATTTGACGTTTTGGTGAGCATTCCACTATCGTTGACGGAAATGTGGACGGCTTCCCTTTCATCAGTACATGTTTTCGTGCTTTACCAGTCGAAACCCCAATTGTGTTTGTCCAACTACGTACCAGAACGGCCCTCGCCTGAAGAAAATCTGAAAGAAATTGAGAAAGGTTTACGCATTTTAGGACACTTGCTTTCGAGTGACATAAGAATAGGATTACTTACAATTTCCGCATTACGTAAATTAGGTTCACGGTTTACATTTCCGAGCGCTACTCATATATGGGCAACACATTCAAACCTCTCTCGTATAGTGACAAGGCTGAGGATTTATGAGGTCTGCTTCTACAGGTGTCTTTTGTTTGCGATAAAGATTTTCCATAAAAAAACTATAAAGCAGTGTTGGCCAGTAGTTAACTACATGTAGTTTAACTACCTGATTGTAGTTAAGAAGTAGTTATCAACTACTTGCAGAAATCTAGTGGCACCTACTAGTTAAACTACTATTTTAAGTAGTTAACTACAGTACTTAGGTTACTGAATGCGCCAACTACTTCCGATTTTGCCGCAAGGTTTACAGCACGATTGTGCTTCCAACGTTTACCTTGAGCTACTTGTTTGATAAAAACGGAGGTGCAGAGCAATTGTGTCGTGCATGTATGCTAAATCTTCACTTTTAATGCTTGTCTAGTGATTCCTCATTTTCTGTGAAATACCTCTGCAACTTCGTTTATTGCGTAGGCACAGAAAGAATCCCGCCTCAAGCTTTGTATTTGACGATCGTAACAATGGCTTGAGCCAAAGCTCATTATTGATTGTGATTCATATTTAGGTGTCCAGGAAGACTACACGGGATTGGTGCTGATGGACAACGTTAAGTAGTTATAGATGTAGTTAAACTACATTGGAGTAGTTAAAAAGTAGTTTTAACTACTCCCATGAAAAGTAGTTGAACTAGTAGTTAAACTGCTCAATCGCAAAGTAGTTAGTAGTTATAGTTAAACTGCTCAATCGCAAAGTAGTTAGTAGTCATAGTTAAACTACTGTAGAAGTAGTTATTAGCCATTACTGCTATAAAGGTTATAGGCAGCCTGCTTTCACTTCTACGATCTCTGTGCCGGCGGACGTTATTGGCGATTTGTTGCTCAACCGCCGAATGACTGATTATCGTTAATTAACTTTTTAATAAAAGCAGCAAGTCGTCCCAATGAGAACATCTGGTCCATTCGGTCACCTGGTACCCTAACCGTTCTCAGATCATAAATCCGTTCGATAGATCGCCGGCCAAAATTCGTGAGAGAAACTTTGCTTTCCTTTAGTTTGTTCATTGCGCATCTTCCGAGAGCGCGTCCTTCCTTCACCCCCAGTGTAAGAGGATGTAGGAGCACAGTGCCGCTTCATGCGTCGAAGATGAGCTCGAGCTTGCGTAAACAAAACAAAAAGAAATGCATCGGTGACGCTATCCGAACCGCCCTTACCTTGGGTTGCATTTTCTGTTTCTCTTTAATCTTTTTCCAGCGTGCAAGAGGGATTCACCCTCTCACATTAGGAGTGAAAGAAAGGCGCATCTCCGAAGGTGCACAATGAACGAAATAGAGAAAAAAATGTGTTCCTTCACGATTTCTTGCGGACGGTATGTCGAACGGATTTATGTTGTCAAAGCGGCAACAGTATCAGGTGACCGAAGCGACCAGATGTTCTCATTGGGACAACTTGATAGCTTTTATAATTAAAACGTTAATTAACGATTTTTTGGTAATTAGCCATTTGACGATTGAGGAACAGATGACCAAGAACGCACGCCGGCCCAGAGACGATAGAAGTGAAAACATGATGTCTATAGTCCTTATCGTTTCTTTATGGAAAACCTATACCAAGAAAAAAGACACACTCTATACTTACAAAGATACTATCTGCTAACATTTTCTCGAGTTTGAGAAGCACTTCTGTTGCGCTCTTCGTCTTGTGTGATCCACAAACTCAATGAACCTGTTTCTGCAGTACGCCAGCTCGCTTGCAGCTCTAATTTGTTCATCGATACAAATTGTTTATAATAATAATAATAATAACGAAAAACAGATACTACCATTTCCACGTTTGCACATTGTATGGTACCATAGACAGCACAATGCGAGAGTAAATCAGATCAGTATCTCCCACATGCTTATGGGGGTTCCATAGGCCCTTTAATGCTGACTCGTGAGCCGTACGAACTGTATTCTCCAGCTGTTAGCAGAAGCAATGATTTTTTCATTGGGTCACATAAAATATAATAACATAGTCGCGTGTCAATATCAACAACTCGTAGAGGGATTGGAATGGGAGTACGTAGTGACACTGTAGCCCTTACCTAGGGGGAGTTCTGTCCGTGCCATAGAAGCCAGGGGCAGGGTTGCCTGTTAGGAAACAAAAAAATGTCTTACGATATGCATTAAACTGAGAAAGTGGCATGGTGGGAACCTTTAACTTGGGGGACCGGCAGAGGACAATATGGCTTATTTTGTTTGCTATCCTTGAAGTTGAAAGTGGTTCTCCACGTAGGGGCAACGAACTCTTCCAGCACTTTCTGGCGAGTTGTGACGTCAGGTTATCGAATTTCGTATCGAATATCTGATTTTTACAAAGCGACGAAGCAAGACGACCGGACGATTGCTCCGCGTTAGACGCTGGACTGACAGCGTAAAATGCACCAAAAAGGGCAAAGAAAGAAAGAAGGCATATTCGTTACTGTTGGGCGGACAGCATGAAGTCTTTGACCAGATGCCGAGGGAACAGGTTACTTGTCCAATTTTCTAGATTTTCTGACATTTTTGCGGATCTCTTTTATGACCATTTAAGGCAGACTCACTTCTTAAGAAAGTCTACGGGGAACTTTTGTTCGAAGGGATCTCTAAACCACGCTAAAGTTCCACACACGATACAGGTACGGGCGTGTTCCTCTCGAGTTTATCTAGGGAATGACACATATTTGGAGGCCTGAAGCGAACCACTGAATTTTGGCGAATTAAAGTTTGTCAGATTTCCTATACATGGCAGTCTGTGGGAGATGCAACGAAATCCCTTCTTACGGTACCCACGACTGCGATACCCGGGCCAAAATGTGTCATTCCCTAGAGTAACAGTCTAGGAACCGATTTCAATCAACAAATTCGACAAATTTAGAGTAGTTTTCCAGATCCCTTCGCATAAAAATAGTGATTTTGCCGCCTACTGGCATTCGCTGCACTTTGGCGCCATTCCGTGGTTTCTCTCCAAACGAGAGCGCGCTCTTCCGGTTACCTCTTCCTTCGTGTTCTGTATCTCATTTCTCCGTCGCGGATCTGGGGACCGCTGGGGCTCGTACGCGCGGTTTGCACTGTGCGCCCGGAAGAGGGCGGAAGGCGGGGGCAGATTTTCCGGAAAGGGGGCGAGAGAACACGGGGAAGTTCCTTTCTGGAAGGTATGTAAAGAAAATGTTCTTGTATGTAGATTTTGCTGTATATGTGTCCGTGTGTGTGTCTTGCTTGAAAGGAAAAATGATGCTTGAATATTTTGTGAATGGAAAGCGACACTTTAAAAGTAGATGAAACTTTGAATTTCTAATATTTGTGATACCGTATTTTCAGATTCTCTGCGATGCATTTCGGATAGATTGCATATCGTGCGGTTGGTACTGAGGATGTCGCCAAGGCCTGCAGCGAAAGAAAGTAGATATGAAAACCATCAAGGCGTGAGCCGGAACCGCTACAAACGGGATAAAACGAGTGTTTACATATCGTGAACAGCATAATATCGGACCAAATTTCTGTCTTTCTATTTGTTCTCATTCTTCAAAGTACCTGAGCCCGCAGCTCACCAGACGGTTCATTCATCTGGTACGGCAACTGCTTATCGTTATCTCTTCGTTTTGAAAGCGCAAACTCATATCGTTGGCATGAATAGAGCTACTAGGCTTATTTGAAGACTCTATGTATGCCATTGGTCACAACCTCTGGCGTTTTGAATATGACAATTTACCGTAATGAACTTTTCTAGTTAGTTTTGTCCCCGCGGGGAGTAAATTACCTTCCTAGATGCAGACATGCTCACTCAATTTGGTAATCATTATTCAGTACTTCGTGTATTATTTGGTATTATTTCTGTCGTTATCGTACCTGAACTGAATTTTATCTCATGATGCATACCTCCAGTGCTTTAAGAGCAGAGCGGAGCAAGGTGAAGGAACCAGAGAGAAAACGCCCGTGCGACACTGAACCACAAAATAAGGGTTTAGGAGAACTCGTCACAAGCCCGGTCGTCACAGGCCAACTGGTCATAGGTGAACTCGTCAAGGAGGCCAACTCGTGACAGGGCATCGCGTAGAGGAACTGCCGTCACGCCGGAATAATCGTCACAGTGAACCTACCACCTGCTCACCGCACCGTACTCCCCAACGTGTGAAATACGTAAAAGGCTCTCCTGACCTAACCTTGGTCAGTCTCGACGGGTGCATATTCTACATGAACTGACCCACTCCCCAACGTGTGAAATACGTAAAAGGCTCTCCTGACCTCACCTTGGTCAGTCTCGACGGGTGCATATTCTGCATGAACTGACCCACTCCCCAACGTGTGAAATACGTAAAAGGCTCTCCTGACCTAACCTTGGTCAGTCTCGACGGGTGCATATTCTGCATGAACTGACCCACTCCCCAACGTGTGAAATACGTAAAAGGCTCTCCTGACCTAACCTTGGTCAGTCTCGACGGGTGCATATTCTACATGAACTGACCCACTCCCCAACGTGTGAAATACGTAAAAGGCTCTCCTGGCCTAACCTTAGTCAGTCTCGACGGGTACATATTCTGCTTGAACTGACCCACTCCCCAACGTGTGAAATACGTAAAAGGCTCTCCTGACCTAACCTTGGTCAGTCTCGACGGGTGCATATTCTGCATGAACTGACCCACTCCCCAACGTGTGAAATACGTAAAAGGCTCTCCTGACCTAACCTTGGTCAGTCTCGACGGGTGCATATTCTACATGAACTGACCCACTCCCCAATGTGTGAAATACGTAAAAGGCTGTCCTGAGCTAACCTTGGTGAGCCTCGACGGGTGCATATTCTACATGAACTGACCCACTCCCGAACGTGTGAAATAGTAAAAGGCTATTTTGACCTAACCTTGGTCAGTCTCCACGAGTGCATATTCTACACGAACTGACCCACTCCCCAACGTGTGAAATACGTAAAAGGCTATCCGGACCTAACCTTGGTCAGTCTCGACGGGTGCATATTCTACATGAACTGACCCCCTCCCCAACGTGTGAAATAGTGAAAGGCTATTTTGACCTAACCTTGGTCAGTCTCGACGGGTGCATATTCTACATGAACTGACCCACTCCCCAACGTGTGAAATAGTAAAAGGCTCTCCTGACCTAACCTTGGTCAGTCTCGACGGGTGCATATTCTGCATGAACTGACCCACTCCCCAACGTGTGAAATACGTAAAAGGCTCTCCTGACCTAACCTTGGTCAGTCTCGACGGGTGCATATTCTACATGAACTGACCCACTCCCCAATGTGTGAAATACGTAAAAGGCTCTCCTGACCTAACCTTGGTCAGTCTCGACGGGTGCATATTCTGCATGAACTGACCCACTCTCCAACGTGTGAAATAGTAAAAGGCTATTTTGACCTAACCTTGGTCAGTCTCCACGAGTGCATATTCTACACGAACTGACCCACTCCCCAACGTGTGAAATACGTAAAAGGCTATCCGGACCTAACCTTGGTCAGTCTCGACGGGTGCATATTCTACATGAACTGACCCCCTCCCCAACGTGTGAAATAGTGAAAGGCTATTTTGACCTAACCTTGGTCAGTCTCGACGGGTGCATATTCTACATGAACTGACCCACTCCCCAACGTGTGAAATAGTAAAAGGCTATTTTGACCTAACCTTGGTCAGTCTCCACGAGTGCATATTCTACATGAACTGACCCACTCCCCAACGTGTGAAATACGTAAAAGGCTATTCGGACCTAACCTTGGTCAGTCTCGACGGGTGCATATTCCACATGAACTGACCCACTCCCTAACGTGTGAAATACGTAAAAGGCTGTCCTGAGCTAACCTTGGTCAGTCTCGACGGGTGCATATTCTACATGAACTGTCCCACTCCCCAATGTGTGAAATACGTAAAAGGCTGTCCTGAGCTAACCTTGGTGAGCCTCGACGGGTGCATATTCTACATGAACTGACCCACTCCCCAACGTGTGAAATACGTAAAAGGCTCTCCTGACCTAACCTTGGTCAGTCTCGACGGGTGGATATTCTACATGAACTGACCCACTCCCCAACGTGTGAAATACGTAAAAGGCTCTCCTGACCTAACCTTGGTCAGTCTCGACGGGTGCATGTTCTACATGAACTGACCCACTCCCTAACGCGTGAAATACGCAAAAGGCTCTCCTGACCTAACCTTGGTCAGTCTCGACGGGTGCATATTCTACATGAACTGACCCACTCCCCAACGTGTGAAATACGTAAAAGGCTCTCCTGACCTAACCTTGGTCAGTCTCGACGGGTGCATATTCTACATGAACTGACCCACTCCCCAATGTGTGAAATACGTAAAAGGCTGTCCTGAGCTAACCTTGGTGAGACTCGACGGGTGCATATTCTACATGAACTGACCCACTCCCCAACGTGTGAAATAGTAAAAGGCTATTTTGACCTAACCTTGGTCAGTCTCCACGAGTGCATATTCTACATGAACTGACCCACTCCCCAACGTGTGAAATACGTAAAAGGCTATCCGGACCTAACCTTGGTCAGTCTCGACGGGTGCATATTCTACATGAACTGACCCCCTCCCCAACGTGTGAAATAGTGAAAGGCTATTTTGACCTAACCTTGGTCAGTCTCGACGGGTGCATATTCTACATGAACTGACCCACTCCCCAACGTGTGAAATAGTAAAAGGCTATTTTGACCTAACCTTGGTCAGTCTCCACGAGTGCATATTCTACATGAACTGACCCACTCCCCAACGTGTGAAATACGTAAAAGGCTATCCGGACCTAACCTTGGTCAGTCTCGACGGGTGCATATTCTACATGAACTGACCCACTCCCTAACGTGTGAAATACGTAAAAGGCTGTCCTGAGCTAACCTTGGTCAGTCTCGACGGGTGCATATTCTACATGAACTGACCCACTCCCCAACGTGTGAAATACGTAAAAGGCTCTCCTGACCTAACCTTGGTCAGTCTCGACGGGTGCATGTTCTACATGAACTGACCCACTCCCTAACGTGTGAAATACGCAAAAGGCTCTCCTGACCTAACCTTGGTCAGTCTCGGCGGGTGCATATTCTACGTGAACAGACCCACTCCCCAACGTGTGTAATACGTAAAAGGCTCTCCTGACCTAACCTTGGTCAGTCTCGACGGGTGCATGTTCTACATGAACTGACCCACTCCCTAACGTGTGAAATACGCAAAAGGCTCTCCTGGCCTAACCTTGGTCAGTCTCGGCGGGTGCATATTCTACGTGAACTGACCCACTCTCCAACATGTGAAATAATAAAAGGCTCTTTTGACCTAACCTTGGTCAGTCTCGACGGGTGCATATTCTACATGAACCGAAACACTCCCCAGCGTGTGAAATACGTAAAAGTCTCTCCTGACCTAACCTTCGTCATTCTCGACGGGTGCATATTCTACATGAACTGACCCACTCCCCAACGTGTGAAATACGTAAAAGGCTGTCCTGAGCTAACCTTGGTCAGTCTCGACGGGTGCATATTCTACATGAACTGACCCACTCCCCAACGTGTGAAATACGTAAAAGGCTGTCCTGAGCTAACCTTGGTGAGCCTCGACGGGTGCATATTCTACATGAACTGACCCACTCCGCAATGTGCGAAATACGTAAAAGGCTGTCCTGACCTAACCTTGGTGAGTCTCGACGGGTGCATATCCTACATGAACTGACCCACTCCCCAACGTGTGAAATACGTAAAAGGCTCTCCTGACCTAACCTTGGTCAGTCTCGACGGGTGCATATTCTACGTGAACTGACCCACTCCCCAACGTGTGAAATATGTAAAAGGCTCTCCTGACCTAACCTTGGTCAGTCTCGACGGGTGCATGTTCTACATGAACTGACCCACTCCCTAACGTGTGAAATACGCAAAAGGCTCTCCTGACCTAACCTTGGTCAGTCTCGGCGGGTGCATATTCTACGTGAACTGACCCACTCTCCAACGTGTGAAATAATAAAGGGCTCTTTTGACCTAACCTTGGTCAGTCTCGACGGGTGCATATTCTACATGAACCGAAACACTCCCCAGCGTGTGAAATACGTAAAAGTCTCTCCTGACCTAACCTTCGTCATTCTCGACGGGTGCATATTCTACATGAACTGACCCACTCCCCAACGTGTGAAATACGTAAAAGGCTCTCCTGACCTAACCTTCGTCAGTCTCTCTCGAAGGGTGCATATTCTGCATGAACTGACCCACTCTCCAACGTGTGAAATAATAAAAGGCTCTTTTGACCTAACCTTGGTCAGTCTCGACGGGTGCATATTCTACATGAACTGACCCACTCCCCAACGTGTGAAATACGTAAAAGGCTCTCCTGACCTAACCTTGGTCAGTCTCGACGGGTGCATATTCTACGTGAACTGACCCACTCCCCAACGTGTGAAATACGTAAAAGGCTCTCCTGACCTAACCTTGGTCAGTCTCGACGCGTGCATGTTCTACATGAACTGACCCACTCTCCAACGTGCGAAATAATAAAAAGGCTCTTTTGACCTAACCTTGGTCAGTCTCGACGGGTGCATATTCTACATGAACCGAAACACTCCCCAGCGTGTGAAATACGTAAAAGTCTCTCCTGACCTAACCTTCGTCATTCTCGACGGGTGCATATTCTACATGAACTGACCCACTTCCCAACGTGTGAAATACGTAAAAGGCTCTCCTGACCTAACCTTGGTCAGTCTCGACGGGTGCATATTCTGCATGAACTGACCCACTCTCCAACGTGTGAAATAATAAAAGGCTCTTTTGACCTAACCTTGGTCAGTCTCGACGGGTGCATATTCTACATGAACTGACCCACTCCCCAACGTGTGAAATACGTAAAAGGCTCTCCTGACCTAACCTTGGTCAGTCTCGACGGGTGCATATTCTACATGAACTGACCCACTCCCCAACGTGTGAAATACGTAAAAGGCTCTCCTGACCTAACCTTCGTCAGTCTCTCTCGACGGGTGCATATTCTGCATGAACTGACCCACTCTCCAACGTGTGAAATAATAAAAGGCTCTTTTGACCTAACCTTGGTCAGTCTCGACGGGTGCATATTCTACATGAACTGACCCACTCCCCAACGTGTGAAATACGTAAAAGGCTCTCCTGACCTAACCTTGGTCAGTCTCGACAGGTGCATATTCTACATGAACTGACCCACTCCCCAACGTGTGAAATACGTAAAAGGCTCTCGTGACCTAACCTTGGTCAGTATCTGAACTTATGTCCGCGGCTCAGCAACGGAGCCCCACGCTGAGTTTTCGCCACTTCCATGCTCTCCGTGCCCTTAGCAAAGACGTGAAATTTGTACGGTCAGCGGTCTTCGGAATCCGGGTTCAAGGAAATGCAGGTCGGGCACTGGACTAATCCCTTTGGTAAAACACGGTGAAACGCATTCCCTTTGGAACGGGGTCAACCTTGCAACCAGTGTTCCGGTGACGAACCGCCCCTCTTGACAAGTGTTCTGGTGAAAAAAACCTTGTACCAGAGGGCAGGTGTGACCAGTTATCCTGTGACGAGTCTTCCGGTGACGAGTGGACCAGTTCCCACAAAATAAAGTGTCTCAAAAAGTACTTAGAGTCTGATGACCTCAATAACAATAGAAAGTCTTCCAATACGGAGTGGTGCTATGGTCGCCTTGTTTTGAGGTCCACTTATGGACAACTCAGACCCTGAGGTAACTCCAGAACCCCAAGCTCTGAGGAAACCCCCAAACCCCAAGCTCTGAGACAACCTCGGATGTCCCATAATACCTCAAGACCTCCGACTCTGAGGTAACATCAGGAATTACTTTCAATAGGGTGGTCAACTATCACATGTTGATAGTGGTGTTGTAGCTAACAACCCGTCGGTGGTGCCTCTTTTTTCTTCCTGTATTCAGGCACGAGAATGAAGCGTGGGAATTTAAACATTTTAAGTGGCATTTCTTCGGGTGATATTTAGATTTTGATTACAGTAATTTTCACATTTAAACGTAATCAGGATAAATTATCGAGTTCTGCTTCAACGAAGTTTGAACACTAACTACAGCACCCTTAGTGAGTTTTCTAGCTTTTTCTTGTACGTACCTGAGACAAGAGTGACGATGACGAGAACCAAGACGAGGCAGGAGAACTTCATGATGAGGTTCTTCTGTAAGAAGACATTTCCTACTCATGGTGCTGTCAGAGGTAAATACGCGAGCCGGGGAGAACGTAGTCGACAAATTCATGTATGTTAGTCAAATACAAAAGACGATATGTGTGTTTGCTGTTCTACCAAGAAAGTGTACCAAATACCGCACGTTATGAAGTCGTGGTAGTTGGTAAGCTGGCATTAGAGGGGGAAGCAGCTGAAGACATGGACAGAGACAAAGAGCAGTCGTTGCATGAACCTTTTGTCTGTGTCGTTTTCTTTGCTGCTTCCTGGTCAAGAGAGGACAGGAAAGACACAACCACATGGACTAAGCGCTCACTACCAACTAAGAGTCTTTTTCATTTATACACGAGAGAAGGAAGAACGGAAAGGACTATTGGAAAAATGTACCGCACAAAGACATGTCAGGTAATCGTTGTGGTTGGTAACGCATCAGTCACTTAAACAACTAATCTTTTTCTCAAGCAGGTTCACCGAGGGGGTACCAACGTACTGTTTTCTCTTATAAAAATGCTCTCTTGATATCTGCGCAAGATAGTGGTATCACGGAGTCTTGGCCGCACTCACGGCGACGCAGAACAAAACATTCCGGCAGTATACTGTTCTCCATTACCGTGAGTGTAGTGTTCCTCAAGACTTGATAATACCAGTGCCCTGAGTAGATTTAAAGATCAGCGCGCAAGCAAGATTTTTTTGTGCTCTGGTCAGTAATGGTAAATAACACTGGTAAAAAATAAAGACCCTTAGTTGTTAGTCAGCGCTTCGTCCGTGTGGTTGTGTCTGTCTTGCCCTCCCTTTCGTGCTGTTCCCGCTCCGATGACGATGTGTCAGTCTATTGGGTTGGTCCATAAGGAGATGGGGCTTGTAAGGGTTCGTAAAACAGCTGTACGCATGTAAATAAAAAAAAAGATATTGTGCTAGGTTGCTCTGGAAAATCCACATTTGTAAAGTGAACCAACTTCAGACATGTATATTGAATACGATACTTCGGCTCTTAGTTTATCCGGGATGAACCATTAGCTACCATTGTCTCGAATTTTTCATTATTCAAGAGCAATACCTGGCCCAAAAATGACGCGGCTGCAGCGTCACACGTCAGGGTCAGTAATTTATGCAGACCCCAAACACGTCCCAGATGTTTTACAATAACATTTTACCCTGTGCACCATCTATACACGGGGGTCAGTGTTATTTGAGCTTGAGATGCAGGTTACCAATGATACATAAAGCTGTTACAACGTAACTGTTATGTGACCCAAATTTGTGGCAACATCTTCCCGTGATTGCGACGCTCGATAAACCGCCGATCAGGTTGATGCACATTTTTCGTGTTCTCACTAAAACAGAGCGTTCGCCGCTACATGACACGGAAAACGTGACCCTTTGTAATATGACGTCGGTCCGCGCTGCCTTCAATTATTGCCACGATTCCTGTAGCGCCATTTCTTTTCATTCCAATTCTTCTGCAGCCCATGAGGTTCTAATTGTAACGTCCAGAACGGTTCAAGCGTGGACAATATAAGAATACGATAATGAAAATCGAGAGGGCGTGGTTCGTTGTTTGGAGGATCATCGCCGCCCTCGGTGGCTTGGTCGGTAGCGTGTCCGCCTGCTTACCTCAGATTGCGGGTTCGAACCCAGCCGAGGACAGTGACAACTTGGTGGAAGGGTACAAGTTTCTCAGACATTCCGCGCGGATCATTAAGAGTGGCGTGCAGTGTGTCCAGATTTCGGCGCACGCTGAAGATGGGCAAAACTATAAATCCACAGACCCGACCACTGTGGCGTCGCTCATGATCGCAGTTGCCTCGCGATGTAAAGTTTTGGAATTATTGTTATTATTACTGTGGTGCTCACAATGTCTCGCCTAGTGAAGCAAGTTGGACATATTAAGCTTTTCCCTGACGTTTCTGCTCTCGTAACGCCAGACTTGGACGTCTACTTTCACCTGAGACAACGATACGATACGACGATAGGTGAAGTACCTATTGATAGAGGAGGATTGCCTAATGTCTCCTCGCACTCATTCGCGCGTGGACATATAATGAGCGGATGTCGGCCTCAAACGATTTCAAAATACAGACTTTCCGTGGCCATCGGTCGCAACCCGTGCGTCAGATGGATCCTGTCTCCACAGCATCGGCCAGCGAAGGCCCGGCAATAATTTGCCGACAATTAATGGCTATGTCACGCAGGAGTCAGTAGTTCTACATTTAGGTCGTGTCACCGCAGCCCACATCGTGTCGTACGTCACCTTGTGGAACGGAGCTCACGCTCATGTCTCCAGAGCTGGAACAATGTGATATCTTATGAAGGCATCGTTGTCCCCTGAACAGGGTGTGGAGATACATATTGGAAGAAGACGAAAGGTTAACGTGAAAAACTTACACGGCGTGTGCTGGAGGTTAAATCGCTAGTAGTAACCGTTGCAGCGACTTAAAAATGGCCACTCTTGGACCTTCTTATACCAGTTTTCTCAAGTACAAATCTAAAACCGAAGCACGTCGTCCTTGTTCTCGGTCGAAAAGCAACAAAAGTGTCAGGAAGATATTTCAACGAAAAGATGTTCACCAGAAAGTGCAGAGATAATGACGCATTCATTTCACTTTTCTTCCCTCGTGTATAGCGTGTTTTTCATTCAATGTACAAAGGTAGAAAATCGAGAGAAGAGGGGAGAAAGGAAGAGCCTCAAGACGAGCGTCGCCCATTTTCACTTTCAGTTCGAGAAATAATAGTTATTCAGCGTACGCATAAAGAAGCAACGAAGCCGTAAAGAACGTCGTGACTGTGCCCTGCGAAGTTACGAGTTAAAGCGAGACATGGCACAGGACGGAGAACACGAAGATAGCGATGGGAACGCGAGCGTACTTTCAACAGATGCCATTGAATCATCGGGGCGATTGGAAAGTGAATGGCTTTTCAGTTGAAGATGCGGCAGGCACATGAAACCAAACAAAAGGCCACAAAAGATCTACAAAGCGAAACAACACTGAAAAAAAGAAGAAAAAAAGACCCATTTCTTTTAGCAAAGAAAGAGGTCGACAACGCGTCTGTGGGTAAACTATCTACTCTCATAAAAGAGCCATTGCATACCGCGTGTTTCATCAAAATCCCCCAAGTTAATAATTGGAAAATGGCTGGCACTGTCGACAAACTTTCCTTTTGTAAACATCCTTTAGACGGTGGCTCACGTGCAACCTGGAATTGATTTCCATAGGCTCATTAGTTCAATAAAAATCGGAGCTTTTAAATGTTACTTCGAGCGCTTTCGGCATCTGTGATGTTATCACGCATTTAGCGAAACATATTCTAGAAAAAAAAAAAAAAAAACTTCGTCAAGGCAATCGGAAGTGTACGTATTGGTTCGAGTCGTTCCGGCGACTCTCAGAGTTTCTTTTTTTTTTTCAACTCGTCTTTCAAGCTTCATCGGCGCCCCATCTTTCCAGGCGAGTGATTGATTTCCGTTTCCATGTTTATCGGGCGGAGTAGTACAGCTTTGTGCTGTTTTCCTCACCCATCAGGCTCTCACTTCCTTTATTCATTTACTTACCCTCAGGTCATACAGAATAACAGAGGAAGTCAACTTTCTGCCCTGGCTTCCACCGTTGATGAAACGAAGACGCCCTGGTAGAAGTTGTCGTGAAGTGGTGGTGGTGGTGGTGGGATGACGCGAGTCCGTCACGGAGTGAGCAGAAACCATTCCAGGGTACTAGCAACAATAACTGTATATTAATTACACTATATACATAGTACACGTTACCTCAGGTCGAGACTGACTGTCTCTTCCCCAAACTCAGGTGTAGCCTTCCCCTGTCCAGTCTTTCTTTTTTTTCAATGTTTGTCCGGGCCCTTTTATTTACAAACATTAGTGTACCGCCCAAACGTTCCCGAGGAATCACAGTGATGACTGCACTTACCCAATACCATTATTCGGCACATCAAAATCCATGCAGCCAATCAAAATGTACTCCGGAAGACCTTACTTAAAATACACTTAGCCGTAAACACAATTGTCATAACTAAAAGCAAGTACATTAATGGCAATCCCTAAACCACAAGGAAACAGCGGATTAGCCTCTCCCCAGACACTCTTCCTAGTATACAAAGGAAGCCAACATTCGCGTGCGCGAGACGTCCTTGTCATTCCCTTAGTCTAAGTACCAACTGCGACGCAACCCATTACCGTGTCGTCCCAGGTGCGGTTTTGTTAACAATGAGCAAAGTAGAGACCCTTGTGACAAGAAAATAAATAAAAGCATACCATACGCGCCATAATGTTGCAGGCCACTTACAAAAGAAGAAAATCATATACATATTGTGAAGACAATAATATTACAAACACATAACTTAACACCTCCCCCCTTAACTATGTTGTGTGGGCTTCTTGGAAGCACAACAGAGCAACACAAAAACAAGGTTCATCAGAGGCCCAACACTAACTTTCATAGTTCGATATAATCTAAAAAGGAGAGTCCCTTCGTCATCAGGTCCGATGACTCACCATGTCAAACACCGAAAAAGAAAAATAACATCATGCGCACAAACAATGCTGAGCTAATTTATACTAGACGCGACAACGCATCTGCGCACTTATTAAGTGTGCCTCGTATATGTCCCACCTCTAAGTCATACCACGGTCCAGTATGACCACGGTCGGACCGTGGTCATACTTTTGCAGGGCATCTTGTGAGGCGAGCACTAGTGGAGGCAGTGCGCTACAAATCTGTCAGAGGGTTGTGGTCTGTCTTAACCTTTCTTTTGGCTCCAAATAGCCAGGTGTCCAAACGACCTAATGCCCAAATAATGGCAAAAGCTTCCCGCTCTATTCCGGACTATTTAGACTGAGAATTTGAGAGCTTTTTACTAAGGAAGGTAATTGGCATTTCGTTCCCTCCTTTACGTTGAGATAAACACGCGCCGATTGCTTTCTCGGACGCGTCAGTGGTTAGCATGAACCCAAGTCTAGGATTTGGAGGAGTCAATTCAGGAAGCTTTGCCAACTCCCTCTTGACCATCTCAAATGCATAGTTTGCTTGACTGCTCCACGGCAGTTTATTTGGAACTCTACGATTGGTCAACGCCGTTAGAGGTAGCACTAGTTCGGCGTAATTGGCTATATATTCCCTATAATAATTAAACATGCGGAGAACGCTCCTCAATTGTGTTTTGTCTACGGGTTTGTTTAGTTCGGTGACTGCCGTTACCTTTTCCGGATCCGGCGAGTGTTTCCCAGAGCCTACCCAGTGTCCCAGTTATCTAACTTTTTCCTCCCCGAACCTACATTTCTTTACGTTCGCGGTTAAGCCGGCTTCGTTCAGTGCGCTTCAATGTGGCGGACATGATCTTCCCATGTATCTGAATGTACCGCCACGTCATCAATATACGCACAAGCATAATCCCAGAACCTGATTCATTGTCCGCTGGAAGGTAGCCGCGAAGGTTTTCAGCACGTACGGCATGAGATTCCACGCGTACAATCCGTGGTGTGTGGCGAAGGCTGTGTATTTTGGGACTCTGGCTCCATGGGGATTTGCCAGTATCCCCTGGTCATATCGAGGACAGATATGTATTTCGAACTTGATACCTTATAGATAAGCTCAAAGATATTCTCCATTGGGAGCTGGTCTTGTTCACTCACCGCGTTGAGTTTTCTGAAATCTACGCACATTCGCAAAGTACCATCCCTTTGGCTGCACATACAACAGGGTGCGCCACGTCGCTTTCAGTCGGATAAATGAGACCCCATTTCAAAAGTGACGACCTGTCTATCAACTTCCTGTCGTAGTGCTACAGGGACCTTGTATGGGAAGCTTTCACTCAGCTTCGCAGCTTCTGTTAACCGGATGCGATGACTCCAGATTTTACATCTGCATGGCCGGTCATTAAAAACCATATGAAATCTACAGATCATCTCATCGAGTTGTGATACTTGTGTTGCAGTGAGCTGGGAGGATATATTATCGATTCCCATTTTTACTGCGCGACTCGCAGGTTGAAGTGGTGTACTAATCTTTCCAAATTCCTCGTCCTCTTCAAAAATTACGCCAACGGCATTTACTCTTGTGATGTAAGGACGCAGCTCATTTGCATGTATCCAGCGCTCCGTCCCATCTTCTAGCGTTACCACATAACTGTCGTCCCGGCTTTTCTCCTTTACAGTTGCCGGTCCCTTCCATTTTGTTCTAAGCTTGCTTGCGCTGTCTGTTTCTAATATTAGAACACTGTCCCCGGTCCTAAATTCCTTTGACCTTGCCCTCAGGTTGTACCGTGACGCGTACACCTTTTGTTTCACAGCTGACCTCTCGGTCATTTCCCTGGCGAATGACGTCATCGTTCCCGGAGATCAGCCAAATACACACTTGCAGGCTTGTTTAGCCCTATTGGAGGAGTCCAATCTCCCGTCCATGTCTGCTTTAAGATGGAAAGCGGACTATTCGGTGCACGACCAAACATTAATTCGAATGGCGAAGCCCCAGTGACTTCATTGGCCACATCTCTGTATGCCCAAACAAACGGGGAACATACCTATCCCATTCTCTACCTTCGGTCTCGATCACGTGCTTTAACATAGCCTTGAATGTCCCATTCCAGCGCTCTACGAGACCATTACTTTGGGGATGGTCGAGTGCAGAAAACCTCATTTTCACCCCCATTCTTGTTGTCATTTCCTGCATGCGTTTACTAATGAAATTCGTGCCCTGATCTGAGCATATTAGCTCAGGTGTCCCATACCGACCAAACACCTCTATGATCGCCTGGCACGTAGCTTTAGCCGATAGAGACCTCAGAGACTTCCGGCCACCTGGTACTTAAATCTACAATACTAAGCGCATACCTATGTCTGCGCGCGGACGGTGGATCTAAAGGCCCAATGCAGTCGATAAATACCACTTCAAATGCCTTTTCTGGCCTCGTCAGTGGGGTGATAGGAACATGATCAGTCCCTCTACTTCTGGAGAATATCTGACAGCTGTGGCATGACTGGCAATATTTCTTAATGTCTGACACGACTGATGGCCATTAAAACGCGCTTTTGACTCGTTGTTTTGTCTTCATCGAAAAGCGGCCTCCCCAGGGCGAGTCATGCGCCAAGGAGAGCATCTCTTTTCTGCAACACCAGTTGCCGGCAACACCAGTTGCCGGCAAACACCCGCGTCGTTTTTCTCCTCGTGAAATAGCAACCTATCTTCTATCACCGTGCCATGTGTCCCTTCTTTCACCTGCTCCCATAACTCCCTTAACGATTCATCGTCTCTTTGCTCGGGCGCGAATTTCCGACATTCATCGCTTTTCAACATCCTGTCCTCAACAGTGGTTTCGACTGCATTTACCGGCATTTCTAAAAGTTTTGCATCACTCTTTGTGTGCTTATCATATTCTTCCTCAAAGGAAGGCTGTTCCTCCTCCCGCTTACCGAATACATCGGGACATTTCCATTCTTCCGATATGTCTGCTATCGCTTCGGCTTCTTCCTCCAAAATATGCTTAGCGCGCTTCATCGCCTCATAATCATCCGGCGTTAATAACACATCTACGCCAACGGACAACTCATCAGTAACCGCGCACACTGCCAACACCTGTTGACCGCATTCCCGTTCAGACTGGAGACCTAGGGGTAGTTCCATTAGTTCTGCATTTGCAATATGACCGAACGCCCCTTTCAGTTTTACTTCCTGACATCCTTCTTCCCTCCATTTGTTAGGAACCACCTCTTTCCGAACTACAGTCACATCGGCTGCCGAGTCAAGGCGGGCATTTACAACGTTATTGTCTATTCAAAGCCGCATGGTTGGAGCTTGTTTGTCTGCTAATCCATTCGACTCCTTGACCTCTTTACACAAAGGAGTGACTTTGACTACCACGTTTTCTTCCCTTTTCCCCGTTGTTCCAGATGGGTGCGACTCCGTCTGCCCCGTTTTCACCTACGTCTGCGGACATTGGCTTCTGTAGTGCCCTAATTCCCCACATCCAAAACACTTGATATAGTGCTTCCGCGGCTGACGTTACGATTCACCGTGCTACTTTGCCTACTGTTCCCGTTGCTAACTGGTGGCTGTTCCTCTTTCGGTCCCCGCAGCACCTTTGATGCTTTGGCCCCTTTTTGCTTTCATCGAAGTTCTCAGCCAATTCAACCAACTTACTGAACCTGAACCACGTGTCTACCTCTGTCAGCAGGATATAGGACCGCGTTTCCTCCGGCATCACGGCCTTCAAACGGTCTGTGATCACGAGGTCACGTAGATCCTCTAGTGATTTGATTTTGCGGCTGGTGATATAGTGGTCAAAGAGGAACTCTAGTCTCGTCGTGAACTGACCCCAAGACCCAGAGTCATCGTTTCGCACTTGGTCAAACTCCGTTACAACTTTTTCTTTTAGTTCTTCATAATTGAGAATCTGCCCATTACCGTGCCTAGCAATGACTGTTCTCATCTTCTCATTGCGATAGGTTAACAAAATTAGGCCCTGCACATCTTCAGGAACCTCAAAATTTGTGAAAATTGTCTCTACCGCGGTGAACCAGGCAGGCACTAACGCCTCATTTTCCGGCATCGTCGTTAGCGCTCCTTTAAGGTCTCTGGCATATTCGCCTACCCTGCATCGACTTGTGCTCGGCCGAGTAGTACTCGTTACAGTCCTATCATTTTACATCTGAGCTAATTGCATTTTCGCTTTGTAAAGTTCAATTTCCAGCCGAAGCGTTTCTAGCACAACTGCAGGCACTTCCCGCGTAGCGGCTCCTGTTTCATCTACGATCTCATCGCGATTACCAGTGTCATCATTAGCATTTCCATTGACGAGCTCTGTACTCCCGTTCCTAGCCATCTGCCTAGTAACCGTAGACATGGTGAGCCCTCAAACCCAAGATGACAAACAGACTCACCCCGAAATTTCGATGTCTGGCTTGTGTTTGTTGCCGGACGTCTGGACACTGTCTTCCTGGTCACTGTCCGCAACTCCTGGGAATCTGATGAAGTCAACTATGTCACCTTTTCCACAATTTTCACCTTCCGACGACCTTCCGATATGTCGTTTCACAGCCGGTGATGGACCTCTCACGTAGATGACGTCCTCCGCTATATTGCGCCGCTCACCGCTGTCTCCACGTTTTTGACCACTAAAGTTTCCGACCTCTCACGTAGACGTCGTCGATGTTGGTTGTTCCGGCTCCAGTGAAGCAGGCTTCTCTTGACGATGCTGCCTAATCTGTCCACCTTCGGCCCTTTCTTTTCGCTGATGTAACGATGTAGGTCCCCGTTCTCTCACGTAGATGACGCAGGTCTGCCAGAACATCTCACTAGGATATCGCTCCGCAGCTTCCGTTGCTTCTTCCTGGAGCCAACTTCAGCGAAGCAGGCTTCTCACTTGGATGTTGACTATACTGTTCCGCGTCACTCTGCTGATCCCAGGCCTGGCTGGTGCCTTCTTACCTCGCACCTGTCAATCCCATCCTGTCGACTGCGCCAGTCAACTTTCTGCCTTGGCTTCCACCGTTGAAGACACGAAGACGCCCTGGTAGAAGTTGCCGTGAAGGGGTGGTGGGATGACGCGAGTCCGTCACGGAGCGAGCAGAAACCATTCCAGGGTACTAGCAACAATAACTGTTTAATTACAGTATATACATAGTACACGCTGCCTGAGATCGAGACTGATGTCTCTTCCCCAAAGTCAGGTGTAGCCTCCCGTTGTCCAGTCTTTTTTTATTTCATTGTTTTTCCGGGCCCTTTTATTTACAAACATCAGTGTACCGCCCAAACGTTCCCAAGGAATCACAGTGATGACTGCACTTATCGAATACCCTGATTCGGCACATCCAAATCCATGCAGCCAATCAAAATGTACTCCGGAAGAGCTTACTTAAAATAGACTTAGCCGTAAACACAATTGTCATAACTAAAAGCAAGTACATTAGTGGCAATCCCTAAACCACAAGGAAACAGATGATTAGCCTTTCCCCAGACACTCTTCCTAGTATACAAAGAAGTCAACCTTCGCGTGCGCGAGACGTCCTTGCAAATAGAGAGTATCTAAGAAGAGTGTTATGATAGTAAAGAAAGACGAGCGGTGATACGCCGAGTAGAAAGAGGGGGAAAGAGAGAGCTCTATATGAGCTCTATTAGGAGAGTTGCGCAAGAAAGACGGGAATAGTCAGAAAAGGTGAAGCGGGTGGCTCGATTTTGTAGAGCTTCAGAGAGCGAGAGAGAGAGTAAGATGATGATGGTGAGGGTCCCATATAGACGAAGCGTATTTACGGTTTGGGCGGACTAATGAAATGTAGAACTGGCATTTTGAGGTCTGCAGGGGCTTTTGAATAATCACGCCTAATAAAACCGAGTGCTTGGGTAGCACTGGTTACTATGGAGTTAATATGAATGTCTCAGCAGCGGTTGTTTGCAATATGCAGACCTAAATGCTTGTAAGTATTTACACTATCCAGTTTACTGCTACCAAGGAAGTAGGAATTGGTGCGGCTCTTATTACGACTGATCGACACATGTTTACACTTATTAGTATCCTGTGACACGAGCCAAGTATGACTCCAGGAAGTCAGAGTGTCTAAATCCTTCTGTAAGACTGAGATATCAGATAGAGAGCAGATTACACGATATATTTCGCCGTCATCCGCAAAAAGATTTATATGTGAAGTTACGGACAGGCGAAGATCATTGATAGAGATAAGAAATAGAAGGGGACCAAGGACGGACCCTGATGTGACAGGTGAACACAAGTACCGACGTTATTGATGCAGACAAACTGAATTCTATTTTTACGGACAGCACAGCGTGGCGATGGCAATGATTTAATGGACAGAATGAGAATGCGCGTGACATGAGTCGTCGTTGTCGTCGTCAGAATCCCCCCCCCCCCCGAGGTCGTGACCTCCTGGGCACGATGGTCAATGTTGGTGAGCGAAGATGTGAGGTCGTGGAGATGTGGATGTCAGTGGGCGAAAGGTGAGGCGACCCCGCAGTAGCCCGGTGCCTCCGGTCCGCTTGCCATGCGTAACCGCCACTGTACGCTGCTGTCCTGGGCGTCGTTTATCCACGGGGCTGGGGATCGTCTGGTCAGGTCCGTCATTGTCGTCTGGTCTATCGCGTCGTCGTGGCGGTCTGGGGCGGTCGATGGCCATCACAGCAGCGCTGGGGCAAAGACGCAGCAGCAGTGCAGGAAGGGAGTCACCGGTTACGTCCTGTAGGTGTTCTTGTAGAGGATGTTTGAGGGGAGCGAGCCCGCACCTCCACCGCATACATTTGCACCTACATATGACAGGGTGATCCGGCGGTTCTTCTGGCCTGGAGTGAGGCGTTTCGTTTCAGCGAATGTACGGCGCTGTACTGAGTGTCAACGACGCAAGCACTTGCTGTCCGCGCGACAAGGACCCTTGCAGCCTATCTCGCCCCCTGCTGGCCCCTTTCAACGCCTGAGTGTAGGCCTCCTTGGTCCTTTCCCTACTTCGAACGATGGCAACCGATGGATCGTTGTCTGCGTCGACCACCACACCAGATACGCGGAGACAAAAGCCCTTCCGACCGGCAGCGCGCCTGACATCGCCGCGTTCCTTTTGGAGCAGGTTATATTACGCCACCGGGCGCCCAGAGAACTCCTAAGTGACCGAGGTGCGGCCTTCTTGTCGACCATTGTCCCGAAGCTCCTCCAAGCCTGCCAGATCCGCCGCCTCACTACAACGGCGTACCACCCACAATGCAACGGTACCACCGAGCGGATGAACCGCACCCTCGCGGATATGCTTTCTATGTACGTCGACGCTGTCCACACCAACTGTGACACAGTTCTCCCTTTCGTGAACTATGCGTATAACACCTCCCGACACGACGTCACCTCCTCCAGCCCGTTTTTCGCCCGCAATAGTGACACCACTATGGACACATTGTTTCCTTACGTCGAAGCCGGCCACAAAACGGATTTCGTCACCGAACTCATGCGTCGTGCTGAAGAAAGCCGCCAGCTCACTCGCACGCATACGATGCTCTCCCAAGCCGACCAAAAGGTCCGTTACGACGACGCGCTCTCCGATGCCCAGTACCACCCAGGAGCCCTCGTGTGGGTGTGGTAACCCGAGCGCAAAGTTGGCCTCTCCGAGAAGCTCACGGGGCGCTATTTCGGCCCGTATGACATCCTTCGTCAAACATCGCCGGTGAATTACGTCGTCCAGGCTACTGACGCATATGCAGACATGCATGCCAGGCTACTGCACAAAAGACGCCGTCGTACATGTTTCACGCCTATAACCCTACCATTCGCCGGCAGTTGATCAGAATGATCAACCTCTCCGTGAGGGGAATATTGTTATATGACGACGAGGGGGTGTTTTTGGTTGGTTGGCACACCGGTTGTTAGTCTCGTTCTCTCTGGCGGGACCTCGCATGGACAGAGGAAAATAAATCATCAGTAAGGCGAGCGAACTGTCTTCCAAATGAGAATCCTTGTCGAAAACCATGTTGTGACTCGGAGAAAAACGAACTGGACTCAAGAGAGCGGACGAGATTAGAATAGGTAATGTTCTCGAGAAGCTTGCAAGGGCAGATGTTAAAGAAATGGGTCTGTAGTTACCCGGGGATTGAGTGTGGCCTGATTTGTGAACAGGAACCGCCCTCGCCATCCTCAAGTCGTCCGTTATCCAACAGCACTAAAGGCTCTGCAAAGTATTCTATACAACAACAAACTAACTATTTCCTTTGTACTTTTGAGGAACTTAGATATAATGTTATCAGTGCCACTGTCGGAGAACACTTTGAGGTTTTCAATGAGCCAAAAGATTCCGACGTGGTCAAAGATTATAGGGTCCACTGGGAAGGTGACAACATAAGTGCTGACAACAGGGGAGACGAGGATCGATTGACATACACTGAACGCCTTGGAAAATTCGGTATTTAGGACAGAGGTACACCAATTGCGGGACACTGTGTGGCCATCAGTGAAGAGGCTCCCTGGTGCACCAGTGGAAATGTGCCAACGCTGCGGGCTAGATAGAGCTCGTGGGATTCTGATTGACTTGTCAAGCAGTTTTTTTTTTCAGTATAGTGTAGGAGGATAGCACGTCTATCTCAAAATAAAGTTGTTGTTGTTCAGTGACGAGATTTACCGCATCTTTCTCTGAAGGCCTAATGGAATTCCAAAACAGTTTAGGATTACTGCGGAGAAGGGATGGTAAGTCGAGCTCAGAAAATGTGTTTTTGAGAGAGCAGATTGTCCGTGCGTAGTTGCAGCAGAATGATATTTGGCCCAACTGTCGGGGTTATTGCTGCACGAGTCTACTAAACCGTTGCGTACGTTTGCTAGTTGGAATAGAAATTGTGAGAATACGGAGACGATTAATTTCAAACGATTAATTTCATTAATCAAACGATTAATTTCATTCTTTAAGAGAAACCAGTTCTCATTCAGTGACATCAAGGCGAAACCGAAGAGGAAGCCTTCAGAGAAAACCGAAGGAAATCGTTGATGGCCTGAAGGGTTGCTTTTGCGTAACACGTGATTGCTTTAGTCGAAATAGGCTCCCTGGTAAAACTGACTGAATTGCAGATATCGCATGAAACCACTGATACCAGGCAATAAATCAACAGAACGAATGATATCAGGATGTGTTGTAAAGAACACGTCCAATGTGCTGGAGCGCGTGGAACAAATTGTAGTAGGCGATGCAATTAATATGGTCAGATTAAAGGTTGACACAACGGCGGCAAAATCGTCGCAAACACTTACGCGTGTAAGAAAACGGTAAAGCATCCCTAAGAATGCCAGGAAAACAAAAGTCACCAATCAAGTAGACAACGGATGAAGAGTACTTGGAACATAATTCGAAGACAGCATCGTGTAGTGGAACAAAGTTTGCCAGAGAGTCGGGCGGGCGATAGCGAATACCAAGTAAGTAGTTATTATTAGGGATGTCGCGAACCTTTTTCGAACTGCGAAGTTCGATGTCGAACCTGGGGGTTCGAACGGTTCGACGAACATTCGAACTTTTGAACAGGTTCGCGGAGGTTCGCAAAGTTCGACTTGTTTTTATGGTATTTTTAAAAGCAAAGCATCGGCTTTTTCTTCTTCTTGCTTCCTTTGCCCTCTTGATGTCATTGAAAAGTCGAAATACATGTAAGACTTCCGAAGTAGTTGATCCCCATTCCAGAGCCAATTGCACAAACTCTGAGGAGGGTAAGAAAATGACACTACACAAAACGGAATAAAAAGTATTCTATATGTGAGCTAATGGGGCGAAATACAGAGACTAACACATGCCAGTGAAGAAACACAAACGGCAAGGAGCAAGCAGTCACGCTATGCTATACGCAAGAGATGGTGCCACAACCTCAACGATGGAATAAAAACATTTCAGATTTCGTACACATAAATTGCGCACCACAATGTATATGGTACAGAACGAGGTACACTTCACGAGTCAGGGTGCGGCACAACACTTGACGTTGATGTCAATTGCAAACAGTGTGTTGCGTATATGTTTTATATCATGCGATGTGTGCAGTATATGGTTCCTGTGCCAAGCAACCTTTTTTCTCGTGTTCCTAAAGTGGTAGTAATTTAAATAACAATTATTTGCAAAGAGATTTCTTCAGTCATCGAAAATTATTTGGAAGCCGCGCGCTCGGAGCCTGTCGAACTTTATTCGAACTGTTCGACGAACTTTTCAAAAAAGTTCATTTTTCTTCAAACCTGTGCGAACTGGAACCGCGACCGGTTTGGACATCCCTAGTTATTATAGACTCCATGAATGGAGATCCGCACCATTTCAAGATCTCTTAAAGCTACTCTTAAAATTTCGTTCAATTTTTAATAACAGCAAACTTATATCCCGTCTCGAATCGTACGTTAGTACTGAAAGGCAGCAGTTTGTACACCTTGGTGGTATAAACTCACGCGTTTCGAATGTAAGCTCTGGAGTCCCATGAGGATCAGTCCTTGGCCCTTTGTTCCTACTGCATGATACCGGGTGTTTTAGTTAAATTCCCGGCTAAATAATTCGCGAACAGGTGCACCAATCGACGAATTTTCTTTTTTACGAGTATCTGTCCGATACCGTGTACAAGCTGCGCATCGTGTGAATGAGTGGGAGGGTATCATTATTTCAATAAAAATTCAAACGAGTTTCTTAACAAAAAACTTCTTCTAAAGCAGGGCGCTGTCGTCATTAAACTCGGTACTACCCCTTTCGGGACCTTCGGTGGACACGTTTTAGAGAAAAATCTGTCACCGAAGCGTGTCATTTGTTGCTCTAATTACTTTGTTTCTGTTTACATATTTGGTCGCGGCTGGTCGCGGGAAACCAATTAATTACTGCAACAAATCACCCGCTTCAGGGGCAGATTTTTCTCCAAAAGGTGTCCACCGAAGGTTCCAAAAGGGGTGGTACAGAGTTTAATGACGACAGCGCCCTGCTGTAGAAGTTATGTTTTTTTACGAAACACATTTGATTTTTTATTTAAATAATGAGCGCTTCCCACTCATTCACACGTTGCGCAGCTTGTACACGGTATCGGACACATAGATATAAAAAAGTAAGTTCATCGATTGGTGCACCCGTAAGCAAATTACTTAGTCCAGGGATCTAACTGAAACACCCGGTACAAATGATATTCCAAATGCAGTCATATAATATAATAATAAAAAGAAGAAATTTATTCACACTACTGTGAAAAGGGGTAAGCAAAAAGCCGCGGAGGCGGCTTGACGAAGCTCGCCCTTCAGTACAGCAGTGCAGGAGCGAAAATGTAGTGCAACTCGCACTACATTTTCGCTGCTGCACTGCTGTACTGTAGGGCGCACTACAAAAAGAAAAAAACGAAAAAAAACATCACAATCATAAGTGACACATATATGACATCCAATGATACACAACATACTCCCTATACACTCCGAAAATTAGGCCAAAATACACAGTCACATTAGTGACGCCATATCACATAAAATATATATATCACCAGATACGTATCATCATATCACAAAAAAAAGCACACAGAAAATAATCTCAGATATCTTTCTTACTGCTAGAGACTACGTCGATATTAGCACTTTCCGCACCATTCAAAAGTCGAGGAACAGTGTACTCAAGAAGTTGTTTACCATAGTTGGTTCGGAGCTGGGGAATATTCCATCTAGGCCTAGGTCCAAATGTTGATTGTGCTGTGCGTGTCATGTGAAACAGTTCAAGAAACGAATTATTTGTGTTTTTAACAGATGTACGATACAGCGTAGATAACCTATAGAGTTTATATACCCTTCCGTTGTGTGGTACCGTGGAAGATTCTCAAGCATACGAACCACTTTTTTCTGTGCTATCAATAGGCATCCAAGATCACTTCCCACGCCCCAGACTAAATGACAATAGTTCAGATGTTATTGGATTAACGCATTATAAATTATTTTGATCATTCTTGGCGTCAATAACTGTCTGCATCTACAGGGTGTCTCACGTAACGTGTCAAAACATTATATTTAAAAATCTACACGTCGGAAAATTATGGGGTCAACACTATTCGCCTTCAGAGAGTTTTTGCCATCGTGTGAGAACACTTTTATGAATTTTACACTGTGGCAAAGGTGCCACGGAAGAAAGAGCCGACAACCAGCTAGTTCTGTGTCAGAACTGGAAGTGATTTATTCCAGGCGCTCGCGCTCGGGTCTGCTGAGCGCTCGTCGTCGCTCGCTCCAGCGAGCTGGGCGCTCGTCGTCTTTAGGCGGCGAAGATGCTACAGGCCTCCCCCCCTAGACTGGTAGGTAACCAGAGGAGAATGCCAGGAGACTTTTCTTGAGGAGGGTAGTGATCGAGGAACCGGGCAAGGTGGAGGCGACGCCGGAAGATGGACGGGAGAGAGTAGTGCGTCGAAGTAGGCGGGTTGACTCTGTCTTTCGTGAGTACCTCCGGGCGGCCATTGATGTCGACTGTCACCGTCTTCTCATCTTACGCCAATAAGCGGTGGGGACCAGTGTACGCTGGCGTCAGTGGCGGCTTGACGTGGTCCGCGCGAACGAAGACGTGAGAAGAGGTCTTGAGGTCCGGGTGTACAAAGATCTTCCTATGAGTGGGCTGGCGTGGGGGTACGGGCTGAAGATCCCGGAAATGGTCGCGAAGCTGTGCGGCAAAGTCATGAGCACTGGGAGGCGCGGGGGAGGGGGAGCTGAGGAAGTCGCCGGGAAGCCTCAGCGGGCAACCAAATACCAAGTCCGAGGGGCTACACTGGAGGTCCTGCTTGAGGGAAGAGCGAAGGCCTAAGAGCACCCAGGGCAGGTGATCGACCCAATTCGCCGAGTCGCTTCTCGCCCAGATGGCGGCTTTCAGCTGCCTGTGCAGACGTTCGACCATGCCGTTCGCTGAAGGGTAGTAGGCCGTGGTCTTCGAATGCTTTTCGCCGATGGCAGAGAGGAGGGCTCCGAAGCTACGAGAGGTAAACTGGCGACCTCTATCTGTGGTGACGATGCCAGGGCAGCCGAAGCGCGCGACCCAACCGAAGAGGAATGCACGACCAACTGTGTCGGCCGTGGCGTCGGGGATCGGTAGCACTTCCGCCCAACGGGTAAACCTATCAACACAGGTGAAGAGGTATCGGTTACCCTGCGAGATGGGAAGCGGCCCAGCCAAATCCAGATGCACATGATGGTACCGAGCTTCGGGAGTGGGGAAGGCACCAGTCGGTGTCCGAGTATGACGATGGACTTTTGTCCGCTGACATGCCATGCAGGACCGGGTCCAGGCCCGAACGTCCTTGTTAATGCTAGGCCACACATGGCGGGATACAATGGCCTTGTGTGTTGCACGCATGCCGGGGTGTGCCAGATTATGGTGCTGGGTAAAGATCTGGCGGCGCAAGGGTTCGGGGACGAAGGGGCGGGGGCAAGGCGTAGACGTGTCGCAGAAGAGATACTTTGTAAAGCCTGGGAGGGTCACGGGACGCAGCGCCAGAGAGGAAGTGCCGGAGAGGTGGTCGTTCAGCTCAGGATCTTGAGCTTGGGCATCGCAGAGCTCCCCAATGTTCACCGGGGAGGGCAGGAAAGGAATAGCGTTGATGCGGGAAAGGGCGTCAGCGGCCGAATTCTCTATTCCGGGATGTGGCGGATGTCGGTGCAGAATTCGGATATGAAGGCAAGTTGGCGGGTTTCGCGTTCGCAGTAGCTGGAACGGTTGGCGGTGTACGCGAATGTCAAAGGCTTGTGGTCCGTCAGAATATGGAACTCACGGCCTTCCAGAAAGAAGTGGAAGTGTTTGACTGCGGCGTACACTGCGAGAAGTTCGCGGCCAAACGTACTGTAACGAACTTCCGCAGGTTGAAGGCGACGGAAAAAGAATCCGAGCGGTTACCACTTGTCGTCAACTAACTGCTGCAGGACAGCGCCAATTGCTGTGGTAGAGGCGTCAGCCATCAAGCGAGTGGGTGCCGACGGGGAGGGATGCACAAGAAGGGTGGCGTTCGCCAAGGACTCCTTAGCAGCGCAGAAGGCCCTCTCAGCTTCCTCCGACCACGCCAGCAGAGCCGATGCCGACTTCCAAGCCCTAAGGAGGTCGGTGAGAGGCTGGACGATGCGGGCGCAGTTGTGATTAAATCGACGGTGAAAATTCAGCAAACCCAAGAATTGTCGGAGCTGACGGGTTGTTTGCGGCCGAGGGAAGTCACGGATAGCTTGGACTTTGGTCTCAAGAGGTCCGATACCATGTTGATCGATGTGATGGCCGAGGAATTTAGTTTCCGGCTGCCCAAAGCGGCATTTCTTCACGTTTATGACAAGGCCATGATCCTGCAGGCGTGTGAAAACTTGCCGAAAGTGCGCAATGTGCTCTTCCTGCGAGGCGCTTGCAATGAGAAGATCGTCTAAGTAGGCGTAAACGGATGGTAAACCGCGCAAGACGTCGTTGATAAAGCGCTGGAAGCTCTGCGCGGCGTTGCGTAAGCCAAAGGGCATCTTGACGAACTCGAAGAGCCCAAAGGGCGTGATGACAGCTGTCTTCGGGATGTCGGGAGGGTGCACCGGTATCTGATGGTATGCCTTAACGAGATCGAGAGTCGTGAAAACAGTGCATCCAGCCAGGTCAGCGGTGAAGTCATGTATATGGGGCAGAGGGTACTTGTCGGGAACGGTCTTGATGTTAAGAGCCCGATAATCGCCGCACGGCCTCCAGTCACCGGGGTCGGTCTTGGGAACCATATGCAACGGCGACGCCCAGCTACTGGAGGACGGGCGGATTATGCCAAGTTCGAGCATATGCTCAAATTCCCGTTTGGCAATGGTGAGGAGGTCGCCATGCAGCCGACGGTAACGGGAAGACACAGGGGGACCAGTTGTGACGATGTGATGCGTGACGCTGTCTTTGACGGGGGAATTGAGGTTGCAGGGCTGGGTTATGTCAGGAAATTCGTCTAGGATGGCGTCATACGGTGAAGTGGGACGCAGGGCACGGATGCCAAGCGGAGAGTGGGAGGAGGACGTGCCCTTCACCCGCAGAGACGTAGTATTGTCGAGAAGGCGCCGGTGGCGGACGTCCACAGACAGAGTAAAGAAGGCCGAGAAGTCCGCGCCAAGAATAGGCGGCGAAACATCAGCGAGGACGAAAACCCAACGAAATGTTCTTCTTAAGTCCAGGTCAAGCGTGAGGGAACTTAGTCCGTAAGTTTTGATCGTGGTCCCATTGGCAGCTTGGAGGTTAGAGCCAGAGTGAGCACGGCGACGGTCAGCAGCAGAAGCCGGGATAACACCGATCTCCGCGCCAGTGTCGACAAGGAGGCGGTATCCCGCAATGCGATCGCGAATGATGAAGAGACGGCTGGAAACAGGGCCAGGACCACTTGCCGTCATCAGAGGTCGGCCCGTTGGTTTTCCTGCCACGCACAGGGCGGGATACAGTGCTGGGCACGATGGCGAAAGCAGTGGTGATACCAGCAGAGACGAGCCCCCGTCTGGGTGGCATCGAGAGGTGTTGGGGCAGCGGGTGAAGGGGTGCGGCGCGATGAGGATCTCGAAGCAGAACAGCGACGAAGCCTTGGGCGCTGGGAAGTAGTAAGGGACTGCAAGGCGTCCGTAAGTTGCTCCAATTGTTGTTCGAACCGATCTAATCGCGAGGCTTGGGACGTCGTAGCCGCAGCAAGGGTAGGCGGATGTTGCTGAGGTGCGGAGCAGTCGGCAATTCGGTCTGCCAACGAAGCCAGCCTGTCCAACGTTAGGTCCTCAGAGCCAGCCAAAACCATTCTCATTGCCTGGGGGAGCCTCTGAAGAAACAGCTCACGTAAAAGGGGCTGTTGCGCTTTAGTTGAAGAGTCTCCGAGAAGTTGTCTCATCCGGTGCAACAGTTGCGAAGGCTTCCTGTCGCTCAAGTCTTCCTCGTTAAGCAGCTGTTGGAGTCGCGCGCTTTCAGACACCTCCATTCGCTTCAAGATGGCGGCCTTCAGAACGTCATAGGCGCGTTCAACAGGAACCGTAGCGAGCACGTCATCCAACTCCGCCGCGATTCCTGGAGGGAGGCCAGCAAGGATGTGGAGATATTTTGACTGCTGCGATTGGATGTGCCGCAGATGAAATTGGGCCTCCACTTGGCGGAACCAGGAACGAGGGTTTTGTCACCAAAAGGGAGGTAGGCGGAGGGGCGTAGCAGCCGTCGAGATCGCAGGTTCGTCTGCGCGCAAGACACGGTCCCCAGCCGATGGGCCAGTCATGGGAGACGGGACTGCCCCAGTGGGTGGATCCATTAGCTCAGAAGCGCGTAGGTCCAAACGTGGGTCACCAGAAATGTGGCAAAGGTGCCACGGAAGAAAGAGCCGACAACCAGCTAGTTCTGTGTCAGAACTGGAAGTGATTTATTCCAGGCGCTCGCGCTCGGGTCTGCTGAGCGCTCGTCGTCGCTCGCTCCAGCGAGCTGGGCGCTCGTCGTCTTTAGGCGGCGAAGATGCTACAACACCATGAGAAATTAAATTTTCGGAATTTAAGTCCGGAAATTGCCTAGTCAACCTAACATTTTTTCGACAGATACGGGAAGCACGGGTCGAGTTTAGCCCACCAGGGAAAAATTGATTTCGTGGCACAAAAATAACGAACGGAAGAAAATTGGGAAAATATCAAATTTCGGGCCTCGCAAATTCCCGCTCGTTTTTCGCATCCCGCCAGAGCGCTCCGGGAAGCGACGCATAAAAAAACAGTCGCCTCGCCCCTTCGCCATTGGCCCTTGATATCATGCGGGTTGGCGAGCCGTATCACTAAAGCAAACGATATAAACAAAGCGAAGAGTAGAGCAACAAAAGAAGATAAACGAAATCACCAAGTGAACCTGTCGCTGATAACATGAGGGCGTTGAGAGTGGAATTAAAGGGGTGGGGCGACTGTTTTCCATGCGTCGCTTCACGGAGCGCTCTGACGGAATGCGAAAGGCGAGCGGCATTTTGCGCAGAACGAAATGGGATATTTTCCCAATTTTTATTCGCTCCTTACTTTTGTACCACGAGATGAAATTTTCCGAGGTGGGCTAAACTCGACCCGTGCTACCCGAATCTGTCGAAAAAATGGCAAGTTGACTAGGCAATTTCCGGACTTTAATTCGGAAAATTAAATTTCCCATGGCGAAAAAAAATCATAAAAGTGTTCTCGCACGATGGCAAAAATTCTCTGAAGGCGAATACCGTTGACATCATAATTTTCCGACGTGTAGATTTTTAAACATAATTTTTTGACACGTTACGTGAGACACCCTGTATATCACACACCAATAATCCTCGCTATTTTCTGCCTTACATCTTCAATATGACAGCACCATGACATTACATCTGTGAAGTACACCTCTAGCGTCTTTGCAGTACTACACATTTCTATCACGTCCCTCCCCAATTTTACGCGGCTCAATGAATAGTCCAAATTTGTCTATTTGTCACTCATGTCTGGTATCAGATAATATTACGGTTGCATAGGAAACTATTGCGAATTCAATTCCGACTTGCAAAAGAACAAAATATCCAAACACATGACTCCATCAACGGCTAATAAGAGGACTAGGCACTCAACAAATCAACACACAGTACAGGTAACAAGAAGCGCAGAACGACGCGTCTACTCCATCCGACAGCCAGCCACGGAACTGAACCTTTACGCTTTTTCTCCTCTACAAAGTCATGCATGTGTCCCTCTTGCGGTTGATTTCTGAACTAATTTAATCGCAAAATTATTAAGAATTGTTCTAGCACTATTCCCATTCATGGCAGCACTATCAGCAATACTTGTCAAAAAATAAAAATAAATACAAAGCGTCAACAAAGGAAAGCACGCATGTCGGGGCATGTCTGGACACGTCAGGACAAATCGTGCGACTGCTGGGCAACAGAGGAAAACAAACACAGAGACACTTGAACAGAGTGAAAAAGACACTCATCATCATTTTTCCCGTTCACCGCATTCCCTCATTGTAAATCCGTTCGTCACAAAATCCACCACAATCGTCACACACCATTCACCAGTGACGAACCACACATCCGCACCCCTTCAAAGGCAGATGGATCCCCACCGAAGCTACGCTCTTCCACTGACGGCCAACGCAATTGCTAGGAGCAGAATTAACATGTCCACAATCGTCAGTGTCCAAGAAAGAAGTGAATCCTTGCGCCCCCTGCAGGCCGTGCTCATTGGTCGTGATGTCATCCTATTGTCTCAGGGCTACACTGTTTTTTTTTCACTAATGCTCCTCTGGACAATGTCCACCTGAAACAATAGTGCCGCGGTATTACGTCATCATGCAGCTGTGTGGCTCAAGGACGGGTATGCTCTAGACAGGGGACCTGTTATTTATTGAATCACTATCCCTAGATTATTTTCTTTATTCTACTATAATGATTGCATAAGGAACTATTGCAGAAAAGCACCATACATGAGAGGTGATTGTAGGAATTAAGCATTTCATTCCCAAAGTCTTACTAAATTAGACTTGCAAAGGAACAAAATATCCTAACACCTTCAATGCCTACATACAACGCGCTAATCGAGACATGTCCATCCCTTCCGAGAGCCAGGCAGCTAACTGAATAATGTCTCTTTGTTCCTCGACTGGATAAAGCCATGCAGCTGTCCCCCTTGCGGTTACTCTCTGAACTAAATGAATCGCAAAATTATTAAGAATAGCACTACTCCCATTCAAGGCAGCACTATCGACATCGTCAAGAATGTTCCTTGTCAAAAAGAAAAAAAACTACATGTAGAAAGAAAACATGACGGAAGAGGTCAGTACATCTCAGCACATGGTTGTCAGACAACAAGGGGGAAAGCAAAGAGAAACACTTGAACAAAGCAGAAAACCAACATCAAACTATTTCTAAGCACACGCACTCCTCTTATTCAAAAACTGTGCTCATCATAAATCCGTCCAGGACAATACACACCATTTTTCTATTGCTACACTTTTTTCCAGTAACTGTCAATGCAGTGCTACAGACTGCGTGACGTCATCACATCATGTCTGAAGAAGACAGCGGCAAAGACAGAGACTCCTATTATTTATTCAATCGCAAGATTATTTCCTTTGTTCGATTCTTAATGACGTTCACTTTTACAATAAAATTTGTGATGCGGCAGACTGTGAGTCAACCTACGTGACACCTGGTCAATTCACAGTGCCTACACCGGACGTGGCCGCCAGAGCCCTCAGGGTAGTTCGGATAGAAGCCAGCATGAGACAGAGTCAAACGAGGTTGTAATCAGAAACTTTACTGTGAGCATGGGTAATCCTCGGGGGCGGACCTCGCAACGCCAGCAACCACGCAACCCAGAGCCAGATGCAAGAACCCGGTGGAGCACACCAGCAGCCAGCACCAGGAACCCAGGACCAGGTGAACGTTCAAACCCAGAGCCAGGCGGTAGGACCCCCAAGACGACGACGACCGTCCGCCAGGAATGCTTCGCTTCCAGAACCCAATCGCCCGTGCACCTCCGTCCGTGCCCGTTACGTCACACCTTTTACGTTCCCCCCCCCCGAGCTTCTTCCTTTTCTCAGGTGTGCCCACAACCATCACATTAACCCCCCACGTCGCAAGACATTGCACAACTACAAATTGTTCAATGTCTTCAGAAAATCACAGTTCCACGTCACAAAACATTAATCCAGACACTTTGCACTTTGCTGCCACCAAATAGAAATCCGAAATGTCCTTCTTGTCCATTCTTCTAAATCTCAATGTACTGATACGATACCAATGTCTCAATACCATGCCCGTTAAAGTAGACGTAAACATATCAATGACCATTCCTAGCCACCTCTGACTGCAAACTGTCAACCAAATATATAGATTCAAAGAAACACAAAGCGTTACGTCACTTTAGCTATAGTGCGAAACATCAACGTCAATACACACAGTCTGGTCCAGCCGCGCACAACCTGTACTTTAAATCCGACTGCCGGGGTGTAGCACACTACATGAACCCGATGAAAATGGAGCGATTTGAATGAAAATGATTTGCGAAACGACATATACATTCCAAGAAAATGTCAGTTCAACAACTCTCACACTCCCTTCTGACGAACAACTTTCGAAGCCTGCATGCGACCCACTTTCAAGAGCGCGCACTACTGTCGTTTCCTGTCAAGCTGTATAGATACATATTTGAAATTCTTCAAAATACAAAGACACACCACATACTTGTAACCAAGCCCCTCCACAAGAATGCTGGTCACAACGAAACCACAGACTTACTATACTGTCTAAACCGTTTGTACACCACTTATGCATTGCCCTTTTCACTTTTGTACCATGCTCTCCCCGTCATAGTACCGCTAGTACAACGTTCTCTATAGCAACGTCTGACGCCGTCCTGCTGGCCAGCCCAAATGCACCGTGCTCTACTGTCATTCATTGGGGTACACTGTCTGCTGTTGGAACCAAAACCCCTGTAGTCACCTTTGTCTATACATTGTTGACGCCTCAACTGTTCTTTCGTACCGGAGTTGTGTAACCAGGGGTAAATCTGAGTTGCCTTTGACCGTCTAGCACAATCGAATTCCCTCGATCTGTGTGGAACAGCACCTACGACTGCATGGGCCCCACTTCTTGAGTATTTTGCAGGCTCCGGAGACTTCCGCTCCGTTCTCCTCGTGCCCCTTCACATTGCCCACCAGTAAGTCACGTATCGGCGCATTCATGCAGTACGCCACCACATTCCCCGAGAAATACGGCGTCGCAATACTTATGACTGCCTCTGGTAGCCAGCGCGGCGTCCCGTCCGCCAAACGTGCCACCACATAACGACCAGTCAGCTGGCTGTCTTTTACCAGACCTCTCCTCGCTATGACCATGTTTGAACCGGTATCCCGGAGTACCTCGACAGACTGCCCATTGACTCTACCTTTACCCCACCGTAGCGATGTACGCCGGTCACCATTTCTGGAATGCACAGCATTTACTACATACTCTTTGGGTACCGTGGTGCATCGTGTGTACCGACCCTCGAGCGGCTGCTCACGATAACTACCGCTACCATCGTTCACAAGACCTGAACCAACACCCATAACACAAGCGTTCTTAGCGCCGCTTTCCAGTCCTCTCTTCGGACAATTCACTGACCTATGCCCTGTCTCTCCACATGACCAACAGGCCCCTTGCCTTTGCCTAGTGAAGGCTGTCCTACAATCCGAGGCTCTGTGCCCCATCTCGCCACACAACATACAACCTGTAGGCTTTCTCGCGACACTCTTAGGTGCTACCGGCTCCTCCTCAGCCTTTCCCAACGTCCTCAAGCCCTGGGCTTCCAAATACTTATCAGCCCGTTTACAGGTCTCTTCAAGTGACTTACATTCGCCCTCTTTCAAAAATACGACCAAAGCCGGAGGACACTTCAAAAGAAACTGCTCCCGTAACATTAAATCACGCAGCGACGTGAACTCCTTAGGTGTTTCGGATGTCTCCACCCACTTATCGAAGAAGTGCGTGAGGCGTGCCCCAAACTGCTTGGCTGTCTCTTTCTTATCGGGCGTCGATGACCTGAACTTTTCCCGAAACCCTTCTGCGGTATATCGAAATGTCTCTAACAGGGCATCTCGGACCTTCTCGTAATCGTTAGACTCTTGCGGCGACAGCCGTCCCAACACTGCCAGCGCTTCTCCTGCCAGAGATAAACTTAAGGCTGTTGCCCACTGCTCCTTGGGCCAACGCAGTCCTTCTGCCACTATTTCAAACCTATGTAAATAGGCATCTAGGCCATCCCTCTTTTCGTCAAAGACAGGCATCACTTTGTGCGAACCCGGTCGAAACCTCTCACTAGCTGTGCTGCTCGAGTCAGGGCCAACGGCTGCTGTGGCCTGATTCGCGGCCTGGACACGCAACGCGAGTACACGCTCCTCAGCTAGCAATACTCGTTCGTCCAACTGCCTCTCTGCTGCTCGCGCAGCCCGCTCCTCTGCCCTCGTCTGTCTCTCCATTGCTCTCTGCTCCTCGACCCATTCCCTCAACTCGTCGTCGCGCACTCCTAGTGATCTCCCCAGCGCTATCCACTTCTCCAACTCTCCGCTCATGCTAGCACCGAGACCTGAGAACTCTGTCAGCGTAACGTCCTGTCGCAGACGCCAAAATTGTCATGCGGCAGACTGTGAGTCAACCTACGTGACATCTGGTCAATTCACAGTGCCTACACTGGACGTGGCCGCCAGAGCCCTCAGGGTAGTTCGGATAGAAGCCAGCATGAGACAGAGTCAAAAAAGGTTGTAATCAGAAACTTTACTGTGAGCAGGGGTAATGCTCGGGGGCGGACCTCGCAACGCCACCAACCACGCAACCCAGAGCCAGATGCAAGAACCCGGTGGAGCACACCAGCAGCCAGAACCTGGTAGGGCAGACCCGCAGCCAGCACCAGGAACCCAGGACCAGGTGGAAGTTCAAACCCAGAGCCAGGCGGTAGGACCCCCAAGACGACGCCGACCGTCAGCCAGGAATGCTTCGCTTCCAGAACCCAATCGCCCGTGCACCTCCGTCCGTGCCCGTTACGTCACACCTTTTACGTTTCCCCCCCCCCCCCCGAGCTTCTTCCTTTTCTCAGGTGTGCCCACAACCATCACAGAATTCAACAAAAAAAGTACCGTGCATATTAGCGATTTTCACCCCAAAGCCATGCATGCCAAAGCATGGTCATTAGAATCACAAAACCAGTAAACTACCACTGCTCTTTTAAAATAGTAAGTGTGACCACTCAACATCATCACCAGGCTTATGTAATACATGACCCTTTCTATGCTATATATTGTCTGAGGCTACACCTGCGAGCAAAAAGGCGCGAAAGCCGGGGGCAAAGTTCCATTCGCGCACGACAAAGCACAAGACAGAACGCCTTTACGGGAACATGATGGCATTCCCACCATATTAATTATTTTCTATCTTGCATTGCAGTTTAGAAAAACTACTACTACAAAATTACAATTTGAGGAGCCTATTAAAATTCTACTTTCTATGAAAACTATAATTGCCCCATTACTTGGATCGCTATTAATGAAGCGCTCCAATTTTTTCTCTCTTCCCATTTCAGCCTTCTCATGGAGTGAAGCAGACTCACATCCAAAATAATTAATTTACACTGAGGGTGCAGTGCTTCAGGAATTCCTATTCTGCGCTCAGATGCAAGCATTTCTGCACGGATACCTATAACAGCTTACTTCTTCAACATACCGAGCTCCTAACAACATCTAACAAACAAGGAGAGAAACCCACTTCTCAGCTTTACCATGCGACTTTCTTCTGCACAAAAGCAGTGATTTGAGGAAAGAGCAGCAAAAATTGCGCGCACTTGTGCTTGACTTAAAAAAACTGAAGCATATGCTAATAAACTAAGAAAAAGACACTCATGTCTGGTATCAGATAATGCTACATACACAGCCGCATTGTCCCTTCGTAAAGAAAGCACAGGACAAGGGCACACAAATTCCTTTAAAGTGGCAGTCTAATCCGGAAACGGATCTATCAAATTGATACCATAATGTTCGGTATCGTTCATTGGTCTATTTGACCAATTTGCATGACTGGGAACTGCTTAGATATTAAATAAACGAATGTTAAAGATCAGAGCCGCCTCCGCAGCCGCGGAGGCTTCAGCGGGACCGACATCAACGTGACGTATTTATCTAAGCGAACCAGAGGGCTGCGCTGGCTGGGACCGTGTTGTTATTGTCTCCAAGTGCTCCAAGTTCGTCTGCTCTGCTTTTGACACTTGTGAATAATGGGAAATTCGCTGACATTTCTTTCGTGTCTGGAAGCTCCGAAGTGATCATGTCAGGCGGTGCACGTTGTTACGGTCCTGGTTATATGAAGACGCCCACAGCTAACCCAGTGGTGTTTCACGAGCCGAGGGGCCGCCAGACGAAGCGAAAGTGGGAAGATGCAATTTCCTGTGCAAACCGTAACGTACGAGAAAAACTACGCGTCTGTTCTTCGCATTTTTCGGACGACGTCTACAGGTCCACTGACATTAAGCGAATGCGCGTAGGGATTCCAGTAAAAAAGAAAGCGTTTGAGTTGACGCCGTGCCGATATCCACTGAACAAAGGCAACTACTCAGCATGCCATTGCCCGAGGTAAGTGACATTTCTTTCGCAGCCTCAATAGGCTATAATGATTTGAAGATATGGTACTACGACGGCGCTTTCACGGAATTCGTGTGTGCCAGCTAGGATGTACGGCCCGTCGTAAAACGATAAAATGAGCAGGGGCTCAGCCACAAACCATGTGAGAAAGATATATAGCTGTTCCAACCTGCGCACTCAGTAGTACTGTATGACGCTTTTGCAGTTAAGATTTGCGTGAAACGTAAAATGCTGTATGTGCGCACTTGGAACACACCCACTGGTTCAAATCGGTGTAGAATAAGTTGATTAATTTCAGCTAGGGGCATTTGATCTTATTTATCGAACAAATTGAGCTGATCAGATTAGAGGTAACTTTTTCCCACAATAAAAAGTGCTTCAAATTGAATGGGATTCCATCTATGGCACAGAGCATAAATAGTACTCCCTTATTAGCATGAAATAATATTTCTTGTTCAGAGCAATATTGGATTGTCACTGCCTAGAACGGTAGACTGCATAAGACAACATCTCCGCTGTAGAATGTGACTCATCCAAATAGTATTATAGTGTCATTTTATCATGAATTGATGCCACATTACGATACAGTTACACTTTTCACAAACCCACAACTGTTTGCAACCTTGCCTTCCAGGTACTCAGACCCACTTCCTGATGCCAAGTAGGGCAAGCCTCCCACCTTCTAGCACCCTCCAACAATAGTGTCAGTCGTTCTTGGGGTATGCAGAGACGAGCACAGCTAAAAGTGTGCAACTGGCATCCTTTGGCGATATCAGCTGTTCCACGCTAGCACCTCGAGATCCTGATATAACAGCTGCGTCAACGTGGTATGGTGAAGCATATGTTGTAGAAGCATAATTATTTGGCAAGTTTGCTGATATTTGAAGGGAATTGCCTCAGGACGAGAGCCGCTGATATTTCGAACAGAGACTGTTCTTCTTCTGGGCACCATCCTTATCATTGGCATGGTATTTAAAGGGTTAGGTAACCCTTTAAATACCATGCCAGTGATCCGGACGGTGCCTAGGAGAAATATCAGCGTCTCTCGTCTTGAGGCAATGCCCTTTATACGTCCTTATACTGGTTGGCTGGATTTCTACCAGTCTACGTACTGCTGGTGTTGTGTTATTTCGGAAAAAGGAAGCTGAGATCCTGAGGGTCAGTCGGGCTGCACCAAGGGAGATTAATTTGCTTTTGTCATGCTATACATGTCACATCACTGTGGCATGTATAGCATGGCAAAAAGAAATTAATCTCCCTTGGTGCAGCCCGGCTGACCCTCAGGATTTGAGCTTCCCCCTTTCCGAAACAACAGGGAGCTCAGATTCTGAAAACCAAGTTTAAGTCATGTGCTGGCAGATCTCATCTGAATACACTTTGTCTAGTGAGGAGTACAAAAAACATTTACAGTCGCAGCCTTGCGAAATCTCGTGTGCATGAGATGTAGGACATACTTTCCACAGTATGCCCGTAAGCTATACAGATGCTCATTTGCATTTTAGATTAAATCCAAAAGAGTGCTTGTATCTCATGGCTGAGTTGAGACATGTGCCGTTGGAGATAAGGAGGTGCAATAGTAAAATTTGGAGTTTTCTCACATAAAAATAAGATGCAATTGGCAATAGTGAAATAGATACAATTACATTATCTGGCGCAGCGATTCAGCGTAACCTCTCTGCATCCAACCATCCTATCTGCCGTGCTGACGAACTAGATTTTGTTTCCTTCTTAAGTCGAACAAGACTATAGAACCCTTGTTGAAGGGCCCATCTTGCGTCAACAGCAATACTCACGTCATAATAACAACAAGAGGCACATGGCTGAAAGCAACAACTGCCTGCAGTTGCGGCATCCAGAGCACATGGTCAAGCCAGCCCTGGGTAGAAAATAGGTCACTGTGAAGCTCCCTCCTGTGCTCAGCCATTCTCTTTTAGGGCATGAATGTTGCAAAGGCGCTTCGCATGTTTGACATATGAAAGTGTCTACCCTGACGAAATCACATGCAGTATTTAAAGGCACAAAGCAGCATTTCTTATTTCTTGCTGTGAATGACATGAGTGCATTAATGTGGTACAACTTTGGACAGTACAAGTCTCATGCTCGTCACTGTTTCTATTTCCTACATGTAATTAAGACTTAACCACACTGAGAGGTGACACTTTGATGCTGTATTATGTGTCTTTTGTTCAGGTGTTGTCATATTCTGCACAGGGCTTGTAATTCTAATTCTCCCATCATATTTGTTTAAATACTGTGGTAATGATGTTGACAGTGCACAGAGGGACAACAGTCAAAATATTGGTAGCTGTCCTCCAGAGGCACTTTCCTTCACATTTCCCAACCAATTCGCTGTATTTTTTACCAGTTTACATTGATGGACAAAGATGTCCAAAGCAGCATCAGGGAGAAAGTGTTTCATAAACTACTTGTTATTGCGGACATATTTTGTGTGAGTCAGTTGCTGTTTCATTTGCCTCTAACTTTTACTGCTGTTGCATTTCAGGGATCCTTCAGGAGGGTCGTTAGGTTGACCCTCCTCTGTGCACATCTGATGCCCATGCACCTTGGACCTCCTGGCTAGGCTGATAGCTCTTGGTACATTAACCCATCCCACAAGCAAATTGGGACCCAGGGCCCTGCACCAGAATGCATCACTGTGAAGCTGAACATGGTGGACAACCCACACGGACAAGTACACACACAGCGTTCAGCTAGCAGGTTTATTTGGACAAACACCCCTAGTCCAAATAAATCTGTTACTAGTTGAACACTCTGTGTTTGTTGTCCTTGTCGCTGTTCATTCTCCAATATGTTAAGTCCAAACAGACATGCTCTATTGTTGCACTGTAAAGTTTTCAAGATAAAACAAAATTTCTGTCATGCTTTGCTTATCCTTTTATTGTGCAGTGCAATGTACATCTACACCACATTACAGAGCTGAAACAAGACATGGACAGCAGGAATGAGACATGTCTGAATGTTATGCTGCTTGACATGAGTTACAACTGAACTGATCAGAAAGATTTACTTGCAGCTTGTTAGTTTACAACACGGGATTGCTGTGGAGCAAAAGGATGCATTGAGCAGCAATTTATCTGGAAGAAACCTGCATAAAATGGAATAAGCCTGCGAACACATGTACACTCACATAATTTCCATGTTCCACGAATCCAGGCAGTCATCTTCAACCAGCAAGAGACAGGGACACAAATATGCACAACAAGACTATCTACTTCACTATAGCAACTGCGTGACAGAATACAATAAAGGCATATCTTTTACTTGAAGAAAAATTTAAGAACATAGGCGCAAGACCTGGAAAATCGGGAATCTCTTCTGGAAAAACTGTGGGCAGCTTCTTCTAGTAATCTTTTACTTAGTTGCTAGTAAAGCAGATTGTCTTGCTGTGCGTGTTCGTGATCCCTGTCTCTTCCTGTTGGAGGATGGTCGCTCAGTACAAACTACTCCACTTCGCAAGTTTGCTCCGAATACAGGCAAGTAACAAAACTCATAGTGTCACCAATATACTGCATTGTAAAAAAATTGGTGTCCATAGTAAGGTAAGTTATAACATGAAAATGGAATATGTATCCTTCAGAATCTGTTAGTACCCTCATATGGCGATTGGACGAGCAACAGCACATCCAGGTAGCCGCAGATCCAGCTGGTGAATCATAGACACCTGTGAAAAAAAAATCCTTAAATGTGATGTGTCAATTAAAAATGGTAAAATCACTAAAATATACCTTGTGTCATGAAAGACAACCAAGCTAAACTCTACACAGGATATAAACATGAAGCAACATATATACAAAGTATGCCACTAAAGTGTGTTTGGTGTGTGTGTGTGTGACCCTTCTTAGTGGTTGTCCTGTACAGTTAACATCGTAGTCCATCATGCCCAACAAGATGTTTCACGTAATATAATAAGCAGGGTGGGACTGGTTCAAATGAGATGCTTTTCCGAATTCAGGCGATAAAAAGTGGGGTGCTATTGTGGAGAAACATGCATTTCATGTGAAATACAGCACAAAAGGAAGAGATAGACCCAAGATTTGATACGGAATTTGTAGCGATGGCTGCGAGATTTCTAGCTATCTAGCTGTCGTTTGAAAGTGATAACCAGTGCCCCTCAAAGAAATTGAAAAAACATGTTACTCTACCTGTTGTCTGTTGGAGCAGGAAGTTGCAGCCGGTAGCATAGGTCGGGGAAAAAAAGAGGATGCTCCGTAATGCACTAGAACAATGTGCTAGTGCAGAGCGTCGCTACCGGGCCCACTGCACGGCAACACAGTACACGTTCGGCTCCTCTGATCGCAAAACCCGCAGAGGCAGCTGTTGGGCTGTTGTTTTTGAAGTGGGCGTCTGTCAAACACTGAATCGAGAAGCTGCTCGAACTGACGAACGGCGTATGATCGCCGCGGCCATTTTCGTCTCGATATCTCTAGTGTCGTTGCAAAGGATCCGTAGAATACGGATCATTGTCCTCTATTACTGCATCACTGCTGTCCTCGCGACGTAATCTCTGGATAGCGACGACAGGTAACATTCGCTCGCGTCGGACATGTTGACATCCAAACGCCTTGCAGAGCTTGCAGACGACGGCGGATCAAGAGCGTCCCGGTCCAGATTCTGGAGGCCGCGCCCTGATTGGTTCTTAGATAAATACGTTTCCACAGTTTTTGAGAGAGGGATTAGCGGAATACAACAACATCCGTCGTCTGCTCTTGTCATGTATTCCATCGAATAACAGCCGAACAACGCCACTATTTGGTGTGGGGTTTTCGATCGCGTGTTCAGCAGTCTATAAGGAATAAAATGACACTGAAGTTACGAAATCGCCCGAAACGGATGCGACTGTCACTTTAAGCGAGAAGGGAAAAGGCTTAAGACGGAGCGCTCAGGAATAATAGCAGAGTCAGCGGGCATCTCTACACGGCTAACACAGGATAACAACAAGATAATAGCGGCGGATGAAATTGCAACACTGTTAAACAAGCCCCAACATGCCATGATGACGTCACAAACCAGGAAAAAAGCACGCACGCACAGTCATCAGCTCAGGAATGCACAAGAAGAGGTGCTATATTGTAATTTCTCCTCCACGCTCACATACCAGCATTTCTGCGCAAATACTTATAACTGCAAACAGCTTACTCCATCAACATATCAAGCAAAGTGAATACTGACACTCAACAACAACATATAACAAAAAACAAACAAATTCCATTCTCATGAAGTCTCCTCCGCCGAGCAGCTTTCTCCTGCCCTACCTGGATGCTGACTTTTTCCCCTCACCTACATTCTGAGTAAAACCAGTGAAAGACGAAAAGAACCGCGAAAATTACATGCTTTTGTGTCCCAATAGCTGTAACTGCAAGAAACCGTAGCGCACGCTAATAAACTGAGAAAAAGACACCGATTTCTGCCACTAGATAATTCTTGCATAATGCCACATACACAGTCGCATTGCCCTTGCGTAAAGAAAGCACAGGACAGGGATACACAAATTTCCTTAAGTGAGCACGGAAAAGGCTTATGTCGTACCGCTCAGGAATAATCGGAGATTCACCGCCTATCGCTACGCGGCTAGCACAACATGACAGCAAGAAGATATTAGCGAAGGGTAAAAACGGCAACACTACTGAACAAGTCCAGACATGCGACATCGCATACAAAATACTGCTCATCGGGGAAAAGGCCTGCGAGGCGTGTTGATGGGAGCGCACTGCTCTGTTGGTTACCCAAGCTTGCAGCCAGCGATGCTGGAATGATTATTTTATTTGATTTAATTTGGAGTCATTATCGGCTCACCTATTTAGTGAAGACCTATGAACACATGTTAAGTGGTTTGGTTTAAAAATGATAAGAGCTACAGAGTGTAGCGAATGATGTTCACATTTACCCGTTCTGCTCTATAATATTCTTGCAAAATATATGAGTGTAAGGAAATAAAAGTAAAACGAAATGAATTCGCTCCTGTATATAATGATCGCTGCGTAGAAGCACGGCACCGTTTTCTTCGAGGACGTATAGCGAACGAGCATTCCTTTCTTTTTTTTGGTTCGCGCGGGCCGAGTGGCGATATCCTATTACATCCGGAACGAGGACCTATTGTTTTGCGTACGCATACATGTCTGTGCCGTGTTTTGACGATGGTAGGATAATTATTTACCTGAGGAATAATATGGATGTATGTGGTTGTGAAAATAGACTTTGTGTTTGTGAGTGTGAAAATGTGAGTGTTTGTGTGTGTGTGTGTGTTTGTGTGTGTGCGTGTTTGTCTGTTTCTTTTTATTTCTTTCGTTGTTGAATGGGAAGCCACAATAACTTGTGCCACACCTGTCGATTATTCTCTGGAATAAGGGCCGCGGTGGAGTGGCTTCATTCGTAGGCATCATCCGATGCCTACATATTCATACGTGGTGGCACGGAAGTATAGGGAACGAATGGTCAGCGCCTCTACCCTGTCCTTCACGTAGTGTTTACAGCATATGGGATACAGGCACCGACCAGTCAAGTGACACACTTCTTGGTGTGAGCCTTTGCCGTAATATGCAATTACGTATTTAATTCATTTTAATTCCAGTAAATATGCTGATAATTCACAAGCTAATCCAACTTTTCTTTATCGAAACCAAAAGTGCACAGCGGATTTTGTATAGTGCGAAAGGCACAAAGCGCATTGTTTACTATGTGGATTGAACCTAGTAACTTTCAGTTCGCGAGTTTACGTGCTTTTGAATCGGCCGTTCGCATTTTGTCTTCAAAAAATAAATAAATAAAATAAAGTTGTTGTTTCAAAAAATAGAAAAAATAAAGATACACGAGGGAGAGAAAGAGTTGAAAAGAAAAAAGTTGGCAAACGGTCGGTTACAGTGACTGACGGCAAGTTCCCGAGTTCAATTCAAAGAAACCAATACAATATAACTAAAAAAAGAAAGAGAAAGAGAGAAAGAAGAAAATGAACGGCAGAATTCGCAGAAAGTTCATGCCAGGAAAAGGACGCATAATGTAAAAACCCCGAGGAAAAGGACGTTGGCCGCATATTTTTGTCACAGACATTTAGAACCCTGTTACTGACCCACCCTGCAGATATGTAATACGGGATCTGGAAAGAATTTCCAACAAATGACATCCGAGAAGGGCCACGAATAGGTAAGAACACAAACACTGGCGACAGAACGCAGGGAACCATGAATCTGAAGAAAAGAGGAATGCGTACCATGCCTTTCAACTAGGGCACAGTGTATCCAGGGTGCGCTCCTTTATTCTAACGGAGTGGACCCTGCCGCGAACTCTCCTGTAAAGGTCATCTTAGCACGCATCTTAGCACGGGTTTCCCCATGGATCTTCCCCTCTTTTCCACTCATACCCTACCCTCAACGTTTCGTAAGCCAGGGAGGTCAGAGAACCGCTACTTGATCACGTGACCAGCACATAGGAACCCGTGCCATCTCTCAGCAACCTCTTGCAACGCGAAGCTGCCGCTGGTTTCAAACGCGTACGGCAGATGGCGCTAGTCACCACATTTTCTGCGTTTGTGTATTTAGGTGTGCGATTTTTAACCACGCTAGTTTATTTATTATTTTTTCATTTGCGATAAAACTTTGGACATCACTCCTGCTGATAATTACCCGTCCGCTGATCATATTTTCATCCGAGAATAAGTACAGAATAGCCTTTTATAGCAAGTGTAAAAGTAGCGTTTTTTTCTTAAGTTTGATAGGCAATAATCAATTAATGACGCTTTACGCGAGTAAAAACGTTCTTGACTTTCCTTTGCATACTGTGCAACGTCACTTTGAAAAAAGATTGACAGCGCTCTCTCTTTTCGTGTTCGCATCATCCGTGACTGAAAAACACCAAAAATGGGAGATATGGTCGTCCTTCTCGCTTTATAACGCCACAGCTGATCATCACATAAAAAACGAGTTCTTGGCTTAGTTTGCCCAAAGAACAAGCTTTCCAACGGTACCAACATATTTCACGTAAGTTGCCGAGAAGCCGTGTAACCTTTGACTGAAAATGACACTTTTCGGGTGATGAGTGGGACCGTAAGCCTTAATTTTTGGCCATGTTCTACTGCAGTCAAGTAATATGTTCTCTTTTTCAGTGAAGGTCTACAGTATCTCTAACCATAGAACGACGCTGCGGTGCACTCAATTTTCAATGCTGCTGCGGCTCTTCATATTAAAACGGCAGCACTTCACCTCTGGGCTGCAGTCTCTGGATATCTTGCCGAGTTTCCCACATCGGTATGGGGAGGAAAGGAGCTTTTGTGACTTCTCTGCATTCATGAATACTGGAACATTCTATTACTGAAGATTTCTACACTTATTGCACCTTACACAATGCCGTCGCATATATTCTACCCTGCATAATTCGTTTGCAGTGCGTAATGTTTCGCATGGTTTTTAAGAGAGCCTGTCTCACTCCTGTCCATGATGATGGAGTCGTGGTGATGCATGTTCCAGCGCTTTAAACTACGTATACGCGTATAGGTGCATATAAGGAAGAAAACTGCCCTGGTACCCCTCATGTACTCTGAATGTGTATTGTGCAATTTGTGCTAGTGTGTACCCAACAACTAGTTTATTTGGTGATTATGATTGGGGAGCTTCATCACAAGGGGCGATACTCAAACCCGTTGACTGTGGTGGTGTGGTAGAATATCATAATGAGTCACCTAACAGTGAGTACTGAAGTCCTATGATGCTGAAAAAAGTCAGAAATGCTTTGAATGCAGAACTTTCGTTTGCTGTATGTGGCCATGAACCAAGAAATATTGACAATGTGATGGGGCGAGAGTTCGGCTGATTAAGAGACCCTGAAAGGGTGGTTCGGGAAGGTTTCTGGTGCGAGCGCTGAAGAAGTATGTGCTAGTGGGGGCCTAGTAATGTCCCACACACCGAAGTGCGAAGACTAGGCGCACACTAGACTAGGCGAAGTGCGAAGAGTAGTGACACACCATTCAGTAGCCTTGCTTGGACGATACAGGAAAATGCAGGTTTCGCTCCAGCAAAGGAGTTTAGGTAGTTTTTTTTTAAACAATACTGAGGAACATCCGTGGTCAGAAAGGGAGAAGGGTGTATACCACGGTAATGTGGGGAGTCTGAGCAGATGACGGACGGATAATCGGATCAGGCCCATTATCTCGGTTTGGTATCTTTTGACTTACCCCTTTATTGCATAAAGAGGTTCAATTATTCATGTTCGGTAAAATTAACGAGGTTTCAAGCTTAAATAAGAAAAACGTGTGTGGGAGGAAGTGTGTAATGTTGCTTTTTTAATAATACTCCAAAACTTTCAAAAGACGTTAATTGAGTAACAAGATATTTTGCCATGTTATCACCAATTATTTAAAAATAATAACATAAAATAAAGTGCTCAGGACTTCCAAGCACCAGAACTAAATTAAAATGCCTGTATTAAGTGCCAGCAGAGTCTGTTACTGTAGACTGAGACTTGCCAATCAAAGGCACACACGGCACATTGAGTCTTGCCAATTTCTACAGGCACATGTGTCAAGGAAGTAGAAATATAAATTTAATGTCGAGCACATACAGTGGTCTACAAATTAGTCCATAGGGTGTGACCGGTTTGGTGTTAGGCATTAACCATGGGCATTGACGTTACCAGGGTTTTTTCCAAGTGGAGCAAGGGTGCAACCCCCCGAACACCCCTTTTTCTGGAGACAGACATTGGGCGTTCAGAGGTTCCTATCATGGCATCTGAGAATAAACATTACAACCTATGACTAAGGAGTGCACCATTTTTACAAGCGATCTTGGAGTTTTGGCCCCCTCTCGGTACTCCCGTGACCACGGGGTACCGCTTCCTTCCCGAGTAGATTGTAGTTTGCTGACGTGATGGTAGCCAGAAAATATTTCGGGAGGGCAGTTTCTATGGGGACTTTACATGGGGGAGGAGGATCCCCCTTTGTTTTCCTCTCCCAAATGCACTACCAAGGGCATGATTTGAGGGAGTTCGACCCCTAAACCATCCCCGTAGTATATATGTATTTAGAGAGAGTACTGTGTTACAGAGCTTGAAGAACGGTAAGTGGATCATTTGGGAAATATGTCCACGACTTTAAGACGTAATGTAAGAGCATGCACTGGTAGAATGATTGCAGAAGGATATGTTTGAATAGTCATTTGTGTCACGCATTTGTACATGTGATCTCATTTGACACTGCTTTTGTTTTCTTCAAAGTAAAAATTACCACTGCCTGACACTGTCGTATCTTTTGTGAATCCAAGCTCTTGCAGATGCTCATTAAGCGACAAAATCCTTTCAGACGCAAGAATAACAGAACACTTAAATTATCTCAGCAAATGTATGGAACACAGCTGAAATGTGGTTGCACAACCTGCGGTAATAACGGTAGCAACAAGCGAGAAGCGCAATTATGAACACAAAACGAACTTGAGGCTTCTACTGCGCGCGTCCTCAGCGGCCGTCGAGTTTATGTACACTTAGGTGCAGCCAAGCAATAGTGAATTCTTCCACCGTACTTGTGCAACGGCTTACGTCGAACACACACACACACACACACACACCAAACAACACGGAACCCCACCCGGAACGAGGGCTGACCACAAAACTTCCACAATTGCAACACTGTACTAGGAGATCACACTTTTCACTATTCATTTCTCGCTTTCTTTGCTCCTTGCACCTTCCCTTCTCAATACTTCAGTTCCTATTGCAGTGTGTAAACAAGTACTGACATCCATGCTTGCCGCGATGGGGCGATGGCAACTCTCCATCCGTTTCTGGCCGCCGCAGGTTTTCATGCTGCCGCGGTGCCAACCAATAGGCGTGCGCACGTTCTCCTATGCGTAAACTAGCCTACGTTACAGAATTTCGCGGTCGGGCGCCCTTGGTTCGCGTGTTCCGTGCAAAAAATGCCTCAACGATGCGCTGCCGTTGATTGCACAAGTGCATGTAGTTCTTAGCTGCCTAATTTTAGCCTTCTTATCTTCAGCTTCATGGGTTGTTTTTGCTCGTCAACAACATAAAAGCCATTCTTGTACCGCTGAAAGGGCACACAGCCTACCCATTTTGTGTACAGAAACCCTAGATGTTTAATGTGTCTGGAACGACTGCTGCCTTGTAAAGGTACTAGACCTTCATGGACCTCGTTCCACATTTATGTGCCGTTATCTTAAGGAACATGCGCTGTGTGTAATACACTTGCCCATAAACACGTTCCTCATGCTAACCCACTTTTTCACGTCCAAAAAGTGGTCCAAGAGCCTGGGTTGATCACACCCTAGCCCGTTCGACAACTTGATAGGTTTTTCTGCTCTAACACATAATGACTAAACATGCCATGTATGTTTTTCACCACTAATCCCCAACACTTTGTCAAATAATAATTGATATGTCAAACAATAAACATTTTTATAAATAAATCAAATAAATCTCTGACATTTTTTAATGATTTATTCGCGGCGAATGTGGACAAATTTTAGCAAGGTATTATTAATGTTCGCATTCAACTGACCATTCTATAGGAGAAAGAATGGTTTTGGTTTATTTACTTTGCGCCTATGTTCAAGTGAATCTAAATTTGGTTCTCCCAACGCACATGTTACCGAAGGAGTCCTTTGGAGGAATATTGCGCATGACCTCGTCGAAACGTCCACGGATGATCAGTTTGAGTACGTCGTGTGCTCTGTTCTTCTGGGATCCCGGAAGATAACTCTTGTAAGCTGCTACGCTGTGACTTGTGTTGCAATCACTGAGCAAGAATTCCTGGACTTGTTTGCATCGCAAACCAGAGTGAGCAAACCATGAGTGAGCAAACCATGGTGAGCTATGATGCTATGGGAAGTGACTATGTCCCTGTTCAAATTTGTCTCCCTCGGGGACAAATGCTAACGCGCAAGGTTAACGTTACTGATTGGTGTCAGCTCAAAAATGGGATGGGGATCTCTAGCGGACCCCCAGTTCTGTCCGTTAGTTCTCAGCCCATCAGTGCATCGTCTAGCAATGTCTGCGTGGAATCAGTGGTCAATGCACGTCAAGAGCTAGGTGCTGCAGTTCATGGAAGCAGCAATGGTCCAGTGGACACAGACTTTACGCTATGGGAGTTGGAAGCAGGAATCCGTTCGTGTAGGAAACGCTCTGCACCGGGCCCGGATGGGATTATCTACAAAGCAATTGCGAGCTTTTGCCCTCTGGCGTTGAACTTGTTGTTAGAATTGATCAACAAGAGCTGCCGTGAAGGTGTCCTCCCCGAATCCTGGAAGACGTCGCAGATCATTCCAGTCTTAAAACCAGGCAAGTCTCCACGAGAGCTGGGTTCCTTCCGCCCGGTCAGTCTGACAAGGTGCCTGTGCAAGATAATGTAGTGTTTAATTCTCAACAGAGTCGAATGGTACCTGGAGTCAAACAGGTTCCTCCCGGACTGCATGGCAGGGCTCTGGAAGTCCCGCTGCGCAATAGACTGCATACTCGACCTAGTTACAAGTATTGAAGAAGAACGGGCTAACGGACGCCTAACGGTCGCCGTTTTCCTTGATATTAAGAGTGCCAATGACAGTGTCATACACGTGCATGTGCTACACTCGTTGTATAAGCTGGGTTTAACTGGTCATTCATTTCGTTGGATTTCGGCATATCTGCAGGATCGCAAGGTGTTCATGCGCACAGGCAACGGGGACAGCCAATATCATGCACAGGAAATGGGAGTGCCTCAAGGTGGTGTTCTTAGCCCGTTGCTCTTCAATGTAGTACTCTCTTTTCGGCCACAGTTGCTGCTACGGGGAGTAAAAATCAGTTTCTATGAGGATGATATCTGCCTTTGGACTTCAGGGAAGCAATGGCTTGCACTGCAGACCCAGCTGCAGGACTCCCATGACCTGGTCATGAGGTTCCTCTCAGAGCGGGGGATGAACGTCTCTCCGGTAAAGACAGTCTTCCTTCCGTTAACGCGGAAACGGTTACCGAAGTTACAGCTGGAGGTAAATGGACATGCTATGTCACGAGTTACGCATCACGGGTTCCTTGGAGTCATCGTGGATCGTTCGCTCTCATAGAGACCTGAAGTCCTAAGCCTCAAGGCCAAGTTGCATGCTCGTACCAATATCCTACGATTTTTGGCAGGTTGTCGATGGGGATCATCATGTACATCAATGCTTACCTTACATACTGCGTTGGTACGGTCTCCCCTCACGTTCCACCTCCCAGTTCTTCATGATCTAGCGCCGTCGTCGGAAATGATTCTAGAACGTGCGTTGGCAAAGAGCATCAAAATCTGCCTTGGAGTTCCTAGAGCAGCGTCCAATGCGGCTGTTGTAGCCGAGTCGAGACAGCCCCCACTTCCAGTGCTACGGATGGTAGAATCGCTTCGCCATTACGTTCGACTAACAACGAGATTTCGCCGGCACCCGCTCCCAAGAGCTATATGGACACGAAGTTTTTCGAGGTTCCATCAAGCTATTATGCCTTGCTGCACTTATGTCCCCCGGCATAAGCCTTTGCCATTGCACTCCAGCCCTCCCTGGACTTTGCTACAGCCTGAGGTGTTCGCGAAAGTACCGGGTCTCACGGGAAGAAAGTTCGTGCCGTCAAGTGTTGTGCGTCAGCAAACTCTTCAGGTAATGCACAGTCAAACGGACACAGTGTGCATTTTCACGGATGCGTCTGCAAATGAGTCAGAAGCCACGTGTGCATATGTCGTCCCTGAGCTCTGCATTAAGGGCTGCGCACGATTGTCTCATCGCACTTCGTCCAGGGCCTCAAGGCTTCATGGGATGATCATGGCGATGCAATTTATAGAAGCACATGAAGACCTCAAATCATGGGTTGTTTACAGTGATTCACAGACCGGATTGCGAGCATTACAATCACCGGGCGGATCATCCGGTCTTGCTTCAATCGTACACGACGCCATCAAGACTTACAACGCGTGTGTAGTACAAGGACACGACATCATCCTTCAGTGGATCCCTGGCCATTCCTGCATACCTGGGAATGACGCGGCGGATGCAGCGGCTTCCCGGGCACATCACTCCGGTCCGGTTCGTAAGGTGTATTTTACTCCCTCTGACACCCGCTTAATGTTGTCTACTTTGACGAAGAGACTAAGCAGAGACCTGTGGCACAGTGATTCTGGAAGGCCGGCACTGACCACCATAAACCCAGACTTTTCGTTGGTGGTCCCACCCTCGCTTCCTCGGTCCATGAAGACCCTAATCCACCAGTTTCGTCTGAAGGTTCCATACAGCCGTAGCTTTCTACACATGATCGGGAAAGCAGCCTCCCAAACTGCTCCATGTGCGGTGTTGTGGAAGATGTAGAGCACATTTTGATGTCCTGCGTACGATACACTGAAGCTCGTCGTCTTCTATAGTCTGAGCTGGCAGCGGTGGACGGCCGTCCGCTCAGCGTTTCAAAAGTACTTGGGCCCTGGAATCACAGTGTCAGTCACCGGGCGTTCTCCGCCATAGTGAAATTTTTCAGGGATATTGATGCAGACAACAAGTTTTGAGTCTATGTGTGTTTTGTGGGTTTTCCTGTTCGACTGTTTGCGTGTTACGTGTTTGCACGTTCTGTGACATCTCAGTGTGTGTGTACTTTCTTTCTGTCGCAATCACCCCCACCCCCACCACTAAGCATCATCATCAGCATCATCATCGCCATCTTCCTGCTCACCTTCATTGGCATCATTATTCAAGGAGTTTTCCACCAAAGTAACTGGTGCAAGTGATGTGGAGTTGCCGGCCTTACATTGGTGAGGCCAAAATCTCCATTTTATTTTTTCCTTAAAATCAGAACAAACCAAACAAGTCCTTCGAAACGTAGACAATATAATCCGGGGAGCAGACCTCTGTACTGTCTTCTACTTCTACTATTTCTCTACTTCTTTTCTTCTTTTTCTGATAGCATGCATGTATGGGACCCACAGTGCAGCTGCATAGGCTAAACAAGGTTGGACGAAGGTGTTATATGCCTGATAATTCGATATCTTTCGTTCTACCAAGGCGGAATTTCCTTTCGCGCACATATGGCTATCCCATTACAGATCGTTCCCTTTAAATATGCCACCAGTAATGAGGTGCCCAGAAAAAGCATGGATTGTCGGCTGTGCTCAACATGACGTCATTTTCTGCAAAATGTGTCCTACTGGTCCGCCGGATGGTTCCGCACTGTTCTATTCAACTGTTCTGTTCGTGAATGACAAAGACATGCAAATAACCCATGGTCTCCCCTCTTCAACGGAAAAAGCAAAGGAAAAAAAGAAGAAAGAAAGCAGGGGACACTGGTTGCGTGCTCCGTACGCTCAGAGAGAGTACCGTCAAAAATTACAGAAAAATAGGTGCGGACAACACAATGAACTCCCTTTCAACTCCCATCGAACAAAATTATTTCGAGCAAACAGTTCCGATCAAGCGGGTTTCAGTCAAAAGGCTTTTGACCAAGCGGAGTTCGATCAGACGTCTCCAATCACACGGCGTTCGACCAAATGTACAGACACCCCGCGGCGCGCGAGCCTCCAATCGTGTTTCCGACTCCTCCCGCTAGAGGCGCTTTTCCGCTCTCAAAAATGTCAATTTGATGGAATTGTGTCGTGAGTTAAATTGATCCAAAAATGAGAGTAGAGAGGTTTCGTCAGCTGTCCAGATGGCAAAATATCATCAATGGTATATGGAATGGAATGGAATACTAATGGTGTCACTGGAAAAGACTCTAAGGCTCTTTGTTCAAAAAGCCCCATGAAGAGGTTTGCGTAATTGGGTGAGACACGGGAACCCATCGCTGCGCCCTGAACTTGAACATAATGTTTGTCATTCAAAACAAAGTTGTTCTACTGCAAGACTAACTCAAGCAGACAGATAAAGTTTTTAGTTTCAAGAAGATGACACCGAAACAAGGAAAGAAAAAGCTCTACAGCGTTCATCATGGGGAATATTTGTATATAATGACGTCACGTCCATACTTAAAAGTATAGCGTTGTTCAAGTTAGGAGAAAGGTTATTAATGGAATTTATTTGGGCAAGGAAGTCCTTAGTGTCCTTTAAAGGACACTAACGACTTCCTTGCAGTACAATAACTTTGTTTTTAATGGCAAACATTAGGTCCAAGTTCAGGGCGCAGCGCTGGGTGATATTTTTCCATCTGGACAGCTGACGAAACCTTTCTACTCTCATTTTTTGATCATTTTAACTCACGACACAATTCCATCAAATTCACGTGCAACTACTCTCGAACTTCAATTAGCTTTTCAGACGTCACTGTTTCTCTAGAGTCGGGTAAAGCGACTGACAAACGGCAGTACCTTCATTTCAATAGCTATGACCCTAATATCCAAAAGCAAGGACCATTTGGACAACTCACACGTTTGAAAAACATATGTTCCAATACACAAGATTTTTGAAGCATGCAAAGGACATGTGTAATGACTTCAAGGAGCGCAGATATCCCGACAAACTCATCGACAATGCCCTAGCCAGAGCCACCTCCCTAGACAGGGAAAGGCTGCTTTCTCCTGAATCCAACAATGCACCAAGTCATAATAATTTTACTTTCATTACACCTTACAACCGCGCACTCCGTAATGTAGGATCTGTGTTCAAACGCCATTTAAACATAGTCCACGCCTATGAACATCTCAAGGATATTTTTCCTAATGCTCCGGCTATTACATTTCGGAGGTCACTGAACATACACGACTCATTTCATCCCGCTACAATCAACAGAGTCCCGGTTGTGCTCCTTGCAACAGTAACTGCTGCCAAACTTGCTTATTTATTGAAACATGTACTTCCACCTGTAGCACTGTTAATGGTTTCGTTTTCTCTATTCGGCAGTCTCTTCGCTGTAACTCATTCAATGTCTGCTATCTCATTACATGCAAGCTGTGCAATAAACAATACATAGGCGAAACACGTAACACCATCCGTGAAATATTTTATGGCCATAAATCAGATATTGTTAATAAGCGTCAGTCACCTGTATTGCTACATTTTACACTTCCAGGACATGATCTGTATACGCATATACTTATCGCCATTTTAGAATCCGGGTACGCTAATGACATCAAACGCAAAAATCGAGAATCCTATTTCATTTCGAAATTTGCAACGTTACAGCCGCACGGCATCAACGTGTACGGCGGCCCATTACAGTCCTTTAGACTATGAGTCTATTTCTTGTATTATCATTTGTCTGCCATTTTTCACATCATACACTATGATCCACAATTAGTAAACCACGAACTCCGCATCACTTTCCCAGAGTCTGGAAGCTCTTAGCCATCAAGGTGCTGCGTGTCCTCAATCCGTCGCCCTTGAGCCCTAATTCCCCGTACGCATTCTAAAGCAACTCCGACCCGTCTGTATGTCTGTCTGTCTGACCTTGTCAAGCCACCACCTATTGATTGCGTTTTGCTTTTGTTTATTTTTGTTTACATTTGTATTGCGTTTGTAGTTCTCTTCACCCTTACCCTTTTCACTTGTACCATATGACTTGGTTTTTGATATATTCTTCACCACTTGTAACAGGTCCTCAAACCTGAAGAAGTGCAGCCTACCGCACCAATGTCTTGTTTTTAATGTATATAGTAAACAGTTGATGCTCTTAACCGTCTTTGTTATTTTTGACTCTTGTATTTACTGGGGCATGAACCAAGAGCTGGCAATTTGACTCTTACCAGCATCGTGGCCGATCGGATTAAGGTGTCCCACTCATTGGTGCTAGCAAAGGTCATGCTCAATAATGGGACGCGGGACGTTCCAATCCCTCCACAGGCTGTGCTGTCTGGAGTTTTCCCTGGGTTTTCCGAAGACTTTCCAGCGAATGTCGCCGCAGTTTCCCCTGAAGTCGTCCGTGGACACATATAACCCCTCGTCCCCCACTCTTTCCTGCTCTCCACTCTCCCTCTCTCCACATCTGTACGCCGCTCATAGGCGCAGTTGCTTCGCAGCGCTAACACAGAATAGGAAAAATGACTTTACGTGCAGGTGCTGCATTATTTTTGTATTTTATAGAGCTTCCCCTGATCAGAAGAACAGTGCTTCGGTGAACAATCAAAAGCACAGACAACAATATCTCCAGCTTGTGCTCTCTCCCCCGTTATTTACGTTAAGAACCACTTCAGTTTTAGTGGTTTCCACAGGTTTGGATTGAAAGTTATCATTGCATATCTTTTTTTTTTGTATGCTCTTTTTGTCGTATTCAGCGAAACATACAGGGCTACTTTGTGATCAGTCCATAGAGAGGGGTAACTCTCTGTCTAGCACATCCCCTTCCCCCCTCTTTGTTTGTGATGCCCCTTGACCTGAACAACAAACCTGATTAAATTTTGCGCTGCAGCTGAAAATCGGTAAATTCGGCAAATTCGAGAGCCCATTGCGCTGCTTTGGAATTATGGGAGATGGTTTACCCGAGGGGAGTTGGGGGTGTGACATTACGGTTTTGCATTTCTTTCGCATACTGAAGTAAGTGTGAGTTGCTGAGGCGTATGTCCGTCGCCGTCACGAAAGTGTTTCGCTCCTTTGTATTCTAGGAGCGGCTTGGAAATTTTTGGTTCATACACTATTGCGATCCCAATAAAGGCTTCGGAGGGATATTTGGCATTGACAGTTCTGTGGAACGGACTGGGTTCTTCAGCGAGACGACCGTAGCACCTGTTCCTCGTTTTTGGTACGATGCAATGTTGTTTTTGTAACGCTATGCAACGTGGGTCAAGAAATGAAAAAGCAAAAAGAAGGGAGAAGTAGTATCAGTGGTGGATGTTATATGAGATAATGTTTTATTATTGCACGCACTCCCCATTCGCGTTACCACGGAAATATTGGTGCAATATGGGCAGCCCATATTGGTCCAATATGGAGCCTAGTTGCATTTCCTATATTGGCAGCCCATATTGGGCCCATATTGGCAATCTTGGCAGCCCATATGGGTCGTATATTGGACCAATATTGGCGTGCTGCTTGGGTTGCTGCGTAATCACTGTCATGTTGTATTCGTGTTATCTGGAGCAGCTATCAAAGAAGTCGAGCTCGGAAACAGATCAATCCCGGCTTTTAATTCGACCCCACTATTGCATCGTTCAATTGTACATTGAAATTGCAGCAAATTTGAAAATGTTTTCTGTTCACCAATAAATTGTTTTCGCACATTTTTTGCCGATTGCAGATATGCAAAGTAAAAAAAAATGTACCCCCTCTGGGAATGGTACACGTGAACACAATGACAACCAATAACTTGAACTGTGCATTCTCATTCCAGCAGTTCCTCATTTTATTGTGCGGATTCAGTCGATTACAGAAGGCTATATCAGTCTGATTGGTGACCAAATTCCTATGCGTACGCTAGAATTTCGTCCAGAAGGTGTCGAGAATGGCTCAGCGTCCAATCCGTGCTCCCGAACCGAGGAATGAACGCAAATACTGGACCATCGCCAGCGTTATCCTGACGTCCGTGGGAATGAACTCTCCTTTCACACAGCTCTGTAAATAAATATTTCGTGTTGCTCAGACTGACACCTAGAGCAAGAAAAAAATCGCTACAGGTACCCACTGCCTCCAAAAAAGTTGCCGTCAAGTGGGTCTGTTTGTACTTCCATCTCGTCGATTTCCCGTCATAGTAATGTTTTGTTCCTGCTGGGCTTGGAATGTCTAACACGGAGGAAGTCCGCGACATGTTTTAGGTGTCTGCGATACCAGGTGGTAGTACCCCATTTAGCTGTTTTCATGCGGTACTCCGTGAAAACAAATAACTAGGCGGAGAGAGGTCTTCGGGAGCAGACTCAGTCAAAGATTACTGGGACACGCGTCACTTGGTGAGGGAGCTCTTTTCGTCATGCCTCCTCCCCTCCTCCCAATAATATATTCCTTTCCATAACAGGCGGTACATGATAAACAACAATGCCATAACCCATGCAGAAAAAACAAACAACAAAAAACATGCTCGGAAAGTGCCTCATGAGAAAAAAAGTTGAAAGAAGTAGAGAGTCGGTATTCGCTCGGAGATCGAACGGTGTCGGCGCGCAGCGAAGAACAGGGAAGTACCACAGTGTGGACGCGTCGTCTGCTTTTACATGTTTATTCCGCGTTCAGTGCAGTAGGTGGAACATTGGGGAACCGAACAGAATGGTACCATCGCCGCACAATTGATCTTCCGGTGAATATACACAAGAATTACGGAAAAGAACCATCAACTCCGAACATCGGCCCACGTGTTATCCACACTAGAATGGTGATAGTGTCGCCTCCTATAGGTCGATCTCGCAGCGAATACGGGTGTGGCGCCGTCACCCTCTCCCGTTCCTCACAGGGTACGGACCCCGCCGCCAAGTGACGCCTCTGAACCCAGTGCTCTTATTGCGCAGTGTTATTGTGCTCGTAGTCGAAGGGGGGGTTGAAACGATAAAGATGCGTGCAATGTGACAGGTGACGTTATGATTGGTGGCATACTGGTGACGTTGCAAAAGGCGCCAAAGCTGTGCATATCAAACAAACAACAGCAACTTTATTGCCGGATGACGGCTGGGGAGTTTCAGCGCAGGGGGTATACTCTACCCCATTGCTGGTGGTGATGAGGGGAATGAAATAATGAGCCCCTTCACAATAAGGATCGAAGTCCTGAGTTGTCCAGAAAGGTAAAGAGTGCCTTGAGGGCAGAATTGTACAAATCAATGTACAAATTTGTACAAAAACAATGTATAAATCTTGTACAAATCAATGTTCATTATGGGTATGATGTAACATAGTGCCACGCTGGATCAAAACGTTGGAGATAGATTCAGTGCCAATGAGGGGTTCCGTCCTATCAATGGGTTGGGAGCCATTCTCACTAGTCTTAACAGCTCCCCATAGAAAAAAAAACAATAAAACAATAAAAAAACAAGTGTGCGGTTAAACATCAGCACAATAACAGTTCCTGTGCCACGGGTGTAGTACATGCTTTCCACATTCTTTGTTGGAGGTAAGGAAACAAAAAGCGAACGGAGTGTCGTTTGACCGTTGAGGATCATGAACCAGCACGAGTCCTGCAAGTGGTCCTTATGTGGCAGTCCCACACATATGCTTGTGGGTAATGCAGTCTTTGGAGGGAGTGTTCTATATCCTAAGGCAATGGCCTTAGTAGCTGATGCGCCACTCAAACCCGAATCATCATTATACCCTAAGGTAATCTAAATTAAACGCTCGCACGAGAGCTTAAAGAGAGAAATAGCAGGAGAAGGATTGATAGACGAAAGCGCAGGTGACATGTATGACCTGCGAGTCAGCTATGTTGTCGTGCAAAGAGCTACCCACATTAAAGTGTTCTCTCGGTGTAGACAGATGCTCTTTTAGAAGCATCCATACGCTACGGCTTCTCAAAATACCACCTACATAGATCATTCACCATGAAGGACATTCTGCACACACTTTGACAGCCGTTAGCTTCTTTTTTTCCAAGGATTGCGAGTTCTTAACCAAATTCTTAACGATCTCTTATTTGTGCTTCTAAACTGGAATGCTATGTGTTCCCCGACCTCCAATATCGCCTCATGGCTCAAAAGGAACGCAGGGCCGTTCAGGAACATTTGAATATGCGCACCAGCGTATTGCGTTAAAAACACCCGCAGCGCATAAACTGTTTACGACATCCGCACAGCTTGCTCTCCCCACGTAGTCTTTGTTGTTTTTTCTATTCACTAATATGAACACGGACTTCGTCAGAGAACAAAACTTGCGATGTGCTGTGGTCGTTTACGTGTTCCTTAGAGTGCATGTACATTTTACAGAACATATGCACCACCGCGAACTGTAGGTCAATGAGTTTGCGGCAGAATGTGGAAAACTTCACGAGAAAACAAGTTGTCTGCATGTGCGTGCGAAATACAACCTTGCGAACCTCATCTCGCTATTACTATGGTGAACTACTTTTTTTTCTACCGTTCATTTTCTCTCTGCCAATAAATCCCCCTTTACTGCATGTGTACGTTACAACTACCGCTGTTACTTCGCACGTAGGCTGCGAAAAGGCCCGAACTTTTAAGAGCTCCAAAGGAAAAGTTTTTCGGGGGTATCGCTATAACACTTTTTCAGACCGTGGCCCCGGAAAGCGGGGGACCCTTTACGCTTGTCCTGCCACAGGTGGATATTCGCCTCTGGCCGGCCTTGATGAATTCAATAGCATTATGTTGGACATCGTATACAAGAACCATTTGTGTCCGGAAGCTGATATATGAAGTTTAATACAGCACGCACAGCAGCATTCTCACTACTAAGCAAACAATTGGTCAATAAAGTTTTTGTTTAAGTATTACGGTGTTAACGTACCTTAGTATCATTAATTGCAACGTCCACACCACTACCGTGTGCCTCAGCGTACTCCTGAAAAAAAAAAAAAGATCAAGGATATCAAGTTCAATTACTACCGTGGAGTAAGAGTTCAGCGAAACGCTCGATAGCGCTAGCACATTTGGAACTACGCAACATGGTAGTGGGACAGGAGCAGTCATATTTTGAACAGAGACTGTTCTTCTGGTGGAGACGACACTTGACCAGTCTCTCTACCAGTATCTCTACACTTGACCAGATCTACTACCAGTATCTCTTACCAGAGACACCTCAACGAACGCGATTTAAAGGGGCAGCCTTCAGATATCGATTGGTGTTGAGACTAGGACACCCGACCGTAAGTAACGAATATAGGTAATATATGTGAATCTTCGTCCAGAAGATCGTAATGTTTCTTTTTTTTTCGCATAACCAATACACACCAATGTTCATATCCGTTTTATAATTCACGATGACGTAAGCTTGCGACACCGAACCTTTGCATACGTTACGAGGCACCATGTTACAGAACAATGTACTGAAAGTGCAAGTACTTAAGGGTTGGTGGCAGGTGCCTTATCAGTGTTCTTCTTCCTTTCGTATATCTGACGACGAAGAAATAAATAGTGTACAGAAAAAAAACGAGAGGGTTCTCTTTGTTGAGGAGGCCGGCGAGGTTTCCAGCGTACAATGTACTGTGGTAAGTAATAATTTAATTAACAGGCGAGCATTTAACTACACTATACACATTAATTTAACCCTACACCAAACCGTAATGCCAAAATGTTGAATGCAATTTCTTTAAGGGCAATGAAGTGCAATTACGTTAACATCAATGGGAAAGGAACGAAACCTATGCATTGCGTCATTCGCCAGTTAAGCGCGAGAACATTCGCGATTTACACATTTCCTCTCCTTTCCCTCCTCTCATTTCCTTTATTCCCCTCCTCTCATTTCCTTTATTCCCCTCCTCTCATTTCCTTTATTCCCCTCCTCTCATTTCCTTTATTCCCCTCCTCTCATTTCCTTTATTCCCCTCCTTTCCTTCTCCTTCTCAATGGCCGTAGATGCCTTGCATCGGTCTCCTCAAATGATCACCCTATTAATCGCGGGAGACCGTTTGCGGAGAGGAATAGGAGGTCACCTCATATTTCCGCGCCACTTGAGAAGTGCGAAGAAGGAAAGCGTAAACTGCGGCTGTCTTTGCTGAAAGGGCAGCCGCCCCGGTTGCTTTTCTCAGACCGGACTCAGATATCAGGAGCTAAGTTGAGCAGTAAAGTAAGCCCGAAATAATTTTACAGCTATAGCTGTATCAGGGAACTTGTTGGTCCTGACTACCTGCGACGTTTGCGATAGGCTGTGGTTTCGCACTGACGTGGCGCCAGCACGTGCGCTACATGTCCTTGCGCAATACCACCGTGCGTGGGCTTCACGTCGCCCTTATTGCGCGTGTACGATACAGCTATGCGAGGCGTCGGAATCTTTCGCGCCGAGGGGTGGGGGCGAGCCCTAACGTAACCCAACCCAATCTAACCTAACATAGAGGAGAGCACTACGGTGCATGGAGTTCTACACAGATTGAGACGTCCGGCAAATAGAAAAATGGCAGCTATTAACACGCTCATTAGAAATGACTCGTACAAGCAACCCTAGGACGGTGGAGGTTGCAATGCAGATAGGGAATACCATCTTGCGTTCTTGATTACGTTGAGGTGAAAAAGAAATTGGCATTAAAGCAGCAGAAAGTGAAATTCTTGTTGATGGTTTCACTAAATGCGACAAGACGACAAAGATAAAATTATAAGCGAAAGGTAGCGTGTTTCTTGATTATTTTTGTTCTCGTCAAAAATACCATGATTTCGTCTGCAAATGATCATTATTACTGCACTATTCAGGCACTGGCAATTCTTCTAGCCATGGGTCAGGCAAAACAAGCAAGATATGCCTTCAAGCATACCGCGAACTCCTAGCCGCGGGATAAGAGCTTCCGAATGCTTCCCTGATTTGATCAGAAACAATGCGTTGTCCTTTGCTGGAGAGCAAATCTCCGCTACCTTGTATCGTCTAAGCAACGGTCCTGAATAGCGTGTCGCTCCTCTTCGTGTAGGGGGTACGCACATGCAGTATCACGTAGGATAATTAGGGATACTACCTATTTGTGAGTGAATCTCCTCTTCTGCTTTCTACTAGTATTCTACAAGTGTTCATTTTCATTCTGCGGTAACAGGGCTGAAAGGGAGTCTATCTCAGATGAGACTTAGGCATGAGACATGGGGTGGCGGGACCCTCAGCGCGAAAGTTCGGGGTAATGTCATTAGACATTGACCCTTGAAAGCGGGTGGTTGGCACTTCACGCTTGTCCTACACCAGGCGGATATTCGCCTCTGGCCGGCTCTGAGTCGAAGTCTTTTTTTGTTTTCGGACAAAGTGCAATCCTTCTTGGGCTGTGGAACAGCGATGCATAATCAAGTTCATTGTGAAGTACAACGTCAAACCAACTAAGGCAATACGAATATTACAGGCACATTGCGGGGAGCAAACGATGCTAACAGGTAGAGTACGAATGGTGCAGATAGTTTGGCCATGGACGACATATGGTGACGAATAGACCACATGGACGCGTTCGTCCGACTGCAGTTACGGCAGTGAACATCGCAGGCGTTGAGCAAACAATCCTTGACAACTTACGAATGATAGTTCGGGACATTGCTTCCCAGCGTAATTCCTGTGCGGTAAGTTCAATTTGTGCAAGATGGGTTCCCCACACCACACAGGTGCCCAGAAGATGTCGCGTATGCAAGCCACTGAGTACCTGCTCAACCTGGGAATGAATTTTTACGATTATCATTACATGTGATGAAACACAGATGCGCCGTTTCTGACCCCGAAGTAGAGCCCTGCGCGGATGAGGTTTTTGGCATCCGCATCCGACCGCATCCGCGCACACGTTACCGCATCCGATCCGCATCCGTAACATACACAACAGTTTACGTCCGCATCCCAAGCGCTGACCAAAACGCACCGTCCGCATCCGATCCGCAAAATCCGAACGTTTCGAAGGACGCGTAAAGACCACCGGAAGCATGTTGGTATAATTTCGGATGCCTCCTTGCTGTCACGGAAGGACTCACGACGAAAGGCAAAGGTAAACCTTTCAACAAACGCGATATGGAGAGACTTGTGGAACGTGGGGAACGCTACCTCGCCGGTGCTCGCGTGGTTCGAAACGCCAGAATGCATCCTCTCCCGTCTTGGCCGTCCGACATCGAGCCATCCGCATCCGATCCGCACACCACAGAAAGTGCTAAATTTTCATCCGAATCCGCAAGTATCTTGCGGATATCCGCTTCCATCCGCGGATGGCGCAGGGCTCTACACCGGAGACAAAAATAAGTGGGTATGAAATGGAGACATAAGGCCTCTACGCCGCAAAAGAAGCAAACTCCAGACGTCTACTGGGAACTCAGTGGGACCTGCCTTCTGGGACATGCGGGGTGTTATCTACGTGGACATTGATGGAAAGGATGAGGTTGTGGCGGCCCGCGTGTGATGACGAAGACGTGCCTCTGCTGCCACGCGCTACGGCGCTGGCACGGCAGTTCTACCGGCACCGTCCTAGCGTGAGGCAACGTCCATCTGCCCGTTGGGACATTCCATCATCGCCGGTCAGGACTCATGTAGAGGAACAACACCTCCTCTACATTTGGTGACCCGAACGATAACATCAAGTTCGGCGCAATTCGGCCCAGTACCATCCCAAATTTCTGCAAGTACAACTCCAAAGCCATCTCCGAAGGTACGGTGCATCGTTCTGCCTAGGAACCGCTAGGCGATGACTTCAATCGCGGCTCCGCTCATCGCAACGGCGGGCCGCGTAGCACCATGGTTCTACCCACCTTTACCCATCTACCCAGCTCACGTCGCCATAGTCGCACACGTCGCGTCGCCACACGCTTCGTGATGGCACTCCTCGGGCTTCCACCAGCAGCTCCTTCCCGATCATCAGGCTCCTGTACCGGTCGCGGTACGCCGCTGTCGACCGCGCCGCCGCATCTGCTACGCTAGCAGTCTGAGAACCCTGCCCGCCTCGCCTTCCCACCAGGCTTCCATACAAGATACTGGCACCTTGTCAAGATGCAGTCAAGAGGCCCCGGGACCAATGTTCTACCGGGGACCCGCACGGAGGCCACTAGTTCT